>NC_137708.1:7166558-7766558 GCF_964034855.1 Anser brachyrhynchus | reverse complement strand
TCCCTGCGTAGCAACCCAGTGTCTGCCTGCAAGCTTGTAACGGTACCCCAAAAAGTAGTTCTTCCTTCTTGTTCCTCACACAGGAAAGCAGCCTGGAAACACTGGTGAGAAATAACTGTCTGGGAACAAGCTCTGGAATAGCTCCGCGGGGCGCTCGCGCTGCCGGCTCTGCAGCAGGCTGTCAGGCTAAGCTTTCTTAGGCATTTTTCCCACACTGACAGGCCGGAGGGCACAAAACAACTGTCTAACAGTGACTAATGAGAACTGCTGCCTGTCTCCATGCAGAAACACTTGGGAAGGGAGGGGTTTCAGGGAAATAAGAGCCTCCTCTGTTGCTCCTCCTCGCCTGGGAACAATGCTTTCTGTGGTTTGCAAACTGGGGAGCGCTTGAACCTAAAGTCGGGTTTATTCCTCTATGCGCACCCATTCCCCCCCCCATCTTTCATGTACACAGCTGAAGCATGCACAGAAATTCGCTTTAATGCAGACTGAAAACCCAAGGGTCTTCTGGCCCAGTTCCACGTTTTATGCTTATGAAGGCAGCCACAAACATCGGCGCATCCAGTGGTGCATCAGGAGCTTCGGCAGCGCCAGGACTGCCCTCGCCTCTGACTTTGTTTACGTCAATACGAGCAGGATTGTTGCACATCTCTGTCGGCACAACCAAAGGAAAAATTAGTGCATCTCATCGGTCTGGCTCAACTTGAGAGGTTCTGGAATTGCGTTCTGAATCTTTTTTAGCGATCTTGAAAGCAGGGAGAGAAATCTGTAATTAAATCAATACATATGTAAACGAGCATCTGCCACAGAACCAGTTTAACTTCTTTGTGTTAAACGTATTTCTGTTGACACATTATTTGTGACATATTCCTTGTATATAAGGCTGTTATTAAACTGGAATTTTGCTTGATTTAAGCAATTAAATGAGTCAAGCCGTACAGCTTCCCTTGTCTATGCATTTAAAGGATTTTTTAAGCTGTTGTGTTGGCTCTTGATGTGTGTTTTTGAGACTGCTCTCGGTTGGCAGCTACTTTCATGATTATTTAGAAGTAGGTTTGGGTAAATTTTGCAGCTGATAATCTGTCAGTGCTAAGGTTTTCACAGTGGTTGGATGTAAATCTAAGAGCCCTTCTTGCAAGGCTGCGTTTAGGTTTGGTTTGTTGCTGTAGGTCTCTACAAGCCCTTCCTCTGAAACCTCAGCCAAAGTAACAGTTTCATTAACTGCACTCTGTCTGCGGGGGCTCTGAACACAAGTAGCTCTATTTCAGTCATCTGGCATGCAGTAAAAGTCCTGAGAGCAGAAAGCCATTCTGGCATGAAAGAAGACGTTGTTATTCCCCATGTAGGAAGTGAGTCTGGTTGTGCATTTCCTGAGTGCTCAACGTTGCCATTTATTTCTTGGATAAATGTGATTCATTATTCTTTGTTTCTTTAAAGGGCCTGATTCAGGGCTTGGACCTGCAGTCAAAACAGCAAGGGTCACCTCTGGCCGCTTGTGTGTGTTATATCGCTGTTTGATATTGCTAGTGCTAACAGCAGAGCTTTGCAAGCCTGAGGACATGCAGTGTGCTGCCACACATGCTGTTAGGTTTGCCACTTGTTTGTGGGTGGATTCACCGTGCTGCCAGTGACTGCGATGGATATCTGGTGCCTGGGTGAAAAATGCAGAGTCCTGATGCTGGCGTGGTAATTCCAGGAGGCTCCTTCAGGACAAGGCTCATCCGCTGTGTAAATGCACAGGATGAAAAGATGCTTGCTGATCCCAAAGACTTTAACATTTTTCATGGTCTGCTGCTGTTGCAGTCTTTGAACGTTACATTTGCTGAACAGACAGCAAAAAAAACCGCAAGAATAAGGAATGGATTGAGGTAAGGAACGCAAATCCTGTCCTCCTGCCTGATAATAAAACAAGAAGATATTTGGAAAAGCAAACTGCAAAGCCTGGCAGGAGAGGTGTTATGCAAAGCTCGTGCATGCTGCCGGTGCCTGCATGTGCCTTAGTCCTCGAAAGGAGGCAACAGCAGACTGCACACCACAAGCCAGGTCCCGGCTCCCACAGCGACCGCTGCTTCCCCGGGAGCCGCACTGCAGCCCTGAGCTGCCAGCAAGCGGTGCAGCGTGGGGAGCCGACTTCCCACCAGGCTTAGCCTGATAAGTGCTACATTGCTATGTTGCAGCAGCAGGACTAGTGAATTCCTGCTGCTAAGGAAATGAAAACGGGAGAGTGGCTCAGCGAGGATCAGACGGCAGGGCGCGACAAGGGGAAGGAAGCGTTTCTGCCGCAGTGCGTAAGCAAACTATGGTGCTCCCAGCCCCGGGATGCTGGAGAGGCAGAGGTATGCACAAGACTCTCCTAAAGGCAGTGCTCTTGATGCAATCCCCAGTTTAGGTAATTGCAAACGAACTTTGGTGGGACTTTAATTTCCTTGACCATCAGGTACTGCTGGAGGTGGGCACCAAACCTTTGGTCTCAGGGCTTGTCTTCATGGTGTCCCCTGAGCTCCAGCAGGGCTGGCCTGGCTCAGTTGTTCAGGCTGCATCATAACCCAGCTCTCAACCTGTTCAGTGACGCTGGGTGCAAGCATTCATCCTCACTTCCCTGGTCTGTGGACTTTAGTGAGAGCTCCGCTGCCCCAGCTTACTACAGAGGTCTCGGCCTGCCTTTTGTGAAAGAATTACAGGTTTTCGGGATGTGCCCACGCTCCTTTGGTACACGTCTCCTCTGCCAGGTGTGCACAGCACACTCTACCACTCACATCTCTGAAGGAAGACATTTGCCCCTCCTGAGCCTGCACTGACTTCTCTGGAGCTTGACAAGGGGAGCTTGGCTTTTATTTCTCTTTGGATCGCATCCCCAAGCGTCAGGGTGAAAAAGAGCCCTGTGGGACCGTGCTGTTGATCTCCATGGTTAATGGGCTGCCCTGCACAGCATGTCCTGGCAGGAGCTGCCTTGTGCAAACAGCTGTTCGGCAGCCAACACTGCTTTTGTGCCTGGCTTGAGGTTAATTGGCCAAATGTGCTAATTCAACAAATGAGCTGATGTTCTGGGTGCTTTGATTTTACCGTGGGATTCTTGTTACCTAAGTGGAAGTGGAGGTTTCATGGCAGGGAAAGCTGTGCTTGTCTTGCTGCTGCTGAAAGGGTTTGTCCTGCCTCTGCCCTGAGGTCCTGGGTTGCATCTTGGGGGCACGAGACTCCAGGAGACAGCAGGAGGTGCCCTGGCATGCTCTGGCATGCTGTGATGGCGGCTTATGTCCTGCCCGCATACCCCACTGGATTTCTGCCTGGAAGGAAACCCCAGTGTCCACCCCCTGACAGCCAGCAGCTGAGGTTTTGCTGGCAGTGGGGATTCAGGAAGCCTTGACGGGCTGTGAAGAGGCCTGAGGGTGAGGAAGATGAGGGTGGAGATGCTTCACATCTTCTCTCTTTGAGCTGAGCTATGTAAGGGATAGTGATATATGCCTTCCCGGGACTGTACCAAAAGCAATCCGAGCACTTGCGGGATTATTTGAAGACCGGGGCTCATTCTTAGAGACCTGAATCACGTGCTTCTGCCCTCAAGGACAAGCTCAGTGTTTTTTCTAGCAAGAGCAGGCCAAGAGGTCATTTCCACCACTAAGCTCTTCGGAGGCTGTTTCCAGCATCAGCCAGTGCTCGGAAAACGAGCCTGGTAAATATTAAAAGAAGATTGTGTAATTGCCTGGTTTTGTGGTTCATTATAGCTTTGCATGGGTGGGCACTGTGGTGTGAACCTACTTTCAGTTCCATTGATGTTCTTGCCGTGCAAAATAAAAGAGAAAAACCTAAGCGGTCCCTTTCTGAAGGTCCTGATGGCCGCCTCGGAGACCATGTGCTCCCCTGTTATTTCACACGCTGAAAGAGGGAGTGGGGGGAAATTTGCCTTCCTGCACCAAACGTAGGCTTCTGCACGTGGCGCTGCCAGAGACCTCTCTGGTCCTGGGGGATGGCTGGTGGGGAGGAGACGTGCGTGTGTGCAGCAGCACTGGGGCTCGGTATCGCACTGCAATACCAAGCTGCTACAATACTGCTGCTGACTGCAGAGGGTCTGCCTAGTTTGTTGAGAATTAGGGGGAATTCTGCGCTCAGGAAACCCAAAAGCTCACTCGTGCTCCTCAGCAGCTGCATCTCGTGGGATGCTGTGTGCAGCAGGGGAAGCGAATTCCCCTCTGAAATCCTATTGTTCTTCAGGCGAGAGCTGGCACAGTGACTCTCTTCTAAACCCACGGAGTAGGTTTGCCTTTTTCCACCCCTGGATCTTCCCCAGCAGCAGAGATGCCCCACCTCTAGTGAAATCCAGCCCAGTTGGCTTCTCCAGGGTATCGCGAGCATCCTGACACAGACTGCAGCAGGACAACCCAACAGGAGCCACATCCCGACGGCTCTGGCCCGTGGCAGGCGTGAAGGAGCCTGAGGGAAGGAGCCGGGACGTTTGTGGGGTTTGCTTTCCTTTCTCTCAAACCGCTCAGCCCCGTTTCCAGCACAGCTGCCCCAGGTTACAGTCACAGGGCTGACCACACTCAGCACTTATGTGGGTAGGTTTTCTCATGGCTCAGCAAAATGGTGACAGTTTCTTGAGAGCAGCATGTTGCTCTTCCCCTCCCTGAACACAATCCTTTTCTCGCTCCTTATGGTCCATGGCATTGGGTGTTTTCCTTCAACATGTTCTATGGGTTTTTCTTTCATGGTGTTTTGCAGCTAGAGAGGGATTTCTCAGGGCTTTTAGAAATCTTCTGGGGCAGTAGGAGCTTTATACGGGGATGTTAGCAGGGAAGCTGAATCGCATAATTCTGCAGTTTGCTGTAAGGATCAGCCCCGGCACATGCACCCAGAGCTCTGTGTCCGATTTAAGGGTAAGTGGGGTAAGTTTGCTGTAGCCTTTTCCAGATGCAGCTTGTTCCTCCAGTGTGATGTGACCCTGGGGAGGCTGCATGTGGCTAGCTCTCATTTAGGTTTTTAGCCCCATCCTGCTGTCCCGAGGGACTCCAGGCGCTGTCTCATTTCACCCTGCTCTTGCCAGGATGCGGCCATGACCGGGGCCGGGTGCGGGGCTCCCAGCGCAGCAGCACCCTGCAGCAGCCGCCTGGGTGCGAGCCTGGCCCCTGTGGTGAACACGAGGCAAGCTGACGTCTCCCAGCCCTCTGCAAGCAGCCTGCAAGCTCCGAGAAGTGTTTCACATCTGCTGGTAAGGCTGACTTGTACCCAGAAACTGCAGTGAATTTGTTCCCAGTGTCAGAGGGCCATGGGGTGAGGCTGCAGCATTTTCTGCTGTTGCGTTCCTGGAAGGACGGGAGATGCCCGGCTCCCCACCTGAGCTGTGACTCACGGGGGCTGCAGCCACTTCTCGGAAATGCCTCTTCTCTGACTTGGGGAGCTCTGGGGGAGCCCTGGCCTGCCTAAACCCTCTCTGCTCCCTCCCTTTGGCACCTTGGAGAAGGCTGATGCCGCAGTGGTGACGTTCACAGCGATCAGCAGCAGTACAAACACAAACCACTGGTCATGCCTGGGGACGGCTGCAGCAGATCTGCCAACCTGGACTCCCAGCCCATGGAGGGGATGCTCCAGGGCCATAGTGCAGGGTAAGAGGTGAAGGAAGAACAGGGTGTTAAAATGGTCCAGAGCCTGCCCAGGATAGGCTGCCGTCAGCTCCAGACTGCCTGCACTGAGCCCCTTCTGGTCACAAAACGCAGGTGATGGAGGAGATCTGGATGGCTCTGAAAATAGCTACTTCCCTTAGGAGTGAAGGTGCTGGGGACATCCTTGCAAAGCCACCTCCACACAGCATCCTGAGCCCCCAGCTCACCCTGCTGCCCTCTCCCAAGCCCAGGGTCCCGCTGACCACCCTGGCTCAGGCTCCAACCCGCTGCCTGCGGAGCCAGAGCCAGCTCCCAGCCATTGCACAGACAGTTTTGGTGGGCAGAGCCAGCATCTCCAAGCTTTTCCTGGAGCCTTGTGCCTTCTAGCTAAAGGCAGACACCCAAGGAGAAGTGACGCTGCCTGAGAGGGGTGGGCTTGGCTGGAGGTGGGAGCAGGATCTCGGCACTGCAGCCGCCTGTGCCATCAGAAGTGCTGGGGCTGGCTGAAAAGGGCAGAAAGGAGCGGTGGAGGTGGGCTACCCGATGCCGTGCCTTTGCATGGTGCTGTGTGAGGCCACGTCTGTTGACCTCATTACTCATTTTCAAGTGTGAAGCACCCTTTGCGGAAAGGATGCATAGCCCAGATAGCTCAGCAGGATGCTCAGAGTCTTGCTTCTCTCCAGCAGATGACAAAATTATTCGAAACAGGGCTTCCTGGTGACAAAAGTGCCTGGCTCTGATGGAGATGCTGTGCGAGTGAGCAGGAGAGTTAGAGCTGCAGCACAGCCTTCAGTCATTGATGCCTGTGTTGAAAACGAAGTCTGCAAAATACTGTATTTGTGGAACAGCCTGTCTATGCAGCTACCGTGATCTTTGCTTTGTCACCCTGTCCCCTGCTCACCCAAGGCACTAAGAGAGGGCGTAAGGGACCTCAGAGCCTGCAGCGGCGCAGAGCTCAGGACCCTGAGGCTCCAGTGCAGCCAGCTGAGAGCCCATGGCCATGCCACAGCTTCTCTGTGCACTCCTCTTTAGAAAGAAACATTTTACACACCCTCACATCAATGCTTTCGGTGGCATCATCCCGCTGCCGCACGGCCACGGAAATGTCCTCATCTGGTACCTCCCCAGCGGACTACGGGGAGAGGCTGTGCGTGGCCTCTGAGATGCAGGTTTGACATTTGTCACCATGCTGCTGACATTTTCCTCTGCAGAAGCACCCCGAGGTGACGTCCTCGTCCTCGTGGCTGGTGCCTCCCACTGACAGTTTCTGCAGCAGCGGCTCCGTTGCCTTGCGGTGCTGGAAGGAGGGAGCCGACCCCGTGGCCAGGGCTCAGCCCAAGAGGTGCCTTCCCATGCTGGCAGGGTGACGGGTGCACGACGCCAGGCCTGAGGCCCTCAGGGCTGTTTTTCTTCTATTTCCACCTCTGCCTGTGTCGTTTCCTTTTAATTTCACTAGAGAGGCAATGGTGCTCCGATCCGGCCAGACGCTTCGTTTTTAGCCTCAGCGTGGCCGCAGCAGGGATGGAGGGATGGGCAGGGGGAGGGAGGGCAGCCGAGGAGTCAGTAGATGGCAGAGTTGTTTTAGCATCCGCTCTCTGCCGCATCTCTCGCAAGCTCACAGGGATTTTGTGTTGGATTCCTTAGCATGACCGCGGCCCAAGGCTCGGGCCATTGCAGTGTGGCCTCGGAGCGAGCTGTGGCCAGGCCCGCTGCAAACCAGCCGAGGCCGTGGCGCTGCAGCACGGCCGGGATGGGGCACAGGTAGAGGGCTCCCGGCAGGCGCAGCAACACCCACGAGGCCGGCTCAGAGCTTCGCTGCTGCCAGCGCTGGGACCGAAGCGCTGTGGGTTACCGTTGCAGCATCTGTTGCACACGACCGAAGGCGATGCTCCCCTGCCTTCGCCTTGCTCTGTGAGAGATTCGGGATTGGTTTGGCTGGCTCAGGACGCGTGTGCATCACGTTGCTTGGGCTCTCAGACTGAGCATTTGTTAGGGAAGTGTGGCAGGGTGTGGATTTACATGCAGGTGCTGCCTTCTCCATGGTATGGTCAGTCCCAGGCAGGGGCTAAAGCTTTTCTCTTTGTCTGCCCCTCTCGAGCAGGCTCGCCCACTCGGCAGCTCACCCCTGCCATCCTGCCTCCTGTTGTTTTCAGCAGCGTGACTCCCTTTCTCACCTCGGGGCTGTGCAGGATCCCAGGGGACCCCAGTGACCCAAGGGGATGCACGCTGAGTGTCTCCCGAGCAGACACCACTTCTCCCACTGCCCAGCACTTCAAGGGGGAACCCTTCAAGTGGGTTTGGCCACCATCTTCTCCACAGTGTCTAAATTCTACTTTAATGCAAGAGGAAACATTAATAAGATTTAGCAACCAGCCTTTCCAGCCCCTGCTGTCACCACTCAGAGCGTGGCCGATCTCACGTGGGGTGATGAGACAGGAGTACAACACAACGTGCCTTTGCTTTCCAGATTGCCTGGTGACACAAACCGTGTGCCATAGGTGGACAGAAGCCCAAACAGCCCCAGCAGTTCCCTGCTACCTCTGCCACCTTCTCTGCACGGGTACTGCTCTGGAGGGTTGAGGTGGTGCTGGAGGAATGCTCAGAGTGGGAGAGCAAGGCAGAAGACTAAATCAGAGGCTGCCAAATCAGCTTTGGGTGATTCCCCATTGTCTGATAATTTCACATCCCGAAATTCGGCCACGGGCTGTGATCCCGTCCTTAGGTAGAGACCCTGACCTAGGGGCATTTCCCACCCAGGTGGCGGGGACCCCGGTGGGGTGGTGGGAGCTGGAGGGTGGGTGGCCCTGCCCTGGTGGGCACTGCTGACCCCCACGGCATGGGGGGAGCAGCCGCATTCCTCCTCTGCCCCCGAGACTTTTGTTTTGCTCGCCAGCCCCACGCAGATGCAGATGCCGTGGCTGTTTTGGTCCCGTCCTGGGCTGGGGAGCCGGGGGCGACGCACAGATAAAGCTGGGCCCCCCCCCACCCACCCAATGGCACCTTGCCGTGGGAGGCGGCCGCTGGGTGCAAAACCTCCCGTGTGCTTTGCTCATCCCCAGCGCGTTTCGCTTTGGCTTTGATGGCTCCGGGTCTCTGCACCCTGCGCTGGGCAGAGCTGCACCCCGGGACGTGCGGGGTGCTCCTGCCTTCTTCCGTGGTGACTCACACTTGTTTGGCAGGGCCGGGGCTGCAGCATGCCCTGTGCCAAGCTCTATTTTTAGGAAGCTGGGAGAGGTAGGTGCAGCCGTCACAGCAAGAAGTTTCTAGTGCCATTTGTGGTTTCACGGCCGCAGGAAGGCTCTGCATCAGCAGTTTGGAGATGCGCACCCTCAGTGGCTCAGCGCGGCAGGGCTGGCGTCGCTGCCCAGATGTGGCATGTGCTGCCCAGAGGTGACGAGAGCCACGTGCCCCTCGGTGCTCTCCGTCCTCCAACGGGGCCGGTTCCTCTGCCTTTCCTGGCCCTTCACCCCCCCCGATCCCCTTGGGAAAGACCAGCTTGGAGTGCATCCAAGGGGCTGGGGGAGAGGGCAGACAGTGGGAAGGGCACAGGAGACGACAGCCCTCGGAGCAGGGCAGCTCAGAGGGACAGCAGCACCCGGTGCTGTCCCCTGCAGCCTTTCCCCATTGCTCTTTGCTGCTCTGCAAGGTGGCAGAGAAGGGGCAGATGTCCCCTCACCTGCCTGGGCATTGGCCCCTGGCTCCTCAGCCCGGGCGCTCCCCAGCAGCCAGGCTGTGCCACAGCCCAGGACGGCTCGTGTTCACGCCTGCTGGAGCCTGGGAAGGTTGCCGACCTCCACATGGGACTCCATGGGTGAAGGACACCACGAACGACCAGGCTGCAGCCTGCCATTATCGCAGTAGTATTATTATAGTAGTATTATCTACAGCCAACATCTGCTGTTTTCTTCCACAGGGAGACGTGACCATCGCAAGTATTGACCTCTCCTCCTATCCTTGAGCCTGCTTCTTGCTGCTCTTGACTCTGGAGCGTTCTCTAATTCATACGAAGTTAAAGAAATGAACGGAAACTGCAATGTAACCTTTCTTTCTCCGGATGCTGGTGATGTTTTCTGTGACGTTCTGGCTCTGTCTGTCCCGTCTCTCTGGTGACAGGCGTAATCCTGAGGACTTGGGAGATACAGCAAAAGGAAAATCTAAAGAAATGACAAAACAAATTATGGACAAGCTCAAATTTCCCTTGTAACCATAGCCCTGCGCTGAAGGGACAAATTCAGGTTTCTCTTACAGGTTCCCTTTTGCATCCCTCCCACGGCATTGCAAGCAAACTCCTTTTGTGACTCAGAATAAAATCCTCTTTCTGAATGTATTGTTCTTAGTACTTCACAGCACCTGGCTTTTGTTAATTGTAAAGAGTATGTGAGGTGAGCAGCACGATTTATAGAGCTAGTTATACGAAACCGCAGCGGGCACCCAAAAAATCACTCTCTTTTCGTTAGCTTTCACCTTACTGCATTCAGAACCGCTCCCAGCCTTTGACAGATCACCGTGGCAGGCAACCGGATATTTTCTCGGTAAACAAAGCCCCGAGTGCCGAGTGCAGCGGAGACAATTTGCTGATCAGCGGAAATACCGCAACTAGGTCAATAGGAATGCAAGCGATGGATCACATTTTCCCATCGTCTCACCCAGGCGTTATCTGGCCGGAGGAACCGTGCCCGTTTGGGTGCGCAAGCGGATGGTTATGGTTGTGTTCAGAGAGTTTGGGGTGAAAGAAAGCCCTTTTGGTTGCTCAGCGACGGGCTTGTCACCAGGTGCAGGTGAACTTCACCTTCCCCGGGGAAATCCCATGTAGACAGGCTCTTCCCTCGGGCACTGGGTCCTCCTCTGTTGCCTATCAGCCCGCCGGACCATGACCCTCTTTCACCTCTCTGCAACACTCCCCCAAGCTCCTACAGCAGCCAAGCGGCCAAGGATGTGCAGCCATGACACAACCTGACCCTGGCAAGAGATGACATGAGCTTTGAGGAGTCGGAGCCTCTTGCCCCATCCCTACCACCTGTGTGAAACAGTGACAGAGCACCCACCAGCCTGCCTGGCGCCGCCCAGCAGAGGTGAGGGCATGGCCCGACGGGGCTCTGCCTTGCCCAGAGCTCAGCCAACACCTCCTCATAGGTTTGGGCTCCTGCCCCCCAGCAGGAGCCACCACAGGACCTGGTGACGGGGGCTGGAGGAGACGGCCAGGGCTGGGTTGCCAACACAAAGCAATGTTTTCCTGAAGAGGAGCAGCCAGCCTGCCCTCCCAGCGAGGCGTGCTGACGAATCTTTGCCAGGATCCCCCCCCCCCGTCATAATTTCCACCCCGTCTTTTTTGTCAGGGCGCTGGTAACTACTGAGTACGGGTTTCCTGGTTTTCAGAGCAGGCTGGCCAGCCCTCTGCCGATGTTTCGTGTTGGGGATGCTGAAGGGGAGCCATTCCTCATCCTCGCCGAACTTCTGCCTCCCCAGCCAGGTGTGTGCAACGCGGCCAGAGCTGTGCCGGGTTTTTTCCGTCATTACCTGCAGCTTCTTCTCATTTCAGTGAAACGGTGATGGGTGACTATCCAGAAACGTCTTTGAAAAAGTTTCGTCTGATGGGGACGGCCAGGGCTCAGGAATAGCTGTGCAAAACCTCACTTGCTCTCTGCATCACTCACTGCTGTGGTTTCACACGTTATCGACTGCCTCTGAGTCCTGACACTCAGGATTCGGGGAAAGTATTAAGTAATGACTTCTCATGTCGTCTTGTTTCTCATATGAAGACTTCCTCCAAACATAACTCTTCAGTTCAGAGGAAACTCTGAAGAGCCTTGGAAAATGTCGGTGATTGCCATCTGGTCAATGCATGGGACGAGGACTTTGGAGAACGGGTGCTGGTGCTCGCCATGGCCCCAAGCCCCGTACAGCAGCACAACTGTGGCCCTCAGTGCCATGGGGTGTCCTTGGAGATGTCCACCGTGAAACAGCTTCTTGCTGGTGAAGGTGGAAACTCTCCATGGCAGACAGTGCCTGGGAGCTTGGCGACAGCTCAGACCCCTGCCAGGGGGCCAGGGCTGGCATTTCTAAAGGTAACACCAATTTTAAGATAGAAAGGAAGGAAAGCACTGGTTGGCAGAACCCTCAGGCTCTGTGTGTGTGGGGGGTGTGCTACAGACCCATCCCAAAGCTCCCCTTGGTACAGGGAGGTGGCAGCCCTAGCAAGGGAACGCATGGCCCCAGAGCACCATCGGGGCATCAGCCCCAGGCTGGACTCTGCCTGGTCACTGAATTGCTGCCAACAAAGACCCTGGTGCTGTCACACGTTTGTGATTTGGGTGCTATATTTAGGCACACGGTAACCTGCCAAGGTCAAAAGCTGACTGAGTTGCAGAGATGTTTGTGCTTTGTTACCAGAGCTTGCATTTGCAGCTAAGAGCACCCTAACCACACAGGACAGGATGCGAGAGATTGGGTAGATAGAAAAAGCGAATGCTGGACCCCATCCTGCTGCGCTGAGCAGCCCCACGGTGCTGAGTGCCATCCTCTGCTGTGGCTGCCAGGCAAGCAGCACCCTGCTCAGTGCCCCTCTGCTGCTGGCAGGATCCGGCCCTTTATTTGCTGCATGCACATCTGATAAGACCGTTGCCTTCAGGCTGTTACTTTCAAAACAACTTTGCATGATAGTTTGAGCGCTGCCTTTAAACCAGCGCCCCAGCCCCCGTGCAGGCAGCCTGGCAGCCCAGCTTCATCTTCTTTGCTCTAGCATGGAGCAAAGGAGACTTGTCCCTTCTTGAAAGCAAGGCCCCTCTGCATTTACCATGAATTTTTGTATGGGTTCTGCATGGCTGTGTAGTGTCAGATGCCTGAAGAGCTGGAAACATGGGCGGGAGATGCTCAGGGGCAGGACCACACCTCTGCTGCTGGGCCAAGGGACGTGGGGAGGACACGGGTCGCCTGAAGTTGCATGGAGGTTGTGCTGGGACGTCAGTGGCTGTCAGGAGCGGCAATGTCCCCTGTAGCCATTTTTACGCCCATATAATAAACATCATATGTGTAAATGGGAGTACGATCTGAGGATCCTTGTGCCCATGGATGCAGGGTAAGAACCTCACTGTGGTATTGGGAAAGCGGCTCAAAACTTGTCTCTCCAAACTGGTGGCCAAGCACTGAGACCCAAAGTCCTGCTGGCTGTCCCATCAAGGAGCACGACACCCACATTGGGGTCCCCGTGCCCAAAGAGACGTCCCTTTCCCCAGGAGCATCCATCTTACTTGGGCAGGCTTCACCTACGGGGAGCACGAGGGAAGGCCAGGAGCCAGCACAACCCACCTGCCTCAGCCAAGCATCCTCACTGCACAATTGTCCTTCTCATGAAGAAAACAGAGAGCAGAAAGCCCTTCTTCTCCTTTTGAGAAACAGCTGACTTCCCAAGTGCTTCCTAACCCCTGGCAGCCCGCACCACCACTCAGCAGTGCTGCCCGTGGAGTCACAGTCTTCGTTGCTCTGAGGATGACTAGTCGTGAGGTTTTCATCCACAACAGGAAAAAAACACCGGGGCAGAGTCAGGAGCGTTTCGAAGGCAAATATGAATATACGGAATAAGAATCGATATCTGCTTCTGGTAGGATGGTAGGAAAAAGCATGGAAGTGAACCAGAGAAGAAAGTCTAAGTAACCTTTTTTTTTTTTGTTGTGGGAGATGGTAGTGAACAAACGTACCCACTACGAAGGTTTTTTTCCAGGAAGTGTAGGTTGCTGCAACCTGTATCCCTTGAGCAGCGGGTGCTCACACAACAGTTCTCATGCTACTTGCAAGCAGATCATTTGAAGGCGCACCAGCAACGTGCCCGGAGGATGAATGAAGCCTACAGCTCTGCTGCACCCCGATCCATGAGCAGCACCTCTCCCAGCACCATGAAAATGTTCATGTGCTTCCTCGCTGTATTTATGGTAGTACAGACGATCGGGACTGTACTCTTCTGTTTGTATCTTCACATGAAGATGGATAAGGTAAGTGTAGAGATAAGGGTGTCTCTGCTGGATTGCTAACACAATTTGCCTTCAGTGTGGAGAGCCCTGATCACCCTCAGGGTGAATATGGTGCAAGATGATGATGGCCACTGGACTGATGCAGGAGTGGTATTTATACACCCATGTTCTTATTTCTGCTTTAATTTGCCACTAAGTGAAGATGTACGCAGAGGAAGAGACCCGTTCCCTTCATTAACAAAGAGAGAATGGGTCAATAAAGAGGAGCTGCTAAGAGCAAACCTGGCAGACAGTGGCCAGTCTGGGAGAGGAGAGGGGGCTTAAACACGAAGGATTGTTTCAGGTTTTTCGGGTTACCTGGTGGTCGTTCTGGTGCCATGGCACCTGGCAGCACCGGGACGCTCATCAGGAGGAGGAGGGAGTCCAGAAATGATTTTTTTCTGTGTTTGCATGTATTAATTTTACCAACATCTCACTTCAGATACTGTCTTTCTGCTTTGGGAAGGAAACAGTGGATCTTAATACTTTGTCTTTATTTTTATGAAACGGACACAATATCCATAATCCTGTCCCACACGTGGGACAATACATACCGAAAATTTAAAAAACTGAAAAACTGTTTTTGAGGTTGCTGTGACTGCAGCTGCACTGCATGATGCTTAAAGTCACCGATCTAAAACATTTCTTTCCCAAAGCAGAAAACGCAGAGACTACCAGTTACAGAAAACCCATCTCCTCAGCAGATGCAAAGATAAGATTTGTATAAGTGGGTTTTAAATGTGTTTTCTTGATCCGAATTGAGATACGAGTGGGTGACTGCCGATCTTCACGGGCAGGCAGCAAATCTGAGCTGGGTGGCTTGGAGCAGAGGGTGGGAGGGGGACCTTGCTGCATCGAGGGCTGCGGCCGGGGGGCTGGGGGGGTCCCTGCTGGAGCCAAGTGTGGCTACTCCGGGCCGTGGCATCTGCCCCACTGGAGCAGAGCAGATGAGGCGCAGTCGTAAGGGGCAGGAGGATTGCAGCTCTCTGCAGCGCTCGTGGCAGGTTTTAAACCTGACCCAGCATTGCCAGAAGTCAGCCTGGACTTCTCTTTGTTGCCTAGCCAAATATTAGATTTTTCTGAAAACAGGTGTCATTTCAAAAATCAATATTTTTATGTATGTATATATATAATTATATAAATATGATTACTTTATATTATATCATATTATATAAAATAATTACATTTATATTATAATTGTATATATAATATCTAATCATATTATATATAATTATATATATTAATATATTTATATTTATATAATTATATATATCATTCTTTTTCAGCTTTCTGATTTTTTTAATCTTTTTTTTTTTTTTTTTTTTTTAATCTGAAACTCCTGGCAGAATTCAGCCCCACTTCACAAGCTGTGCTGGCCTTTTGGCAGCTCGTTTAGCCAATAAGCTACCCAAAACCAAGGAGCTGCCCCCGGTGGGCTAGGCAGGCTTCCCAGCAGCCTGCCCAAACTGCTCGCTGGCGTTTCTGTGCCACTATCATAGATGCAGTCAGACGCACATTTGCCGGCCACCTTTTGTAAAAAGCAGAGCGGAAAATATAAATCAGTTACTGATGCAGGTCCAGGAGGGTGGGAGCAGCTCTCCTCTCACCCAGCGCTGCACGCCAGCGGGTCGGTGCAGCTCCTGGTGGATGTGTGCGCTCAGGCCGTGCCGGCAGCTTGTGGGAGTCTGCCCCTCTCCTCCCAAAGCTGAGCAACTGCCACCGAGCTTCCAAGCCGCGGCTTCTCGTGGGAAGGGGTAGATATCGCCTGGCTGCGCTCCTGCTTTTTTCCCAGTAACAGCCCATTGACCCTCTCTTCTTTCCCCCGCCGGCAGATGGAAGAGGCGTTGAGCTTAAATGAAGACTACATCTTCCTGAGGAAAGTACAGAAATGTCAAACAGCAGAAGGTCAGAAGTCGACGTTATTGGACTGTGAAAAAATTTTAAAAGGCTTCAAGGACCTCCAGTGCAAGGTAGATTGCTGTTGAGTGGATACAGACCCTGCTGAAGGTGCAGGGAGGATCCCAGGCGCACACACATCACCCAAAGCTTTTTTGAAAGCCAGGGGTGTCCTTAACATTGGGGCTGCAGAGCACGTGACCTTTATTATACTTTTCTTTTTAACACTATATTTTTACACTGTATTGACATCGCTCTCATCCATTTTTGCTCAAAGCGGGCTTGAGCCAACTGTGGCATGCCCAAGGTGGGGCGGGATGGAGCTGCCACCCCTGTGCTCCATCGTGGCCTGAAAAATATTGATTTTCTGCTGCCTGGCACCTTGTTGCATCCTGCACCTGGTGGGCATGAGGATGCTCGTGGCCACTTGATGGTGGGAGCACCTTTATGCTCTCTTTGCCTAGACATTGTTGACGGTGCAGGGCTTGGGCCAGGCGGCACAGCTCCTGCGAGGAGGAGGAGGAGGAAGGTGTTATGCAAATGCCTCCCCATGGCTCAGGGACATCACCTCCCGCCAGGCCAGAGACTTCTCTCACTTGGGTGCAGAAGAGCCACCTTGCACAACATTTTAATTGCACAACATTTTTTAAATTAATTGCACAGCATTTTAAATTTAAGAACAAAAGCCTTGCAACCCCGCCTTCTGCAAAAATCAGGGCAGGCCATGGCCACACACAATCCTGGGGGGCTTGGTAGGCTTTTCCAATGTTTGATTTGTACATCTTAAAATATTATATTTTAGAAACGTAAGAATATATGTTTTGAATGTATATTTTTGCTGTTGTTTCAGGATGGGGCAGCCAACAAGGAGGGGCCAAAGTTTGAAATGCAAAGAGGTGAGTGTCCTGGTGCTGCTGGAGGGCGGGGAGACGAGCGGCTGCAGGGGACAGGGTCGGGTCCTTTGGTGCCCGTGGTGGGGTCAGTCGGGTGTAGCAGGGCGTCCCCATGGGGGTAGGACTGTGCACGACACAGAGCTGGCAGAGACCGGGCGCCAGGCACGGCTATCTCTCCAGTCAGCTGCACTGCACAAAGTCAACGAAAATGAACCCGAAATTAAAACCGCGGCCTTTTCTCCTTGCAGGCCATGAGCACCCCCACTCGAAGAGCAGGAATGAGACATCCGTGGCAGGTAAGGAGCAGACAGGTCCAGGTCCTGTCATTGCTAAGCAGAGGCCAGACCTTGCCTCACTCGGGGGCTGCTTTGGAGACTGTGTCTCTGAGCTGGATTTGGCCCCTGGGGAAACCCCAAGGCTGGGAGGCGCTGCGGTCCTGGTGGAGAGCCATGCTGCAGGGGGGAGAGAGGGTGCTCGGCCTTCAGTAACACCGGCCTTTCCCAATTTCAGCCGAGAAGAGGCAGCCGATTGCAGCCCACCTGGCAGGGCAGAGGAGCAGCAAGGCGGTGCCAGGTAAGGCAGAGCCCTCGGTGCCAGCCGGCAGGGCTGGGCATGGTGGTGGGTATCCAACAGGGACGGGGACGCTGCACCTCCAGCACAGGAGCGTGTCCCATGGCACAAGCAAGCCTCCCACCTGCAAGAGCAAGGCCAACCGAGGTGAATAAGAGTTTGCAAGGTCAGCCTCTCAACCTGGCAAGGATTTCTCAATCTGAGCATGTTTGATTTAATTCTGGAGTAACTGCCAGTAATCAGCAACTGCTCTTTCCATCTCTGACGCAGCAATTCACCCAGAGCTCAGTCTACCTGTGGAAAGCTCTGTGTTAGATAAGATCAAAGAAGCGAGATGCTTGCTGCCTTTTAAAACTCCCCGCTCGAGCGCTTGTTGCGATCACAAAGCAGGCTGACGCTGCCCCGCGCTCAGCAGGCTGCCTGGAGCTGGCTCCGCAGCTCGGAGGTGGGGAGCAGGGGTGTCCCCGTGGGATGCACGGGCACAGACCACAGGCTGCGTGTGGTTCCCCCTGGAGCAGGGTTTGGAGCTGGTTTGCTCACCCTCACTGATCTCATGATCGTCTCTGTAGGAAGGAGGTGCACAACCCTCCCCAGAGCCATAGCCCAGCTCAACAGCCATGGCCGTGGCACCACTAGTGCCCCAAAAGCTACGGCAGCAGCAGGTCTGTGAGGTGAGCAGAGCTCTGGGAGGTGGGAGCAGCACGTACCATGCAGACCCTTGGAGCTCTGCACCCTGCCAGGGACCCAGTGCACCAAACCTGAGGGACGGTCATTTTTGTACTTCCCTGGAGAAGTCTTACCTTCTCCAGGAACTGGTGGAGGCTAAGTGGAGAAAGGACTTTGGAAGAAATGCAGTTTTTCCGGCTTGGAAAAACTCTATGGCTTGGGATGGGTGCCTCTGAATACAGGAACTGAAGGGTGTTCTGGAAGTGCTCGCAGGGCTTGGAGGCTGGGCCACCAAAAGCCACGGAGATACCAAGGAACTTGGCCTGTAGTGGCAACTGTTTGCAGTCCTCCATCCCAAGTATTTCCACTTGGCTAGACAAAGGAAGCAAAGTGGTCCTCCACTCACATCATCAACACAAGGGCTTGTGGCAGGGCAGGCCAGCAACCAGAAACAGGGGTTAAGCATGCCCCGGCCTTGGAGACAGAAGCCCTGTCCCATGGGCTGCAGAAGGTGTCCTGAGATGGACAGCACCACCCTGCCTGCCCCATAGGGGATGGAGGCTGTGATGTCCAATATCCATGGGGCTATCCCCCAAAAATCAGCCTCCCAAGCTGGATCTGTCCCAGCTCAACAGCCGTGCTTTCTCCTCACAGTGCTAGAGTGGAAGACGACGAACTACGCCCCGATGAACAGCTTGATATCCTACCACGAGGGGAAGCTGAAGGTGGAGAAGGCAGGGCTCTACTACATCTACGCACAAGTCAGCTTCTGCACCAAGGCAGCGGCTTCGGCACCGTTTACCCTCTATATTTATTTGTACCTCCCCATGGAAGAGGACCGGCTCTTGCTGAAGGGACTCAACACGCACAGCACCTCCACGGCAGTTTGCGACCTCCAGTCCATCCGGGAGGGAGGTGTCTTTGAGCTCCGGGAGGGCGACATGATCTTTGTCAACGTGACAGACTCAACGATAGTGAACTACAGCCATGGCAGCACCTACTTTGGCATCTTCAAGCTGTAGGAGGGGGCCACTCCAAGCCGCACCCCCCCCAGGAGGCCCAGCCCGACTTTGTTGAGCCAAGTGGCTCTCCTTGTTTCCCGTATTTATGTTCCTCTGCCTCTTTATTGTCCTTGTTTGTTAATTTGTATATTTTGTTATTTATTAATGAGGGCCAAGGGGCCCTAAGAACAGAAATGGAACAAAGTTTGAAGCTGTCGTTGTCTGCACTTTGCTGTTTTCTTTCATTGCTGACCATTTGGGAGGTGCTGGGGCCGTGTGCCACCGTGCCCCGCTCGCCTGGCAGGGAGGATGGCTCCATTGTACCACGTAAGCTTTATTTAGCAGGCTCTACCAGCAGCCTTTCTTTCCTAACACCACAGGATGGCTCAGGGTACTCCACTCCACGCTAGGTTCATGCTTATCTCCTGTACCAATCTGCTTACAAAACATCAACGGAAAAAACATTAAAAGGCTTAGGAACGTCTCCTCTAAGGGAATCAATCAGCCATGCACTGTCCTTACGTGGTGGCTGCTGGTGATGCATCGTTGCCACCCTAACTGCCTGTGTTATCTTGAGAACTCCCTTTTTTCCACCCATAGCTATCTACAGAGCTCAACAAGCCTTCTTGCTCAGAGTGGCATTGCCTTGGCCGGGTTTGCGCTGGGCGAAATTCGCCCTACACCAGAGGGGCTATTGGTGGCCAAGGGGTGGCTGCTGATTTCAGCCCAGAGCTCTGGTAAGGCTCTGGTGGTGCTCTGCTCTTGGTGAGCTGAATGTGCTCATGAGGCTGTCCTCCTCCCGGGTTGAGGGTCCTCTGCCTGTGGATTATTTCAGACCCTGTGGAAGGGGCATTGGCCACCATGGTCAGATTTGGACCAGCTTCCTCCCCCGAGACCTGTCTTCCCCTGGGAGGAAGACCAGGGAAGCACAGGGGTGGCAGGAACAGCTTCCTCCCAAGTCCTCCAAGAAGCACATGTAGAGCATCTCCTGGCTGTCCTCATGAGGACGGATGTGTCCACAGCGGCACATTTTCTGGTGCTGCAGGAGAGCAGGACAATGCAGACGGGCAGGACACGCTCTCAGGCAGGGGCACCCAGGTGACACAGCTCACCAGGGCATCCCCTGACCCTCTTCTCCAGCTTGGCACACAGGGAGGGTGAGCTGAGCCATAGCAGGACACGAGGCTGCTGGTACAGTGATTTTAAATATCCAGGTGATACTCACCTGAGCACAAACCTTGGCAATACTCTTACAAGTCAGCAGGTCTGCAAGTGGAAGAGATTTCAGATTTGAGCACTCGTTAGGGTTTGCTTGGCTTGAGGCTGCGGACCTGCTCCTACTGTAGTGCTCAACTGCAGGCAGCGCCAGGACGGACGGGGCAGTCGTTGCACGGGGCATTGCCAGTGGTGGGTGCCTGCCGCTGTTCCCTCCCAGATTCAGTAGAGGATTGCTCGGAGACTGCCAGCCTGGTATCGCTGTAATTTAATTTGCAGTTTGGTGGCTGTTCTCCAAAGCCGCATAACTTTGCCAGAGAATGGACTGTTCTTGTCCAGTGCTATGTATAAAACTGTTTATTTAACTAGAGCTAAAACTGCCTCGTGTTTGTGGACAGAAAAGAGAGACTAACCCAAAGTGCATGGGAAACTGCCTAGCGTGATGAGGTGAGCGTGGCCATGGTTGTTTTGCAGTTTATTTCGACATTTAGGGTCCCCCTTTCTGAGCACATCCAAAGCACCGTGCGGGCCGCATAGCTGTGTGCCCCACAACATGTGCTAGTGCAGGGCTTTGCACACCATCGTGCTACAACTAACACAAGCTATGAATTAGGACGTCTGTGGCTGGGCACTTTGCTTCGGATGCCACTGCCCCTTCTCACCCAGGGCTGAGGCTTCCTGGGGCCCTGCTCGGGGTCCGGGGGCTAAGAGGGCAGCAGGGCAGTGCAGGGGCACGGTGGGGACGGCCAGTCCCAAACGCTTCCTGGGGCAGCCTCTGCACCCTTCCTGGGGCACAGTGGGGATTTGGGGCTGGGCAGCGCTGGATGCATTTTGGCCAGGCTGGGCACATTTTGGCCAGGCTGGGCTGGAGCAGGGGGCAGGAGGGCAACGATGAGGAATGAGGTACAGCTGTAGGGGCTCGTTTAGGGGGATTTACAGCACCTGGCTAGAAGGGAAGATTCCTGCACCTACCTGGACCCTGCAGGGCTGTCTGCTTTGGATGCTGCATCAGGTCAGATACTGCAGCTGCCGTACACGGGGTGGCAGGGACTGGTCAGCACCTTCACTGGCACAGGTTTGGCTGCGTCCCTGCTGCTGCCAAAACCCAGGCAGCCCCTGCGGGACGGGCTGGCGGGGGCAGTGAGGGGTGGCAGGGACAGTGTGGGGTTGGGGATGTGCATGGCCGCCGTGGGGATAGGGTCTTGAATACTTCAGGAGGGAACAAAAAAACGATCAAAGTGGTGCAGTCTGAGAAAGGAGAAAAAGCAGGATGGGTGCGAGTGGGTGGGGAGGGAAGTGCTTGCCCTCAGGCGCAGGAAACCTTCAGGAGCAGAAATGCTGTTGGGCTGAAAAAACACTAAATGAAACTGTGCAACAACAGCTGCTACCTCCCCCTGCAAGTGGGGCTCCTTGCCTTGTGCCACTGTCTTTCCTGGGGCTTTTGTTTCTTGCCTCCGTTTCTTCGCTTGCCAAAAATAGCCTGTGGGATGCAGATGAGAGGTAATGCGTGGGAGGGGAGGAGATGCGTGTGCTGCCATCCAGCTGTGAATTTGAGACCGTGGCCTTCTCCTGAGCGGCTTTGTTCTCCTCCCCTCCTCGGTGCCGTGGCGGACAGTTTTCCTCTCCCCGTGGAAAGTTTGAAGGTCGTCAATACATTGATTTTTCCCTCACTGCGGGGCCTCTCTGTCACTTCTCTGGGTGCGGAATTTATAGTTTGTGAGCTGATTTTTCTTTGTTCTGGGTAAAGTGAAAAGGGGCTGAGGGGGAGGTGAATACATTGGGCACGTTGGCAGGACTGGCACAGAGGGACATCGATGAGCCGTGGCAGGAGAACAGCATGGTCATCTGCTGGGGATGGTGCTCATGCGGCTTTGCAAGTGTTGATCCTACTGGGAAATGTATTGGGTTTTAGGTTTGTATAAGAAATGAGGCTTTTGGTTTTGTTTGTTTTCCCCAAACAAAGGTCGTGATACCAGTTTCCAAGTGGGGTCCCCCCCTGCTTGTGCCACCAAGCCCAGGGCCGCGTGGCTGTGATGTGGCTGCTGATATGACAAGCCTGCCCTGGCATCCCTTCCCGAATCATTCGGGCTGGAAAAGACCTCTAAGATCATCAAGTCCGACCATAAACCTAGCAAATGATCTTTTTCCTGTCCCTAGACAGACCAGCCCTGCTCGCCTGCTTCCCATTGCATTGCAGTCGCTGACCCCACGCTGGGTGGCGAGACGCAGCGGGACGCGGCAGGCGGTGCTCTGAGCGCCACGCAGCCCCGGGGGCGGTGGGAGCCTTCACTTCCCTCATCCTCTCGGCTCAGGGGGGTTTTGTGGCAGTGCCGCATGTGCCAGGGAGGCTACTGCGATCTGGCACCTCCGGGGCTTCCCCAGGCACGCCGGCGGTTTGGGCTGCACAGATGAAGCTGGTTTTTGGTGTTTTCTTTCCTGGTCTGATTTCACACTGACGGTTGTTTGGTGCCAAACCCTACCGCTCGGAGGATGCTGGTGCTGCCTCCGTTATATTGCTTGTGCAAAGGGGACATTTGGGACCTGGCAAAACAGAAGGGGGACAAATGGGCCCCATATTCAGTGGGAGAGTAGGATGGAGGTTTTCTGGCTAAGGCCGGGATTTGGCTTCATGGTGGCACAAGAGGGGAGATGTTCCCTCCAAAATGAGCCTGTGGGATGCCTTGTCCTTGCTCTTCTGACCAGTTCAGGTTCGGGGGCACCTGGGTCTGAATGTGGTCCTGTTCTGGCTCCGCAGTAATTCCCTGAAGCACCACTTGGGCTCAGACATGCTCCCTTGCAGACCTCAGTGTTTTCCACCCATGGTCAGTGTGTCTTGCTTGTTTTTCCTCTCTCCTGCTCTGACTGATGTGCTTGGAGAGGAAGAGCAGGGCTGGACCCTCCTGCATGCTGAGAACAGCCATCCTCAGCCATTCTCCTGTGCCGCTGCTCTGCCGGCTCTGAGCATCAGCCACAGCCGAGCCCCAGACCCACTTCAGGCACAGGTAGAGAATGTGGCATCCTCACCAAAGAGTTAAAAATACCAGCATGCAGGAGGTCTTGTCCAAGTGGTAGACCAAAGGAAATCCTGTCACCACACCTAATCCCCAGAAAAAATAAAAAAAAAAAAAATCTCAGGCAGGAAATGACTTATCTACAGCAACCAACTGGTGCAACGAAGAGCAATTTCTCCATAAAGCATCCCTGTTAGCAATGTGCATTTGGGACTTGAGGGAGGGAAATGCATCACCCTGCCCCAGGACCAACTCCCTCCCTGCTGTGGGGCCATGCGGTGGTGGGAGTGACAGTCCAAAGGCCAGCATGACCATTCACACAAGCACCTCCCCGCTGCCCAATGGACCAGAGGGGGCATGATGAAGCTGTGGGTGTTCTGATATCTTTTCTTAAATCAGGAATGCCCAGAGCAAGTGTTGGCTTTGCTTTCATTCTAATGTTTGCTGAGCGCTCAGCGAGGTTTTCGTACTGCGCCCACTTGCTTCCCTGGGTGCAGCCCCAGAGAGAGGTGAGACAGACACAAAGGAAGCAGCACTGAGGGCTAAGAAGCGATTTTTATCCTTCTTTATTTGTTGAAAATGTCAATTAAAAAACTGTTCAAAATAAAAACATGTTAGAAAAGTTGAACTTGCATAAGTAGTTACAGTAAATAAACCTACATGACAAAGATAAACTGGAAGGCAGCTGACACGACATCCATCTATAGACGGACTCACTGGAACCTATTTACAAAGCACTGTAAACAAAGTAAATATGGAAACATTGCTGTCCATCTGGCATGGCTTCTTTTCCTTTTTATTTTCTTTTCTTTTTTTTGGCTTCTAGCTCTTGACAAACGCCTGATCCAAAAATGTCCCAGTGTGCCCTCCATCACATTACATCTTAGAAACATGCATATGTACACAGCATGGGTTTTAACTGAACTGTGGGCAGCAGGGAAACGTTTCTACCTTCCCGTGGGAGTACAAATGGCCCTTGGTTGACTTCCTTGCACTGACTGCACATTGCTAGCCTCGTTTCCAGCCCACCCTCGAGCAGGCAGCCGGACTGGATGATGCTGGGGCATCTGGGCATGGCATCCCAGAACAGCGGTTCAGCCGTGCTAACTTGTGCAGCAAAGGTCGTTATCGTAGAAAATGATTATCCAGCACAGCAGAACTCAATTGTTGACCCAATCTTTCAACTGTGTACTCAGGCAAGGAGGCAGAGAGCTGCCGTTTAACCAGGATGCCTTGGAGATAGCAAACGTAGCCAGAGGAAAAAAAAAAAAAAAGCCCCTGTTTTGTCCTAGAAACAGCTTAAAGAGGGCTTCTTTTTACATTCCTTGTGATGATTCAGAGTCTTGCTCTCCCCAAACACCATTTGCTATGTTCTGGCTGAATTTTAATTGCGATGAGGGAGTTATTATTATTGCCTCTATTACATCCTTCATGAACAATGTAACGGTATGACTAAGGAGCTGCAGTGTATCTGCACACCCTGGGACCATGCTGCCCTGTGATATACATAAGACTTATTATTAACTTTAACAGAAGGTTACTTGTATAATGCTGCTAAGGAAGGAAGGAAAACATCAGTTATAAACTAGGATGTAACACCAAATAAGATGAAGATAGCCGATACATATGCATGTTGTCCGTGTGCTGTGTTCGAGGAGCTGTGCATGGATCGGGAAGGTACTGCACGTCCTTGCCCCAGGAGCGTTACAGCTCTTGTCAAAGCCTGAATATAAATACCTTTCCTATCCCAAAAGTTCCTTTTTCCTAGAGCAAAGCCCCTTTGGGGCAATGGGGGAGAAGTGACCGTTGGCTGTACGTTCCTAGCCTTTGGGAAGGAGAGCCTAACGTGGGCAGAAGGGAGCGGGGGACAAGCATATTCGGGTGTTGTTTTTGCTGTCAAGCAGTGTTTGCATTTCATACAGAGAAAAGCATGTCCTGCAAGGGGAAGCACAGCAAAACTATAAACTCATACAATACCTGGACACTCAAAGTGAAAAGAAAGCAGGGTGTAGGAGTTTCAGGTCATGCTTAACGAAAGGGGTTGGGGACAGAACAGCAGTTACCTGTTGTGCTAATCACGAGCTGTTAGGAGGCAGTACTGTGCAACATACCTTCCCGTGCGCTCTGACAGGTGCTCCACATCTGACTTCCCCAAGGAGTTAAAATGTCTTCATGTTAATTGCACATTTTAATCAGTATCAAGGCCACACGGGAACCACAGTATTGCTGGGCTCTAGTTCGCTACAGTCAACTAATGGGGAAAAAAGAAGGTGGATGGGAAAAGCTTCCCCAGCTGTGATTATCTGAAAAAAAGGAGCAAGGTGCTTTTTGGTTTCTGCTCAATGCCAACTCAGTAATGTTTTCATTCAATAAATAGGTACCGGTGCTTTTGAAAAGAATGAAAGCATTAAAAAGTGCTTAAGCTTCCTCTAGGAAACTGCTGCCATACCCTTTGTGAGCGGCAATCACTAGCAGAGATTGTGTTTGCTCCCAGTAGTAGGTACGATGAGGTATTAGTTGCTGCAGATGAATTGTGAATCATGGACCACTTGCTTACTGTTTTAGTTGTGATCGATTGTTTCTGTTTGCTTTATTTCCTTATTGGATGGAAGAAAAACTATTTTTTTTTTCTCTCTTGACATTTTTTTGGTAACAAAATCCCCCAAACCAACAAAATAAGGAGCAAGAAGAGGCAAAGGATCCAGTTCTGCTTCCCAAAAAACACCTGAGGTCACACACCACTGCCAGCAGCTTCTCCCCAAATTCAGGCAATCAGAGACGACTTGCGCCCCGTGTCCTCCCTGGCACACTCATCTGTCTGCTTCAGCAGCCTTCTGACCAGCTTCTCCAAGTCCTTCCTGGATTTGAGCTCTTCCTCCAAACACTGTTTCATCCTTTTGTTCTCCTACAAGGTGAAAAATAAAAGAACAAAGATGCAGTTAATGCCCATGCACTTGATGCAGTGAGGTAGTTCTGTTATCCTGGTTGCCTGTGGCTCAGGGGCAGTAAGATACCGGGGACGTTTGGCAGGTCAATGCTTGCCTGAGAGGATGAACACGCATTACATGTGCTCTGAGCTGTTCAAGCAGACCCTCACCACCTTACGGACGTGCAAAGAAGTTCCAGGACTAAGCAGGCAGAAGCATCCTCCTGGAAACCTAGTTCCAAGCCTGGATGGAGGATCCTGTCATGGCACCATCCAGCTGCACGCACGGAGCAGCTTCAGGATGGGACCAGCAATCGGTGAGACTTTTCCTGGGCATGCACCAGTCGACTCACAGCACGAACAAAACCACTCAAATTACCTGCTTCAGTTCCTTGACTTCATCTTTCAGTGCATAAACTGTGTCAACAAGGCTCCTGCAAAAAAAAAAAAAAGGCAAAACATCAAAAACCAAACTAAAACAGAACGAGCTGAAGTGCAGCAAAACAGCAACAGCCTGGGAGCTTTTGTGACCGAAGCGCTCATGGGGAAGGTGCTTCCAGCTCCCTTTTCACCACTGTCTATTGCAGGCATGGGGCTGCCACTGGCACTGTTACCTATGAAGTCACTCTGGAAATAGAGCCCAGGAGCATTTATGGACCACCAGCCAAAAATTCAGGGCTCTTTTCTCAACACTGAAAAAAAAAAAAAAAAGCAAACCAAGCAACCTTGTTCTGCTATCTTTAAGTTAACAACAAAGGTCTGTGGCTTTGGCTTCCTTGTTTATGCTACTGCAAAAAAAAAAAAAAAAAAAAAGGTTTTAAAATTCAAGTGCCTGAGCATCTTTTGTTAAATGGCCCTGATTCCTTGAGGTTGTGCTGATGAAAAACAAACAAAAAAGGAATGTACTGCCTGGGTTAGAAAAGGAGGGGACCAACATCATAACCCAGATGCTGAAGCGCTATGGAGCAGACTGGGAGCACTCACAGGCAGCATCACACAGCCTCATGAGGGGTGGCAGCAGCCTGCTATGTCTGTAGCTTAAAAAAAAACAAAACAAAACAAAAAAAAACCCACTTGTTTGGTTCTGTACTCCCTGACCCAGTTCAGTACATCCGGAGAAGCTCTGGGACTCAATAAACTGGCTCTCAAGACCCAGGCACAGGCTCCCAGGAGGCTGCAGCCATGTCAGAGCAGCTGGGAACGTGGCTCTGGTCTTAAAAAAGGGACAAAATAGCAACTGGAATAGCCCAGCATTTCTGGCACAGCCAGGACAAGGCTCCTGACCAGCTCCACTTCTGTGGGCGGAGGACAGAGAGGACACTGGTTTTTAACCATCCTTCCAAAAAGTGACAGGGGAATCTGCAGCCTTGCTTACTTTTCCTCCGTGACAGTCTGGCCATTGCTTCTTGTCTCCTCGATGATGATTTTCTCTTCCTCAGGAAGAAGGACTTGGGGGATGGATTCTTTACGGGAGCCTGTGTGCAAGAATTACTCATCATGAAGAAAAAGGGAGACTTTCCCTGGCGCCCACGCCATGCCGGAGGCAGCACAGCAAACGCAGCCTTCGCTCGCCCTGGGAGCGGGAGGCTCGGCAGGGTTAAACGCGGGCTGGTGTGTGCGGCTGAGCCAGAGCCAGGCCACGAAGGGAAAGTTTCCAAGAGTGCTCAGGGCACCTAAAGCTACATCATTATTTATAAATTAAATCACTCAGTTCGGGTCAAGAGCTCTCAGAAGAAATACGGTCTCCCTTTTGTAAATGTGCCATTATTTGATAGTTCAGTGATTTAATTTGACATCTTACCAGCAATGATAAATAGTTATATTTCCAGAGTTTAAGATGTTAGATAGGTTCTTATGAAGTAGCTTGTTCTTAAATACGCAGCTGATTGAGAGATAATATTCATGCTTCCTTTCTAAAGCTATATGCAACCTGAGATTACTATCAGATTTTCAGTGCTGACAGCCACAGGCACTGACTAGGTTCATTTAATTCCTAACAAGTGCTGCAAGTGCTGGTGAAGTAGCTGTGTCTCATCTACCCTCCTACCTGCTCATTCTGTGTTTAGAAGAAAAACAATGGCAACTAAACCACTAGGTAGATGAAGCTCCCTTATCTTGAAGATTGAACACCACACAGTTTCCTAGCATGAGTCTCATTGCTGTCTGATGCAACCATCTGTTTTTTCCCAGACAGGTTATCAGTGTTACAGGCAGAATGAACACTAAATAATCTGTTTGTGCCCACCTGAACTGAGAGCTTGCTGGAAGCCTGCCCCGGTACAGTACGCCTCGATCACCTTCAAGATCTGAGCATCTTCTTCCAATGCAGCAGTACCTGTAAAACATTGCAGACAACAGCTGCCCCAAAAAGCCAAGTGCTCTGGATTCTTCTCTCCCAGCCTTCCTGTTAAGGGACTTCAGAGCAAGAGAGCATTGTTTCCTTGACTGACAGTCTTGGGGACTTTCCCTAATCCCTTTTTGAGTTCCCTTACATTTTCTGGCCTTTGCAACATCCTGTGACATCAAGCACCATGACTAAATGGTAGGAAAAAGCACTTCTAGGGCTCACCTTAGCAAAATTCGGGGGATGATGCCTGACTTTGGGTGCCAGCAGCACAGGGAGATGAGCAGGCAGAACAGCCGTCCTGGGAGGGCTTCCCAGAGGAGGGCAGTGCCCCGGGAGATGTCTGGTACAGCCACAACACAACAGGACTCTGAAAGGTGAAGTCTTCATTCCGAACCCTAGCTCAGTGCTGTCTTCAAGTGACCTCAGGTTCACACTGCAGCAGCGCACCACTGGCCTTTCACCCTTCCCTCCCCTGAGGAATATCCCAGACTGGCCTCAGGTAGCAGTCAGGACATCTTTCTTTGCAGGTGAACACCTCTCCAAGAACAGGGCCTTATTTTCATTCTGTTGTCCCCTGTGGAAACGGCTCCAGGACCTGACGGCATGGACAGGTAAGAGTTTGTCCCAGCTCAGACACATCTGGATGACCATGGGTGTGCACTTTTAGTGCAGCTTTTAACTGCTTTGGCGTAATTTCTTGGCTTCGTAGCCACAACAAGACCACCCAGAGCCACGTGATCTCACGGTAGGAATCACGGTGAGGACAATTGTGCTGCCTGACAGTCACAGCTCGGAGGGGATCTGTGTGTGCCTGGGAAAGGCTGCACCTGCAGGAGCCTCCCGTGCTCAGCAGCACGTAGGCTTGCTTGCGTGCCGCATTCAGCGCCATAAGAAAGGTTGTTCTCAAAGCCCTGTGGGGATTACTGAGCACAAAGAAACCACAGAAAAGAAGAGAAAAATTCAACACTTACTTTTCCTAATAACAAACTCTTCATCTGATGCTTTTCTCTCAGTTTTCCTTTTTGGAAGAAACTTCTTCATGGTTTTTGGACTTTTGCTGGAGTCCTACAGAGAAACAGACTCTTGTACTTCACCAGAACCAAAGGCAGCTCAAACAATGGAGCAGCTCAGGCTGAATGTGGCTATCTGTGCTATGCGCAACACATTAGAGAACTACAAAGCAGATGACAACAAAGTCGGAGGACATTATGCTTTTTGCCTTTCCTATGCACTAGTCCTGTAGCCACTGCTCCCTCTAACAGCGGTGGGAATTGCACCTGCAGGTCCAGGTCCGGACAGACTCCTTTAGCTAATATCCCTCAGCTAATATCCTTTGGCCAAAGAATTCCAATATATTCACAGCACTTTGGGTCTGTTTATCAACTCCACGGTCTTTGTTAAAAAACCTTAAATACTGTTTATTTCCTTGACTCAATTTGATTTCTAATTAAAAGGAAGTGGGCAAATGACATCGTTTCTCAATGTATACAATTTGTTTGAGAGTATAAATACCCCCCAACATACACGGAAAACAAACAAATACACACAAAGTTAGTGCTTGCTTTGACTCCACAAGTAAGAAACACAAGCTTTTAGCTTTTATCTCCTTCACTGAGTTACAAGTCATGCTGATTTGGAGAGAATTAGTATATTAATGGGTTACATGCAGTACAAACTTTAAGGAATGACAAGCAGCAGGAGAGGCATGCCAGGAAGTTTAGTACCACAGTCCTAAATCCTTCTTGAAAGATCTCTCAAAATACATTTAGCAGTCACCACTGACTCTCATGTTAACTTACTGATACAGCCAGGCAAAATTAGGGTCATGCAAGCACAAGAAGCATGAACAGCAACAAGCAGTCTTTGCCACAATAAGCCAAAGAGATGTATCTACCCTTACCTTTAAGATATAAGACATCCTCTACAATGAATATGCAAAGAAAGAGAAGATGAGTGTGAGAGACTGATGATTTTACTGACCAAGTCCATTAAATCAACATTTCTAAACCACATTTAAATGTTAGTGTTGTGATTAATTTGGCACACCCTCTGTACTGGTTTTGCTATCAACATGCAAAGAACGGTGTTATGCAAAACTGAAAAAGTTACATGTGAAACGCATGGTAAGTGGGCATTAATGCACTCTGAACACATCAAAATAGAGAACATGCCTCCTGTGTTAGTAGTAGATTTCTGTAGCTATTGGTTGCTTAAGAGGAAAGTGCTTAAAATAGGCTAGCACCTACACAGCTGGTGCCAGTGCCGCAGCCACCCAGCCCGCCAGGCTCCGTCGAACCCCGGGGAGGAAGGGATGTGCTGCTCTGCCCGACCTGGTGACAATCCTCCAGGACTTTGTCTTCTCAGAGGGGACCCTCCTGGAGGGCACCTGCCGTGCTCACTGGAAACCTGACACTATCAGGCGTTCGTGCAGTAGGATTTCCCTCCACACCCTGCAGAGGGTCCCGTCCATGGGATGCCCGGCACAGGGAGCCTCACCGCTCTCCTGCCAGTCTGGCCAACAAAAGCTAGAAATCCCGGTGTTAAAAACCCCTTTACCTAATGCAAAGCAGGCCGCTTAAAAATAGAAAAGGAAAAAAAAAAAAAGTGGAAATCATCTGTAAATCTTTTTCGCTTTGCTAACCTGAATCCGGACACACTGCTTTACCCACAGCACCTGCTCTGTCATTTCAAATGATTACTGGAAACAGAACAGGAAAAATGACCCAATTTCAATGGAAATAACAACAGTGCTGTGCGGTATGCAAGCAGGTTCTGGGGTTTCCTGAACACAACTAGGTATGAGGAAATGCACAAGACTATGCCATCCCATCCTACGTTACTAGAAGCCAATTAAAGTAACACTGGATGTCTGAAAATCTCTAATCTTTTAGCCAAACTCCCCTACTCCCTTCCCTGCAAATAACATTTGATATTTGAATTCATTCATTATCTCTTTGTTATAGAAAGGTGACTTGTGCTGAGCTGTTAGCATATTTCATTTTGTGCCCTACTTTAATTTTGGGCCAACAAATGAACTTATTTCATGTTTGTCATCACAAGCTTGTGTCCACAGGCTGCATGTCCACACCCAACGCAAGGACGTGACATGCTTTTCTCTATCTGGGGACTTAGTAGCCTCTGCAGAGCCTTTAACTGAAGGCTTATTAGAGTGGGGGGGGGATGCCTGTGACCACATTTTTGGTCCTTCCACGCCCTGCATGCTGCCATCCAGCCTGCAGCCCCATCCTGCCCCTGGAGCTCCCTGCCAGCACAGCCTCTCTTGAAAAACCTCTCGGCTCCTTTCTATGCAGCTGGTTTAACTCCTGCTGTGCGCAGCCGAGAATAACTGAGAAATTGCAGAGAGCTGTGGTATTAATGATATCACTCAATTTGTGGTTTTGCCCTACATCATAAATAAATACCATCCTTGCACTTTCATACAGAAAAATTTCTCCTCTAATTAAAGCCTTTCCTTATATTTTAATGCACCATGCAAGCGCAAGACTGTTTAGTCTACATCAGGGATTTGGAACATGCAAAGATTAAGGGTGGTTTCCAGCCTGCTTGTTTGGTTTTGGAACAATTTAATTCCCAAAGTGAAACGCACTGTTTAATGAATTTTAAGAAGTAAACCTAACAAAACGCCGTGAAGCTACCTAGAATCTGCCTGGAGCAGAGGAGCCACAGCCCCGCCGGCTGCTGGGCACTCCATTCCTTGGATGCTGGGGCTCTGAGCCTGACACGAGCCCCATCCCTGTCCCTGTCCCTGCTGGGAGCCTGGGCAGTGAAGCTCCCAGGCTGCTGTACCAAGAAAGGCTGGTGACTCAGAACCGGAGTGCTCATTCAGTAAAAGGAACGTTACAGAGGTACTGGTGAGTAATCCCAAAAGTTTACCGCAAGGTAGGGAAGGACAGCACTGCAGTTGCAACAGGGGGTGAGAATGGGAGCTGGGGTTTATTTTGGGTTTCCCCACACCACCTCCTGCCTCCTGGGCTGGGGGTTGCTGCGGGGGAAGCGACACCCCAGCTGCTGCATCCCAGCAAGTTACGGGTGTGCAAAGCACTGGGGTTGAGCACCCCACAAAAACACAGGTGGGAATCGTACAGAATACCAACAGGCCTTTTCCTCCTCCTCTCGGTGCAGCACGGCTGGGGGCCTGATCCTGAGCGCTGCTCTGACACAGCTCTGGCCAAACCCAGAGGAGGAGACCAGTGACATCCGGCAGGCGAGGTAGGGACGCTGCAAGCTACAGCAACAAAATCCCCTGCACCTGTTCCAAGAGCGCTGGCTACAGCAAACACCAGGGACAGGGCTGACTCTGCAAACACACGTGCTCATGCTTTGCTTGCAGCTCAAAGCCAGCTGCAGCGACAAGCATCCATCACCGGTTTGCACGACTGGGCATAGCTTTACACAGTATTTTTTCTCAGCATCCCTATTAACTAAAGGAGCAGCAAACCTGTGCCTTCGCGATGGGTAAGAAACCTGGGCACAAGCGCTAGGGATTGCCATAAAATCAGGGTCCTCTGCACGCACGCAGGATTACCTCCTTGTAACTCAGTGCCGCTGATGGTCTGAGTGGAGGAGCAGGACGGAGGCAGCTCAAGCTCCAAGGCTTGAGGATTTTGGGGGGTTCCAGAGGGCCACGGATCTGTCCGGTTGAGCTAAATGTCTGAGAAAATAGATGAGAAGCAGTGAAGATTGTTAGCCACCAAACAAAGTAGTCAAGCAGAGGGGGATGGACAAAGGTTCACCATGAATGCCTTTTAGACACCTAAGTTGCAACAAAATTAGGGCAGGATATATGAAAAATGGTACAAGCACCGCATGGTTATAAACAAAACTGCAGGATGTGAAAAGTTTTATATCTGTATTACCTCAATATCACAGCACGCTGCTGAAAAAGAGAGATCAGCCCGGGCTGAGAAACAACAGGCAGCAAACAGGCTGGGAGGCAGCACACTTACCGAATGAGCACTCCAGGACTGCGTTTTGGATACGGTGTTGCATGTCCCTTTGGTCAGCCTTTGCAAGTGGTCAAGCCATTCGTGCAAGTCCTGGCTGCTGCTGCAGGACACGGTGATCCGCTCTGTCATGTTCCCTGCAGCAGAGGGTCAAACCATCATCTTTAGCGAGTGGTAGAGATGCAGGAAGAAACACAGGAGGAGCTCAGCTCAGCAGGGCAGCAAGCGGCTCCTCTGTTTGCAAAGTTCAGTGGCCAGAGACCACAAAGACGTGGCTGCCTGTCCTGCTCTGGGCTGCCAGTGCCCAGCAGCCTTGGAGCAGCACAGAGAAGCCAAGGGAACCGGCACTGGGAGGAGGTAGCCTCAACCAGGAGGGACATGCCCAGAACTCAGACAACGCACAGGAAAAGAGCAAAAAGCACAGCGTGGTGGTTGTGAGGAGGACTGGCATCACTGGTGGCAGCTGCTGTTCGGACTGGTAGGGACGGCCCCAGGCAGGGGCCACACTCACCTGCAATTTCAAACACGTGCTCGTTCCCTTCGGCGTCTTCCAGCTTTGTCAGCGTCATTCCTGTTAAAGGCAGCTTTCCCTAGGAGAATTGAGGAGGAGTGAATGTCTGCATCTACTTCCAATGTTATTCTGCTCCTTTCTGCTGACTTTTTGGGAACTGCCATTAAAAACTGATTTGCGAAGGCTTCAGACTGCAGGAAGAGTATCCTTTAATGTATGGATCTAGATTTCCCTGCACAATTAGGTCAAACCCCTGAGAAGAGGCTCCCATGACAACTGAGTCATCCCCAGCTCATCTGCCGCCCTTTCTATTCATGAGGTGCAAACCCTTTTTACAAAGAAGTCAGGACTATCAACTTCCCCTCTTTTTTCTGAAAGCCTTCCCTGTCCCTCTGTTTTGCATGGCGCGCTGCCCGTTCACCTTACTCCCACTGGTGGGTAAAATGTAAAGACCCAGCCAAATCCTTCCCAAATCTCCACCGTCTGTCTCACAACCTTCTCATATGACAAATGACACATCAGCAGAGGAGTGTCCTTTTCCTGGAGGGCACTGATTGTTTCAGGCAACTGGAGAGAAGCCAAGCTCGAAAGAGCCCGGTGGCAGCCATTCGGAATAGTAAGACACCCGAAGTGCATCATTCGGGGTGCCTCACACACAGGAAATTTGGGCTTGTTTACAGTGGGCTTTATAATAGCGAGATATTGTACGGAGACAACACAACATTGACAGCCAACTGGCTGTCTGGGGCAAAACCCCACAGCTGGCTCAAGACACTTGACACACACACTGAATTCTTGAGAAGAGCACGAAAGATAGGGATTGGTGTGTTTTATTTTTATATTTTTTCTAATTTCAAAGTATTCACACTTCCCAAATGCTGACTAACCAGTTGTCAGGACAAAGCTACTTGCAGTAAGTGTCCTGGCATGCATGGCAAAACAAAGCCTTGGTTCCCAGCCCATTTGCATAAAACAGAGATTTAAGGAAGGAGGGGAGTTGAATTTGATCAGAGATATCTGATTTCCTTTTTCACACCTAATGCTTTGCAACTTCAAATTAAGCATGCCTACCTGATAGATGAACCCGCTCATCCGTGGGCTTGCAGACAGCATGAGCAAAACATTGGAAAACAACAAGAAATACCGCTCTTCTTTCTCCTGCGGGGATAAGAATTTAGGTTAGTCCAGTTCACAGTGTATCACAAGTACTTTCCTGCAGCAAAAGGCACCCACTGCAGCTGGAACCACAGCCTTAGAGAGACCAAACCCAAACCAATTATTTTGGCTTTTTTTCTTTACAGCATCTTATTTCTATACTGGCTTTTCCAGGGGAGCCTGCATACATTTTTGTCTGCATCCTGCTAGTCCTAAAGATATTTTTAATTTCCTCTTCCCATCATTTCAAAATGCCTCAGAAGACTAAGACCTTATGTCCCCAGCACTTCACGTCCCAAACAAAACTCTAGGACTAGACTCTGCAGAGTTTTGTTTTACAGGTCTTCCCTTCCCAGGGAAAAGTTGCTACAGCAAGCAAGTAATTCATCGATAGCAGGCAGCAAACACCAAACATGCGGTATTCGTGGGTCTAACACTATTGGCAAGCATCTGCTGAAAGCACAGGTGTGATACTTCGGGACCAGTGATGGGTTTGGCAGGGATCCCTCTGATTCCCTGCTAAACACAGTCAGCTCTGGAGTGGAACACCATTACAGCCACCATGCTGCGCACAGGACGTGGCAAAATGATGATGCTAATGCACACGTTAAAGTCACTCTCATTTCTCAGAGTAAGTCACAGGGGGAAAGGAGGGGAATTAATGTGCTGTTTGACACTAAGACACTTCTTTTGCTGGAAAAGTGTGTCACTGAAGGGCTGAAGCTAAGCAACCAGATCTTGATACCTGACTCCAAAGACGTGCACAGTTCCCGTCGTGCAGTGCTTGTCCAGGTAAAATTATGTATCGGCACATTTTGTGAGCCCTTTGCTGGCCTGGGGTCAGAGTAGTTGTCACCTTGCACAGCTGATCCCCCAAGCAGAGGGCATTTGGTCACAATGTCTTTACCTGGAAGCTGCACTCACCTCGCTCCCCCCACTCTGCACCATAACCTGGGACATGTAGATGATGTTCCCCATCGTTTTTATGTCCTCTCCTTCCCAGCGCTGAATGGATTCAGAAAGGATCTGCAGCTCAAGTTGTTTCCTCTTCCTCAGCTCCTGACACTGTGACTGGAAATCACCACAGTATGTTTTGTTAGCAAAAGTGCAGATGCAAACGCAGACCATCCTAAGGAAGATGGTTTCACCAGCCAAACTTGCTCAGTGCTCAACAGATTGCACCACATGCAAAATTTGCCTGCAGTGCTCCAGGTTTCACCACTTTACCCCAAAAGAGACCCAGAGCGATGAGACAAACTTAGCAAAGGTCGATAGTATTGGCCAGAGTTACACATACAAAACGCTTGCCATCTTGTGAAAGCATCACTACTTTTCAACCAGAAAAGCCTGCTTTGGCTCTATTACACAAACCTTGTCAAAAATCACACCACAGCAATTTATGATGTAATGAATATGTTAAAATGTCAAAGAAATTGCATACTGTACCGAGCAAACTTTTCTTTCCAAACCAGTTCTACCTCTGAGAGTACAGGGTCACATTTTCCAAACCAAGATAGCCACAGAGTTAAATGTTGCTAATTTTGCTGGTGTTCAGAAAGACTCGTCCAACTTTGCTGAAACAGCAAAAAGACTTATCCTTGCAGCGCTGCAAAGCCCCCACGACTCAGATAGGCAGATATTTTCTTATCAAAATCTGCAAACCCAGAAGTGAGAACTTGGCACAGTATTTCAGCAATGCAGTACAGCAACACGAAAGGCAGCTTCTGAGGCTGCCGTAACTCAAAAGACTGCAGCGATACTTCCAATTGTGGACTCAGAGCTCCATGGAGCAGCCGGTCTTGCAGCTGCTTTCAGCAAGCAAAGGACAATGCTGACTGAGCAAAGGCAGCCCTGCGAATCCAAGCAAAACTTGTTTTAACTGACCTTTCTGCCAATGGGAAAAATTGCTGCAAGGCCAAATCTGGGCTCAGTTTTCACCCACTGCTTGGTTTTTCCAAACCCTGGTTTCTGATGGAGATTTTCCTCCTTTCAGACTCAGGAAGGAGTCGAGTTTCATGCAAATTCTTTGACTATCCAGATCTTCAGGCATGCCCAAAGGAAAGGCTGCCCTGGGTCTAGTATGAAAAGACACAATTTTGTGGGGGCTTCCTCTGGTTTTGCAACTACTGGGTGCTTCAGCAGCTCCCTGACTGTCTGAATTCGAAGTTCTCAGGACGTAAATTCATACTAAATGCACAGCAATCCATCACAACCTGTACAGAGGCACCAAATGGCAGAGTTCTGCAATTACTGCCCTGCCTTTGCCCAGGAGCCTCTGGTCCCAGGCACCATGCTTGCGTTGCGAGGAGCATCTCTGCCCATCTAACCTCGAACCCATGCCAAACCCCTTTCGTTCTACCATAATTACACTGAATTGCTCAGTGCACTTCTCAAGTAAAAAAATTACGAGCATTCCTAAAGATGAATGACATCTTATAATTTAACTGAATTATTCCCCTACTACCTACTAGAATTAATGGAACGGGAGCTGAGTTTCTAAGTAAATGTAACATGATCGCCCTTTCCTGTTTTCTATGAACTTTCTCCTCCGCATCTTTTATCTGCACTGCTAAGCACTGAAAGCCTGCATCTGCCATGCTAAGGAAGGAAGTTGGACCACATCTGGAGTGGTTATAGTGAAAGGTATTTAGTGGCTACAAAGAGAAATGATAGCTTTTATAATAATTGAAAGAAAGCTTTGCTAGGTGAAACCTTTGTGCATGCGGATGGTTTTCACCCCTCTTTTTGATCTCATTGCACTAGGATTTTGAGGGGCATAGGTAATACAGCGCACAGAAACAGAGCCGGTACCTTCCTCTGACTCATTGTTTTGCTGCCATTTGTCCTTTCCCCACTGATGGCCATGGCACCAGGAGCCACAAATATCTGCACCATGGCCAGGGCCTCCTGACGCCCGTGGAGCACATCTCAACAAAGCCCTGAGCTGTCCAGTGGCTCAGAGGGGACCCTTCGGCTGGCACCAGCATTTGAGCCAGACACCGGTACTACTCCTTCACAGCTCACCTTCAAGAGCAAAGGGCTGTATAGTTGTATAGTTTCAAGTGGCAAATGGCCAGGGTAAAAAGGCAACAGGAGATGAAAGGGTCCCAGCCTCCACCGCTACCCATACATGGCCTTCTGTAGCACTGCGCAGAGCCAGAGACTTCTGCTGCTGGGACCACAGAGCCAGCGTGTAACTGCTGAAACATGCAACCAGAGGGGCACTCTAGGCTTGAAACCTGAAATTAAGCATCTTTATCACCCATCTTTTCCATTCCAAAAGACCTTTCTTTTCTTTTAAATGAGGAGACAAATGTCAGGCTTGACTCATTCTTCATGAAATGCAGCTCTGAAATGGAGTGCTCTATTTTAAGAATTGCCACCTACCACAAGAGACTTGAAGGATGTGATGGCTTTCAAGATGTCTTCATGATCTGCATGCGCCTCCTAGTGAAGGGAGAGAAAAAACCCTGAATCACGAACAGCAACAGCCCTGCGAAGTGCCCAACATGACTGATGGCTCCAGTGCCCCCAGGGCTTGCAGGGCCCCAGGGGCAGGCATCAGGGACTGCAGGGGGCAGCCCAAATCCCCCAGCTACCAGTGCTGGCTTCCTCACCACCCTGCTCAACTTGGCATCTTTTAAAGCAGCTATGCAATTCAATGATATCGGCCTATTTAATGAGTGTAAAGAGGCCAGAGCAAGACTAGAGATGATTTTACAAAGCTTAAGGAAAATAAATTCAACCAGGCAGACCCTACAGGCAGGTAGGGTGGATTTCTAGTTTCACATTCACAAATGGAACTTCTGTTAGTGTGCAAATATTCCAGCCATTACACCATCAAGGGTGCAGTTTCCATGAACATCAGTGGGAGCTCCAACTCTGGGTTTAAGGGAGGGCACATCCCAGGCCAGGGAGGGGAAAGCAGGATGCTGCCTCTTATCTCTGGCTGCAGCTGCACACTGGTACACTCCCTGGGCATTCGGGGCCCTACATCACAAGCTCTTCACCATCCAGACCTCATGCCAAGCAAATCATAAGGTATTTAGGCTGTGATGGAGCTACCCCCATGGCTTTTCAGAGGCCTGCCCCATCTGCAGCTGTGCAGCAGTGCAGGGAATGCTGTGCTATACATCCACACTGCATATACCCACATCATATACATACATATGCTTCCCAGGGCATCACAGCTTAAACCTCAACCCTCCTTACTCATGCAATAAAACCTCTACTCCCACACCCGGCTTAGAAACTAAAAGAAACAGGTGACGTGCGTGTCCCTGAATCCACTGCTGACCCTGACATGGCACTCTGCAAAGAGCACGCCGGTCTATGTATGGTCACAGTGGCTGCATCCAAGCTCAGCTCTGCCCCTGCAGCTCAGCCAGGCCAGGCGAGAGGAGGGGAGGTCAAGTTTGCCTAAGGTGCAGGGTCTTATGCCCTTTCCTATAAAGAAAAACCTCTTGCTCAAACACAGTGGTTATAATCCTTTGGCTGGGACATGGATTTGAATGATCATGGCTAAGTCTGCTGAGTAATTAACTGGTGGTAATTAATATCAGAAGAGGGAAAAGCGAAAACATTTAAAACCAGATTGTTACTTCTTGCTTTCCTCACCTCCTGGTACTGGAGGTCTGCACCATGGCTGGAGCACACCACCAGGCGAGCAGCAGAGCCAAAGCAGTAAGGGACAGAGATGACAACAATGCCTGGGTGACAAACGTCCCAGAGCAGATCTGCTGCCCGCTGAGGAAGTCTCTACCCGCTGGCTGCTCTCCCTGCTCCGAGGCACTCGCTCCTCCGCCCCCGTGTCTGCACCGGCTGCCAGATCCACGCCTGTGTGCGCGGCTCTGCTTCCAGCCCGGAGCGCAAGCCTCGGGCGAGGAATGGGGACATGCCTGTGTGCAGCAGGAGTGAGCAGCCAAGGATAGAAATCCCATAAAACGGTTATAAAAATACTGATTTATTAGGTGCTGGGCAAATAAATGCCAGCTGTAGCCTGACGCTGAATTCCACTTTGGGATTGGCCCATATTTGGCTCAGGCAAAGAGCAGGCGATGTCTTCCCACAGCTTCCCCCAGCCTCCCCCACCTTTCCTGCTTTGGGGCAGCTAACGTCCCATGCAGATATAACAGCCCCTTCCAGCTCCTTGGAGCGGGGGTTAAGTACATTTAGCAGTGTGATGCTTCAACACTAGGGGAAGGAGCAGAGATGCCTCCTGCAGTTTGGGGACAGCTCTTGCAGCACCCAGGGGCGCAGCCTGCCTGGTGTCCCACCTACCTCCATGTGCCGCTCCAGCTCCTGCAGAAGTGTCACGTATTTATCCAGCCTCAGGAAGGGTTTGCTGAGGCTCGTGGTTAAGATGAGAATGCCTGGGTTGGCCGCACCCTGGCTCTCCATGAACTTCTCCAGCTCATCACTATAAATAGATACAACAACAAGAAGCTGGGCTCACCACCGCTGAGGGCTGTGTTTTGCTGCCTCCCACTGCTCTCCTGAGGGCCAGGGCTCTCTTCTGAGCTGCACTTGACTTACAGGCGTTCCAGCCTCCCCTCCCAGTAACCACTTACAAACACAGCAGCACAAGAGCCTGCTCCCCGGGGATGCTGCGTGGTGGTGGGTGTTTGTGCATGCAGTGTCTGGGGCACATCGGTGATGGCACAGCAGAGTGGCCCAGGGCGAGGTGTCTGGCTGATGGTGTGGGCTGGCTGACAGTGCTCATGTCATGTCAGAGGACGTGCAGCGATGTGGTGGGAGCTGTGCCACCGGGACCCCTCTGGGACGCTGCTGTTAGCACACGCAACGCCCATGTCAGCACATTTGTCCAAGCTGATTCTTTAAGAAAACGGGTCAGGCTAGTGAGAATCATTTACAGGGACCCGGATCTTTGTTAAGCTGAATTACAGCTGGATTTCAGCAGGTAAGTAAATATGTTGCAAGCTTCTATTACAGAAAGGGAAGAATTAAACAGTACAGCTGGGATCCTGGCTTTAACATCACTGTAGGGGGACGGCTAAGTTGCCTTAGGGATGACACAGTGGTAGCCTTTCAGCTTAGTGTGCTCTTTAGCATGACCTTACACAAATTCAGGTGTCTGCTCAAGTGGGACACGCTGTGAAGGAAGGCGTTATTACTGTGATCTATCAAAGAGTCTGCAAAGCAACCAGACAGCTGAACAGCAGCTCAATTATTAAACTGGGTAACTCTGGGTGATTTTAACGAGCATCCTCCTTTTGCAAGAATGTGCCCCACACCATCTTGCCACAAGGGAACATCCCCCCCATCTGCAAGTGTGTGGGCACTGCAGCAGTGGGTCTGAAACAGCATGCGGGTCCTTAGCCTATAACAAGCACAGGAGCTGCTGCTGCAAGGGCCGAGGGAGGCAAAGGGTTATTGCCTCTGCTTTACCCAGGGCAAGAGAGCTCTGCATGCACAGACAGGACCTGTGAGACCAGCTCAGGTCAGTGCACGGCAGAGCTGCACGAGCTGACCAAAGCAGCAGGCGATGTCTGCACGCTGCAGCAGAGAGGCAATGCTGAAGAGCCCAAAGCCTGCCGTCAACATGCGGGGCAAAAGCCACGCTGGCTCACACGCTAATGGCAGAAGTAACTTTAAAAGGAGGAATTTCGGTCTGGGTCTCCTCCTGCATTACTCACCTGTGCTGCGTGAGGACATTGACTGCAGACGGGTGGTTAGCACAGTACGTCAGGTAGAGGGACCGGAACTGGGGCATCAGGTTCATAAAGCAGCCTCCCACGCGTTGCTGGTTCTCGGAGAGCCTGCGAACACCAACACACCAGCACACTGTTATTGAGGCTCTTCATCTGCACCCTGCAGCTACGACACACTCACCCATCTGCCCAGGAGCCACCCACTGCACGGGGACACTCCCAGGTCACTGCAAGACTGGAGCACCCATCCAAACACCCGTGCCTGACACTTGAGAAGGAGGAAGAAGGTCCTCAGGTGAGACTGGATGTCTGTGCTGCAGCCAGTATCACAGCCCAGTACCAGCCCGGGACACAGGGTGACCCAGCCTGCCCTGTCCCACCAGCTGAGATGCAGATGGGATGCTGCAGCCCCCTGCGGCTGGTCCCTAAGGGAAAGGATTACCTCTGATAATTTGCTTTTTGCTCACAGGTAATCCCACCTTCAAGCCTACCATATCTCCCATCACACACGTGTCTGCATCTTTGGGCTAGTGACACTCTGAAGTCAGCTGCTTCAGCAGACAGCTGAATAGTAGAAATGTCAACATTTCTTCTACCTCCTGCCAAAGCACTACCTGCTGCCTTTCTTCAATCCTGTTATTTTCTTCTATATTTAACAAGCCTAAGACAGGAGCCAGGAGGAACGTTAATGAATGGGTCTTTCTATTATTTTTAGCTGCAGTTTAATAGCTTAACACCCTCACTGCCGTGGCATGAGCTTACTTTGCAACATCTTCCAAGGCTTGATTCAGTGTTTGCTGAAACGCGCTGATTTCTTCCACATTTCCCAGCAACGATGCGATGTCCACAGCGCTGAGCCTAGAAGAGTCAAATCACCAGTTAGCACCAAAGGGATGCTGGGCAGTGCCTCTGAGCACAGCTCTCAGGAGCACCCATGGTATCTGCAAGCAGCCCTTCCAAAAAGGCCTAAGAATTTCTGTTTCCCCAGATACACCATGGGGCATGGGGAAACACAAAACCCATGATCTGTGAGCTACAGAACACAGCCTCCTGGAGAAGATGTCTGCTGTCAAGGATTACCTTAATTGGATTTTAATCACTTAATCACGCTAATCTTCTCAGATGTTTAGCTGTCTAATAGACACAGACAGATGGGATTTCTTCCAGGGGCGGGGAGGGAGGTGTGTGCACAGACACAAAGACCGCTTTGTCTTCATGGGCTCATGCTGTGGGTTTCCTACACGAGGAGGGTCCTGCAGCGCAGCCCCTCAGGTGGGGGTCGCTTTGTTCCCTAAGGTTGGATTTTTCCTAACCGAAAGCACCATGTCCGCTTCTGTCATCCTGCTTCTGTCACTCCCTTACACTCCTCGTTTCAGCCATTTGCCGCCTACAAGGTAGGCAGGCTGAGAGCATGGGAAATTTTCACAGCTGGAGATATCCCAACGTGAAGGTTTGGGGAAGGAAGGCAAGACGTGGAGGGACTTTAAGCAGATCGCTGCATAGATGGGGAGACGGGGAGATCACTTCTTGCTCAGCAGCAGTTTGGGTTTAGCGAGAAGCAACCTAACCACAGGAATATGTGCTGTTGCTCACTAAACAAAGAGATGACTAGGAGGTGCCACCTGGGGCTGAGAAGTCACAGCAAGACAAATTACAAGGGAAGAAGCCATGCAAGGCACACCGCCAGGAAACATGCATGCCAGGACAGCCACACAGGAGCTTGCAGATGGAGGCAGCAGCCAGCCCTCGGTCGGACAGAAATGCCCGTCTCTAGCAGCTGAACGCCTGCATGATTGCTGAGGAATAGGAAAAAGCAGAAACCTGTACAAACGTGTGGGTTTTTTTCTGGTTCACAGAGAAGTTGTGAGGCTTTACGAGAATGGCAGTGACAGTCCCTAAACATTCAAAAGCAGGAAAGTAATGAACTATGGTCAATTTTACGGGGTTCTGTCCATCTCAGATGCCCTTATATCTTACTTATCATAAGACTGGAGGGGTCTTAAGTAAGTTCCCAGAAGTGACTGTAGTTCCTTCGCATAATCTCGTTCTGTTTCCAGAATATTTTGCAACACCTAGGGTGAGAGACAGAGCACTGAGTAGATCTTAGTACTAGGGACTAGTCAAAGGAACATGACATCAGCTTCCAAGTGTGGCAAACCACAGAAGTGTATTTTATGTCCATGAATGCATTTAAAATTGTTAATGCAGAACCCAGAATGCTCAGGAAAACCCTGGTGGTTCAATTTATGGATTTTACATTGCAAACCGGGGGAGGCCTGGACAGCAGGTGTTAAGGGATGTTTCTTCTTCTCTGGCAAAGCATGAATATAATGTAAGTTCAGATCTGAGTTTAGTATTTGGTTCCTGAGAGGCTCATGCCTAACCCTGCATGCAGAACTGGCTGCCAAGGTATGCAAACAAACGATTCGTGCATGCATCCTGGGACCACCATTTGCACAAAGGCAGGCAACAATTTAAACACAACAGTGGCCGGAATAAGGACGGCTCTTGAGACAGCTCAAGCCAGGGCACAGCTCACTGGCCGCTGCAAGGAAGTGCCCAGTTTGGCTTGGCCCTGCGATTCCACCTCAGCAGCCAATTTGCCTCCAGCACAGGGTACATCAAACCCACGGCCCTCGCTCCCAGATTCTCAATGCAGGAAAAAAAAAAAACACACTCCAGTTTCTCAATGCAGAAGAGCTTTTGAGACAGTGGAGGTGGTTCCCAGCTGTCTGGAGATATTGTTTCTGCTTTGCTTTGTTTGAAATATATTTAGACATGCTGATGAGCATGTTTCACCTCCAGCACTGAGAGGCAGGGATGTCCACATGCATGCATTTTATCTGGCTTATACCGCAGGGCTTACTCAAGCCTGGAGGAAGGTACCTGCCCCCTCTGCCAGACATCACCACTCTGGTAGCGAGATGGCAGAACAGGCGATGTTTCTCTAACCTTTCTGCAGCCACACGTCACAGCCTGGCATACTGACCTGCTCCAAAACCGAGCCAACAAGCCAGGCTGGGAGCTGTGACCACTGCCCCTTCTCGGGGGCTGCAGCTTCTGCCGGAGGCAGTGGGCAGACAGCTCGGGTGTAACACCTCCAGCCAAACCCAAAAAAGAGATCGTGGGTCACAGCCCTAATCTGGCTCGCCTTGCGCCGTGACATTATCTCCCTACCTTTATCGATGGGAGATAGTAACAGACAGGAAAGGGCTGGGACTGAGATATCGTGCCTTATTCTCCAACACCGATCTCAAACTACCACCCCCGCTATGCTATCTTAGTTGCCTACTTTCAGCCTCTCCTCGTGACATTTTGCAGTGACTTCCACTTGTGGTTTATTGTCTTGATAGCCCTGAATCAAGCAAATGGCAACAGCTGCATTTTAAATACAGTCTCATCACCAATTGTTACAAATCGTTTCAATGATTTCTAAGGTAAGGAGCCAGTTCATAAGATTAATAATGTGCTACTTATTAAAATGTATGATCAGCACTTTAAAACTTACCACAGGGTAATAATTCTTTGTCAGCTGAGTGCTTTCAAGTCCTTTTAATGCTTTGGGAGAGAGTGGTTTATCTGTACAAAAAAACACATCAATAAATTATAGCGCACAGCTCTCATGCTAGCAGGAAGAGTCACTGCTGCATCATGTCCATCAAACATAACATCACCCCTGTAAACACACAACTTCAGTTGCAGGGTTGGTTTTTCTGCTTCAGAAAATTCAGGAGCGAATTGACGACGTGCAGTCGCTGGCTGCAGCCGAGCGAGCCGCAGCCGCGGCACTGCACAGCACCTGGCAGCAACTCGCAGGTTTGCTCCCAAACCCCTGGCAGCAGCCCCGTGTCTGGCACTGTTTGGAGCTACAGTGCGCCTTCACCTGGCCCGCAAAATCTGGGTTTTAAAAATGGGTGTCTACCAAAGATGCTGGATAGAGCATTTAGTTCCAGGCAATTCACAAACTGAAGCCAACGCCAATCGGTAAATTAACCCTGATCCACCCCTGCGGTCACCTGTGATGCAAAATCCGTGTGTGAATGAAGGCAGATTTGAAGAAAAAAAGCTCACGCAAACCTTGTCAATTCTCGTCGTCCTTTTCTTACGCATTTGCTGAATCGCTGCGGACGCCACACGTGCGCAGAGGCACGGACGCACCCCCACACCAGCCCCCGCTCCGTTGCTCCTTCCCTCGCAAAGCGCGTCCCCTGCCAGCAGACCCACCAACAAGCAGCGTGTGCTCACAGCAGAGGAAGCAAGACCTCTGCTGCGCTGCCGCCAGGACACGCAGCTGGGAAACTCCCACATCTGCTGGGAGATGTGCCCGTCGCAGGCCGGGTTCGGTCTCACGACCCAGGTGAGAGCGGCTCTGACACCTCTGGCCGGGCAGCCCAGAGGCACGGTCGCAGCTGCGGAGCCGGCCAGCCCACAGCCCCTCGGAGGGCTGCGCTGTGCAGGGCGGCCAGGCCGGCCTTTCTCCCTGTACGCACTCAGGGAAAGCAATTACTTTCACGCTGACAGCAGGGGAGAAGCTGAAATTGATAAATTCAGCTGCTGGGAAGCGCGGCTTGACGTATTGTCTAATTATTGCCCTTGTAGAGCTTCCCGTCGCTTCCAGCCAGGAGCTCTGTGCCTCGTTTAAAGGCTCCGAGGAGCTTTGCTCCACGCAGCTAGTTATTTCGACCCAAAGGGCACGCTTAGGACACGGTGGAAGTACAGACACTGCTGAAAAACGAGTGACTCTATTTAGAGTGACAAGTCTCGCGCTTCGGAGGCGAGGAGAGCAGCTCCCGCTGGCTTGCAGCAAGGGCTGTCCCCCGGGCAGCAGTCATGGTGGGTTAGCTGATGCTCCCTGCATCGGTCGCTGAAATACAGCCACGGGCCCTCGAGCAAGCGGAGACCGCTCTTTGGCTTTGTGCCTGCACCACGGGAACAAGCCCTGCTCCCACGTGAAGTGGGAAGACCGGGGGGCAAAAGCTTTGCACATAAAAAAATCTGACGGGCTCCTACATCGGGATCAATGGGGGATTCATCCGTGGCTTCAATGAGGTGCTGCTTCATGCAGCTCCCATCTGACCTATCCCGTGGGACTGAATTTTGCTCTCCTTGTATAAAGTGGTTCTCTTCTCCACTCACTGACTTAATTAGTGATTCCTGGGTTGTGCCAGACACGGCTTCAATCTCTGCTGCAACGTCCTGCTCCAGCTCAGACATCATTTTCCCAGAGGGAAATAGTGGGAGATGAGATATCCTAACAAAGATCATTTCATTTAGAGTTAAACAAAAACTGGCCTAATTCTGAACACTTACTCATTACTTTTGTTCTTCCTTCCTCTTCTTTTTTGATTGCTAGTGTGGGAGTAACGATGTCTAATGGGGGTTGCAAGTTTTGCAGCCCTTTTGCAGCCCACTCCTTATGTCTCACGGTGTTTGAGGCCAGGGCTGATCCTGACCCGCACAAACAACACCGAGCACACAACAGGTCTGCATCTATTGTAAGTCTTCAAGGCACGTTAAGAAAAAACAAGTTTACTGTCACGCATCCTCAGAAGCACAACAGGGTGAACTGCTTGAATGGCTATGCAACACCACGGGGCAGTTCGCCAGGGGCATGCTTCATGTCATCATCACCCCACATCTGGTTAAAATCACATCTCAGAAGATGTTAAGGACACTTGAGACAAAGCTCAATAAAGGCAAGTGTCATCAGCTGGATTGTTCCCTCGCTCTTTTCTCAATACTGCCTGTAGCTTCACAGCAGAAAATGCATCTGGGGGAAAATGTACTATGTGAAATCAGCCATTGCTATGCACAAAACCAGGGGTCTTTCCCTACGGCCATACAGTTTTTGTTGCTTTCCTCACTGAGACCGGGAGTATCCATTCCACCACCGCCAGAAATGGCAGGATCAAAGGCAAATGCATTGCCTGCCCTAGGTCTCTAACAAAAAGCTAATTCTGTGTTTCAACACTGGAGCGACCTGACAGCTCCCCAGAACAGCGGGAGGCAAGCAGACCCACGGAGCAATCTCCAGCCTCGTCCTGCAGCGACGTGCCGCTGTGCTGCTGGGGCTCGGCAAAGCACACCGGGGAAGAGGGCAAAGCAGCTCTCAAGGAAGTCATGCGAAAGCCTGAGCTTTCCCCTCCCGGCGCCATTCATACTTCCATTAGCACTGCTGCTTTAAGCACACTAACGGTCCCTAATAAATAGCAGCAATTTCCCAAAGGCATAAGGATCTACACTGCATTATACCACTGTCATTCAATCAGCCCTTGAAAGCAATTTGCTTACCGGTGGATTTGATTTCTCTGACGTAGTTGCTTGGGAACCAGCCTGTTTTTCCATTCAAGGTCCCTTCCCACCAGCCCCCTTCTTCAACCCGGGTGACATAAATAATGTCTCCTTTGTTAACGGAGAGTTCATCCTCATTGGTCTGCTTAAAATTGAACCTGGCCTTTACCACCAGCTGATGACTGCCATTCTCGGTCATCTCCTAAGGAAAGAAACATGGAAAAACATTAGTGGATAGTCCAAAAAAGCAGAAGCCAGTAGGACAAGCCATTGTTCTTTGTTGTTACAGCTGGTTTTTTCAGTATTGCACTTCAAAACAGCAGTAACATCTTGCTCTTGTGTAAGCACTCCCGCCAGAGGATCACAAGGTCCCTCCCAAGAATTAACTCAGTCTCACAGTGCATTGGGAAGCAGATAAGCATTGCCCTCTTCATTTCCCAGAGAGAAGCACCACAGTTTGAGAAGCCACCACTAGGCTCTCTCCAGCCCAGGCAGCAAAGCTGCGATGGAGATCAGGGCAGAACAAGCCACGCTGGCACGCTCGACCCAGAGGTACTGCTCACATCCCTCTGCCCCCACAGCCATTAAACCCTTAATAAAATTTTAAATAAAGGATACCACAGGCTTGGACTGCCTCCTTAACACCCTTGCTGACTGTGAAGCTGTGCTGTTGGAGTCCGCGTGGGCACCTCCAGCCGCAGAGCTAAGAGACGACAGATGCGAACATGGCCCTTTTGACGGCTGATCTGGTAAAGCAAAAACAACGTCTGAGATTTACCCTGCACTCCCCAATCCCTCTGCGTCACACCAAGCAAAGAACGAAGCCCACAAAGGAAACAAGAACAGGGGGACAACAGCTGGAGGAGCATCTATCAGAGCACAATACCTAAGGCATTCCCAATCAACAGTCAGGAAGGTTTTGCTGGGCTGGGTTAACTCTTCCATGAGGGAAGAAGCTGAATTACATCCCGAGGCGCTCCTACATTACGCCAGCCCTGCGGCCACATACCCAATTGCAGTATTTTTTTGAAATCGCCCTTAAAACAGCTGAAAAATAAACTAATGCTTAGCCCGGTGCTGCCCAACTGGGAATGTCTCTGGGATCCAAGCAAGCACCACTGAAGGTGTTTCAAAGGTTAGCTCGCGAGTGAGCGCTCTTAGGTCACCTCTGCAGCTGCGGCGTGGGCTTCCCCGCAGAGTGGGGAAGAACGCTAAAAGGCTAACAGCTGTTCGACACATCCTTCTCTAGATAAGTCCTTCTGGGTTCAGTACACAGCTGAGAGAGGCTATGCACAATTTTGATTACCGTTCATGGACCGACGCCACGAGCCACGTGAGAGAGGGATTCGGGTTCCTCTGAGGAAGGACAGGAGCTTCGCCCCCAGGAGGCTGACGGCGCACAGAAAGGGCGAAACCATCCCAGCAGCTCTCTGCTGCTTCCTTCGCACGCTCCGAGCTCGTCGCTTTGCATACCGGTCTCTGGGCCCGATCCTGACACCACACGCCCGACGATGGAAACAGTGCTGCTCTGACACAGATCTGTGTTTCACAATGAGCAATTCGCTTTTATATTGACACCGAGGAACTTGCCAGAGGGTAAAAAGTTTTGTGGTTGCAACTGCCCTGTGCTGAGAGAGAGAATCGCCTTGAAGGGAAGCACCAGCCTCTGCAGGACCTCGCAGCACCTAGCCCTAATCCTGCTTGGATGCTGCACAGCTGCGAAAAGAGGGGGTTTCAGGGCACTGCGGCTTCCTGTAGTCCTCTGCTACTGTACCCCACGCCACACTGTGGGAAAACAACCAGATCACCTCCTCTCTATGTGCCAGCAGGCAAAAATGAAGCAACAGCAGATATTATCGTTTCAGGAAATTGTGTGGAGTACTTTGAGATTTCCCTTCTAGCTTCTCCTTAGATCTAAGAAAATGCCTGTATTCCAGAGAAGTTACTTTCCAACTGCAGTGTGGAGCTTGCATGCCCGCAGATCACAAAAGCCCTGAGAAGAGCAGACTGCTGTCTGCAGGTGTCACTTGGCTGGGCCTGCAGGTCCTCTGGATAACATTGGGAGTTCTTCATTGAAAACGCTGCAACTGGAGAAGGTGATCAAGCGACCAAGTGTGTGCACGACTCAGAAAACACAAAGCTGAGACCGCTGTTTCCCTGTTATCCTCCAGTCTGAATGTCAATATGGAAAAATCATTCCAAAGGGGAAGCTTGGTGGGAGTTACTGGAACTCAGCTGGGCTTTTATTCTCCCAAGAGGATTTTTGTTTCAATAGAAAAACACCTCGTCCTTAGATCAGACCTGGAGCAACACAAACTGCAAGCTCTTCGGAGAGGGGACTGCCTTCTGCTTTGTTTTTCTCTGCAATGCCTTGCACAATGGGACCAGGTCCGTGACTACGACTTCCAGGCGCCGCTGCCTCACAGGTCAACAGCCATACCTTAAACACGCACTGGGCTGTCCAACCCCTGCTCCAATGATGGACAACGTTCATGCTAAATCAAGTGTGCCATCGGTGAGTCAGTTTTCTCTCTCGCCCTGCTCATTACACAATTGCCTGATGACCACACAGTGAATTCCCAGCTCCCCAGACTGCAGCAGCAATAGCGAAGCCTCTTGGTATGGAAAACCCGCTTTGCAAACACAGGATTTTTTTTCTCTGAAGCACCCTGATATTTGAGCAGGAGTGGTTTCAGCTGCTCCCAGCAACACACAGACCAGGAGGGGTGGCCAGCTGCCAGTCTGAGATGTTCTTCCCTTGATTCCTTCTAAAAAGGGAGGGCGTAGACCGCGAGTCTAGACTTCTCTGCTTATTCAAGCAATCAGCCACAGTCCCACGGAAATGACTTGGTTGCTGCAGATTTTATGCTTCTCTCTGCCCCTCCCTATCTTCCAAAGCTTTTATAAATATCTGCAGCAACCTAGAAACAAATGTAAAACTGACTTTGACAGTTTGGCAGGGAAGTGTATCATTTATATTGCATCATGACAGCGTCCTATTTTATGCCTGGTCCAGCATGGAACGCTGCTGCCATATGTTGCTTAAACTACGGTTAAAATAGCTGGGTTTTCTGCTCACATTCCTACACTATTTTGGGCAGAAGAGCCTAGCCTGATCCATCACAGCTGGTTTTCCTCCCCTGCCCTCTCTTTCAGATAAAAGCATCAAGCTCTGTGTTGCTGTTATCTGACAGACAGCTGCTGAATACTGAGTTTAACACTTCACCATGCTCCTAGTTATTTGCATAGCAAGACCCACGAAGACGTAAGGATTTGGGCTTCAAGTGGATGCTCAGAAACACGTTCTCACACCGCTTCCCTAGCTGTCATCTCCTTCTTGCCATCTCCTACACGGGTGTCGGGTGCTCTGCGGGGAAGGGCTGTGTGTGCAGCTCTGCCGGAGCCCTTGTGACAGCAGAAGCTGAAGGAGCCGGCACCAGGCTGGTCCTGCCACCCCTTTCAGCCCTGGCGGACAGACAAACTGGGCCATCCGCAGTGGCGGCTTGTAGGATGCAGGCTCCTGTTTCTCAGGAACTTGGCCAAGCCACCAAAAAGCAAACGTTTTAGGCATGTATTTATTTTACCCTGTACTTTTCCCAAGGGTGCTCTCTGCCTGAGCAGCTAATTATATCACAGGCATTGCGCTTTTTAACATTTAAACAGAGAAAGCATATGCTCAAACAGATGTTTGCCATGAAACCAAGAGGATCCCAGCTCCCCCATAGCCCCTTGGGGAACACGTGATAGAAACTATTCCACTGCAAAGCCGTGTCCTGAGCTTCCCCCAGTGATTGCAAAAAACCAATTTGGGGCTGTTAATCTGGGGACTGCTGCAACAACAGCACGGCAGCCTCGCTGTCCCATCGTCACGCAGGGAGCAAAGGCATGCTCCCTCCGCTCCAGCAACACGCCAGGAGAGGCAGGAAAGCCTCTGACTCTTTGCTCTCAGAGTAATGAAGCTGATGCCAATCACAATTACAGCGTTTGCAAAGGCTACTCCTTGTCTAGGCAATCTGCATTTTATACCCCCATCGTATTGAACTGCGGGAATTTTCTAAGCGGGGTCACCAGGTGCTGCCATTTAATGGGCCGGTGAGAGGCTGTGAGATGTGCTGAGGCTGCCTTCCCATCACCGAGAGCCGGGGAGCGAGCCGGCGGCAGGGCTGAGGGCTGGCTGCAGAGGGGCAGTCTGGCAACCTGTGGCTCTTTGGAGCAGCGCCGCACACACACGCTCACGCTTACTTACGTGTGCGTGCGTGTGTGTACGTATATACATCATATACCCCTTGGTGTTTATATAATATATACATTAGAGTTTATATAATAGTTTATATGAGTATAGTATGTATTACATATAAATATAAAAAGGATTTTATAAAACCTTGCATCAGAACAGAAAAGGGAAAAAGAAAGAAGAGGGTCCTGTCCCGGCGATGAGGTTGTTTAACTGAACACCCGAGCAGCTCCGCAGCACCGTGCTAGCAGATGAGAATCCCAAAGCAAAAACTACATTGGAAAAGTGAAACAACTCAAAACCAAAACAAACTAAATTTAGACAAAACACAGTGAATCAACAGAAAAACCTGCCCATGAAAGGAAAATGGCGTTTTGGGTTTTGAATTTTTCTACTTTTAATCATCTCAAATGTAATCTCCCACAGGGAAATTGAACTCGCATCCTGGTGTTGGATTTTGGTGGGTGTGCGGGGCTCTCTGTGCAAATCCATTTTGTATGATGGGGCGATAAGTGTTCTCCACCCTGAAACATCTCTCCAGCTCAGTGCAGACCTGTTCCTCAGCCCCTCAGTAAGGAGACCCTGGTCCTTGCATCCCTCCCCTGAACACCACACTGGAACCCTTTCCTCTGTCAGTACAAAAGCAGGGAACTGTCTGTGAAAATACAGAAAACCTTTTTGTACCCCCCATCAAACCTCTGCTTTCAAAGCCCAAGTGACTGAATATATTGGCATATAGCAGGCCGCAGAGAACAGCCAAGCATTGGGGATGGAAAAAAGAGAAGATGATTTGCTTTGCTTCAGCAGCCTGCTCCTGCACTGAGTGAGACAGGAGAAGTCATCAGCCGCAACTGTCAGCGTTTGGTTCCCAATTATGGGATCCCACTCCACAGAGCCCCGAGGAGGAACATCAATACAATTGACTGAGCATCTGGCAACGTTGTTTGTTTTGACATTCAGTAAAGATATTACACAGATGGATCTGTTTTTCTGCTCGGCTCTAAAACATACTATTTGAAATCTGACATTTGCATTTTGAGAGGTACATGCTAATTTACGTCGAGGCTCCTTTACAATGACCTACTTTGAGGTCCCTTAATGCTGTCAAAAATGAACAGAGGTTCCTTAGTGTAAAGTGATAATCTTGTTCTGCAAAGTGCATACAGCAACTCTGAAACACCACATTTAAACCTGGAGTTGGTAGAAACATGAAGTATTGATCCTAGCATTCAGTATCAGGCACACAACGCTGGCAGCACAATTTGACAAGCCTCCAGAAAGCAATGAATTACCAAAAATCCCACCCCAGCACGCATATGAAATAGTATTTGAAAATACAACAGAAAAAAAAAACCTTTTTCTTACCTTCGGTAGCTTTATTTACAGCTGTTAATGTACTCAGGACCTTGGAGAACTGTTCTCCGGTGTACAAATCATGTGGATCAAATAGCTGCAAAAAAAGAACTTTGTCAGTTTAGCACAAAACATCTCACTCTCGCGTCTGAGCAGCCCACGTTGCTGCACGGCACCAGAGATGATTAAGTAGCCCAAACGTTTCGGCAGGGGTAGGGGCTTTACTTGGGGCTGATCAGTCCCATTTCCTTTGGGGCTAGGGCATTGCTGGGGTGCCGGTGGCATGCGGGGCGGGGAGGGCAGGGGCACCCATCGGCATACCGAGTGCAATGCTGCAGGCACAGAGGGAAGCAATTGGTGCTGTCTGCAGAGAAGGGACTCCTTTGAAAATCGCTGAGAAGGTTACTGCTTGCCTTGAGGGAAGGAAAGATTTTGTTGCTATTTTTGTTATCTAAAGCTAAAGAGATTGAGGCTGTACATACACGCACACACACACTTTCCACAGCAGAAGAAACAAACACACAATTCTCTGCTATTGCAATATAGCACATATAATACATTCACAATTTTTCACAGGAAGCAAGAAAAGGTTATTTTATGTGCAAAAATCCCACTCTCAAGAATTTTGTGCTGCTGAGTCTCAATGGCAAAACAGAAATACGTGGATAGCAACGGCTTATTTTCTGTGACTGGTAAACCCGATGTTGTAAACCCAGCCCTCTACAAATCGCCCCCACCACAAAGAGGGGCAACCTGAGTTTCCAAAGCACTGCAATCCCCTCTAACACGGGAGAAAAGCCCTGGAGCTCAGACAGACTGTATAAACCCTTTCATTAATGAAGCAGAAGTAAGTGATAGAAAAAGCCCCTGGTCGTGGTACCACCAAGACACCACCTGCCAATCCATGAATACATGCTGTCTTGCAGACAGAGGCTACAGATCTGCAAATCCAACAAGTACAAAAGGTGATTTTAAAGCTGTCCCGTAAGACACCATCTACGCACAAATACTTCCAATGCACTAAGGAGTCTATCCTGCTAAATAAGTACAAGAGCATTAATTATCCTTAGGGTAGCACTGCCCTTTAAAATGGCCCTCTCTTGCTTTCCACATACAGCTCCTTGGGTACGCTGGGCATATATCAAAGAGGAATGGGACTGGCCTGTTCTGCAGCCCTGGGTGCTCGCGGCATCTCTGTCCCCGACACATCCGTGCAGCAAAAGTCCAACACGGGCAGCACGAGGCCACTCTTTGTTGATTATATTTTTAAAACCTGACTCGGACACCCAATACCGAGAGAAAGGCTTTACCCGAGAGAAAGCAATTTAATCCGTGCTCAGAGGGGAAACACGCTGCTGCGGCTCACACCCGAACATTACAAGCATTAAAATCGGCGGCTCTGATCGCGCCCACCGCTCCGCACAGTTCTGGGACGTCCCCACCTACCTCGGGCTGATCTGGAGCTCATCTATCGCCCGCTCTCACTCGGTTTTGCTCCTGCAGACCACGCGGACCCTGTCCCCCGTGCCGGCTGTCCACTGGAGTGAGAACTATTTTCCTGCCTCGCGGTGGCAACCGATGCTATCCGAGCATCGCCTCCAGCCCTGAGCAGCAACGTCAGAGCCTCCGTGGAAAGGGAGACGGTAACGGAGAGCCCCAGCGCACGCTGACCCCGTTGGCAGCCGCTAGCGGATGCAACGTTACAGTAACGCGTCCTCACCCTCCTGCCAAGCAGAAGCGGAAAGCAAACAGCGAGGCTGCAGCGTTTGCGTGCATCCCTCTGGTGTGTCATTTTCTCAGTCGTGCCTTTTTTCTTCCACTTCAGTAAGTCCAGAAAAACAAGTCCTGCCTTGAATGAATGGTGTGTTTTTCTTAAAGGACCAAGGTGGAGAAATACTTCCCCAGTCCTTTAATGCACAGAATAACGCTGCAGGCTCAGAGTCATCAGACTGACAAAGTCCAGAGGAAAATGGTGGCGGTGGATACGTAAATAAATCCTAGCATGAAAGCAAGCAAACTTTTAGGACTTTTCTGCATGGAGAATTTGTCTGGAAGAGCTACTGTGAAACAACGTGAAAAACTCGTCCAGTTGAGCCAGCGTAATTTAAATGTACTCTTCAGCTTGTTCCAGAATAAACTCACCTTATAGAAAAGTCCTCATTTATGAGCTAAAAGTCGCTTTTTCCAGCGCAATCCACCCGTAATTCCATTCGTAACTACAAGACGAGCCTCAAGGCTGGACGAAAAACAGAGAGAGGGAGAGACCTTCTGCTGTTAGCTCACGGAAGAGCTGGTGGATGGAGGCAAAACCCCACCTAAACCTACAGCTGCCTTTAGGGAACCTGGGTTAAAAAGCTTCTCCTACTTCCAGAATCGCAGACTGCGGCTCCCGGCAGCGAATCGCTCCGGCTGCTCCGCAAGCAAGCAGGACAGACAGACGGACAGACGGACGGACAGACGGACGGACAGACGGACAGACGGACGGACCGCGCTGCTGCTGCCGGCCCTCGCAGCGAAGAGAAGAGCGGGCTGGCGAGGAAGGGGACAGCCGCCGGAGAAGCCCTTCCCTGCAGACACCTCCCTGACCCTCCCCAAAAAAAAACAAACCCACGCCTAAACCCAACCCGGCGGCACCCTTCGAGCCGCCGGCCCTGAAACCCCAGGAGGTGCAGAAAAGTTCGGGGAAGCCGGGCTAGCGTTTCCAGCCGGAGCCGAGCCGCCTCACCCGCACGCAGCATCCCCGCGCCCGGCCGCAACCCCTGACAGAACCCACGCTGCGCGCCAAGCCCACAGCTCGCCGCGACCGGACGCACCGGCGGGGCCGGGGCCGGGACCGGGGCCGGGGCCGGGATCGGGGCCGGGGAGGGCGGCATGGCGATGCCCCCGCGGGCACACCTGTGGGTGCCACCCCCGAGGAGCGGCCGGGGACGCGCGTGGGGGGCCGGCGGGGGGCGACTCCGCGGGACTCACGGCGGGGGGGGAGCGGGCGGGGAGCCCCGGGGCATGGCGGCGGCGGCGGGCGGTGCTGCGGGCCGGGTGCCGGCCGCTGCGGCTCTGACCCGGAGCCGGATCGCGGCGCGGAGAAGGGGGAAGGGGAAGGGGAAGTGGCGGGCGGCGCCGCCGCCCCGCTCCGCCCCGCCGCGGCTCCCTCAGCCGGCCGCGGGTGGGAGGCAGCGGGAGGGCGAGGGGGGGACGGGAGGTGGGGAAGGGGAAAGGAGGAAGGGATGGGGGGGGGGGGGTTAGGGAAAGCGAGGGAAAAGGAAGGAGGAAAAGGAGAAAAAAAGAGAAAGAGAAAGCGACAGGAAAGACGAAGGGGAAAGGATAGAAGGGAAAATGCAAGCCGTGGAGACGGTATTTACAGCGTTCTTGCCACACTGCAGCAGGGCTGTGCTTGAGCCGCAGCTCAGCGGAGGCAGTGACATTCCCCGAAACAACGTGTCCTCGCACAGCGAGCGCAGCGCCTGCACTGCGTGTGCCCATCTGCTCGGGAACGCGCTCCTGCGGGGAGCGTGAGATTGCCCCGCCACCCCCGCACAGCAGCGGGGCTGCAGCACGGCAAGGGGATGAAGCGCCGCGCCGGCAGCCCCTGCGGACCCCAGCTGCAGGCCCCTACCCCACGGGGGACGCAGGGGTTTCAGAGGCACCCCGTACACCTCCGGGCTGGAGGTCTCCAGGTGCTGGGTCACCGTCTCGGCCGTATCCATTCCCGGCGCTTGCACTGGTCGGTGCTGGGCAGGGGCTCTCGCTTTTGACATTACCCAGCTAGGAAAGCAGGAGCGAAGACAAAGCAGAGCAGGCTGAGGAAGCACACGGATGGGGAGCCAAGGGGGTGACGATTTTTCAGCTGCCCTCCCAATGTCTCGGTCTAGAAAGACTGTGGTGAAAGTTGCAAGCACCTCCAACTTCAGAAAGAGCTTCAGTTCCGCCCACAATGCCTGTGACACGCTGCATGCTTCATGGTCATTCTGGACAGTCTGACTTAATCCAGATATTGATTTATCTTCAGAAACCAGTCTTAGTTCACAAAATCCATCCCCTTGCCAGAAGTTCTGTGGTCATACTAGCAATAAAATGCTGCTGCTGAATGGAAGTTATGATCTCGTGATTCTTCAGCAGTAAGTGAAGCTATTTAGTTGTTGTTATATATGCATAGAGGTATCAACAGCAACTCATCGTTCCCATTTTTTGCCCTTAGAACAAGCTGGGCCTTTTTACCCGCTTCATCATTTTTCTCTTTCCTTGTGATCCTTCTCCTTGATCTGCTACACTAGACTCCCTCTGGCCCTTGGGACAGACCCCCTTGCCTTCCAGTTCCCCCCTCGACCCACCAGCATCCAGCTGTCACTGCCTTAGCAGCACTCACTCACTGGGCCAGGGCTGGGGTCATGTACACAGCTTGGAGCTAAAGCCAGCGCAAACAAAGTGCAGCGAGGTTATCTGCACTGTTCCTCAGCCCAAACCACCACAGAATCCTCTAAGGACGGTTAAGCTCCAAGTAAGCACCCCCATCCTCTGTCACAGCAGAGCTGGGCTGATAGGCATTCCTGTGACTTACAGCAAATTCTGGCACTGAAAAGCAGCAGGAAGATTTTAGATGCAGTCTCATTGTTTCACCTAATTATTACAGCACTTGTCTGGTTAGAAGTAGGTGTTGACTCCTCTGCTTGCCTCCTTTGTTTTAGGACTAACACATTTGAAGCAGCAAATCTTTGCAGAGGCTTCAGTCCTAGGCTGAAGCCAAGGAAGAGGTCGGGTGCTTACACCCTGCAACGGGATGCGCTATTCCAGCTCACCCCACCAGCCTGTGGAGCTGCTGCAACTTTACAGAGCCACTCAAAGCAGAAAGGTCACAGTGTCCTTTTCCCTCCCTTCCACTGGGTCCAAGTGTACGTCTGACTGTTTGGTGCTGTTTGCCTTGCTGTATCTGTCTCCCATTTCCTGAGACTTGAGTTACCAGGACAACAAAGAAGGGTGGGAGGCAAGTGCACGCATGTAGCTCTGCAGGAGTAACCTCTCAGCATGCCCCCACCACAAGAGAGAGCCAAGCAGCATCTGCTCAGAGGAAGGTGGGACTTGGGTTTCAACTGCATGCTGTTGGAAAACCTACCTTCTGCACTAACCCATACCTTCCTAGCACACTAGCGACGCATCGTGAGGGCATGTATTCAGCTCCAAATGGCAGCTGTACAAAGGTGCGTGGAGACTGAAACAAATTTAAGGCATAGTATAAAGGTAGGGATCGCTGTAGCAAAGTATGACAAAGCCATGGGATGCTAGGAGGGGATGCTAATGTCATGAATGCTTGAGATTCCCCTGGATGAGCCTTTCATACAGGTCCTTATCCAGAGGAAGTTCTGGGCTCTGAATGTCCTCAAACATCCTCTTTTGCTCACATCTGCAACAGGAACAGAATCTCTGACCTTAACATGCACTTGTCAGTCTCAAGACAGAAGTAGCAGCTCAGCCCTAATGCCAGGCTACTGTTTCCTACCTAAGAGTTCTGCAGCACTTGGAGAAGGGCTGAATTTGACAGAACCTTTAGATTTTTGGTTTTTTCTTTTTCAAATCCAAAGTTTGTGTAAGCAGCAGCATGGCAGTCAGGGAACTCAAACCTGTTATTAAACTAAAAGCTTTCCTGATGTTACCCTCTCCTCTAGCCCGGTTACTGGGGCACAACAGATTTTGTCCTGTGTTCATTTTCCTCAGACCTGACATCAGATCACTACAACTTCATTGCTGATAGATCCTGGAACAAGAAGGTTCCCTGCCTGTTCTGATGCTCCCAGCATGCTTTCAGTGCAATGAGCTGGGCAGAAAATCCCTCTGAAAGGCAGCAGCCCTTCTCAAGGCAAACTAAGTATCAGACATGAGGGAGAGCCACCTATAGGCATGCTTTTAGAGTGCCATTGCCAAGAGAGTCCAGACAGGGCAGTATTTGGGAGGAACACATGGCAGAAGGTTTTCAAGTTCCCTGTGGCTTTCCCTCTAGAGCACTCAGAAAAGCTGGTAATGTGTGAAGAGAAGAGCTGGAGAGAAACGTAACACATGTACCATGTATTGTCCATCATCTCAGCTCTCCTGCCTTGAGCATCCCTCTTCACTTGGCATCCTAATATGGCTATTATTTTTTTGGAAACAAATAATAAAAAAATCATTTTAGCTGGAGAGATCTGAGCATGAGTTTTTATTCAGTTTTTGAGGACTCCTTTCAGCCAAGACAGGGGCAGCCATATGAGTATTATCAAAGCTACTGAAGGCTGAGAATATTTTAAAGATTAAGGGGGTTGTAAATCAGAAACAGAAAAAACAAACACAAAAAAAACCAAAGTTAGAACCATTTTCTTAAGTTAAAACAAGGAAGAAAAGGAATGGGGAAGATCAAAGCACCACCCGGAGCGAGATGCAGTGTTGCTAGTCCATAATACCTGAAAATCATGAAAAGACTGCAGTATTGCAGAAGTGGCTTAAATACTATGAGATGTTAAAGCACAACAGTTGAGGACTACTCCTGTCTTATCTTTTAGACGTTTAAGATTTCTATTTTGTGATATTTTCCATCACAACCATTATGATTAGTTTTTAAATAGAAAAATAATCTCTCTGAAAATTTGAGAAAATCACATGGTCAAGTACCAGAAGACTGTCAACATTGATTTCTGATGTGATAGGCCTTTGGTGATTCTATATATATCTGCTCTTAAACCATGCTGCTGCAAAGGCTTTTAGAAATGGATTACTGGGAAACAACAGGCTAGTGAAACAGTTCTGGAATAAGCAAATTTTCATGCTGGTTAGCTGAAAAGGTCTGTAGAGAAGAAAGGATCTTTGCTTGCTTAGACCTTCAAAGGAGACATGCAGGAACAGAGTTACCATGAATTGGACTTTCTCCTCACTGTGGTGCGTGAATGTTTTGCATAATGCCCAAGGATGCCATTCCCTGCTTCTGGCAGATTTTGTCTTTTTCACAATGTTGGTATTTTAAACAAGACGTTGACAGCTCTTAATTACAGGCTTCTTTCTACCGTAGGAATGTCAGTGTGATACAAAAGTCTTTAAAATATATTTTAAATCCATATGCATTTAGTAAAAAATGTAATGGCACGATTAGCTGAAGTCTTAAGTCATTCATTTAGACTCTGATCTTGCAAATATAAATTATACTTAGGCATAAGAATCTGCATGTATATAGGATCAGGAATAGCCACTGATAAGGTACTCTTTGTCTTCATTAGGATTATTTATATGGATAAGGATCAATCTAATATTATGGTTTTGGCAGAATCTCATGCAACATTTGCAAAGGGATGAAAAATACTGCAGGATTAAGAATATTTCACCTTTATAGTAAAACAAGGCTAAAAACTGCAAGCCCTTGCCTCCAATAAAAAACAAAACAAAACAAGACATGCACAGGCTCACCTGCTTAACTCTGTTTAGACAGAACTCCTGTTACTGACGCATGTATTTCTACCTGACCATTTAGATTCTTCTCAAAGATGCGGAGGAACCTGTTAAGCTCACAATCAATACACACCAAGTTCTCCAGAAAGAATATTAAATTATTGATCCTCCTATTCACGTTATTAATACAAAAGACTAGGAATGACTACCAGTTTTGTCCATCTAGCATTTGGCTTCCATTCAGGTGGTTTATTATACGAGCACAATATTACAACAAAATCATGTAAAGGATACAAGCTGACTTACCTCCACTTTAAGAAGCGCACAGCCTTTCAAGAACTCCTGGATATTACTGATGCAATCAGCTTCATTTTTAGGCTCCAGACAATACTAAAGAAACAAAATCCACTGAGATCATTGCATTACCTTCCGTATAGCCTCTAGTCAGAAGGCCTGCATGAATATTGACACGTGTGTTTTATACTGAATTAGGGAAGCTTCTTAAGGGGGCGGATGGGGGTGGCAGGCAAGCTGTCGAACCAGGAAGAAAGAGCCACTGGAGGAAGTGATGCATAAATTGAAATGGTCGGCATCTTGTTTTGAATGTCAGCATATGACAATGCCCTAAATGACAGGGGGAAATTGATGACTTTTAAGAACACACAGTCCCAAACCATCATATATAAGCAAAAGGAGCTAGGAAGTGTTGTTTTTTTTGCACAATAAAGGCTCTTCTTTTACAGGGTAGACTTTTTTTTTTAATTTAACAGCTTCTCTTCTGTGTTGCCATTTCCTATCTCTCATTGGACTCCTTCCCTTTTTTTTTTCTCCTGCAGTTACATAGCACTTTTGGACTGTCTGGATATATGCCTCGTAAAACTGTAATATGAGGTTTTCACATATTTAAATGGCTTCAGTACCAATGGATTTGCTGGACTTGGAACAGCTCAAAATTGCATGGATATAAGGTTAATTTATTCCTAATCTTGTTCTCTAGTGTACTTCCTGATTAGCAAAGTATTTTACAGTAAGAGTTCTGAAAGAGTATATTTACACTGTTGTAATTCATGGTATTTAAGTAAATACAAACTGCATACCCTATTCAAAACCAAGATTTTCATTTCTGGTAGGCCCAGTATTTCCTGTCCCTGAATGAACATGCGCTAACTCAGCCAACTGCAACCGTCTGGGGTTGTTTTTCTGGATGTCAGGAGACAAAATCAAAGAAGTAAGGCAAAATCGTATTCTGCTCTCACGTGTAACTAGCAACTTGAATGTTAATCATTCATCTGATCGATGAAGAAAAGAAAAAGGTATCCCAAAATGACCGTGCAGTTATTTCAGACTAGCAAAATACATCTTACGAGAATTACCTTTTCTGCAGATCCCGGAAGAAGTCGATTGATGAGTTTACAGAGCACGGTTCCATCTTTCAGAGAAGTTTTCAGGAACTCTTCTGGATCATCTACTATTTTCTTAGGGGAATTCAGAACTCCTAGCGAAATAAGCCACGTTACAATTTGCTCTTCTGGATTCATTGCCGAGACTTCTGCCACCAGCACAGTTCTGGGCAGCAGCTTGCGCTAACCCACATCCGTGATTACATCTTCCTGCCTCTTTTGCTGGTTGCAGAGCTCAAACGTGAAACAACTTTTTTTTTCTCCCTCCTTTTTGCTCAGCACCAATGCTCACTAAAGCTAAAGAATCAGAAGTAATGATACTTTAAGGTAAGAAACAGCTTTTTTACAAAATGCTTTCTAGCGTGCTCTGTTAAAGAGAGACAGTGAAAGCAGATCTTCAACTACACGTTTAAATTATTGCAAACAGAAGTATTTAATGTGGAGATTTTTATTCCACACTAAAGATCTTACCTACCGACTTTCTCCTTTTGCCAGACAGTATCATCTCGTAAACCCGGTCTTCACTTGTGGCTATTGCCCAAAGTAGTAAATGTCTTTAATACACTGAGATATTTACAGAGTTAAAATTGAAATTCCCACTAAACATGACTGGGGAGGACGTTACACTAACTTTAAATAACATTTTTAAACTTTTTCTGTAGTAAGCCTTGTTAGTAAAATTGCCATTTTAGTTACCTATTTTCAAGATGTTTTTAAAAAATAAATTATGATCATGCACTTAATGTACAAAAAAATTATTTTTTTCAACTGTTTTATGTAAGAAACACATATAATCCAAAACGGTTCTTTGGATGAAATGTAATCTCTCAAAACAAATATCACAGGTAAGTCTGAAAGTTCACAACTAAGTCACCCAAAGTTGAGTGAAAATTTCCAACTATTTTACTTGTCCTATTAAAATGGCACTTCCTACCAGCTCTTCAAGAGCTACTGTTTAAAGAACAAGTGGCTTCAGTTTTTCACCCTGAACTGGGAGATATTAACCATCCATATTGGCCACATTAACTTAGAAGAGCCCAGTCATTTTGCAATCGCCATTTGTAACTGCTTACACCAGCACAAATAGAAAATAAAGCAATTTTCCCATCAGTTGATGATGCCTAACTAGAATATCATGGATTAAAGCAATGAAACAGGAACAAATTAGCCCAGAGACAATAACTTCTCAATGACGATATTCGAAACCAATTCCTAACCTTGTTATTGTTTTCAAGACACCAGCTCTTCTGAACTGCTTACACAGTAATTTGAGGCATAGAGAGAAATAGAACAGCAACATGAAAAACTACATACAATGAAAACGCATGGCTTTGTCTCTTAATTTTCCAGGTCTTATGCTTGATACTTGGACCTACCTAATTATCACTTTTAATAGCTACCAATAAGAAATCAACATTGCCTTTTTAGGATTATACAGACTTTTGACCTCTAACAGGATGTGGAGATGAGTTCTATGTTGTGTGAAAATATAGCACATAGCAGCAGCCAATGTGAACAGTAAAGCAGGCTGAAGCTAAATCACAAAACACTGCCATCTGGTAATGTGCATCTATAGCTATCCATATGTGTGCAAAATGTTTCAAATTAATTACAAGACCTTTAGTGTGTTTTTGTTGTTGCTGTTGTTTGGTTTACAGTTCTTCTGAGCACTACTCTGTAGAACTGAATACAGCCAATCTCCATGTTCATAGCTTGCTTCTTCTTTTACCATACCTATAGTAGGTAAGACAACTGTCAATGTTCATTTATCCACTGGGGTCAACATATGTGTATAGGAACAACGTACGCATATGGAAGACACCCACTTCAGTGATCTAATTAGAACGTAGCAAGTTTCTGATGTAAGGCAAGAGATCATGTGCGTAGCAATTTCAGTAGATGGAGAATTACACACTTGCTTCACAGTCCATGTCACAAACCTGAACACAGAATACTTCACTCTCTCTCTCCTCCAAAGCAAACTTTTTTTTTTTTTTCCCCATAGATAGGCAGTTTTAGAGGTTTATGCCTGTTTTTGTGTGTTGCAGCCAGGTATGTATTGTGCTAATGGTTTCAACTACAATTAAATGAAAATACTTCCTGCATCTTGAATACTTAACAAGAGCCTGAAAGGGTGACCTCTTACATATTCAGAAAACCCCCAAATTTAAAACATTGCAGGTAAGCCACTTCAAAGCCAACTTTTCAGAAAATCGTCAGCATCCAATTAGTAATCTTCCAGTCTGTTCACCTACCCTCACGGTAGAATTAGGTCTGTTGCGGAACCCAGGTTATGAAAGTATACCACCCACCAAGCAAGGAACAATTTCTTGTCTGGTCTTTGGAAAAAGCTTCAACATTGATTACTTACTTAAGAGGAACAAAACAAATGAATTGTCTATCATCTCTTGCAGAGTCAACCTCTACCCCCAAGTTACCAACAAGCTTTTATTTGCAGCCTGATTTACACCAATAATGACTATATTACAGTATTAGATTTTGTTTTGTTTTGTTTTAAAGGAAGGAGGAGGTCTAGATCAAATTAACAAACAGCATATACAGTCAGTAACAGGAGCAATTTAAGAACATTGTTCAGACATCAAGAAAACATTCTAGAGTGTTTGTACACAAGTCACTTTTATGTAACTCTCTTTTTTCGGCATAGAAGAAAATACCCAACAATGCTTTACATTTAAGCCATTGATTTTCAATGATGAAGTCTGAAACACAGCACATGAGCTAATGAGAATACACCAGTGATGTGAATTATTAACATTTCCAATACATATGAATCTTTTTTCATACAACTCATACACTTGCATTAGCTTTCAGTTATAATCTGGTTTATCCTGAACAGCAGTACTCAGACTATAACCTACTGCTGAAAAAGAAGTCTTCTTACTGTTACAGAGTATGACCATTTATTTTCAAAGTAAGGTACATTCTCTGAGACCACAGACCACTTCTTAACAGTACACCACCACTACAAAGTACTTGTTGGTAAACATTTCTACTATGCAAGTGCAGCTGAGTAATGTGATTTTCTTAAGAACAAACACATAATGCTTTTATTTAACTGCTTATTAGCCTTGGAAAATATTATTATACCTACGTGCTATATACAGGCAGACTTACTACTAGAGTCTGCAGTCTGTAACTGAAGCTTAGTGATACTCTTATACCAAAAAAAAAAAGATAGTTTTAAATGCCTAGAAAGGGTATATAAATGCTTTTTCTTTCTTAGCTACTCAATAGTAACAGAACTGTTTAAATGAGAAAAGTTTGTCTACTGTTGAAATACTATAAACTGTATTAGCCACGACTAAGTCAATGTGAAGTTAGTTTTCTGTATGACATACCAATGCCTGAGGATTACTCTTACATACATTGGCACATCAACACATATTTAGGACAAAAATGCATCAAAACCAAGAAAATATTCTGAAGAAAACATCGTTTCTATGGAATTCTACACCTGTTAAGAGATGCACTGCTGGGTGGAGTTCTGTGAGAACCTAGTACATGTAAAAACAGATCATTCTCGAGATTTATCACTAACATCATCTCAGTACATGAACACTTTCTTACTCTAATCCAGAAGGCTTGGACAATTATAAAACTGTTAATGTAAGAATACTGTAAAACTTCTGATGGTTTCTTTGTGAGCTAGAATTTGCAGCAATTTAGTCCTTTGCAATTTAGGTGACTACAACTTACTTTCATGTAACTGGCTATTTTTCATCAGAGAGGGAAAACACTGCATGTAAATACCCTGGATTATTTTTCTGCTGCACAATCTACTGATGCATGTACACTGAGACTCCTGGAAGATGTTCGCTGCAAGAGACAATAACTGATTTCCACCTATCTGAACAGTTTTTGTATCCAAGAGATTAGTAGCACTAGGCAATTCCCTGAATGGTAACACAACCCTCTAAAACAAATACTGGTTAACACCATGGTCAAAAGACAAGTTTTATCAGCTGCTTTATGTTATCCTTCGCTTTTCCAAGCATATCCACTGCTGCACTGCCTTCTTCTAGTCTGAAAAAAAGGAAATTCAAGTTAGTATACTCTCAGAAACCAAGAAACACAAAAAAGCCAAATCGAGTTGTTTTTGTATATTCAACAAATACGTTTGGCTTATTTCCAAACTGTCCCAGGATCATAAAATACATCCGAAGCTAACCACAATAATTAAAATGATCTGTAAACTATTTTTATTGATATGGAACAACAGCGTCTCTAGACTGAGTACCAAGTAACGCCTCTGTAACACCCATGCTATATCGTCCTCTCCAAGTCCTGTCTACCAGAAAAACCCACTGGTTTTTGACCACTCAAGAATCTTTTAAGAAACTGGTACACACAAAGGTACAGATTATAAATAATGTGCTATAAATTAAATAAAACGTAGGATAAAAAAGCAATCAGCTTCCTGAACTAGTACAATTAGTATTTTTTAGGAAGTTACTATTACCTTTCCTGCCAGGTAGTCACTTAAATTCTATTAAATATTAAATTTACTGCTCCCTAGACTAAGATTGTCATAATTCCTGTTAAAAACTTGGAAATGTTTATAAGCTGCAGAGTAGGCTGAGAAAGTGTGTTATTATTTTTGCTATCTTTATTAATTACAACATGGCCCACACTAAGCATTAGTAAGCGACAAAACACATCTAGTAAATTAAGAAAGCCCTTAATTTTTAGAGAGCTTTTTCATTTGCCTAGAGCAGATCGGGGGGGGGGGGGGGGGAAATCATCTACTTCCCAACTAATACAGAGAATTGAAGCTGACGTGGCATATATGTATTATGAAGCTGAAAACATTCTGACACAATCTATATGATGATTTGGCAAAACCTTTTAAAGTCACTTAGGATGCTGCACATTAAAGACAGGCTGTCATCTCTGTTACAGAATTCATGACCTGGACCAGCCTCAAACTTTAAGTTTGATAACTGACTCCTAATTTTTTGTAGGTGGGGAAGGGTGGGAAAAGAACTTAATTTATCATGTATTTTCCCATTTTTTGTTCATTGAGATTTTATCAGTAACAGCAAAATATTAAACTGGCCAGGTAACAGCTTTTATTTAACTATGTGCTTCTTCCAACTCGGATTAGAAAATACACTTGATGCTTCTGTATTTTATCTGAAATAAAATCCAGTACTCTGAAATGAAAGAGGAATTTGTCAGGAGCATGTACAAAATATTACTGTAATATTCTGACAAAAACATTGTATATAGAATCTTAGAAAAAAACTGTAAGCAAACTGAGATTATAATACCATATAGTATGCAACAAAACCTATTAGTTCAAGATGGATCTTCCCTAAAATCAGTAATAATGCGTCAAATGAACAACACTATCAAGTACAGCTTTTTCTTCTCACCATTTCAAAGCTGGTTCTCAAAAGCAGTACTTGAAAGTAGCAGCCAAATAGGTTCTTATATTTATGGAGTACTTTGAATACTAATAAAAAAATCACATAAAAAATAATTCTGGAAAACTTCCCTAAATATACATATTTCTTACATCAGTACTGCCCTTGAAAAAAGGACTTGTACGTATCCTTCACTCTATGCTAGTTTTTAAAAGGCATTACACACATTTTTTTAAAATTATGTTTGTTTAGTGGACAAGTTTGTCAGGGCGCTATGTTAGCAGGGCAGCCACTACCGCTTTCTTTTTTCCTGGTAAGTATCAGAGAAACAGAACAGTGACACTTTCACATGACGTCTGAACAGTTATTCCAACATCGACTTGTCCCTCCGCTCACAGAGAAAAGTAACTTTAATGTGGTGGGCTTTGAAATCATGTAGTACAACTGACCTAAGAAGTTTAAAGCAATTTTTGACATGAGTGTAAGCCTGCAATTTAATCCAAGGACACTTGCAGAGATTAACTCCTAGTCAAAGACTACATTTTACTGTAACCATTAAATTCTACATTCTGCATATTTAACAAGACCAATTAAAGGTCTGTACCAACATCTATTATTTGTATTCCTATCTTTTTGGTCTTAATTTAGTGAAGATTGCTAATTAAGTAAACTCCACATCTTTATTTATTATGGACTTGTTATCATATTTTATTATCTGCTGTTCTTAAACTGCTGGTAAGATTGTCATTCCTAACTTGGCAATTAAAAAGCCCAGCAAGACCGCCTCCACCAAAATTTGCTTTCAACAGATCATAAGGGATTATTTAGCCACCAAGACCATCCACCCAAATCTATAAATACAGAATCACCAGAGATTTTCCATCCAGCTACTTCATTAGTACAATAATTACCTGTTCTATTAGTACAGGCACCACTCATGTCTGCCATCCACAGACGAACCAGCATTACTTCAGTGGCATCTTCTAGAAATTATCACCCTGCAATCAAAGTAAGATATAACAAACTGAGAAGAGTACATTTTATAGTGCAAGTCAACCTACAGTGCTTCCCCCCATTTCAAGTCACAAGCTTGGGTTTGCAGATTAGTCTCTTGCAAGTTTTACTACTTCTCTTCTAAGTGGTGGAAGATTCACTGGCTTGGAATGGACCGGAATGACTTAGTGATAGGTTGCATGGCTTATGGATTCTCATTCCTTTTCAATGGTGCACTGCCATGTTAAATCCATAAGTTGAACGACAAAATTTACTGAGGACTAAACAGTAGCACAATGCTTTTGCTTTGTTTTTAGTTGGAGGTCTTCATGTCTATTACATTCAAGAGCATCTTTTGAACTTCGTGGCTTTACCTGAGTCATAACTTGCCCCAGGTTCTGCCACATGCGCTAGACATCCCTGTAACGTAGTGTCAAACTAAAGAGTCAGGCATCCAACTAAACGTCAAGTTTGCAATGGCTTGCTTCAAACTCCCAATAGCCGAGATGGTATTTGTCAATCTAAACCAATTCCTGATTTCACAAGGCTTTTATTTTTAAAATAATAGTATATGCAGCCTGTTTAAGCATCTTCACTGAAAGATACTGGGCACAAAATATCCCCTCCCAACCCTACTTCACAGTATTTTGTCTATAGCGAGCTGCATTCTCACGTCTTTAGTTTCAAAATCAGTGCCATAAATGCTTTTATCCAAGAAGAAATGTTGAATTTGGAGAACTTCTAATGCATTGAAGTTTTTCGTTTTCTTTTTTTTAATCTAGACAGCACTTCCATTGCCATGACGTGCAGCTTGTCTTACTGTACTAGAGGAAGACAACTTGATTCAATTTTGACTTAGACTGAAAAACTAGTTTGCTTTGCTTACCATCTTTGCTGTTTCACAGGCATTTGATGCTTTAAATCAGCTGTGGAATGCTGAAAGTTTCACTTGTTTTTATGAAGCCATAAGCCTTTGAGAAGTGGAGAGAAAGACTTCCTTGCTTATCTTATTTTCTCCTTTGGAATCAAAGATGTTCCTTTAAAAGTGAAACACTACAGAGTTGCAAAAATTTGAAACAGTATGAGTAAGCATCGTTTTGCAGCTTCTTTGATGGAATTGGTCAAACTTTTTATTTTTATTTTTTTTTTTTTACTTTTTTTCATACAGTATTCTGTAGCTGACTTACAAGTACATGGTTCATTTGGAGGGGACATCTTTTTAAATTCCCCACGGAACAGTATGAAGGCAAAAAAAATAGTATTATCCACTTGCTTTTTCATTCAGGTTAATTGAATGATATCCTCTATTTTCTTTATACAAGGATCTGAAGGCATTTTGAACTGGGAACACTAACGTCAAATTCTAGACAAAACTGAACTTTGTGTGGAATATCCCCACCACCCTCCACATCACAACCAATACTTTAAGAATGAGATGCTGAATATGTAGAACAATCCAGCTCCATCCTAGATGGTTAGATGTTGTGTGGAAGATCGTAAGAACTGCTTATTCCATTCATGAGGAAAGTCAGATGGGAAGTGTGGCATTTCAGGGAAACTTTACTTTGAAAATTACAACACTAGTACACAGCTCAACTTTTATACATTTAACATCTGCCTTTTGAAAGAAATGTTAACAATTTTGAAATGAAATTAAACATTGGTTTAACTTTTCTTCACAAAAGCATAAAAGTCATGGAGGGGAAAACTTAACAGGCAACAATAAAAAAAGGTAAAAACAACTTTTCCTTTTAGTAGTCCTCTGGTAGTAAAGATAGAACAACTTCCACTTTTGTTTGCGAAATTTATCTTGGTCCAAAAAAATTTAAGAGTGTTTTTAGTATCTGCTTCTGCCTCCACCTCTGTCAGATCTGCTTCCTCCACGGCCACCACCTCTGGGTGCTCCGCGGCTTGAACTACTGTATGAATCACGAGGCGGTGGATAGCCCCTTTCCATGGATGGGGGAAGACCCCTGTCTTGTCTTCCAACACGATCACGGCCACTTGAGTAGACATCACTTCTGCTGCTTGAGTAACTTTCTCGGCTTCCATATCCATCACGTGTGCTGCCGTAATCATCATATCGACTGCTTCCACCATAAGATGGCGGGGGCCCTCGTGCAGGTGGAGCACTACGTGAGTTACCTGCAGGGTCAATGGTCAGGTAATATGGCAACACCATAAGTTATATATAACAATTTCAATCTGAATTTACAGAACTGCTGTATTAAATGTTTACTGTTACTCTTTCGTATGTATCGAGATGCTCTTTATATAATCTGCCATGTTAAGGGTACTTAAAGTGGGAATTGAGTATCAGGCAGTGAGTGGATTTAAAGACTTTGAAGGACTGCAGACGGTGTTTATTCAGGCAGGCTCTTTACTGGGTATTCCAGAACAGCTTGTTACTTTAGAGAAGAAACTCAGACATTTTCCAGAGATAGTTGCAATTCTGAACTGTAGACTTTGCTTCTTTAGTTTATAGCTTATTTAACAAGACGATCAAATGATAACCAACAACTGCACTTTCACTGTAGGGGAAAAAAAAAGCGTGCCACTTCCCCCTAAAACATGAGCAACCTAGTAAAAGTCAAATTTTAATGACACCTGTAAAAATTACTATGTGAATCTCAAAATGAATTCTTACCATAACTCTCATATGAATCTCTGTAGGATCCTCCACTTGGATGATCTGAGTAGTCTCTGTCACGTCCACCACCGTATCCGTCACGATCACTGTAAGAGGAAAGACTACTGAGACTTAGTATAAGTCAGCTGGACCACAGCAGAAATAGAAGGACATGGACAAAAATCCAGTAGTAGATACCTATAGCCCCTCGAGGGGTATTCATCACGTGAACTGGAATGACCGTAATCACGATATGCGTAGTCCCGTGGAGGTGGCGCATAGTCCCTTGTATCCCTGGAACTGGGATAATCTCTGCTTGAGTAACTACAAAGAACAAGAATTGTGTTGTTAACTACATGTCACGCTTTGAAACTATCAGGGATCAAAATCCTTCCTAGAAGAACTTAAAATTAAGCCAAGCTAAATTAGTAAGAAAATTTACCCGTCTTTAGTGCTGTAGCCATCATCTCTTGGAGACATGTAGACATCTCTTCGTGATGGCATCGGTTCTCTGCGTGGAGGACCACCATAACTGTCTCTTCCACGTGACACAGGAGCTTAAGAGAAGCAACCCAAATTTTAGAATTTAACTAGCACTTGAACACACAGAAGACTCCTCAAGGCAGTATTAGCAAACAGCTTACAGTGATTTAGGAATACCATCTGTAGTTCACCTTGCAGTAATTTACATTTCTGCTTGTATAGTTTTAAAGCAGCACTAACAGGAACATCTTTAGAATCACACTAAATTGTACAAACAGCTACAAAGTGGTGTAAATAAGAGAACTGACAGATTAGTAAAGAGAATGCACTAGCCCACAACAGATTTAACTTAAAATCAATGATTTGCATTAGTTTCTGAAGACTAAGGTACTGCAAGCTGGCTGACTAAGCAATAACATAATTTATCAAGTTCTTACCTCTTCCTCCCATACTACTGCTACGCACTGGTCCTGAAGGTGCAGATCTTTTAGGTGGAGGGCCTCCACTTCGTGGAGGTGGACCTCTCTTCATGGGAAGTGGTCCTCGAGAAGACCCTAGAAGGGTAAGCCACACACCTCGTTACTTCTGTGATACTCATCTGTATACCCTTAAAAGCCTGAACTGCAATAACTGCTGTTACCACTACTGCGTCATCAACAGCAAACCTCTAATTTTAGGCACCTAAAAACCCCTCCTCTTGTGTTTTGGCCACTACTAGATACTACTGGCAGAATTGAGAGCATGCCAAATTAACTTTTTCACGGCTTTAATTCCTTTTAAGAATTATCTTACAGAAGTGAACCAAAAGCCACAGGGTGTGATGCAAGGGAGAAAGAAAACTGGTATCTGTCATCAGCCACAGCTTAAATGCTGAACAAGTTATTGTCCTCAAAAGACAAAAAGCCGCCACCTGGGAAGATGTACTAGAGAAGATCCTACATAAGGAGGAAACAGAGGTTCTGTAGGACCTACTACACAGACTCTCCAAGAATGGAGTTTTTACTATTTCCATTTTTCCCCTCATTATACCTCAGGTGCTGCTTTATTTTTAAATGACTATTTTGATACTGAAAAGTCTCTAAACAAAGATATATCTAAGTTAAAGAACATCCAGTATCAAGTAGCATATTACCCCTCCACTTCAGAAAACTTCATCTGAAAACACTGTAACAAGTAATGCTTAACTTCCCTAATTGCCACTGTGACCCAGAAGGATCAGTTATTTAAACATCTACAGTTCACTGAGTTTAGACCACTTTCTATGTAAGAACAGAAGGCAGTTCCCTGTCCCTGGTGGAAGAGAATCACTTTTTCAACTTGAATACCAGAAAACTTCCTTTCTCACGTGCAGGGCAGGAGTTTTGCTTTTCTTTCATAGCCAAAAGTCAGGTGGAGTGTTAAGATGTAGAAGGGAATCTTCATATTTGAAAGCCTTTTTCTTAAGGTGTACTTGCCTAATCAAAAATTTGACTCAACTGCCGAGATCATATTTCATCATTTTAATAATGAACAAGGAGTGCACTATTCAGCTCTTTGGCTTTTTCCAGTAGGATTATTGTCATCTTCCAATGGGATTGTCTTGTATGTTGTCCAAGTATATAATGAGATAGGTAAATACATACCCAAGTGACTCCCTCTTGAAGGTGGTCCTCTTGCGCCACTTCCGCCTCTTCCACCTCTAAGGCCCCTGGGAGGACCTCTGCTTCGTGGAGGGGGTGGCGGCCCACGCCTACCACCACTTTCAAAGGAGGGCTTGGTTGCTTGTTCCACTTTAATTGCTTTCCCATCTAATGACTAAAGAAGAAGCTGCTTTACTTATTGCTCAGTCATGTTTGTATTTCTTAAATTAAGCCCCTCTTGCTTCACTATTACAGGGCTTCCATTTTATAAAGTTAGAGCAACTCTAGAACAGATTTCAGTCTTCAGTATTAGTCCCCACGTACTCAGCAGCATGTTGGGCCTATTTCTACAGTACTTCATTCTTGTTGTATTGATGAAAAATACAGAGCAGCATCGAAAAGGACTTTCAGTCAAAACAAAAGTGTCCAATGACTACGGCAGCCCCATGTCATTTATTCTGTAAATGAAATATGATTTATGAGCTCCAATTTACTTCCAATTGCCACGAACTTTTGTACCAAACTGACTGCACCAGTAGTTACAGGATTAAGCTGAAGGTATCTTAGCTTCAGGTGGGGTTTCTGGCAATGGGGAGGCCGTTTAAGTACATTTGCTTGATGTCCTGATTAAACGGTGATCGCTGAAGTATTTAGAAGTAATTTCAACATCTACAAAGCAGACTGAGTATGGTAATTCACCCCTCTTTTCTACTGTTTCAAGCTGGGTTTTCAAAAAGAGGTGACTGCCACAAATTACTCTTACTTGCTTTTGCAGAGGGGACTTTTCTTTGAAGTGTATGTTTTTTCTGGAGCACAGACCTGCAGTAACAGGAACTCTGCAGCCAGCTTATTGTACCTCAAATATGAGCAGGTAGTAAGACATACCAAGTAACTTAAGTTTATCAAATTTCTGTATTGCCTTTCAGACACCTCACATTTGGTCAACAGAACAGAGTCAAGATCACAAGCTCTACCGAAGTTGGCTTATTGCACATCTGTCCTGGCAAATATGTTTATTTGCCTTTTTGTTAAATATTTGACTCTGCTACAATACCTAATGAATTAGAAAGGAAGTGCTGTTAATTGCACTTCTTTACTGCAATAATGGTCAAAAACTGACTACTAGTAGTATGTTGTTCTTGACTGCTGGTGATTACTTACTGAGGTAAAATAATAATCTTCACTGAAATCTGTCCCTTTCTGAAATCATCCACTCCAGTAGCTCATGTATTCTGCCACCAGAGTTGTACCTACTGTTTGAAAAACGTGTATATCCAAAGGTCTGACAATCCATTGTGGAAAAAAATTTTAGCAAAATCACACTGGTCTCGTCTTTGACTTAATAGAAGTCTTTTAATTATATGAAGTTTCTCAAAAACACGTGGCATGACAAGCTGAAATATTCCAGGAGAAAGCATTAATACCACTAATCCCTGGAACTTAAGTTTGTGTATCATAATTTTGCCATCACATCTCATATCTCAGTCATCCTTCTCAAAACTGGAAAAAGTAGGCTTGAAGCCTTAAACTTTGCCATCACAACCGCTACTGTCCCATTTCATGAGAAATTCCTCATAGCTTGTTTGAATTTTGGAAACCTAATATCACCACTTTTCATTACCATGCGGTTTTGAGTATCTGGATGCCAAGTCCGTTTTTTTTTTTGATTTGCTTTTCTAAATATAGGGAGCAGAGTTTTCCCAATGACTTCTACTATTTCCTTATGTCTTGAACCTATGCATCCTACCCAGGCAAAACATTTCTTTTTCAAAATGCTTTCCAGCAGTCCTGAAGTCCAAAAAGATTTTTTAAACCAGAAGGTATCTGTCAAAGTTTGTCCTATTTTAAAGGAGAGGGAACATTTTCATGTTATCAGTTTTCAGGTCAAGTAGAGAAAGTTCTCATCTTACTGAAGAGATAAAACTCAGACAAGCCATCTCAGAATAAGGAATTGTTTTTCCAATGGGCCCAAAGCAAAAAAAAAAAGCTGTCAAAATGAACTTATTAGTTGGTGTTTATAATCTTGATTCAGAGTGTTACAGCAGCATTTGTAGTATGATCCGGGCACCACTGAGTGGCATCACCTTGGTGCTAGAATGTAGGGAAGTCTACTGAACAGTCATCTAAGGCTAGTAGTAGATTTGCAATCATAATTAAAACTCTCATATGTGGAATGAACAACCTGTACCATTTTGCATTGTGCCAGGGAACCTCAAGCAAACAGAATTAGAGAACTGTCCTGCAAATTGCTCCCTTTCCAACAGGAGTTAAATGTAGTGTATTTGGAAGGTTTCAATGGCCATAATTTAAGAGCTCCAAAGAAACCTGCATGAAACAGCAGCCTAACATCACATAGGGCTTCCCTCTCAAGTGGAAGATTTTACTATTGATGCTGCAGTGACTCCACCATTTCTGCATGTTCCTTGACATCACATCATGAAGGCTTCCTTCCACCAAATACATTCAAGAACTGAAGGTAGTTTCCTATCAGGCCGAGCTTCTGCATATTGTATCAATTCTTCACCAGAAGAATGGGAAATAGGTTTCTGATGATTAGAGGAAGACAATCTTCTCTAGTGCTGAGTACAGTTTAGACTGTCATTTGGATTGTAGTATTTGCTTCCAACATCTCAACACACTCCAGCTGGCTTGGCAGGTCTTCAAATGGAATTTTATCTCTGGCTTGTCCCGGATGTTTCTCTAAGGTCATATTCTCTTTAATTATAGATTTTTTTTCCCCTCAGGACTTAAAACCAGAAGATCACAACAGCCTACTTCATAGAATGTTCAATACATACTTGGAGTATTCACACTTGTATTTAGATAAGCAGGTCCATTTCATGACATCAGGATGTTGACTTTACTACCATGCAATTAAGGTTTTTCCTGAAGAATTCGCTATAAGATACTTCTAACATTTTTACTGTGCTACTCAGGCTAAGATTGATCCAATTCTGCAGAGAAGGTTTAAATTGAAAAAATCGCCCTTCCCCCAAAACTATTATCTCCTGACCTTCTTCAGGACTAAAATTTTCAACAAGCATGCTGAGACTAGTTTATGCCTGTTCCATTTTAAAGTGAGCTATTTAACCCTTTTCTTCCCTACCCCCCTCCCTAACACAGCAACTGCAGATACACTCTTGCAGAAATCATTGAAGTCAGCCTCTTCTACTGGCTGCAAATTTGATTTTTCTTGGAATGACAGAATGAGCTACACACAGGCCACACAGAACCTTCTCCCCTGGCTAGACTGTAACTTACTCCTTACAGACTGCTTGAACTATTGTCTGCACAGTACTTCTGCTGCTGCGTCTTTTGAAGTGCCTGGAATTTTCATGAGTACTCCAAACCATCGCTTCCAAACGTGAAGAGAAGCTTCTATTTCAGACAGATTAGAATGATCTCTTCCCACAGCATGCCTCAAGCATCACAGCTCTTCAGATCTAGAGTACAGAGTCTTTTTGAAGTACAAGCATCACTTATTGTCCAGAAGGCTTTCTTAAGATGAGGACGAGAGGCTACCTCCCAATCATCTTCCACATCTTCCATAACCATGGTTAAACCATGCTAGACCACTACAGAATTGGAATGATATATAGCAACACCTACAAGGTTTATGGTAAACAGTCATTCTTGGCCAAATCCTGAGTGAGGAAATTCTTTTCATACTTCAGTGTTCAGATTTCAAAGCAGATGGAGGCATGTTTAGTTTTCCAGCTCTGAAGACAGAATCCATTAGAATGATGACCCACAAGGCAGTACTTTCTAGCAGTTCTTGAGTGATGCATATGGTGCAGTCCAACACAGACATCTCAGACAAGCATTAAATCTCATTTAGCTACTTTACTGAGCATTATTTTCATGAATGTTTCCAATGTGATCAAAAAGACAGTACTAAAGATCTAGACCAGTTGGCGATTTATTTTCAGAGGCATTAAATGAAAATGGTGCACTCCGCAAACAGTTCCTAGGATTGGTGACTAAACTCCTTTCAGTCTGACAGTTAGTTGCTGGTGCTTCAAGTTACCATATGCGAGGGTTCAGTGGAATGATTAATTCAGAGGAAATCAGGGTTTCAGAACTGCAGGTAAACAGGTCTTCAGAACTGCAGCAAACTACACAATGGGAGGTACATTCAGTAACAGGTGCACCTTTAAGGATGTTTAGACCAGCAATAGAAAGGACATTATCTGACTTGTCACTCTCCACCTTGAGAAAAATGACTAACTTGAGTAAGACAAAGCAAGTCTCTGAAGAAAGCAACACTAACCATCATGAGACTGTCCTCAAGCACACAGGAACTAAGAAGCACACACAGCAGACAGCCCACTATAACACAAACCAAGGAATAACTACATTTTACTATATGCGTTCTCTGTGAACACTAGAAAAAGATTTTTTTTTTATTGCCAGAAGTGCAAATATTTATATGCATTACCTATGGACTGCAATAACGGACATTTTTCTTTTAATTCAGTATCTTGCACCAACAGCTATCAAAAACCCAAGTGTTATTCAATCATTTTAAGTAGAAGCTTTTTTAACCTTACACGAAAGCACCACCAGAAGCACTGCTTACAGAAAGGCTGATTCAGCATGACCTTAACACCTGACCTGTTCAGATTATGCATTAAAGACCAGAGACTGAAGTTCAAGTTAACTGAGATGACAGCTTGCACTGTCTAAAAAGACAGCATCTCTTTGAAGATAGGCTGCTGTTGACCATTAAGTTACAGCATCTAGCTTTTCAAACACATCCTGGAACAGACACAGATCACAATAGCTTGTTGAAGGAATTTACGCTATCCTGATGCTAATCTCAGAAGTCTTTGCTCCAAATTTTCAGGTTTGATTGTCTTTTAAAAACATTAAATACATATTAGTTATTTAGTATTTTCTCTAGTTAGTCATGTAGTTCAACTGTAGGGTGTAAATAAGCAATTCAATTGCTAGTTAACTACAAAGCTATTTCACAGTAACTGGAAAGATGCTCCACATACATGCCAAGCGGGTTGACGATGCAACTCACATACGTAAGGACACCTACAAATTAAGGGTGCATCAATGCACCACAGAGTAGGGAAGTCATGTTAAACCCATGTTAAGGGGAACATTCATAGTTTTCAGGTAAGTCACTTCCCCAAGTTGTAGTTTCTACAGCACTACATTCAAATACAGTTTAAAAAAGCATCATAGAACAGAAAATAGTGAAGAGCAGTCTACTAGAAAACCACCCATCACCAACTGAAAGAGTATGACTGACTGATGGCCAGGCTTCACTTTCTACTGTCATATCCAGGATTACCAGGAAGTAATATGTTTTGACATATTTAAAGCTATGACTTGTCTCCAGGATCTTCTAGTCCATTGTCTTTCCCAGTCTTATTATTAGTTAGTTTACTCCATAGATCTGTATTTCTGGTTAGTAGCAACAGCAAAGTGTAATTGATCTTAATTCCTACCTTTCCATTCATGTCTCTGGCAGCATCTTTTGCATCTGCTGGACTCTCAAACGTTACAAATGCAAACCCTCTGGACTTGTTGGTTTCACGATCTTTCATCAAGAGGACTGCGGAAATAAAGCTATGTTATTCTTCTTCCATAATTAGGTTACAACACAGCCTTTATTTAAGCTTTAAGCTCAGAACTTCTTAGAGGACACGAAGGTATCATCATTTCAGATGATCAACACCAAAGAGTCATCACAGCCAAGTTTTTTTTAATCTTAAAGTAACAAGAGTTTTTTATTGTTTTTACCTTCCACAATGCGTCCATATTTGCCAAATACAGCCTCAAGGGCTTTTTCATTTGTCTCTGTGTTCAGGCCCCCGATGAACAGTTTTCCAGGACGATCTGCTTCAACCATTTTGATGCCACGAATGACCTATTAAAAGCACATAGGTGTCATTAACAAAACATTAAACTAAAAGAGACTTCCAGACAACCTCATGGAATATTCAACTTTCCTCATACATTCAAGGAAATTTTCCTTGAATAGGATGTCAAGTAAGAGATTTGATGTATAACGGACAAAAAAAAAAGTAATAGGCTAAAGCAAATAGCTATTTCAAATAGAGTAAGTCAACTTTGAGAAGTAAAGCAAAGCACTGATGAAAACAGTTTTCACATCAAATAATACTGGGGAACATGGAAAAGCAGTTTTTTTGCCCTTGATAATAAGCCTAGCAGTTGCTCTTAAGCCCTACCACAAGTTTTCCAATAAATATACTTAGTATGTCACGATAAAACCAAAGTACTTCATTTAAAGCCAGGTGGGCCAATACTCCGAATTAAGCACCATCTTTTAAGTTATTTTAAGAACATCGAGGCTACGCCAGAGTCCCGGCCTACAGAAGGCATCAGCCTGAACGGCTACCACTCCATCACCGCAACCCTACGCAAGGAGGCCGCGGCTAAGGGGAGTGGGAAGAGACCAGAACAAAGACAAAGCACAGCCTCAGAACGCCTGGCGCAGCGCCTGGCGCCTGTGGCCGAGCGTTACCCGCACGCCTGCGGGCCGCTGGCGGGAAAGCCCGCAGCGGGGCGCACCGAGGGCCTGCGCCGCTCCCTGCGCACACGGGGCGCGGAGACAAAGCAGCCCCCCGAGGCGGGGACTGCCGGGGGCCGGAGGGGCCGGGCCGGGCCCCCTCAGCCCCGCGGGCGGCCGCAAAAGCCGCGGGGGCCGCCCCCTCCTTGTCCCGCGGAGCCGCGCGGCGGGGCTGGGAAAAGGAGGAGGAGGAGGAGGACAAGGAGGGGGGCGGCAGACCCTCGGCGCTCTCCACACACCTCCACAAAATGGCGGCCACCTCCGGCGGGGACTCCTCTCCCTACCAGCGCCAGACGACCGCCTGGGCGCTGACCCGAGCGCGCAGCCCGACCGCATCCCCATCCCTCCGCACGCCCCTCCTGTGTCCTCCCCGGGGACGCGGCGAGCCCGCGGCGGGACCCCGCGCGGAACCCCCGCACCTAAAATGGCGGCCGCAGCGCGCCTCGCACGCTTGGGACCCCCCCCCCCCCCCGCGGCCCGCCGCGGCCGCGCTGCTCCCTCGGCGCCGCGCGGGGCGGGCAGGCGGCCAGGCCCGGCTCCGCCGCGCCTCGGGCCCGCAGCGGCGGCCGCGCGGAGCCCGGCTGCCTCACCTACGCACCGCGCTTGCTACCGCGCCGCCGCCCTCCGCGGCCGGCCCCCAGGCGGCGGCGATACCCCGCTTCCCCGGTGCCCGGAGCCCCCGGAGCCGCCCGGCGGCACTCACCCCCACTCCCGCCGTGCCGCAACTGCGCAATGAGAGCGAACAAAGGCGCTGCAGGCCTTTATAGCGCTGACGTCACCGGCCGGCCGGGGCCCCGGATGCACGCGGCGCCGCGGGGGGGGGGGAGGCCGGGGTCTCCCTGGGGCCGCCTCGGGCCCCGCGCCCCGGGAGCACCGGGAGCACCGCGGCCGGGCCCTGCGCCGCCCCGGGGTGCGGTAGGAGCGGGGCTTTCTCGGCCCGGCTGGAGCCACGTTCTGCAGCCGCGCCGCGCTTCTGCCTTTGTCTGCAGGCTCCTGAGCTCGGGAGGCGCGGCCGCTCCTCGCCTTGCGCTGGGACGGGCCACCCGGAGCGGTCGCTTCGCTGCTTTGGAAACTCGCAGTAGGGTCAAACTCCGTGGAAGTGTCTGTGTGGGAGTTTAACACTTAGAGCTTTCTCAATGCACTGTTAGTTAATATATGTGTATGTCACATGGCAGGCTTATGTCAATACCCCTTCCTCAGAGACCTGTGGTAAACTGAAACAAGCCTGGTTTAAAATGAAATCTGTTGTTCATAACACGGAGTTTTCCACTCTTTCAACTAACTCCAATTTTAATTATACCTGAAGTTTAATTGTGGCTATTTTGCCGAGTAAATTTGATAGCTGAAAAGTCAGAAAGAAGTCTGTGCATACAGAAATTTGCTAGGTTTCCATAATTTGAATTTGTGTTTCATCTAAACTGTCAACGAGGCCTATTTTCTTAGAGTCACCCCAGTGTAAATATCATTCAGTCTTTTAATTTAAAAGCAAAAATGGATTTTTCTGTTAGCTTTTAAAAAATAAGAGACAAAACCAAAAGGGAAGTTGCCTGATTATTTATTCTGTGAGGTTTTAAACTGGATAGCTATTTTGTAAGTCCTGTCTCAATTTGTTGTCTTTTACAAAAATTCAAAAGGCTAGCTGGTTGCCAGGATTAGTAATGTCATCCATACTCTTTGAAGGTCCCTTTAATTGATTTCTGCAAGATGCAAAAACTAGGGAATTGTAGATTCCTTGAATGTTTTAGGGTGTTCATATAGTTCCTAACTCATCCTTGTACATTAAGGGAATGGTGACAAGATGTATTGCAGTAAATTAATACACCTGGTTCCTATGCTGATATCCTACTAGTTAAAAACCAGGGAACTCAGAACCCCCCGTGAAGCTCCCTCATCTCAGGTTTGAGTAATAAATAGGATGCCAGCAGCCAGTCGCTGTGCGTTCCTAGGGATGGGTTTGCTGTACTGAGGGATGTTAGCTGGATGTTAGCTGTGAGGAGCCAGTTTCCAGAGCCGCTCCATGTTCTGGTACTGCATCTGCATCAGTGGCATCAGGTCACCAATGGCTTTTCCTAGAGCTTCTCAAAGTAATCGGAAGTGGTGGTGTAGTTTTCCAGGCCGTGTTGTCCTGTGGCAGACATAGGAGACAAAGAATATGGGTCCAGCTGCACATTCTCATCCATTTTCTTAGCACTTGCCCAAGCCCTCTGTGTCTTGTATTCACCAATGTGGCATTCTTCAGACTGTCCTTCCTCAGAGGTGCCACAGAGTCCACAGACTCTATTCATTCTGCCCAGTGCAGTCACAGTCACGTGGCTACATAATTGTCACATCCTGATAAGAGAACACCAGACCCTATTCTTATCTTCAATTTTTCAGTCCCTTCTGTTCAGTTACTGACATTCAACTGCCCTATGTGTTAGTGAGAACAGAAGGCAACATTGCTTCAGACTACCTCATAGATCTGCTGAGAATACAAAAGAAGGTAGCTCTCAAACACTCTGGACTGCAGTATGTACTTAAAAGATAACTTTTCAGCATAGATGGTAAAAGTTTCTGGATGATATTACTGTCCGTTGGAAAAGGGAAAGATGACCTGTAATTCATGCAGAAGGGCAGCACTTCGGATCCCCTTTTAGATCCTGCATTTTTTCATCAAACATATTGGCCTTTCACCAAGTTCATCATACTTTGGGCTTAATCTAGATAAAAGGATCAGGAGAGCTGGGGGATGAGGACTACTGAATACAAAAATAATCCGATCACATAAGACTTGTTTTGGGGTTTTTGTTTGTTTATTTGGCTTCATTTTTAGAAAACCAGGCTAACGAGCATAGATAATCACAGAAACAGATCTGCACGTACAACACCTAATCAAATAAGCCTGAAACAAAATATAGAGAACAAACTGTGTTATCTTCCAAATGTCTGAGCGGAGGAAGATTAAAAGTATGTCAGAAAATGTAATCAGAATGAATAAAAAAGGAATATAATTCCCTCCAGATATATAGTCAAAAACTAATAACTGAAAAGATCAGGTTAATACTTCCATGACAAAGAACAATTTTCTGGGCAGCTGTCACTTGCTAGGTATTTGTAGAAGATCAGTATTTTTGCTCTGTGAAATTCAGGATCGAGTGGATCAAAGCAGCACAAACCAGTTGTTTCTGGGATTAACTTTGTCAACTTTCTCTAAATCGCAACTCCATTATGTGTTTCTCCCAAATAACCTATTTGGGATCTAGTTGTGCTCCCTTTCAGATTAGCAATACAAGGTGGATCACAATTCCCTGATCTATAATTGGAGCTTCCTGAAATGACAACTCAGTTTCCCCAGATTCAACAGAAAAGACACGTGAGATAAGCAATTATTACCCTTCCTTTATTCTTTCTCCTTTTGGTAAAGGCAACACACCACTGATTTACGAGTTGGATAAAATTGTTGTACATAGTTTTGCATGGGAAATGCAAATAGATAGATTGGAAACCAGAGTGGCAACAGTTAGCCCCAACAGGAATTACAGAAAGGAAGATGGAGACATTCCCTACCCTGTATCAACAGCCATACTTTTAGCTTAATGTCTCAGCAGTGAGTTTACGTCTTGCCATAGTGGCATGGAGCTTGGATTGCAGCCCGTGCTTTCACGTGCCCTGCTTCTCAGACAGGCTTTGCAGCTGCCCCCGAGCACTGCTCCTGCCGTTGCTACCTGAGCAAGCGATCCTGGAGCCTGACACCATGTTCGTGGCACCGCTGTAGCTGCATTGTAGCGGGAAGGAGCCAGGCAACGCCAAGAGCTGGTGTGCATCCCACTGTTACTGGCTGTAAGCATCACAAGCTGATGAACCGGATATCCAGACAAACAAACAACAAAAATAAAACACACCAAACCAAAAAACAACCAACAAACAACGTCCCCCTGCTCCCCCTACAAACCCCACCACATTGAATTCTTGAAAGTGATGGTTGCAACCACAGGTTGCAATATCTGGGATTTCCACCCCTAATTTCTGAGCTGGTAAAGATCTAATTTAAGTTTTTCTCTGCTATGCAGGGGGCTAGAACCTGGAAAGAGGTTCTGGTACTAATCACCCAGAGGAGGCTTTAGGAAAAAGAGCGCCTTTCTATTTATCGTGAAACTGGAAATAAATAGGGAGCACTGCAGAGTTCAGCTGCGTGGAACCCAGTGCCAGCAGAGGGCTAAGAGCCACGCTCTTAGAGCGAGAACTGAAGTGAACGTGGAAGGCGAGGAAGAAGAGAAATCGCTTCCCCCAAAACGCCCCAGAGTAACGCCAACCTCCGTGAAGAGCGGAGCGGCCGCGCCTCGCAGCGCCCTACCTCAAGATGGCGCCCAGCCCCTCACCCGGCACCGCGCAGGCGCCGCGGCCCCAACGCCGTTGTGACGCCGCCGCTGCTGGCCTCTGCCTGGGCTGGGGCTGCCTCCGCAAGGCGCTGCCGGGGGGGGGCGGGAGTCGGGGCTGCCGCTTCGGCTCATGCTGCCTTCGCCCCCTGAGGCTGGAAGATGAGGCTGCTGGCGGCCGGCGTCTTGCTGCTGGCCCATCTCTGCACCGCCTTCTACCTGCCCGGCCTGGCTCCCGTCAGCTTCTGCGACGACGACAAGGAGAGCGAGGGCTGCAAGGTGAGATCCATCGCGGGGGGCCCGCCGGGGCTCCCCCCTGGATGCGGAGGCACCGAGCGGGCTTGACGGGGTTCCTGCGACCGGGAGGGGCTGCCGAGGAACCCTTCGGGCGCCCGGCGTGAGCCCCGGCCGGTCCCTCTCGGGAGGCAACCTTTGCTCCGGGGAGTGACACCCGCCGCCTTCTCCCCGGCACACCTGGCATTTCCCCCGGGGAGGCGGAATTCTCCCTTTCCCGCCCAATTTTTCAGTCATTACTCAAAAAAAAAATCAAATTTCCCTTCATTGCTGCAGCCTCCTGTGGTGGTGGTGCTCTTGGGGGTTGTCTGTGGCGTGGCCCAGCGCTGCGGTCAGGGCCTGTCAGAAGAGTGTAGTAACTCTGCCGTGCTGTAACTTTGATTAGCTCCTGACAGTTGGTGATGCGCTTCGTGTTGGCCGTGCGTCTGATTTTGCAGATTTGTATTTTCACACTTCTTTTCTCCGTTTCAGTCACTAATCGAGCTCTTTGTGAACAGACTGGACTCGGTTGAATCGGTTCTGCCCTATGAGTATGATGCGTAAGTACATCACAACAGGCTTGCAGAAGCATTTGGAAAGTCTGTTCTCTGTTCTTAGTGCAGTGATACAACCCATAACACAAGTACTCTTGTTTCTTGTAAGCCTTGTTTTGGATGTAGAGAAAGGATTGTTTTGGATGTACAGATAGCAGAGCAAATCCAGTACTCATCAGCAGGACTAAAATGCAAGAGTGGAAAGGATGAAGGCCAACCCTGTGCCCTCTGACCACCTTCTGTTATTGTTAAAGATGAGGTTGTTGAGTTTCTACAGTTTTTTTTGCATTTAAGCTCAGTTTTAGATTTAGCATAGACTGTTTGACACATTTGAAACTCCTTCCTATTTGTCAAATCCAGGAAGACAGGATCTTTGTGTTCTTGGTTTTTGGCAACTAAAGTAACTGAAAGAAGAGTCGCTGTTATTTTTCTTTTACCGCCAAAGCTCTGTATGTAATTTTTGGGTTTTATTTTCACTTTGATTCTTGTTGGTGAATACTGTAACTATCTACAAAAGCACTTCTAGTAAGCAGTTATATGCGATCAATAAAATTGCCTTGCTGTTTAACATAGAGAAAAGAGAAACTTGCTGTTAATGTAGCTCTAACGCTGTGTAATGCAACAGTAGCAACAAGGCCACAGACTAGCTCAAAAAGCCAACAATATCTCTATTTGCACTAAAGTTTATGAAAGCCAATGAATTTAGGCCCACACATTGAGGAAAAGTACTTATTCAGCAAAGATAAGTGAATTTCTTTTTTTCATAAGCTACTGCTGACCGTGTTTAAATAATAAAGACTCAGAATGGTTATATTCTCTTTCCTATGTTCAGCTGTTTCAGACTACATTGAGTCAAAAAGAGTTGGTGAATGGCATTTAGCAGTGTGGCACATTAATATTGGAAGTACTTCCCTTCTTTGGAACATGTTTCATATTAAAGAATCTTTGTAAAAACCCCTTTAAGAATGGGGGGTGGTTATTTTTCTGTTTTTTTTTTTTTTTTTTTTTTCCAAGAGAATGGGCAGACAGTCTGTGACAGGTTCTTTTTTTTTTAATGTGAAACATGATATTGTTTGTTTAAACTCTACTTGAAAAGACTGTTTGGACTAAAAGCCACCTGTTTTGTTAAATATACTTTACCTTTGAAATATCTTGGTTGAAAGTGACATCAGATAGGAATATTTCTATTTAGTATATACAGAAGCACTTCTATTTTTATTAACAGCTGCAGACCTACTGAAAGAAACGTGAAAACTGCAATGCTAAGGACAAAACTTAAGAAATTGTTTTAGGCTATTATTTACAATTATATACTAATTAAAAATTAAAGGTTATCTTTTCTACTTTTTTTTTTTTTCCAGTTTTGACTTCTGTCAAGATAAGGAAGAGAAAAGACCATCAGAAAATCTTGGGCAAGTGCTGTTTGGAGAGAGGATAGCATCATCTCCATATAAGGTTGTTCCATCCCTTAAATACAATCCTGTTTAAATTTGATAGCTCTCTTTTTGTTGGCTGTAGTCCGTAGATATAGCTGAAGACATGGCTGAAGAATTAATGTTTGTGTGGGTTTTTTGTTTTCGTTTTTCATTTAAACTTTGTACAGTTTATGCAATAAAAATGAACAAAAAAGAAATCCTTCCAGTTCCAAAAGCATCAAAGGGTGGCTAATTAAAGTTAGGAAGCTGTGAGCCAGTAATCACTCTTCTTTCCTGTTTCTCTATGATAGAGGAATCGAGAAACTAATTAGTTCTGGAACAGCTGGTTGTATAGCCTAGAGTGTTAGGTGATCTGAAATCATTATTTTTTTGAGCTGTAATATAGGAGGCTATAAACTGTTGGTTCAGGAAATGTTTCTCATATATCTTGGTTGTGCTGTCAGGCAACTTCCAGAGTAGGAAGGGAAGCCAAGCTGGGGCTCGTTTCCAGCTTTCCCTGCTTGTATGCATTTAAAATCTGTTGTATAAAACCAACATTTTCATTTTTGAAGCATGCCATTTGAAATCTTCTATAAAATAAAGATGTGCAAGTATTCCGTAGATTAGGTATTTTTCTGTCTTGTGCACTGTGTTACCAATGACAAAAAAGTAGCATCTGTCAAGTACTGGCCAATCAGATTGGGAAAATTATTGGCAATAAAGGAGATATGGTCAAACTGTGGCTCTTAACGCTTGAAAACTATGCTGTTCAAGTTGGCTTTCCAAACTGGGATTTGTTGGTGAAACTGAAAACTGGGCTATGCTTGTCTGTGAGGTTACCGGATAATCCAAATCTCTGTGAGACAATGAGGCAGCAGAGTTTGAGTCTACTGCTGCTCAGTCATTAGGGACCTAGTCACATCTTTTCATAGGACTGTTAAGAAGGTGATGACTCCTCCCTTGTGTAAACTACTCCTAGAGGTCTCGTTCTCCTTGATTCTCTGAGCTAATGTAGTTTTGAGTCATGCGACTGCTAACCGCAAGAAGTTTTTAAATACAAAGTACGATGTGTCATTTGGCTTTGATACCTGTAGTTTAAGAATTGTAACAGTTAAGTCTTTGAAATGGCTGTATACTACAGTAATTAAAAAATGCCCTGTTATTGGTTAGTACTTAAGCCTTGATAATGGTAGAATTTTCAGTCATGGTCTTAGTTATGTTAGCTCAGTAACAGGTAAATTCTAACTGGGTTAGAATACCAGTTTGATATACAAATGTGAGCATGTTAGCATTAGGTGGTATCTGCCCTTGAAGCATAGACGTTGTGCAACATGTTGCATTTTTGGCAGCGTTGTCTGATAACTTGATCATGGGGAAACACAGCTAAAATTAAAGCAGAACATTCCATAAAGATTTAGTTAAAAGTCTGGTGTAACAGATGATGAAACTGTCAAAATAAACTGTTAAAATAAGAAAGCAATACCTTTTCTGCTAACTTTAAAATGTTGATCATCTGAAGGTAATTTATCTGGGCTGTTGTAGACGTTTAGCAACGTGAAAGGGGAATACAGTTTCCAGATATACAGAACTCTTGAAATTTAGTTAAAGCACTTTATTGTATGGGGAATTCTGCCTCAAACTTTCGTGTCAAGGATGTATGTCGAATAAGTCAGCTTTACGTGAGAAAAGTCTGGACAGATTATTGAAGCAAAACTTAAATCACTCTTTTTATGTACTTTCATACCAGTTCACTTTTAAGAAGCAGGAAACATGCAAGAAAGTTTGTACAAGGTCTTATGACCCAGAAAACAGTGCTGATAGAAGCAAGTTGGCTTTTTTGAAGAAAGGAATGCAGTTGAACTATCAACATCACTGGTAAGCTGAGATGTGTGCTTGAGCTTTTTTCATGTTCCTTTTTTAGCATCATGTTATTTTTCTTCTAAGTGGTTGCTTTCTTCCTTCTTCTATCTGATTGTTGTCCTCTACTGTGCATCTTGTGGGTGCTACTGAAAACCGTGCATTATATGGATGCTAAATGTCAGTGTGAAATAAGGTGCATCTCTTCTGAGGACTTGTTCTTTGATGATTTCTTTATAGGATTATTGATAACATGCCTGTAACATGGTGCTATGATGTGGAAGATGGACAAAAGTACTGTAATCCAGGATTCCCAATAGGATGTTTTGTTACTCCAGACGGTAGAGTTAAAGATGCTTGTGTTATAAATGTAAGTGGTGGAACTTTTTTCTTTAGTATAGTAGATATAATTTCATTGAGAGTTTTATTTTTAAGCTTTGTTTTCCTGAAAAAGAATAGGTATCCTCCTAAGTATAGTTAATATTCAGTATGTGGGCACTGAAAAAACTGAATGCTTCTTTTGTATGCAGTGTCTCACTGATACAAGTGTCCAAAAAGACACTTTGTATGTTTGTTTGTCTACATGATGCTATAAAATAACTGTTTTGATGCCCTAGAAAACTCAGAGTTTTTGTTCTGAAATATCATATGTATCCATCCCCGCACCTATTAATTCTGTGTCCACACAACTTGAATTGTATCTGTGTGCAAGACCTTTTATGGATTTCACATACAAGCTGTCTTGTGAAGATCTAGAAATGAGCAGTGCTCTAGTTGCAGAAGTTATGTCTAGCACAGTTTACAACCTAAATATCTCAGGATTTTTCCCAGATGGCTGGAAGATAACACAGCTGTGATAGAGAAAAGAATTATATTCACAACAGTTTGAAATGTGTCACTCATCCTGGGAGTTGTATGGTGAACTACTGCTGTTACATATATTAGTGATGCAGTTCTTCTGAGGCGGAGGACCACCCTCTTGAGGGAGCTGTTTGCTGTGGCTGTGCTCTGCCATATAACTTACTGCTTGTATGTAGTGCAGTCAATTTGTTTGTATTCACAGGTGATGCATTTATCATGCATGTTCACTTAACTCTGAAAATGGTCAGTGATTTGAATAACCTGCTGTAGTTAGGTGTTCAACTCTATTACTTTGGGATGTTACACCGTAGGGTTACGGAGAAGATTGATTTTATGTTACATTGATACTGGTGTATGCTGTCTTGGAAACTATGTGGTACATGGAAAATGTTTGTGGCAAAGTCAGCAACTTAAAAAAATATTTATTTTTTTTTTTGGTAGGTTGAGCTTCATACATAAGTGGCAATGGTTGAATTTCCCAGTGAGTGCTCAGGGAGCTTGTATGGTATATCCATGAAATGCTGTACACAATGGGTGTGCTAGCTATGGTGTGGGTGCTTTGCTAGCGTAGCTGCAATACCGAGCTTCGGTTTTATGTCTGTAGCATCTCATTGCAATGAGAATGTTGCAAAGCATAGCAGTAGAAGAAAGAATTGTTACCTGGGCAAATAAGAACCTAGCACAGGGAATATGACTGATCTCTGGACTGAGTTGGGGAATATCATCCTCCTCAGGAAGTATACCTAAATAACTATTTTGGAAGATGTAATTATCCCTTCAAAATGGGGCAGAAAAGAGGTTGTTATCACGCAGTGTCAGAACTACTGTTCATCCTCACATTTATGCAGCTAACAAACTATATTACTGCCTCAGCTGCTACTTTAAATTGGAGGGAAAAGGTACCTAAAGGTATCTTTAGATAGGGTTATAGTACGATACAGGCATGATTCTAGTCTTCTTCTGGCAGTTAAAGGTGAGGAATCCAGATAACTTTAGTGCAAGACACTAATGTTTTGCTGAGAGGGGCAGGAGAGGAATATTTTATGGCAGTTGGAAAGTGGCTAACATATAAAACCAAGAAAGGAACTTCAAACTTGGAAACTCAACTGGAAGTCCATCATCCTGGTCCCTTAATTCAAGTGAAAGTTATGGTTAAAGTTTTCTAAACAATGACAATTGTGAGAAGAAAGGAAAATTCAAGTCAACTTGAATTGACTCAGGTATCTTCTGTGATTTTTTTTGAATGTGAACTTTATATAGTTCTTCAATTCCAAATTCTGGAAGGATATGGATGACAAAGCAGAATAGCTACTGAAAGTGAAAGGTATTTTTCTGAAGCAGAACCTGTTTTGTCAGCTTCAGTAGCTGGAGTGTCTACCAGGTTGGCTGTATGTCTTGGGTGGGAGTGGTGGTGAATCTGAATTACTTGCAGCTTGAGTAAGATCTTTGAACTTGTTTTGGCAACTTTGTACAAAAATAGTGTCAAATGCTTTTAAATCTTAATAGAAACACGTGATGATTTAACTATTATGTGGGTTTTATTTAGATAACATACTACAATATACTATTTAAGAAAATGTGTATATATTTTATACAAGCGTGTAGAAAAACGTTTTTCCTGCTCCTTCATTGGACAGTAGTCTCATTCTAAAATTCATGACTGCATTGCGCCCTCTCCTGCTGGAAGTTTCTTAAGCTCTTGATGATATTTTTTAGTCAGAGTTTAACAAGAAGAACACTTTCTACCTCTTCAACCACGTTGACATAACAATCATGTACCATAGTGGGAAGGATGAAAACTGGCCTGGTGCAAGACTGGTGATGGCACGACTGAGACCACAAAGGTAATTCTGCATTAGAGCAGCAAATTCTAATACTGAGGAATCTATCAGTAGTTGCAAACTTTGAAATGATGCTTGGCGTTACTAAGTTCTGAGGAACCAGTTATTTTGAACTCTGGTGAAGTTTTCAGTGTACTGGTTCACAGCTGGAACTGTGTTTGCAAAGAGCAGTTCCATGACTGTAAATGTCGTATAACTTTGCTTTTCAGATGTTCTCCAAAGTCCATCCTGATTGGAAAAACTGCTTTTGTGGAGTCTTATAACCTGACACAAACAATAGAAGCATTCTCATGTTTATATTGATTTGCGTATGGCTGTGTATTTTTTTCCTTTAACAAACATGTTTTAGATACACAAGAAACATCCATTAACTGAGTTAAAGTTTCCCTTGTCATCTCTCTTATTTTTGCTGCACTGCACCCCAAAAGTGCTCTGTACAAAGGTGCGGTATTTGTACAGATATACTTTTTCCTGCGTTAGTTTGGATATTGAAGTACAAGTGAAGTACCAAGTTAATACTGCCATTCAAAACAGCAGAATATCTGAGAAGACTGACTTATCTTCTTATAAGTAGCTTTTTGGTTTCTGCACTACTAGGTTGACCAAGAAAGGAGATGCAAGAATTCAGAGGTTGGACTGAAGCGATTACTTTGGCCTATTGCCAGTTTGCTCATGCATAGTTAATACTTATATTTGAGAACTGCAGTTCAGTCTTCCACCTTTTCTATAGGGATTAAGTACGTTCTTAAATTACGTGACTACAACTTCTCAAATTATACAGATGTGTATGATCTGTATAGAGATTTGGATGTAGTTTTTTTTTTTTTTCTGTTGCCATGGTATGGTGTATTTTTAGTGAATTTTTAGTGAATTATACTTGCTATACTTGTTTATTCCTTCCATTTTCCTCTGCTCCCAGATGGTGGCAAGAAGATTCTACAAACCTTCTCCATTTTTGTTTAATGCTTTATTGGTTGAATCCTGAGTGGTTCAGAAGTAAGAGAACTTGATTGTAATGCAAACCACAAGGGGGCACAGTTAGGTTGCACATAACCTTAATTTTGTCATTCTGTGACCTGATGTTTTGCTTGGTGCTTTGCTTCAAACTTTAGTCTCTCCCAATGGGCAGTATTTGAGGTTGGAGCACCCTAGACTGTTCATGAAAGTTTTTATTATCTTGTAGCTTGACTCAGTTGTTGACATGTAATAATGCATATAAGGAATAATTGTTTAGCTACGCTGGGTAACTACATCTTGGCCGAGAGGATGTGAGAGGGAAGCTATTTTCCAGTGTTAGAAAAGGTTCACAGGAGTAAATTCAACCAAACCTTAAGGTTTCTTTGATTTTGTGCTTCTATAGCTGTAGTATTTCTAAGGTGCAACAGAGAAGGGTTTGTGCGTTTGAACTGTAGAATGTTGTTCAGAGTTGTTCTATATTTTTCTGAGTATTAAAGACTGAATAGAGGTGAAATTAGACTACTTGTATAGGAATGGAAAATTAAAAGGTTTACGCAGTTGCTTCTGTTGCCCCAGTGTTTAAAAACAAATAAAAGGCACTCGCAAAATCACTAAAAATAAAATATACAACTTTCCCCTAATGACACTTGAGGGAAAGTAAGAACCTGTGGGAGACTGATAGTCTCCATCTTCCTTGTTGACAAGCATATACTGATGTTAAGTCCCTCACCAATAACGCGGTCTTGTTTAAAATGTGGAGGGGAGGTATGATGGCAGAGAAAGGGGTATTTCATGTTAAAACTTACCTTCGTACCAGGTAAAGATCTTCAGGTTTCATGGCACCGTTAATCAAGCAGCATATTAGCTTAGGACTAGGTTGCTGTTCTGATGTGGCAAAAAAAAAAAAGTGGGTAGGGCAAAACTATATCTCCCGTAGTTTTAGAGGTCTTCATTTCTTGTCTCTCACGTACTTGACAATCCTGAGCATACCTGTAATGTTCTTAAGCGCCCAAACGTCTGAACAGGTATTAACTGAACTTAAGATAGTGATCCAAATCCCTGGGATGCTTTCTAGGGAGATTTTAACTCACTGCAAGTGCTGGTGGGAAATAGTGTTCAGCTCTGCTATAACTCTAAAGTTGTTACAGAAATTATGAATAATTATGCCTAATTATATACATGTATTTCTTCCATATTATCTGTAGCTACAAACATAAGAGATAATAGAGGTATCTTTGAAGATCTTTGACCTGTAGTGGTAGAAGCATGGAAAAGCAAATTCTCAAGGAAGTTGAATAGCTGATTCAAAATTATATACAGTGCTCTCCCTGTTCTTTTTTTCCAATAAAAACCCATTCTGATTACCTTTAAAAAGAAATTGTGAAAATTCATGCTGTTGATTAGATGCAATTTTATTTTATTTAACTATTTTTTCCTTAGCTACAAACATACAGATGAAAACAACTTAAGCTGTGAAGGTCCACCTATGGAGATTCCTGGAGAATTCAACAGCAAACTGAATTTGATCTATACTTACTCGGTGACATTTGAAGTAAGTATTGAATCTGTTATACATAATTCCCCAAAAGTACAAACCCAGAAAAACTGGATGATTTGCTATGAGCCATAACTGTGTTAAAGCAGTGTACATTCCGTAAGGATGATCTTGTGAAGCATTTTTCCCCAGAACTACTATGTTTCCATTGCTGTAGTTTAAGTGACACTTGGAATATGTAGAGATCTTTTGCCTTCATCCCCCCACCATCATTACCATCATTCAGGATTCCGTTGGTCAAATATCCTCAAATTTTATTTGTAACTGCAATCTTTACTGTCTTATTGAGAACCAGATCTTTTGGTATTAGAAAACAAGTGGAAAAAATGTAGACTTCAGTTTTGCCCTGTTCTATTCAATCTAATGACTTTCTGTTAGTAATAACTTGAAGAGTTCTGTTCCTTGAGTTATACTGTGTTTTTCAGAGTTCAGTCTGGTTAGCATGAGTCTTGTGGTGAAGAAATGTTTATATAATATTTGGAAATACTTCTGCATTAAGGATTTATCATATCATAAAGCTGTTTTTCTAGTGATGTTGCAGTTTTTGTCTGATGGTGCCATGCTTTCATTTGGTAGCTTTTTTTTTTTTTTCCTTTTGAGTAGGGGGCCATTTGTCTTTTAGAGTATTATGCTTTATTCAGCCTGCTACAACTTAGGCAGGAGGAAATCTGGCTTTCTTGCTACTGTGTCTTTACCCCAGCATGGAAAGTGAGCCTCCTGTGGGGGTGAGAATAATGTGATTTGAGCTATTGCAAACCTTGGTGCCTCACTTCAAGTCTGTCCTGAAGTCATGGTTATTCTTCTGATGTAAGACACTGATCTTAAAGGATTTGGCTTGAGACCACCAGCTTATTTTGCATAGGCAGTCAAGCCGCCATCATGTGGTAACAGCTTTCGTTGTACCAAATGGAATTTGATTTGAACCAGTGACCTTGAGGTGCAAGGCTCTATATGCAGTTACTTTTCCCTTGAGACACTCAATCCTCCTTAGACTCTCTGATTTTACTACGTGAATGAACCTCCTGTCTATTAACATTTTTGTTTAAATTTCGATGATGAATTGCAATGTAGACTTGCAATGTGCACTTTGTCCTGTTATCGATGCAATGTGTTAGGTATTTGGGCTGTTTACTCTCTTTTTCTTGGGAATAGAGCAGGTAAGGCTGAACTGCTGTTGGTTCAGATGCTTCCAGCAGATGGCACTCAAGGCACTTCAAAATTGACTTTTCCATGTTATCCATTAGCTTTGATTTGAAATGAAAGAAAAAATAAAATATATCAGGCATTATCAATAGTTTCAAAATAAATTAAAAGGATAGTATTCATCAGTGAAAAATATTTTAAAAGATGAAAACATTAGTTTCAGTAATCTTGAATACATAAACAGGTAAAATGCATTTATGGTCCTTTTTGATATGAGAGCTGATTTCTGATGAGAAAGCTTTGGTGTCTGTTCTAATTCGTTATAAAAGGCCAAGTATTCAGCTTTGTGTGTGTGCAGGGTATACAATTGTGCCTCACATGTTTAGTACACAACTGTACAAAAGTGTAAGCATGTGAGCAGTTTGATACTCAAATAACAAACTTTAAAACCACCCTTCTGGAATATCTGTCCCAAGTATCCGTATCAGCTACAGATAGTGCTAGTAAAGAGTAACTTGTGGCAATTTCAGCCACTTAGTTGTATTGGTGCAATTCATTGTAACATTTTTTTGATTCAGAACATGACCTGAAACTTAAATCCTAGGCCGTTGTCAGTGTAGTCTAAATTTTGATAATTAACTGTACAGATTTATCACCTGGTAAATAAGCAAAAAAATTCGTATGAACTTCACACCAGTCAGGAAACAGTTTGGTAACAGGACAGCAAATGTACCTTCCATGAGACTAGCTGGTGGAGGACAGGGCTTGGAGGTCAGAAGTTATCGCTTGTACAGCTTTCACATTAAGCATCTAGAGGAGGAGATAGGAGAGAATGGAAGTCTCTTTTGAAGAGGAAACTTCCTGAATGATTTCTTCTTATATCCTTCAAAGGGAAAATGGAAATCAAAGTTGTCAGTGGGTGTGTTGCCAGGAGTGGAAATAGTCTGTGTCATACACCATTATGGCAGGGAGCAAGAAAGTTTGTGCTAAACACTTTAAAGATGATGAGAAAGGGAAAATTCCAGGGAAAACTAGAAACATGCTCATAAAGTGCGTTGAACAAAGTTGAAGTTTCATGTCATGTGCTATGCTGGGAATATCTTGTAGCAATGGCATGATTGTATTTGGGAGTTGCAGGCAGCTAGATATCAAATCATGGGAAGATGAGGCTTAGTGAAGCCCCATTTGAAGGTAGATTCCTTTCAATAAATGAAATATTCTTTGAAAGGCTCAAGAGATGAAAAGAATTATTAATGTACGAGGGAGGTCTAACATCCAGGGCTGATACCAAGCTTAGATATTAATGCTGAATGGAAGGTTTCTGGAAGAGATTTTGTGTGCTTATTCCTTCTCAGAGACTGCAACAAACTTGTACTTGTCTCTATTAATTGCTATTTAATTTCTTTATAGGAAAAGAATAATATTAAGTGGGCTTCCAGATGGGATTACATTTTGGAGTCCATGCCACACACAAACATCCAGTGGTTTAGGTATGACTTGCATTTATGCAGTGAATAACCTTGCTGGGGAGCACAAAGGCTTCTTATTTGTGCTTCTAGAGATACATAACTTCTGCTGTGGTAACACAAAGTCTGTTAGTCTTCAGGCAAGTAAACTTTCTTGTTTTCATATGTGGAGTGACTTATCAGTCTTGCATCTCTTGGGAGCAACCGTAGTATTGCATTTCACCAAAGGAATGCAACATTAGTGTCCAAAAGGAAGGCAACCTCTATGGTCTTACTTCTTCATCTCCATTTTGTAAAACTTCTGAGAAGTTGCTGCTCGGCAGTGTTGTTATTGTTACTGGCTTTTGCCATTTGTGAAGTAAGAGGTACATATGTCCACTGCACGTTTTGTACAGAGCAGCTGCAAACAAAAAAAAAAGGGCTTCTTTTATGAGTAAAATATATCAAGTAAGTGTATAATTTATGTTGAAATGATAATGTTTTGCAATATTAAGTGTTTGAAAAGGCTGATCAGATTAAATATGTATCCAGAAAATACTAACAGGCATGATGTAGATTTGATTGGCTCATACATGTAAAATCAGCTTTGAGAGCTGTAGCTGTTTCACTAGGAAAATACCTTTGGAGCTATATAAAAAGGAAGATGAAGAAATGCAATATGTAACTGTCTTGAGAATTAACAACATAAATAGTATTCTTGCTTCTGTCTCCTAAGAAGTCATAAAGGTACACAACTTAAAATGGTGTATCTTCTCTGTATGAGAAAGTACTAAAAGGTCTGATGGAATGTCTTCTCTAATATCTGAGTATCTGAGGCTATTCCTATTGACTTGAGCTGTACATGTGGTTTTGAATTGGACTGCATGTCCTGAAACCTGAATAAGTGGACTGAAAGCCTGACTTTTTTTTTCTTTACCTACAGTATAATGAATTCCCTCGTAATTGTTCTCTTCTTATCTGGCATGGTGGCTATGATCATTCTGCGGACCCTTCATAAAGATATTGCAAGATACAACCAGATTGACTCTTCTGTGAGTAAGATTTACAGCTTTTGTATATGTGAGCATGTTTTCTGGCAATGGGGATATCTCTCAAATAGTTTCTATACAATCTGAAGAGATGTATAACTATCTAGAATTTGAAACATAATTTATCTGGGAGTTAAAAATAGCTTTATTGCTATTTTGTCCCTCCTAACAGAAGGAATAAATGGACAGATATGACAGTCATTCTTCTTGGGCGTCGTTTGATGAACTTTTAATCTGCAAGGACAGACTTCAGCTTTAGGAAGTATGTGGAGTGATTCACAGATTTATTTTTTTGCTAGTGAACAAACTCCTTTTTAAAATGTAAGTCCCTTTGTTCCAAAGTCTTAACAAAGGAAAGCTGGTGGTTTTTTTATTTTGTTTTTAACGTAGATTTTCACAGCATACCAACAGCCACAGGATACACTGCAGACACTGAAAAGCTGAAGGAAAGTATTCTGTCAGTGGTTCACCATCAGAAGGTGTCAATTGCTCTGAGTCCTATGACTGCATTATGGAGTCAGTCAGGATGTACAGAGGGTAGCATGACACTGATCTAAGCAGCCAGTAATGTTCTTTATGGAATCTGCATCACTGGAGATACTCGGAAGCCATCCGGACATGGTTCTGGGTAACCTGCTCTAGGTGGCCCAGCTTGAGCATGGGGGTTGGACAGGATGACTTCCAGAAATCCATTCTGACCTCAGCCAGTCAGTGATTCTATGACTGGCAACCTGGGATTATACAGAAGATTCCCCATCAGTGGAGCCCTGTTTGTAGTCATGTTACGTAGATTTAGCACAGGAGCTGTGCTGTAACTGTCGTAGGTATATGTGCAGCACAGAAACAAAGATTTTGCAATCCATTTGGCATGTTTTCTCTCTAGAAATGTGTTTTAAAGTTTGAACAGCCAAACTTGTGAAGAGCAGATATTTTTATTGATAGCCGTGTTTTCCCCTCTTGATGAGAGATCAGGCTTAAAAACTACTGCAGCCAGATATTGTGTCTATCTGAAGCTGCAATAAGAAGCTCCATTGTTGTAACTTTTTCAGTTCCACGGTGGTATTTTTTTGTAGTAGTTTGGCAGGTAGCTTGTCCAGAAAGCAAATGTGCTAGCATGTGACTTGAAAAGTTTAGAAAATCTGTGGTCTAACTCTCATAAGAAATATCATTCTATGTATCTTTGTAAGGTAAGTGAAATCCTTTAAAAGTAACAGACAGTTATAGCAAAAAAAGTTTAAAATAAATAAATAAAAATTAAACTAAGGGCTAATAATGGAGTAAAATTAATGTGAGGAACAGTATTTTCTTACTAAATGTGACAGGAGAGATTCTGATTAACATAGACTGATACAAATTGATGTTGCCTTCTGTCAGTGGCTAGAAAGTGTGATGGAATCATACACTTCCTTTCCACTGAGGAGATCACAGTATTGTATTTTGTATGCAGCATGACTTCAGCACGTTTTCAAGTAGTCTCTCGCTGTGTTAGAACTACTTGGTGTATGTAACAGTTTTTTTTTTTCCTAATACAATTATCCTTGTAATCCCTGTGTCAAACTGAACCTGGTTTGTTTGACCGAAGCTTGTTGCTGACTGCCTGAATCCGTTACAAGTTCTTTTGAAATATTTACCCCTTCAGAATGGGAAGGGGCAAGTCTCTATGGTGGCTTGCTGCCTTGGAAGAGAATATAACTGATTGTGAGGGGGGAAAAAAAAGACTTGACCAGTTGACTGAGAGTGAAAGACTGAGTGAAAATTTACTCTTTCTAATCGGTAGAAGTGGTATTTGCAAGCCAAAGATGAGAAGTAATGTCAGATACTACAAAGGTTTGAATTTGCACTGTCGTTGCTGTCTATCTGGATAAAAAAAAATACTTTAAATGCACAAAAATGTTTCATATTGAAGCTAAAACATCTGAAAGTACTTTTATTCTTCTATGTGTTTTTGATATTTAATGTCTTTTGTTAATGCAAATGCAGACAGTAATTAAAGTGGAAGAATTTTTCCATGTTCTTTAGGAGCTTCATAAAAATGAGCAGTTGTTTGATCTCTCAATTAAATCATGTTCAATATCTTATACTGTGTTGTCTTTTTATTAGTTGGTCATTCTTAATGTGATAAAGAGTGAGAGTTTTAAAAGTTTGATTAGTTTTTACGGATAACAGCAGGGATAGGTGCAACTTTCAAAAAGCCACTTTTTTGTATTCTAGCCAGTGTAAGAGACTTAAAGATCCCTTGTAGTTCAAGGAGCTGATTTTAAAAAGGTGTGAAATAATGGTGCAAAAGAGGGCCCAGGCTGAGGAAGATGCAGTGAAGGAGATTAGTAATCTAACTTCGGGAATGCTGATGGTTCACTTGAACTGGTGGTTCACTGGAACACTTGAAGAGAGAGAAATGCGTGGGCCATCCATTCCAAACCTGCACATTTTCCTTATTTTGTCAGGAACTAAAGTACTAAGTGTTTATGCTTAGGGTTCACCATTTTGAAAACAGATAAGGATTTAGCTTCAGATGGTAACCTTTTACATTCTTTCATTCCTTACAGTTACCTGGGAAAAATCTTCCTTCTGTCTTTACTTTCTTATCTTCTGAACTTCAAGTAACTGTGGTGACTTATAAGAAAGTGTGTTTTTTATTCTTCTTTAACTAAACAAACCTTTCTTTACTGGAAGAGTACTGACGTGTTGGAATTTTACCGAGATACCTGGTATCCTGTCCTTTATGGGCATAGTTATAATCAAAGTGTTATCTTGTGTTTAAGAGACATTTCTCAATTTTTAATACACCAGACTTCTGAGAGTAATTTCTAGCTAACAAATGCAGGCAGAGGTATCAGCATAAGGAAGACAAAGAGAAGATGCTTTGTGTCATTCACCGGTTTGGTCTGTATTCTTTGTTGCACCATTTCTTGCGTGCTGTGATTTTGGTGTTTAAACAGTCCAGTGAACTACATGCAATTCTCTGGGGTTGAATGAAACCTGTAGCTTTTAACTGTATGAGGAAGAGAGAAGTCTTCTTGAGTGGTTGTTTGCTTGCCGTTGTGTGTTTAGGTTTTGTTTTCTGTGGGGGGGAGGTATTTGTTTTTAGCAACTTCATTGAAAAGCTGTATTCTTCAGCAGTGGTTCCTTAGTACCAATGGACTAAGGATTCCTCCCTCCCCCCATGCCATCCATCCATTCACTTCTGTCAGGGGGACAAAGAATGTTTGTACTTGCCCCTAGTGAGTCTAGGGAGCAGACTTTCTTCTGGAGTACAGGGAACAGACTACTTAATCCTTTTCAGTATTGTCATTGAGACTGATATGCTTTGGAAGAAAAAAAAAATAAAAAGAAAGCTTAGCTTGAACTACATTGAATTGCTATAATCCAAGTTAAATTAAATGAAATGTTTTGTTTTGGTTTAAATTTAGAATGATGTTACATGGTTTGGCTAATTACACTTTGTTTTTTCTTGCTCTGAGATGAGGATTTTCTTGATAAATCCTGCCTTTTTCTTGCACTGAACCATTAGGGGGTTATAAAAATCAATGAGTGATGAATCAGATGCAATTAGTCTGTCTCTAGAACTAAACTGGAGGTTAATCAAACTCTAAATATGTATTTCACGTCTTGTTTCTGTTAATTCACTACTGCATTATGTATTTTTGCTAAAGACATTGTTGATTTTGTACAGGAAGATGCCCAAGAGGAATTTGGCTGGAAGCTGGTTCATGGAGATGTGTTTAGACCTCCAAGGAAGGGAATGTTACTGTCTGTCTTTTTGGGCCAAGGAACACAGATTTTCATTATGACATTTATTACTTTATGTAAGTAACTTTAGTTTATTAAGGTGATGTGTTTGTAGTGCAATAGTGTAAGAAAGATGCAATGTTTTTACACAAATATTAGAAGCCTTCTTTTGGAAGTGAAGTCCTTCCTTTAATAAAATAAAATATCAATGCTGTTTCATAACAGTAATCTAGATAGCTTCAGTAATGTTACTGGAAATGATCCTGTTCAAAATGCTGTGGTACCTGGACTAGTTCAGATTCTTCATGATTACAGAATTGAATCTTCCCTGTTACAAGCTTCTTTAAAAACAAAACAACAACAACAAAAAAAAACCACAGTTTGTCATGGTGTAAATTATCTAAGGATCCAGTTATGCAAGTTCAAAGACGTATAATCAAAGCTTTAATGTTCTCAGAACACTTTCTATCTAATACGTTTGACACAACAGCCTACAGCCATGCAGAAATAAGAGCTAGAATGCATGCCGATGAAATAATACTGACACAACATTGAGATAATGACAGCCTGCAATAAATAACTAGACATGTACGTGACTTTGGTACCTGTCACAAGTCAGTGTTTTATTATGTTATCTATAAAGCATATTACCATTCTTTTTTCTTTTGGTTTTTTTTTTTTTTGGATTTTTCTAGACATCGTGGTCTTTCAGTGCTACCACGGAACGGCTCCTTTTTTTTCTATTCATTAAGTGATGCTATAAGATTAATATAAACTTCACATTATTTTCTTTGCGGGTTTGTCCTTCATTATTGATTACAGAGCTCTTTTTAACTTATTTAACTGCTGTAGTTTTTTGCCCAACCAGAGTGTGGAGAAAGAAATGGGGATAGGAGGGGGGAGAATCCTCCTTCTGCTACAAACAAAACTTTCTGCTAGTGATCACTAAGAAACTCCTTTTCTGAGTATCTCGCTGTGCTGGCCTCTATAATTAGTTTGGACTCAGACAATATTTTTTTTAATAGACAGGCTTATTTTCAAGGTAATGCGTTCTTGAGACAAGTGTTGTCCATAGTGGTGGCAAAGTGCTTTTGTGGTATTCCAAGCAACTGACTTAGTCTTTCATCTTCATGCTTATTTCTGTCTTAAAAGGCAAACAAACCACAACCCTTAGCTCTGTCAAATTTTTTGGCTTCTCCAGACCTACTGTTCTCACATCTGCTTTATGCCGCATACTAAACTTCTCTTATTACTTACCATGTGTGAGTAGTGGCCATGCGTATTTACAGCAGAAACGTGGGATGTTGGAAGCAGACTTCTTCAAGCTGCAGTGTGGTTCAAGTTCATTGCTCGTCTCTGGGGAGGGGGGCTGTTTTTTAGTCTGCTGGCTATGAGACACTTTGTGTAAAAGTTGAGGTGGAAATAATGCTTTGTTATGAAGGAAACATTGACGGTAGGGGTACTGTCATATGATGAGATATAAGAGAACTCAAACATGTAGTCTTTATCCGAATATCTGGTGGTGGAAGGGGGTAAGCCTATACTCTGATATGTGTTACCAGAGAATCTGATGTTTCAACGAGTATCTAAATCTCTTTGTATCTTTAGTCCTAGCTTGCCTTGGTTTTCTTTCTCCTGCCAACCGTGGTGCTCTGATGACCTGTGCAGTTGTATTGTGGGTCTTACTAGGAACTCCAGCTGGTTATGTGTCTGCTAGAATGTACAAGAGTAAGTAGAAGCATTTGTTTAATGTGGCACAGCAGGTTAAACTCAGAATTGCTGAGCTTAATATAAACTTCAAACTGGAGCTCATGTCTCAGACAATAAACCTGCTTCTTGCTGCCCTGCTGTAAAACAGTTGGAAAAAGTCCACACCTTGAAATTGTTTTTACTTCTTCCCCTCAGCATTTAGAGGCGAGAAGTGGAAGACAAACGTTTTGCTTACAGCTCTGCTTTGTCCTGGGTAAGTGTTTCCCCTTGTTCTTAGAATTCCTCTTGGCCTTAGAATTCTTTTGAGTGACCGGTTGAAAGCTGTTGCTTAGGAAGTTAACTTTGGCAATGTAGCTCTGTTTTAATAGGCAGTAAATCTTAAGCCAAAACAGATCTAAGAATCTGGAGAAGTTTAGTATGCTTCCAGGTGAGAATAATGCAGAGATTCTCTGAAGTTGTAAGCCTTTATATAAATGTAGGTAATGTCCAGTTTCTGAGATTGCTGTGGTTGTGTATCATACTATGGCCAATGCTGTTGTGCTTGGGAAGAGTGACAGTTCTCCTACCTTTCGTTTTCTCGTAGCTCTCAAGACCTTTTGTGAGAATTAGGTCAGTGAAGGAAGGGAATAGAAACTAATTTCTTCTGCAAGTCTTCTGTATTTCGTGGTTTCAACTTTGGCTACATGAAGTTATCCTTTTACAAATGCCCTTGGCAAAGGTTAAGGAAAAAGTTATAAATTTCTTAAGGTATTTCTGCCAAAAAAAAAAAAAAGTATAAGTTGATTTCAACTAACATAGAGCTTCATCAAATGAAATGTAATGTGTTCGATAACAACTGAGTGTAGTATTTCTATGAGGAGATCTTATTTCTAAACAAAATGTGCTTCAGTCTCCCTGCTGTCATTTAGATATTATCTTGAGAGAGAAGAAACTATTTATCGGTGGAAGAAATATTGTTGTGATCATTTAAACTCCCAAATAAATTAAGTTTCACAGAGGAAGTAAAATGATTGGGGATGGTAAAATAGGAACAGATGTCTTGATTATGCTATGCTAGTTCAGTGAATTTGCATAACATCGTAAACAACCTAAGGCACTTACAGTCTCAGTAGACTGATGGGTGTTCATATATGCGGTATTTTTTTCTAGCTTTGGAGGGGGTAAGTGGGGTCTGCATTAAAAGCATGGGTAGATTATAAAATGGATTTATTTTTTATTCGACAAGATGCATACACCATAGGTAACTTTGAATGCGCTTATTTAACATGTCTATTCCCCCAAACGGTTTTGGCAAGCGTAAGGCTTCTTCTGCCTGCCTATTAATCTAGTCAAACCCTCTCTCCCCTTCCTTTCTTAATTAAATAGGGTGGAATGTGCATGTTTACTTAAGGGTAGCATAAATTCTGCCTCAGGAACCCTTTTTTAACAAAACCCAGAGAATGGTGCATTTTGCTGTGGCCCTTCCTGAGGCTGAATCTTTGTGAATTCAGAAGATTCAGAACACAGGACAGTGGGAATTCAAGCAGGCTTTTAAATGGCGTTCTCTTGCAGAACGTTAGAACGTTTTGTTTTACTTTCAGAATGGGATGTTTGAAATCTTCGTCATACGTCTTGGAGTTGTTTTTCTAAGATGGTTAGAAAATGAGGCGTATGCACTCAATGTGGGAGGAAAGAACAGGTCTGCCATAACTGATGACGTATTTGTTTAACTTCTCTGAAAGCGTGAGCTGCTTAACTGTGTAACTTCACGAGGTGTTAATACAAAGACTCTTGAGAGATCTTCCCCATAACAATCCATCCTTCTGCTGCAATGTTGTAGCGTGGTGTATGTTTGTTGTGAAACTGACGTGGCCTCCTAATTACGAGATTTTTCTATCACTATGTTTTTTTTCAGAGAGAATTTACTGATTAGAAAGGACCTTTGTAAAGGAGTTAAAAACTGGCAATATTAGGAAAGTTGATTCAGATTTTTTTATTTTTTTTTAAAAACTAGTCTTTTAGCATAGATTTTATAATGGAATCTTTCAGTTACTTTTTTTGTTTTATGTGTAGTATCTTTAGATAGTGGCTTTACCATAGGTACCTGCACTAGAGGCATTGGGTGTTGCAAGCATTTTTATATCAACTGCACTATTGCTGAAAGTAACTACGACTGTTAGAGAATGAAAGATTGCAAGAAGCAACATTTTTCTTATGCAGGCCTTTAGCTGGCTTGGTTTTAATACTAACATATTTATTATTTCCTGAGTGTTTTTTATATTATCTGATCTTTTTTTCAGAATTGTCTTTGCTGATTTCTTCATTATGAATCTCATTCTGTGGGTAAAAGGATCCTCCGCTGCCATCCCTTTTGGTACTTTGGTTGCTATCCTAGCCATGTGGTTTGGAATTTCAGTCCCACTAACCTTTATTGGCGCATATTTTGGCTTCAAAGAGAAGGTAGGGCTCTTTGTATGCACTTTTGAAATACACTTGTCTTCTGCAGTTGAGCCATTGAATCTGTAATACAAGAACTGGTTTGACTGAAATACAGCCCTGTGACTAAAGTGATATTTCAATTTCTCATGATTTTGAAATTCTGTATGTGCTCATAAAAAAGCTGCATCAAACTTTTTCTGACTACTGGAATCAGAATTTGATAGTGCTCTTGTAGAGGTCTTAAGCGCTTGTTTCTTCTACTTCAATAGTACTTCACCCTTTTCGGTTTTGAAGTAACTTCAATTTGTGTTTCAGTAGTTTGAGATAATGCCAGGCAACTACGTTTTATTTTATTTTTTTTTTCAATTAAAGACAGCAGAGTTCTTTCCTCTGTGTTCTAACTTGCTTAATGACCAATGGCTGGAGTGTTTAAAGTGTGTGTATTTTTCCTAATGATAGATATCAGGTTTGTAGGGTGTTTTTTTTTTGGTTTGGTAACTTGTGATAGCTTATGGATGAAAAGAATTGAAAGTTAAGTTTATCAAATCTTTAGATACTTAATACTAGGGAAAAGTAATCTTATTTATGATGTAACAATTTATCTTTTAATCATGTTAATTTCATTCAAAGCCTATTGAACACCCAGTTCGTACAAACCAGATTCCTCGCCAAATTCCGGAACAGTCCTTTTTCACAAAACCATTGCCTGGTATCATAATGGGTGGCATCTTGCCCTTTGGCTGTATTTTCATTCAACTCTTTTTCATTCTGAATAGCATTTGGTGAGTATTGCTTTGTTGTTATTGCTGCTCTAGTTACACTGGTTTGATAGCGAGCACTGTGAGTTTGAACATTCTAAGCCAGTTAACATGAGGAATAACAGATTCTTCGTGCAGACTTTTTTGGAATTTCCAGAATCTGCATATTTTTTTCCTATGCTTAGAAATTAAAAAAAAAATGTAGTTCTTATTGACACCCATGAAGCATGAAATTAGAGTCCCAGTTGTCTTGTTTTATCTTTCTGGCTCTGAACAGCATATACACAGTTTCTTGCTGCAGTGCTTAGGTAGAGCTTAAGCTATTGTATAACTATATTGTGATCTATGAAACTAATATTATCTAGCAGCTTTAGCTCTTAAATCAGATCAATATATTGGGATTCCATCTTCTGCAAAACAAGGACTCCACCCCTTCTGAAACATCCACGACAGTCATGAATCTTGTCAAAACCTGGTTAAGCAGGTGGATAGAGAATTGACAGTAAAATCTTTCATAATTATCACAATGTAAATATGAAGAGTTTAATATTTCGTTGAATGGAAAATATTAATATTAAAGTGCCAGTTTTTTCCAACCGTCCTTAGTCTATCCTGAGATTTCTTACAGAACATTTTTCTAAATAAATTCTTAAATGTAAATATATTAGACATACCAGACTTTCACATTAGTCCTCAACAGAACTATGAACTCTGTAGTTTGTGCTGGAAAATGTAACTGACATACAAACAGGTACACTTTGGAGCTTTTATAGTTGAATTTTTTTTCCTAACTGTATGGGTGTGTTGATTTTTTGTTTGTTCTTATTAGCTTATTATATGGCCATGTAACACTGTAAGTTAACTCAGAACTTCAGCTAAAAATGATACTCTTATTTATTTATTTATTTATTTATTTTAGGTCTCATCAAATGTACTACATGTTTGGTTTCCTGTTCCTAGTTTTTATAATTCTTCTAATTACGTGTTCTGAGGCTACAGTTTTGCTGTGCTACTTCCATCTCTGTGCAGAGGTAAAAAGTACAGTTCTGATGTAGATATCATTTTTAGGTAGAATATGTTAGAAGTAGAATTGAGGTATTCACATATTCTGTGGTGTGCTGGACACCATAAATGGCTTGTATTGTCAGCCCTTGACATGCCTGTCCTAGCCACTTCTCTGAAATGCACCTCCTGCTTCAAAAAGTTCTTGTAGTTTTTCCAGTGGTACTACAACTATCATTATAAACTGCCTGCCTCCTTTAATGGTGCAGGCGTTTCTGAAAGTACATGGACATCAGCACTAGCCTTCTAGTCATACTGTTTCTGTTCATAAGTAGGCTGAGTAGGAAGACTGCTATGCAAACTTGTCATACAAGACTTCAGGCTTTATTTGATGGTGGCTTTAGCTTAGTGGTAGAAAGCAATGGGTGTGCAAAGGGGAGAAATTTTTCAAGTTGACTTATGAGGTTTGCGTGTACTTCAGGTTTTACTAGACTTTTTTCAGCACTGAAATTTATATCATTAAAAGGTATCTTTCCTTTAATGTTTGGGAGAAGGTAAAACCTGAGGTTTGTCCTGTCAAGCACTGCATAATGCCATTATGATACAGTTTCAGCATCCAGTTAAAGGTTTTGTGTGTTGACCAGGAGAGATTTACAAAAACTCTCAGCATCCGTGACATTTGTATGCATTGCAAGTAGGGAGAACTTCGGTCTTTAGTATCTGTTCCTTGCAGTTACTGTCTATTCTGCTTGCAATTCAACTGCATACTAGAGCGCCTTTGCTGCTTTTTTTTTATGGTGATATGTTACTATTTGTAAAGTTGCCAATCTGAGAATGAGCACTAACAACTTTAAGATTAATCCATTGGAGCAAAAAGTCTCTGCATACATGTGGCTGATAAGTAATATTGGTACAAATATGGTGGGAAAATCTACATTTACTTAAGACAGTGTAGACTGGACCTTTATTTTCTGCAACCATCTGCAGTAGATAAGCACAAATAAACAGACTTGATCCTAGAATAATTTAGTGTTCATGGTGGAAACAGTACAGCGGACATTGAGGAAAAAAAATAGTTATGCACTATGTTGGGTTTTTTTGGAGATACCTATGATTCTTCAAAACTTGTTTCATGAAACAATGCTAATTTTTAAAAAACAGATTGTTTATTTTTTGTTTTCTATGTGATGTTTCCTACTGAATGGTTTATTGTTTCTTTCAGGATTATCATTGGTGGTGGCGATCGTTTCTGACAAGCAGCTTTACAGCTGTTTATCTCTTTATCTATGCAGTTCATTACTTCTTCTCTAAACTCCAGATAACAGGAACTGCTAGCACTATTTTATACTTTGGTTACACAATGATCATGGTCTTGATTTTCTTCCTTTTCACAGGTGAGTATAGCATTCAATGTAAAATGAATGCAGGGGTTTCATTATTTGTCTAAATTTCACCTAACATTTCATGTTTCAGTCTGAAACATTAAATACAGTTTATGACTCCTTGGTCAGTATTACTTTTATGGTTTGTGAAACCACAGTGAGATATTCTTAGAGGCTTTTTGTTTAACTTGAAATTACTTTTATAGTGCAATTTTCCGTTATTGCATATTATATTAGCAGCGAGTTCAAACCATTGTATTTTCAAAGAGCCTTTCTTGTTCACTTGGATATCAGAGGTATTTAACTTAATTTTGGATTTCATAATTGATTCTATTTCTGTAGTTAAAGATTGTTCTCAGTATATGGAGGATAAAAGATGTTTTCATCTTTCACTATTAGCAGGTGAGGCAGAATGGTACTGGATGACAATAGTGAGCTCTAGTACTGTTAGAGATAGGTGAATTGTGTACCTGTTGAATTGTGGCACCCCTTCTTAATGGCACGAAAACACCTTAACTGGAGGAACCTTTTTGAAATACAGCTTTCCATTTTAGTAATCCAGTTTCTGTTCCTGATGGTACTCATGCAGACTAAGTGCCTTTTACATAATTACTCCAATATTCATAGTCATGTGGCTCAAAATATAGTTTTGAGGTTGGTTTGATGGGAAAGCCATGCCAGTTTTACCATGTGAAATTAGAAGCTCTTTGAAGCTTCTCATAGCCAGGAGTGTTCTGTATTGGTGTTCTTCACTGCTGCTGTTCTGTACGTAGTTTTAACACATGAAGTTATGTATTACTCTACTTGACATGGGAAAGTACTGCAGTGATAGAACTAGAAAAAATGCTAGTTCTTGTATAATGAATTGCTTATAAAACCAGCCTTATGTTCATTCCTGAAATTTGTTCCAAAAGAAAAGGATCTCGTTGTGGACGGTACGATGGTTCACATTGTTACTTCTTAACATCTACCTGATTATCATAGCCTGCAGTAAATACTTTCTGTTGTCTTCGTGGAATGTGTCACTTAACTCCCTTGATGCAATTTAGAAAAGAATGGCTAAAATAAGTAATGAAAGAAGCCTTAGCATCATACTTTTTAAGTTCAGTGGTGAGAAGGACCTCCTTCATCTTTCTGTCTTTAACACTAGTTGAGTATGTACAAAAAAGATAGCACTATTCATATTAAAATGCTGAAGAAAATTACGGTGTTTGAGAAAAACAAATACTCTCTAGAAATTAAATTTAATAATAATAACTGTTACCTATTCCTAGATCTTTATTGTTTCTTGTTATTTAGAACTGTCTTCTAAGGGAAGTCAAAAGAAGCTTTAAAAACAAAAAAAGGAAAACAAGGAGGACTTAATTCTTCTAATTCTTTATTATTAGAAGGCAAACACAGAAGTTGGCATATTGCCAGTTAAAACCCTGCTTAAATCCTGGCAAAACAGACAAGCTCCAGATGTCCTCTATAATATATATATATATATATATATATAAAATAGATTTATTAAAAAGAAATTAAAAAAACCACCCTGTAGTCTGAAATGTTTTAATTACTTTTAAACTAAGGCAATATGTTAATGTGTCTGGGTTTTAGCATAGGTTAGCTGCTATTCTGCCAATTTCAATTTCACTTACAAGATGCAAATTGGTAGAATTAAAAAATATCCCTTTCATATATAAAACGATAATTGAAACTGTCATGGCAGCTGCTGAAGTGGCATTAAAAGCTTCAGATGTGCTGATCCTGGAGTTCTTGATGTGGAGACCAGTGAGGCCCCAAAAGTACAATAATAAATAATAAACTGTGCTGCTGTTACTGCTGTGATGCTGTCATTTTTAGTTATTTACTTATTTTTAAATATGTTGGTGGCTGTGCTATATTTGTAGTTCATGAGGAAAGCTTTTACGTGGTCACTAAAAAAAAAAAGTTGCAGAATAGCTAGTCACTAGAAAGGTGAAAGATGTGTAGAGTGTGTAATAAATCTTTGCTAATTTAAAATGCAGTAATAATTTTCTTTCCTGTGTTCAGTTTGGTAGTTGATGTTTGGGCTGAAATTTAAGCTATTGCAGATAAATGATTCAAAGTTCGATGTTTTCAGCTTTATTTTGTAGAATATTCCTTAATAACACTTGTGGAAAGTAAGGGTTCTTCACCAGTTTATGGAGGTTAAATAGTTTACTAACATAACTTGGCACGCTGCTTGTAGTAATAGCATTCTTCTTGTACGTATGTTCCCAAAATGGGACCTTGGCCTGTTCCACTTAAGTTAGCAGTAGGCATTCTGGTTTTCTGTGTTGCATGCTAGGTCTCAGCAGCTGTGACAGAAATATGAAGGGCAGTGTTAATACCTCCTACACGGCAGCACGTTATGTTACCGTGAGTGTTACAGAAAAGATTGTAGTGAATAACTATATAGGAACTGAATACTTGTATGGCAACAATGACAATAATATAATCTGGTGAAGACTAAGCGTGCACACCCAAACGAGACAATTTTATTTCAACGTGCAGCTAATCTTTCAAGAAGGAATAAGTATGGTTAAATGTGGATAGCTACATGATTACATGCATTTTATGCTAGGAGACGAAAAATGCTGATCATAGTCAAAGCATGTTGCTTTAGTGACCTCTATTTTTGAACATCATTTTCACTTGTGGGTTAATGCCATTTTCAAAATTGAGTTTTGATCTTCTGGGTAGATTGTGTTTAGAATCTGAGATTCTGAAGCACCCACCACTGTGCAATGATTGAAACCAGTATGATACAGAGAGCTTTTAAGGTACATAAGAAGTATCAGCCAAGTGCAGAGTGCTTTTCTATTTGCTTTCTTACAAATTGTTCGTGCTTTGAATTCTTTTTTCTTCATTAAACAATAAAGCTAGAAGAGAAGAATAGAGCAGAAAAGTCTGCTTAATGTATTTCGGCATTATTCTGTGGAATAATCCTTGTTTTTAATGTTGAATCTAAACTAGTTTACTAATAACCTTCCTTTAACCAGTTAGATGCTAGCTTTTCATCTTCTTTCTCATATAAGAAAACTGTTGCTGAGAGAGAGTGTATATTACAGGCCAGAGTATTCAACACTATAGGAAGTGGAGGCCAAAAAACTCAAAGAAACAACTGAGATGTCAGTGTCTCCCTAGTAAGTATAAACAGGTGCATTGGATGTATTTTGCTTCCTGGATGGAGAAACTACTCAAGACATCTTCACAACTAGGTACTTGAATTTTAAATATCTCGCACAAAAATGATCTTTTAGCTGTGCCTCCCTAGGAAGAACAGTCATGTGCAGTGGGCTGCAGTGCACTAGGATGGTATCAGCCTCCTAGACTAGCAGGGGTTATTTAGAGAGGCAGGATCTTAAGATATGAAGGTCACCAACTTGGGGAAAAATAAAGGCTTATTCCGTGAAAGTGAGTTCTTAAATGTATGTTGTTCAGATGCTTTTTCATATAATTGAAGCAGCTGAGTACTTGTGATTGGTTAAGGTAGACATTACCCACAAAATTAATTGATCATGTTGAATTAGAACAAATAGATTTTACAGGCTCAGTGGAGGAATTGGTGTCAGGCTTGGTATCTTTGTGCTGTGACATTTAATAGATTTGCATATTAAAGCTGTGAAAACCTTACAATGGTAAGGAGTTTAGACCAATCGTAGAATAACTTTAGAGGTTACTTCTTTGAACTACTGGTGGTTTTTTGTTTTGTTTTTGAATGTACTTACTGCTAGAATTTAACAGCTCTAAGGGAAAAAAGGCTTTATGTCTTTATGTATCTGTTTTCTGTTTTGTTGCGTTCATTGATGTGTGTCAGTGAAGCGGCAAGCTGAAGAGGTATGCTCTTTGTTGATAGTGCCTCAAGACTTTGATTTCAGTTTGAATGTGTTTGAAAGAAACATATGTAAGCAAGATGCTTGGGTGATTACAGCTTATCTAGGTAGTCCTGGTATTCTAATCAGAGAAGCATAATTTGATAATTTGAGCGGGATGATTTTTATTTAGGAACAGGACGTGCTTAGAAAAATGCTCAAGATTGAAGAGCTGAGTGTTTTTCAAGAAAATATACTTCAAGCCATGCTACTTTGGATGGCAAAGTTGTACTGTAAGTAGTGCAACCAGTAATGACAACTTTACTGGGTAGAGCGACAGGTGTAGGAAACTGGTTGTATGCTTATCTGTATTAAAATTAACTTTATTTAAAGCAAAAGAGGAATCTGAGAACCTGCTACCCGAGTCATCACTGTCCTAAAGGTCCAGTATGTTGAAGCTTTCGTATAAAGTGCTAAAATTTGTAACAAATGGCAGATTTGTGAAATGGTCTAAAATGTAGGAAACATTCTGGCTAGAATTTTTTTTAACAAACCAAACTAGGTCAGAGTTGTTTTTCCCCAGTCATTACTCATTTGAATATTCCTTTCTGATTTGGATATTTACTGCTCTACAGAAAATTGGAAACCTTCTGACAAAATTTGTGGACCTCTTTAGAGGTTCATGGAATCATCGGCACCTATAGGTCTGAGGTGGGGGCAAAAACCTGAATGTCAGTGGAACCAGACACTGTACTGCTTACATTCTTTAAAAAAAATAAATAATAAGCTTTTCATTGCACTAACATAAGCAATGCTGTAGGTAAGGTAGCTATACAAGGAAACCTTATAAATAATGTTTCCTTAACTTGTGTCACTTTCTATCCATTAATACTGATGGTGTAATATCAGCACACCCATGCACTGATGTTTCTGGTCTGTAGAGCTATCCACACCTGAAATTTGTAGGATACATTTGTGTCCGTGGGGAAGAAGATATTACTGTTCCTGGTAAGCCCTAATTATAGATGTAGGACTAAAGCACTGTGGAAGTAATAACAGAAGGAAACTCTGCTGACAAAGAAGGTAATGAGTACATAAGGCTGTATTTTACGTGATGAGTCTAGCCTTTCTCTCTTGAGCTTGTACGTTCATGCTTCAAATCTGGTGTCTGACAAACATTACCACTTACTGCTTGTGTTACAAAACACTGACTTACTCTAATTCCAATACATTGGCAAAATTTCTGATAAAGTTTAAAAAAAAAATGAAGTGGGGGGAACTTGGTCTTTGATTAGCTAAACAGGCCTTTTTAAGAGGGAAGCTGAAAATCAGTGTTACTGAAACCTGTGAAAATCTGTTTATAGATGAAATGCTTGTTCACAGTGTGAAGTCTGCTGATTCTGCTATAAATGAAGCCATGTTTTTTAGAAAGCTGGTGTATCATAAAAATTCAGAACAACAAGGATTGGAGGAAAATGCTGTGCATTTAGAGTATGTTCCCATATTGAGTTATGACATGTTCAGAAAACTGTGGTAAATCTCATTCTTGTGTTAAAGTTCTACCATTTTCTTATGATATTACAATTCTGTTGTAGAACAGCAGATAGATTTTAAGGTATGTCATCTGTTAAACATTTGGAAGAAACATTGCTTTCAAAGCCATAGAAGGCTCAAAGTGGGCTATATTATAAAAACAACCAGAAAGCAGATGCTGACAACCATTATTAGGAAGAGAAAACATGAGAGTAAGACTTAGAGTAACAATGCTGATATTGGAGTATTGGACACAGTAGGAAGGAATGAGAATTGACCATAAACTGCAAAGACTTCGCGATGTCAGGCCTACAAAGGAATTAAATTCCTTCTGTGGTTAGTGTCTGATCTCCTATCAAGAGCAGTAAATCTGCTGTCTCCTACTGTTTCAGAGGATGATAACTGCAAACTCAGAGGGAAAGGGTAATCTGTGGCACGTAATAGTAGGCTGTCAAAAAGCCTTTAACTGCAGATATACGTGGTAGCACGAAGGACACAAGAATTGGCATATAGATAATAAGCATCCAAAGACAGATTCCTCACTTATCAAATGCATAGATGCAATCTGAAAGATAGAAAGTGTAATGAATGCAGAAGAGACAAATACCTAATAGTGAACCTCCTAGTTAGTACACGAGTCTCAATGAAATAATGAAAAAGGTTGGAGCTGATGTTAAATGTGGGCTGTAGAAATAGAAAATGAGGAATGTAAAATCGGTGGAGCTGAATGCATCATCTTGAAAGTGACGGTAGTGTAGCTAATAAGGGTTGTCACAGGGATGGTGTGTAGTTGTGTCTTTGAGAGCGAGTTCAGATGAAACGGAGACTTTTTTTTTTTTTACTGATAAAGATTAGTATCTGCATAGCAATTTACACATAGGTAAAAGCATGAGAAACAATGTGTCACCTCCCAAAGTAGCTTAAGACTTAACTGTATGGGAGTCAATGTCTCCTTGCGTAGTAAGTTTTTAAAGGAATTCATAAATAAATGTGCTGGACAATGTCTTTGCAGTTGTCCCTTAATAGTTACTGTGGGATGAAAAACACAGTCTTGTTCTTCAGGTTAAAAACAGAAAACTGGTATAGCCAATCTCATTCAGTGTTGTCATATCTCTTCGTCGTCTGAATCTGGGGCACATGTCAAGTCCTATGGCTTGAGTTACCAAAGTGCTTGCAGAAGGTTATTTTTTTATTTCTTTTTCTCTTTCTGTTGGGTTTGATGGCTGAAGAAATGGACTGGTAAGAACTCGAGGAAGATTATACCCAAGAACCTTAACAGCAGTACTCCAAGTCAGTGGTGTGAGAACAGAGCAAGCATGTTAGTGGCACTTTCTCCCAGCCTTCCATCACCTGTGGCTCAAGGGTTTTTTTAGCACTTGAAATGGTGTCTCTGTAATTAATAGCCTTTGGATTTCTTTGTTCATTAATTTGTTCGGTTGACTGAAACACTGTGTTTTTAGGATCCATAGTGACCTGTGGCAAGCAAATCCACAGCTTGAATATACTTTACATAAAAATTGTTCATTTTGGTTTGAGCTTGCTACTGCTAGTTTTGTTTGATTCTTGCTCCCAACTGCTGTAGTGCTCAGAGCATTGTTTTAGCAAAAGGAAGTAACGGGATATACAGAGTTAGGAGATCATTGCTCTTGAGTGTCAGTAGAGCACAATGAACAGAAAACCAGGCCAGGTGACTTTTCTGAAGGTCATGTTTTCTAGCATAAGTCATAGATGACCATGAGATACTGTAGTCCTTAAAAAAAAAAAACAAAAAAACACACACAAACAAAAGTGGAATGATTTAGGTAAATGTTGACTTTGCTTGTATAGAAAAATCATTTTCTTAAATGGTGCTTGTGTGCCCGCTAGTGGTGATAGTAGCAACACCTTCAGTATATTAAATGTCCATCAAGTAGTCTGGTCCTAAAAGTCATCTTTGATCTAAATAAATAACTTAGCCTGGGGATGAGCGTGTGTTGTTAAATTTAACAAGTGTTGTTATTTTGGATAGTTAACTGGATTACAATGTTATATTTTGTCCTGCTGGGATATACTTGTTAAATTTTTCTCTCAGCGCAGTCTGGAGGATTAAACTAAGCATTTTCACTTTCTCATTTTAGGAACTATTGGATTTTTTGCCTGCTTCTGGTTTGTAAGTAAGATTTACAGTGTTGTGAAAGTGGACTGAAAAGCTTCAAAGTCTCTTTTGAACATATCTCCCTTGCTGTTTGATATTTTTTTTACCATGTATTGAGAAACGCACTGTGTAATTCTAATTTGTAAAAGCTGAACAGCAGACTACAGCTTAAAATACTTTTTTTCTTTTTTTAATGGAAGGAAATGGCACCATTGGGAAAAAAAAGTTTACATCAGTATGCTCATTGAACATGTTAATTCTAATCATTCTAAAACTTGTATCCAAAATTTGATTTAGAAGAAATAAAGCCCCTGTGAACTAGTTTATTTGAGAAATGAGTGCATTATACCAGTCCTCCAGCTGAAATTTCTTGTATTGTTTTTTTGTAACGTTTTTTGGTTTCCGATTATATACCATCAAAGCACAGGACTGTCAAGTAAATCTATGTAAAATGTGAATTTTTAACTTAACTATGACTGTACATATTATCCTACACCTTCTGTACAACTAGATATCTTCTTACAACTGTACATGCTCTTAGTGTAACGTAGACTTTATTAAAAATATCGACACTGGTTTTTGTTCAAATAAAACTGCACAACTCCACCTGACTTGTTTCCTTTTTTGTTAATTAGGCCTTCGCTATTTGAACACAGATCACATTAGCTTAACCCATTGATAGCTGTCCAATTTATATTGCTTGTAAATAGCTTGGCTATGACTTCCATGCACTATTTTTCTTATATGGCTGAAAATTGTCTCTGCAAGCAGGACTGCTATGCTACTTGAGTCCATGTCTCTAGGATGGCCAGAGGCTTCTGAAATTGCTGTGCTTCAGCTGTGCACTTACTTTCTCTCCAAAACATTTTTGATTTGCAAATCTTTGCTTTCTATACTAGAGCAAATTCCCTTTCTCTTCTTTTAGCAGTCTGAAACATGCATCTCATTGTTCTTCATCCTAGGGAAACTCTGCAACTTGTCAGAAAGTTTAGCCATGAATCTAGTGGGCTTGAGAACTGATGATTCTTAAAGGTGAAACCTTTTCTTTCCACTCTGCAGAGCTGTGCTTAAATGCTGGATTACATGATATGGAGTATTTTAATAGCTTCTTCAGTTACAAGATTGCAGGCATTCTTCTCTCAGGAATGTCAAGGCTTTAAAGAGACTCTCCAACATCTTGAATTGCACTTGAGGCTGAGCAGAAAGTCACTGCAGACATAATTCAAATGGCTGTGTTACTGGCCCTGCTGGAGATGAATAAGGGGATGTTCGCTCAGATTAATGGGTGAAATACTCAAAGCTTATTAACTGGCATATGGAAACATTCATTGCTGGAAGCTGCTTTTCAAGGTCTAAGCCAGCAATTTAACAAGACCCAAAATGACTCCATATCTTTTCATAGTCATATAAATACCAGGTAATTGTAGTTAGTGTTTAATATCCTTTCAAAACTGTAACTTTGGTATGAGGATTTCAAGTTTCACCTCTGGTAGTTGTTCCTTCCAGGTTACTTATGTGTGGGACAGATCACCTGGCTAAGCGGATATACGTGGCTACATCTGCAGAACAGTGCCTGTGACATTAAAAAAAAAATTAAAAATCCTGACTCTTGGGGAACAGGATATGAATATATAGTTCAGGTGAGAGGAAGCTTGGATGGAGTTTGTAGCCACAGTGGAAACCTCACTGCTCACGCAACTAGAGCATTAACTGAGGAGTGGCTGTGTTGTACTGTTGTACTCAGGGTTATACTAATAACTTTGTTTCAAGCTGATGCTTTTCTGCTGCTTTCAAATTATTACAAGTTTGGGAAGACTGCTGGTAGGTCCCACAGAGCACATAAGCTATATATATATTTTTTTTTCTTTTTCCAAAACAAGACAGGGAGCAATTCCAAATGAAAGCTTACAGAGTACATACAACAAGAATACATGTTATTGCATGTACTTTTAGGAGTTCTTCTCATAAAACTATGACAATACAATAAATTTTATTCTGTGGAACACCAGCTTTAGACAAATTGATTAAAAAAAGATCCAAGCACTTTAAAGTTAGTGTACCAGGAGGAACTGGCAACTGTAAAGATTGTTTCAAGTGAGGTTCAGGTATGCTTTTGATCACAACTTGGCCTCCCAACTGTTTTACCACCAAAATCTCTGCTTCCCCTTCTGTTTCGCCCAGAGGTAGAAACCTACAGAGCTGCCATGAGAGAGATCGTCTTGCAAGTCCAAGAACACTATTCCCTCTTTAAAGACTTAATGCTCATATTGAAGTTAATGTTGCTCTGTTTAAAAAGGTCCTTTCTATTAAATCATATATTTAATATTTTTTATTTTATTGAATACATTAAAAAAGAAAAAAAAGAATCGCTGGCTGAAGCTCCTTTTCAATTTTACATTTTCAAAGGCAAATGAATTCACGAGAGAATTTGGAGCTACAATTGGCATAAAATGCTGGTGGGAAATTTTGCCAGATTAATAAATATGTGTTTCACAAGAGGCCAAATAAAGAGAGTTGTAAAATTATATTCACAATGCTTTCTCTGCTTTACTCTGAATACTAGTGAGTGAAAAAGTAAAGCTGACTTAAGTAAGTTTCTGAAGCTTGCAAGTAGACTAGAGCCATGGCTGTAAAAGAAAAGTCAGTCATGCAGTCATCAAAAAACATTTTTGGCTTTTTTGTAATAGGTCCCATTCTTGCAAGTTTGAAATTTCATAATTCAACAGCCTTTGTAACGGAGACAAAATGTTATGGAACGCTAATGCCTAAAACAATCAGAAAAATGCTTTAGTGGTGCTTAGGGACATGGTTTAGTGGGTGATATTGGTGGTAGGGGAATGGTTGGACCAGATGATCTTAGAGATCTATTCCAACCTTTATGATTCTTCAATTTTTTTTTGTGGCAAAGACAATTATTCTGCTATTATGGCCTGTCATGGGCTGTATGCTTATGTATATTTAAAGTGAATTTTTAAGGTGTCTTTCTTTTTTCTTTTTTTTTTTTCTTTTAAGCATGCTACAAGGGTGAGCTGGGCCAAGCTGTATCATTACTAGTGTCTGAACGGTGGCTATTAAAGTCCAAAGAGGAGGTGGCAACTGGAACCACAGTCACTGATGCATGTTTCAAGACAGTTTGTCCATTGTCGTTTTCCCATCAGCAGGCAGCTATGAGATTTGCTGTCACTACTGTGCTCCCCTTGCCGAAGAGACAATTACCCTTCTCGTCTCTTGAAGTCCTCCACATCTGAATATTTTTGCTGGCCCCAGATTTGGGATTTGTGCAGTTTGGAAAGAATCTGGACATAACCCTTGGAAAGAATTTTCTGGCATCTGTTTTGACCGAGGAAAAGCTGAAAGCTGTCTTTTGGCTTTCCACCTCCCCTAGAGAAAGCCACAAGGCTGCAAGTTAAACGCAGGTTGTTAGGAGCATGTATCAATTTAAAGGTTGTGTGCTTACCTAGCCAGAAAGCAATAGACAAATTTCTTGGTTTTAATTTTATTTGGCACAGAATAGGCTTTATTAATGTGGCTTTCCAGTAAGACTCAATGCTCTTTAGGAGTTTCTAAGTGAGATGGGTGAGGATCTTGTTCACTGTATGTTCAATCTGCCATGGGTTCTGAGGATGAAATGGTCAGCGTGGGGACATGGATGTTTTAAGTACTCAGGTTACTAGTAACTGGAGTGTGATCTCTAACCCATTTTATATTAACTGGTGAATAATAGCTGTCATATGGAAATAGCTGTCACTCATCTACTCTATATAGAACAATGGACTTAGTAGAGCATTCCCTATCCTATTGCAGATACTTAAGCCTTTCTGCACTCCATTAAAAAAAAAATCAAGCTAAGGTTTAGTTTTCCTAAAGTAGAAGTATAGGTATCTACATATCATTTTTGCAGTCCTCCCAGTAATGGACTCAGAAGATGAAGTAAAGCATCTCCCTTGTGAGACTCTTCTTGTAATAAACAGCCAAATCCAGCAAAGTTTGCAGAATGTCATGTTTGTCATATTTTAAGTAAAACTTGACAAGTTACAAAAGAGCCTCAAAGAAGGAAGGAATTTCTGTGCTGATGTTTTACATTCAATTCTACTTGCTTGAATAGTGTTGAACAGACACAACTTCATCTTCACTCCCAGTTCAGAATGAAAATGTCAGAACAAGGCTGTGCTGATGTACAGCGAGGGTAAGAGTCAGGTGCCAATAGACATATGGGATTCATGTGTTACCTATTTAAGCCTCTCCGAGGACTGAAAAACTGTGCTGCTCTGGGGGAGCTATGAACACATGAGGTGCTCGTGTTCAACAAGCAGGCATACATGCTAGTAAGATGCACTAAAAACAATAAGAAAAGCAAAGTAAAACTCCTCTGAGGAAGACTTTTTGTTGTATGTCAGTCTGCATTATGGACAGTCATATTGTTTCCTAAAACCCATTACATTTATCAATAGTGTATGATTGTGCAAAATGGTACAAATTGTGGATACAAACCCGTGCACATACGGGTTTTTAGCATTCGCTAAAACTGCTCTTCCCTGGCAGTCCCGACTTTGACAGCAAAGACTGTGAGCAGCCCAGAGTGTGTATGAAAGCACCCCGTATCACACGCAAAGTTAGTTGTTTTTTTTCCTCATTTTCTAGTGCCCAGAGGCTCCAACCCAGTCTAGGTCAGCTTCCGACTTCCCCACAAAGGTTGGTGTCTCAGGGGCGAAAACGAGAGCAGGAGCAAGCGGCTGGGGAGGGCCAGATGTGCTCCGAGAGGATTTAGTGTCTTGGCAGCCCCTGTTCCCGAGGGGTTGCTGCTCCCTGGGGTCCAGCTGCTCTTGTTCTCATCCCAGGTGTCATTTTGGGACTCGCTGGTCTCCTGCCTACTGCTCACATCTGGTATGAACACGCACTGAAGTGAAGAGGGACTGGGGGTCTTTATCCCAGCCAGACTGAAAACTGGGTCCAGGCACACATACAGGGGTGCAGGGGGGAGGCAGCATTACCCCGTCCCTTTTGCCAGGGGGGTGCAATAAAGCCAGGAGGGAAAAGTGTTACAAGAAGAGATCAACCTGTTTGTTTTAGCATCTTTGTTAAGAGCAAAATGGTGAGTTGACGCAGTGAGATTCACTTGTGGAGAACGAACTTTCTGTGGCAAAGAGCAGGTAGGAAAGGATTTAACAACAGCCTAAGCTTTCCAGTGGGAGAACAACCAGCCATGCATCTTGCCCGGAGACGTGGAGTATCCTTCTTAGTACGTTTACTTTACACCCAGGTGGGATGTCTTTGACTTTGATGGGATAAAAGGAGGATGGATGTCTTTCATGTTCTATTGAGATGCTGCAAGCCTGTACCCAAAACCTCAGGTCAGAATCACTGTCGATTTTGGCATCCAAAGTAGCTACAGTTAACGGTGTTCACAGTGCGGTATTTTATCTTCCCAATCTAGATGCCTCCTAGTTACAACGCTAATTAGCATTGCTCATATAAAATGGGAAGCCCTTAGACTTTCCATGAAGTTATTAGTGCCAGGATTTTATAGATAACATTAGCCTCTGTGGAGTTTACCGAAGGTAATTTATATTCTATTTGCAAGCAAAGGAAAACTCTTAGTTGTTTGACATCATAAAACAATAAAACCAGGAGATTTATTGCAGGGGCAGGGGGAACAGGGCCCTTGAGCTGCTTTGTTTATCATAAAAAGTCGGGTTAATCAGATGTGCACATGTGCCTCCCATATTTTCTGGTTCAGTTTTCCTCCCTGTGCTGCTCCTTGACAGGCTTCGCAAAACGTGAAAAGGCATGGAAGCCCTAGAGAAAAAAAAAAAAAAGTGGATTCTATAGTATGAGGATTATATTTGTACATCTAGAGGGTATATATCTCCCTCTTGAGATACCATTAATAGAGAAAAGACACGTAACTGAGCTGTAACTTCTCCCAGCAAAGGGCAACGTAGGAAATCCCTGCAGCTGTGCCACTGCTCCTGGTGTGCTGCTGAAGGTGCAACGCCAGCACCTTGGAAATGCTCGTCCCTGACGATGACAGCTCCAGGCAAAAAGAGACATAGTGAGGAAACCTGAGTGTCCAGGCTGTATTAGTTAGCTTCATAAAAGACAATCCCTCTTCCAGAGGAGCTTTGCTCACCGCTGTCCTGAGACCATCGTGGCTGCAACAGCCCTGCCTCTTCTTTAGGGGCTTTCTGAGGTCCTGATGTGAGTAATATGTGGGTATTTTTGGGGGTTGCAGGAAAACGCTGCTGCCTTGAAGGTGCTGTGGCCAGCAGAAAGAAAGTGTTTTCCCCAAACTGTGCAGGCCAGGGCTGCATTTGGCTCAGCTCAGCAGCAGATGTTGCTGGTGCCTTTCCTTGCCCAGGTGCCTCACTGTCTGTCAGTCATGCGTTTGGGGTTAAACAAGCCAAATCCAGAGACTGGAAGAAGAAGAAACCATCCAGATCACCAGATCGGCAGGGACCAATGTGTATCTTCTCCTCTGCCTTAGCACAGGGTATTTTTTCCAACAAATTTCCTACTGCTGCAGGCACTCTCGGGGTGATCTCCATTCTGCCTGGAAATTAGGGAAACTGAGGCAGAGGGAGGAGAAAAGCAGGTAAGGTGGTTTAGCATGTGTCCCTACGGGTTGTGTGAACAGTCCCAGCACCAAAACCAAGCAAGTGAATTGGTGCTACTTGTGCAGCTGTGGGTGGTTAAGCAGCAAAGCTCACAGGGCCCCCTGACTGCCACAGTGAGTGCTCCCAGCTGCAGGGGGGAGAGAAGCTGGGGCAGGATGTGTGCGCTGGGGGAGCTTCTGCTGATCCTGTGGTACCAAGCAGCAGACGATAATGTGAGTTAAATGGTGTACTTTTTGAGTTTTTCTTCTCTGAATGGGGTCCTAGGAAAGAAGAGGGTGTTCGTGGCAGCGCTTGGGCACAAGGGTTGCCTGGTCAGAAGTGGGGAGGTGGGAGCTGGCTTCTGGGGCTCCCTGCAAGCTGGGGGTGCCTCTGGGCTGGGAGGGTGGCTGTGCTGTGGTGGGGCCCGGCAGGGTGTCCCCAGGCTGCCATGGCACTGCCACAGTACGGGGCACTGGCCCTGCAGGGCCTCAGGGTGGGGAAAGGGTTGTCCTGAGCCTGACTGAGACCAAATAACTTTGGGGCGAAGTGCCTAAACTGTGAAACTTAAAGTGAGCGATGCGTGCTCCCTCTGTGAGCAGGGAGGTTTCTGTGCCTCGAGTGTCAAACCAGGAGGAGGGGGCTTACCTCGTGGTGGCAGTGAGGGCAGGTGCCTGGCCCTCAGAGGTGGCAGGGCAGGCGTGTTCCTGCCATGGGTGCCGCGGTGTTGTGGGTGACACCAGCTTTTGGTTGCATAGGAGAGGTGACTGGCGGTTGTGCCACATCTAGCTCTTGTCCTGTCGTGGTGTGGCCAGCGGGGATGCATCTATAACATGTTTGGAGCTTGCACTACGTGGAAGAGTGGGCTGAGGTGGCTGTGGGCACGGTCCTACCTGCAGGCCTTACAGGACAATGCGATGGGGGATGCAGGGAGGGTGATTTTTACCTCCCAAACTTCTGACTGTACCCCATAACGTTATGGAAGAAAGTTCTTTTGGGGTCTCTGAAAGGGTCTACAGGCCAAACTCAGCAAGGGCTCCTACCTCCCACTCCCTCTTTGCACGTCAGATGCGGGGGGTGCTCTTTGCAGGCAATCTTCTGTACGTGCTGACTGGGGGTGTCTGGCCTTCACAAACGTGCTTGCTGCCTACTGGGGATCTCATTAGCTGCTCCTTGGGACCCAGCCACAGGGATGGGCCCCTTTATTTCCCCCTTCTTCAGGCTCTGAATGACTCTGGAGTTTTCTTCCTTCTCTTTCCCTTAATGAGCTATGCTGCATGGAGCTAAGAGGGGAACATGCAGGCACGGATCTCTTGGCTGAAAGAGTCTAATTGCTAGAATAGGAATGAAATAGCCATTAGAGCGTTTGCTGCTAATTAATTATTGTTTGTGGCTGCTCAGAAGCGGGAGGGTACAATTGTGGTGTAACAGACTTAACAGTGCTCAAAGAACTCCTGTTTATAGCTGGGGGACCTGAATGCTGATGATTACTGGGGATGTGTTGTGCTGATCTCCTATGCTAAGGACCCCCCCTGTTTTTTTCACCTTTTTGACAAAGTTTTATGTTTCCCTGCTTGCTTGTTTTAGCTAGTCTAAAATGGCTGGTGTCTCCTTTACCAGTCAAACTGTGCATGGTAGGAAGTATCAAAGAACTAGTTAACCTGCAAGCCTGCTTAATAACGTCACAAAAAAAATTATTGTTACTAAATACAGGACGTATCTTTTGTCTGGCTTCCTCACTTCTTAGTTTGGAAAAGGTGGAAAGCTGGTGGGGAGAAGAGGAGAAATCTGCACACAGAACCAGCAGACTGATGGCTGACAACAAGTGCTTGTGATTTACAACGGGGTAATTTTCCAGCTGCCATAGTTTGTGTTAGCACAAACGAGAATTGATGGCAGCTTGAGTTAACAGTCTGTGCGGAGAGGAACTGGCACATGGTGGCTTTGATCTCCTCTGCCACAGGAGCAGCCGCTTCTCCAGCCACCCAGAAGGAGCTGGTGAGCTCTGGCCCTGCTGCAGCTGCCTGGACAAAGTGGGAAAGGTGCACAAGTGTTGGAGCAATCCCTGGAAAGGACCGAGTGGAGCAGAGCCCAGCAAGTGCCCAGGATGGCTGGGAGAAAACTTCCTCTTGCTTTCCCTTGATTCCTCCATGTGCTGCTTCTTTCCAGCCCCGACGCCTCGCTCCTCTGCTGCGCAGGGCACCCCAAACCCTGTCTGTGTTGTGCCACTTCTTCTGTATCATGCCTTGCTCCACAAAGCACTGGTGGAACAGTGGAAGATGGTAAATATATTCCAATATGTGATGTGTTGCCAAACATCAGGATGATGTTGAGCCTATTGGACAAGGATCCGGATGGAGAGGGGGTGGTTTGAAGCAGGATTTAAAAAAGAAAAAAAAAGGGGGGGGGGGGGGGGAAACATCTGTGCTCCTCTCCCTTGCTAATTGCCAGGGGATATTTGGGGGACTCCACCTAGCCCTATCTCCGTGAGGATGCAGACTCTAGGGCAGGAGCGTTGTCCCTGCGGAGCTGGAGTAAGGTGGATGCTGTGGTCACGGTGGTGCCCACCTGTGTGCATGGGGCTGCCCGGCAGCAATGGAGGCGTGATCAGTGGGGCGCGAACGTAGTGCGTGGGGAGAGCAGCACCAAACGTGGGGCAGGCTGAGGCTGCATGTGGTTCCCAGGCTGGGCACTCCGCTCTCCGTGAGGCACCCTTAATTCTATGTTGGATGATTTTCTCAGCTCTAGCTGCTATGTAAAGAGGTTTTATTCCAATGTGGTTTATTTTCAATAATTAAAGGGGATAATAGTACAATTACAGGTAAAGTATATTGCTTATAGTGTAAATATTCTTTGTTTTAAGATTTTCCCCGAAGTTCTTCAGTAGTTCTTGTTAGGAAATATGGCACATACCAGTCTTTCAAAAGTGGCAGTGAGAGGAGCTAGTGGGAGGAGTCTGAAGTACATAAATATGATTTTTTTTTTTTTTAATTAAAAGTTCACTCTCTGGCTGTTTCTTGCCATGGTGTCTGACTAATTATCATGTTACCAAAGGAATGCACAAACCTGCAAGCCTTGGTGTTTGGAGTGTCTTGACAGGTCTGCTTTTTTTTTATTTTTGATGGAAATAGATGTAACTTTGCTATTATCAGTCTGGTTCTCTTTTGAATTTTGAATTACTTTTTTTTTTTTTTAAACTAATAGTCTGTTTTATGTAAACCTCTTAGAGATTAGGAGTTGATTTCAAAGATCATCCTCTATAAAGTCCCTTGATCATATTTTATGGTTCCTGTGACTCATGGGTGTAATCTCATATCCCTGGGATATTTATGACATGTTCGCCTAATTCCCCATGGTAGCTAATCTCACTTCTCTACCTTAAAAATATTAAAATATCTTTAAAGCAAGACTGGTAAAAAGGCAACTTTTACAGCCAATCTTCAGCTCCAATTGCTCCTGCTGGGGAAGTCATAATGATGAATTTGTGACATAATTTCTGCGGCAACATGCTGGGATTTCATAAATGGGGATGGTGATTATAGAGCAGGATCAGGTGAAGCTGGATTGTGATGGAAAAAGCCCTGATTCAAATGCAAATTGTTCAATAATGGCATAGGGGATACCAGAAATTACTGGCAATTTATTTTATTTGGGTTAAGCTCCTCATTCAGTCTTCTCCGGTCGGAAAGTCACTCTTTTAAGGAAACAAGCAAAAGAAATGGCTAGAAAACAAATCTTCCTCCTCTTGAGAGAATGAAATTGTTCTAATTCACTAATAATTAATCAGTTAGTGTAATTGTTATTAACGTTCAGCATTTCTATGACTCGTCCTATTCAAGGCTCTCCAAGTGCTTCACAGACCCTAATTGATTCCACCTTCCCTGGAGCAGGATCCCATAATCTACCCCAATTTCTGGAGACGGCGAGGAGCACAGGCACAGAGGCTAAATGATTCTCCCGAGGTCGGACAGGGAGCTGGAGTTCAGGTGTACATTTCATAGACCAGCCTCTACCTAGCTGGGTTTCGGCAGTCGGGCGGTGAATGCGGGCACCACGAGGCGATGTGATGCTGGTTGCAGCCTTGGAACAAATCTGGCAGCGTTCAGCTGTCCGGCACGAGGAGCGAGAGCTGGTGCAGCTGCCACCAGCCCCATGGGCACGTGTCAGCAGTGACACCAGCAGAACCGGCTGCTAGTTGGTTATTCTTCATGACATTAGAAGCAAGCTGGCTTGTTTGGTGTGGCTTTTTTTTTTTTTTTTCCCAAATAGCTTGGAATTTAAACTGTTTAGCCAAGGATTAAACTAATTGCTTCTGCAAAATGCTGTTCCCACACCATCTAGCGCGCATCTGTTAAGTGGTGAGGGATAACTGAACCAGTTGCCAGATGGTCCCCTGGATTTGAGTGGCCAGGAGCCAAGGAGCTGCCAGTTGGCGGTTTGTGGGGTTCTAGCAAAGAAGTCACGCTACGTGCACATTCCCCTCGGTTACTCCTTTCTGCCTTAATGAAGATACTGTCTAATGCAATAAAGCAGCCATTAGCCTCCTCCCTGCCCTCCCCTCTCCCCAAAAGCAGCCAGTTTTTAAAGTCTGATCTGATCTGACTGGAGCAGGCTTTTCCAGGAGCTTGGGTTCTCTGCACGCTATGTGTGCAAATGCACTTTCTCAAGTACACGAGGTATTCAGCCTCCTGCCCGCCAGCTGCCTCTTTCTGCCCTGTAACAGAAAGGTGCCCTCACAATGCAACTGCTGTTTGAAAGTGTTTGCAGCTTTATCGGTAGCAAGTCAGGAAGACTTTATTGTTTACCCTTGATTAGTCAATGACACCTCCAAAAGACATTAGCAGTTTTAAACTCCAACCCAGGAGTTGCATGTAATGCTTTGTCCAAAAAGCACATCATATTTGCTGTGCTTGAAGGAAGGCAGTCGTGCACTGGTGGAAGGGAGTGTTAGATCGGCGTCTGAAAGGCTGCCTGTAGTAGGTGAACCCCAGCACCCTTGTTTAAAATTCAGAGCATCTTTCCTGGGGCTGCACCACTGCTTGGGAACCTCGAGGGTGACAACCAGGCAATGTGTTTTGTGTGGGACTGCTGCTGGGGCCAGCCCTGGCACCCAAAATCTGACCAGGACTCGGGTCTTGTTTGGTTTCTGACGATGCAGAGCTAGACCAGAATGGGGATCGCGTGTGGTGGGTGCTGGAGTCGCTTCCAGGTGTAGGACTGCTGGCTCCCCGGGGACGCTGGTGCCTGGCTCTTGCTGCTCCCTGGGATGTAGAGTGGTGATGGCCAGCCTGAGCTGTGTTTCCACTCAGTCTTTGTGCTGGCAAGGCTTCCTCTTGCCTAGGAGTCACAGGAATCCAAAGCTGCATGCTGGGATAGGGAGGGACGGAGCTGGGAGCAGGCGTTTTCTTTTTGGCAGAGTGTTTACTGAGAAATATAAGGTTTATGTGATTTATGTTGAAGTCCACAGTATGAATACTTTGCTGGATTCTCTGCGGTGTGGTACGGTGCTGTTACTTTCCTACCTGGGTTGAAGTTGGCATGCGGTAATGTGCACAAATCCGCCAGGATGAAATCCTGGTCAGTAAAAATAATTAATAAAAGCAGTGGGTGCATTTGGGAGGTGACTGTAATCAAATCCAACAGCTCTGGAAAACCAGAGCCTGGAATTTAAGAAGTGTTTGGACTGTGCACTGAGTCACATGGTCTAAAATTTTGGGTAGACCTGTGTGGTGCCAGGAGTTGGACTCAGTGATCCTTATGGGCCCCTTCCAACTCGGGATATCCTATGATCTAGAGCCTGCAGTGGCCCATAGGGAAGCTCCCACCGAAGCGGGTGGATTTTACAAGTGGAAAGTCCCTCCCTCGGGGGGGTTTGCCTGTGCTGCCCTGCAAAGGGAAGGGCCATGGGCTCTGCCCACAGCTGCCACAATGGGTATGGAGCGGAAAGCACCCGACTTGAGGCGAGTTAGCTAAAAAGGGGCTTTGCTCTTTGAGGAGGTCTGGTGTGGTGCATTACAGAACGTTTTCCCCCCTTACACCAGTAGATGTGTCGCCGCCTGGCTGGGTGACCCTGCTGGAGCGGGGGCTGCAGGGCGCGGGGCTGCCGAGCTCTCCTTGGGGACAGCCGCACGGAGGGAGCGTGCAGCAGACTGAGTTACAGGCTTTGAGGAGAATTTACAGCTTCAACATTAAAAAGCACTTTGGCAGCGGAAAGTTTGGGTTTTGGTTTGCTGTCAAAAAAGCGGTGGAAGCGGACAAGTTCCAACCAAAACCACTTGCTGGTGGGGAAGTCAGCAACGGTTCCCTCTCTTTCCATCTGTAAGTGAGAAAGAATCACAGCGTTTCCAAAGCCTTCTCTGCCCAGGACAGACCCAACCATTTGGCTCTGTTGATGAAGGAGTTAAATGGAGTGCTTAGCAACTGGGGGGTGAATTCCTTTTTCCTTAAAGAAGGGGTTTGGTAAGAGGAAGAGGTGGTGGTGGGGGGGGGTGTGCCCCCAGTGTTGGGCTCACAGCTTACAAACCTACCCAGGGCTGCTGAGAAACTCCTGGTGTTGCAAAGTAGTGGCTGCCTCCTGCTGTGGTCTGTGCCGATGGAGAGGGGCTCTTTGGGCCGAGGTCCTGCCCTGGGCATGAGGAAGTAAAAGAGCCCCTTGCTCTGTGCCTGGGGAGGGATTTTGCCAAGTCGGACCCAGCCTTCAGGAGAGGCAATGCCTGTGTGGAGGCTCACTTGGGACGCAGCATCGCTTGGAGAATGTTTGCGCGGCTCCTAGCACAAGCAGGGCCAGCACTGAGAGGCGTCTTGTATAGGCAGGAGAAATAGCTCTGGCCCCAGAAAGCTTTATTCCAGCCTCTCTCGGCTTGCCGTGGAGCGCTGGGCTGTGTGGCAAGCCCTGACAGTGCCTCTCACTCAGTGGCTTCCCTGGGCAGGAGCTGCATGGGGATGAGAATAGCACAGGGCTATATACGGAGATGTTTGTGCTGCGGTTAAAACCCACGTCCTTTTGTTCCTCCTCTGGAGGAACGGGATGTTCCCTGCCAAAGCACCGTCCTCTGGAGGAATGATGCCTGCTGGCACTGCTGCCCTGTCAGAAAGAGCCCCAGGAGTTGCGGGGCACCTATGCCTTTTCCCACTAAAGCCAGAGCAAAGGGGAAAGTCTTCTGGGAAAAATATGCCTGAACACCTGGGGTTTGGGTAGGGATGTGGGCAGGAGCAGGGGAGGCAGTAGAGGTGTGCGTGGAGGATCTCTAATTGCTTTTCATTCTCACCTGGGGGATGTTCGTGCCCCGGCCCCAGGAGTGGCATGGAGCTGGCTTATGGATGCAGCCAGCGCTGCGCTGTGCTGGATGTGGCCGTGGGCCTGCTGGCAGCTCAGGGCTTGTGCAGGCAATGATGCAGACTGAGGGTGAGGAAACAAATGCAGTAGAAAAGAGGCGCTTCTATTCCTGGCAGTGGCTGTCGGGGACGTTGTGGATGCTTTGGCACCCTTTTTGCAATGCCTGTGCTGTCAGCGCGTTTCGGTGTGCAGGGGGTCCCACAGGAGGGGTAAGCAGCAGTGGGGGTAGCAACAGGGGAGGGGCTGGGACCCTTCTGCAGCGGAGGGATGGTTCCAGCTGAGCCTTTCGGACCTCCCAACAAAAAAAGGTGTTGGGTGGGGGAAGACGATTGGGTTATTCTTTTCCTCTGGTAGCTGTGAGCCTCTGGCGGAGGGTTGGAGCTGGCCTGTGGCAGGAGCTGCTGGACCACATCCATTGCCGTGTGGTGGCTCTCCTGGCATCCCTCCTGCCTCACCCCACACCACCCTTTTTCCTGTGCCTGCTCGGTTTCCCCTGCTCCTGCCTGCAGCTCACACATGCGGCACTGGGGGAGGACAAAATGTGCGTGTGGTGCTGGAGGAAGGAGGAGGTGAACGGAGATTTGAGCTCAGAAAGGAGTTTGGTCTGCTGTGCACTTGTAGGGATGCAGATAAGGTCTCGGCTGAACTTTCTGAGGAATATAAAGTAGAAAATAGCGTGCTGACTGTCAAGCGCTCTGTGCTGCTGCTTGGATGTTCAAAGGGCAGGGCCCAGGGGGTGCCCTAGGAAGAATATTGGATATATCACCAAGTCAGTGCACGCGGGTGTGCAAAATCCATTGGTGCAGTCATGCTCTGACCTGCAGGTCCCTGGGAAGGGAGCTAGTGCACCTCTGTCCTTGGGAAGCACTTCTGAGAAATACAGGATGAAAAGTGAAACATGCCTTTATGGTTGTTTTTAAGGATGAATCAAAGAGATAAAGGCAAACTGAGATACTGAGAAGGTGCACATATGGAAGAAGCTCCTTTATTGAAATTACAGGCACACAAATCCAGAAAAGCCTCATGGGTTGGGTCTAAGAAGCTTACCAAAATCAGCACCTAATCAGTGTGATCCGTCCTTGCCCGGGCTACAGGGTAACTGACCTTCAGAAACTCAGGCCTGGGATGAGCATGGCAATCCCTGGCAGCACGCGAGGAGCCCTGCTCTGCAGGGATGTGACCTGGGTCAGAAGAGTGAAGGAAATGGTCAGGGCAAGTACAAACCCCAGCCCCTCGGAGTCCCAGCTCCCTGAGACAAAACCGAGCTGCGATGCTCACAAAAGTTTCTTCAGAAATGATTGATTGGGAAACGTTAGCTTTGGTGTCTGTACCCATCCGTTGCATTTTCACCAGGTACAGAGGCTAAGGTTTGCCATAGCAGTTCTGCACAGAGGATCCTTGCAGAATGTGAAAGCCCCATGCAGCTTGGAAATGCCAGCCTGGCTTTTTGCAAGCCGTCCTGCTGTGCAGAGCTGCGTCACTGTCATGCATCCAAGCCATTAACGTGCAAGGAAATCTGGGAGATCATCACTCGGAGCTCCACATCTTCCACGTAACGGTCTTGATTCCTCCCAGCTCATTTGGAATGTGTTTGGGGGTCAGATGAGAAATGGAGTGGGATCAGTTAGCCTGGGGGAAGCTCCCACTTACGTGCGTTTCTCTCTTTCCAAAAAGAAGACTCCAGCATATGCATGCATAGCAGAAAGTGGTCTGGGCGAAGAATGCGCCCTCAAAGCAATTCCAGTTCTGTCTTGGGGATGCGCCTTGCGTTTTGCATACACTGAACTTGGTCCAACATGCTCTGCATGTTCGAATATGGCTTCATGAGCACGTTCAAATGAGAGACTAGTATTAGTAGGCACTCTCGCTTCAATTTATGCTAAAAGCCAACAGATGGGGGAAGTAAAATGCCAGGAAACCAGGCCCCCGATCAGGTGGTGTTAGCTGTGCTCATACTGTATTTAGACAATAGGCTGTATTGCGTATTTGGAGACTGATCTTGTGAAAATGAAACCCTGCTGGTGCTAACCCACAGAGGCTTTGCACACTGGGAAAATGGCCAAATTCCTCTGGAAAATGGTGAATCTCCAGCTGGGGGAATTAATGAAAATTCACTTTTGCCAAAAAGCAGAATTTCATCTTTTTGCATGACAGAGTGGCTCTTGCTGCTGGAGATTCCCCCTCTCCTGCCACCCCATCTCGTGCACACATGGCAGTCAAATACCCAAAACTGCTGCAGGGAAGAAGAGTAATTTGTTCCTTGTATCTGCTAGGGCTAAGGCAAGGAGTCAGGGGTTTGGGCTGCAGCAGGAACGTGTGGGCTTCATGCCTGGAAATCCTTCTGAGATGTTAGGAGTCACCAGGGATGGGATTGCCCAGGGCATTTCTGGCACTGGAGGGCTTGAGGACAGCATGGTAAATGTGTTTGCAGGGATGCAGGCTTACACGATCTTGAGGTGGGGGAACAGACCAGGGAATCTTTCATCTTGCCCCATTCCCTATAATTTCTGAGATGGCTGGCTGTGGAGCTCTCCTGCTCCCAGCGCTGGCCTCATCCCTGAGTTCCTTTGTTTCTGGAGAGCTTTGTAGTGGGTTGGCTGTTTGGTGGTTGGATCTGGCTTGGTTTTGACCCTTCTGCAACCCTTTCTCTCCAGCCAATGCGAGACTGAGCTTTTACTCTTCATACCAGCTGTGTTAAACGAGCTCCCAGAAAATCCCCTGCTCCATCCTATCTGCTTGCTCAGGCTGACTTCAAGGAGACCAAATCTGCAAGGGCCACATGCATGAGGCAGGATCTCTAGAGAGCAACAACTCATCCATGGTCAAGACTTTCAGGAAACTTTGACCTAAATAACTTTCCCAGACTAGTTTTCTTAAGTTTTCTTCTCTAATTTCCAGCACGTGGTTCCTGAAGTGGGTGTGCATTTCCCTTGCATTATGCGAGGAAAGGAGAGGAGCTGAGCTAGACTGCAGCAGCTGGGCTGTTGACACAGGCAAGATAGCCAAGCAACTCATACAGACACCAATCCTGTCCCTGTTTTGGCTTTTGAAGTGCAGTATGAACGCTTGAAGGATTTAGCTCTTAGCAGAGCTCGTTTACCTTTTTCTGAGTAGAAACCTGATCAGTGTTCTTGTAAAGCCACGTGCTATCTTCAGCAGCTCGTGGTGAAGTTTCTTGTCGATCTCTCTTAGTCAAACTGTCTGATAATCACAACTGGAATGTGAAGCCAGTTCTATCTTCAAATGCAATAGTTACATGTGGAAGGGAGAATATAGCAATGTGTCGCTGTATCATGTCCTGCAGTCCTGCTGAAGGAGAGCAGGCAGGAGAATGATCTGGAGGATGGGGCACAGCTGTGTTGGAGACAAGCGCTGTTCTTCCTTTTAAAATCCAACCTTTGTCTTTGGTACTGGATTATTTATTTATTTTTTATGGTGGGAAAAGAGGGGAAATTCTGATTTGTATTGTGAATTGGTGGGGGGAGATCTGGGATTACGCCTTCCGTGTCTATCTTGAAGGACTTGCAATGGGTTGCACTTGTTGGAAATCTGCCTAACTAAAAAGACAATATCTGGGCCTACAGTTTCAACCTCCTTGAACTATATTGTGTGCTCCCTGATGAATAACCTGCAGAAGGGTTTTTGTCTGTAGGGGAAAGCATGTGGCAGTGCAGTCGTAGCCAGGGACGAGTGAGGGCCTTGCTTCTAGCTCAGGTATGTGGCAGTAGCTCACGTGCATGCCTCCAGCAGGTGAGTTTGCCCGGTCTGGGACTTGGGGTTTGGGGAGCCTGGTGGCAGTGGCCCATAGAGGCACCGAGAGTTGCTGCAATGCTGGTGGGTGGCCAGGTGGGAACCTCCCCTTTCTTCTCCCTTTGCATGGGAGGTATGTTCCTGTGGGGACCTTTTGGCACCTTATACGAGAGCTTCCTTGCGGATCCCTGGTCACTGTGGGCTCTGCGGTGACTGTGGAGCTCCTGGGGCCAGCACCCTGCCTGCAGCTTGGGAACTGCCACACCGCCTTTAACAAATAGGGGCTGCGGGGAGAAATGAGAACATCTTTAACCACCCCAGAGAGATTTGGGTCGTGCTTATGACTTGGATGTTTGCTTGATGAACAGTGAATTGACGCAGTCCCCCCTGCCCCTTTCCAGCCCTTGGGAACCACTTGTGAAATGAATAGCAATTGTTCTCTGCTCAATTAGTCATCCGTAAGTGAATGCCTCGTGGTGGCCGTCCCCAGAAAGGCGTGCAATTGATGCATTTCACCAATGGCTACACCAGAAGGATCTCTCTTTGCATGGCAAAGTACAGGGAAAAGATACAATGGCTGCGAAGTTGTCCTCGGCCTCTCGAGAGGAAGCGTGCTGCAGTTGTTGTACTGGGTGCTGCTGAACCAAGCGCGGTGCTCTTGAAACATATTGAGCTTATTAGAAGTGCATGTCGACTCTGGGACTTCGGTCTGACTGCGTGGCAAAACAGTTAGGCCAACGAATATGTGATAATGTTTTTTATAAATGTGATAATTAGATAAAAGAAGGGGGAGTTGGAGTTTAGACTCGAAGACACTAATTAAATTCACATTGACAAATCAGCATATTGGTCTCATATGGATTAAAGCAGCCCTGAAATGATTCTTTTGTTTAGATTACACTAATTAAATTCACACATTTTGCCAATCCACAACAGTTACCTTAAAGCACAGACAGCTGAAGCTAAAGCTCTGAGATGCATTTCAGTGAGCGTGCTGAAGTTGGAGCATTTTTTTGCAGAGCTAATAGCTGAGAATCTTAAGAAATTTGGGGGCTAATAGTTTGTGGAAAATTTTATACCCTCACAACCAAATGCTGTCAGAATGATGCATGCTTTTACTTAAACGCTGAGTGCTTAACTGCAGTTTTAAATTATGCTCACTGATGAGGTAATAAAGTATTTCAGTAAATATGTCTCAGAGGAGAACTTGGGAAGGAAAAAACACACATATTCCCAGTAGCCAGTTTGTTCAGGTCAGTATTTAAAAACCATAGGTCACACATCAGAGAATTATGGCCTGCTGCTGGCAATATTTTTGGAAGTTAGGACTTCATAAATATATCAGCTACTCAATGCAGGGCTGCCCCACAGCAGCTTCTGAGCAAAAGCCAAGGGATATGAGTTTAAAAAAAAAAAAAGTTAATATATGTTTCTGCAATAGCCAGTTTCTTTCAGGTTAAGGCTTACAAGGCTGCTTTTTGGGCGCAGGGCACTGGGCTGAGCACAGCCCTGGTACCTGAGCAGCAGCTGCTGGCTGTCCTGTACAGGCAGGGTGGGTGAATGCCTTGAAGGTGCTTGTAGGGCTGCAAGCTGGTCTGAGGGCACAGAGCATCCTTCCCTGCAACACCGCTGCCTTTCTGTCCTCGTGCAGCTGGAGGGGACCCTGACCACGGCCTGGGCTGGAGGCTTTTCCCCATCAGCACTGCAAGGCTGTGTTTGGCACTGCACAGTCTGGACAAACCACGTCTCCCATCCTTAAGGACAAAATCTCAGTGCAAGCAAGCCGCGCTGCCTTTACTCCAAGGTGTGAGGCCCCCGCAACAATCCCGAGTCATCACCATCTAGTCATCAGCAAATATTCTATTTTCTGTCAGTAAACACAATTTAAGCACTTAGCAGCTAAGCTTCTTAAGATTCATAGCTGATGAGGGAGCAATTAGGAAAAGATTTTAATGAATACACACGAACTGGGGGGCTCCCGCGGGGGGAACGGCGAGGTTCGCGAGCTCGGTCTAGAAAAGCGTTCAGACACGCAGCAGTAAAACACACTTTAACAGGAACTCTTTACTTTGGGGCTAATTATACTAATCTTTGCTGTGTTATCTGTTTAAACTCTGGCTGTCAAGCAGGCAGCTGGCCCAGCTCCTGCCCGTGGCTGCCCCTGCAGCCACCCGGAGTGGGGAGAGGGGGGTTGCACAGCGACTGGTGTGTGCTATTGCAACAACTTCCAGTAGTCGAGGAAATAGGGTGAGACTTTTTCTGTCTGTGTGCCTCCCAGAAGGTTTGATAGTCACAGGGTTTGATGACTTCTGTGCTTCTGTGGAGAGACTCAGGCTTTTTTTCACGTCAGGTGTTTCCAGCTGCAAGTGACGGTGAGACTGCGGGGCAGTGGGAAACCAAAGGCAAAGGGCCCTGCTTGGGGAGGGGAGGGTGGCAGTGCTTTTCACGAGTAGGTTTTCATCTTTTTTCCTTTTTCTTAAAGCACCAAGATTCGGACTGGACGTAGAGTGCTTTAGAAATGCAAATTTCATTAGTTTCTCTCTGCCGTCAGTGCAGGTGAATTGCATATCACGCTAGTGATGCGGGCACGTAGGGTAAAGGAGCACCTTGGTGGATAAAATCAGCACCTCTGGGTCTCCTCCCTCCCTGCTCTGCTTTGAGCAGCTGTGGGGGCAGCTGGGTGAGGGCTTGTGCCTAGGGATGGTGCTGTGCCCCGCGTCCTCCTAGCCACAACGTGGGTTACTCATGGGGAAGGACAGGGGATGGCATGGTGGCTTTCCGTGTAGTGACCAGCTCCAGGGCCCATTGCAGTGCAACATGTGGCAGCTGTAGGTCCTTGTCAACTTCAAAGGCCTTTACAGATGTTAATTAACTAATCCTGCCTAATGTGATCTGTTTGTCAGTGACTTACGCTTGCTCATCCACAGCCACGCTGGGGAGTGGGTTGGCTGTTGCTGCGTGGGTAAGGTAAGGGGTCATCCTGGGGATTGTCCAATAGCACTCCTTGTGTTTTTTTTTTTTAATTTATTTTTTGAAAAGATATGGGTTAATTGCAATAGAGGGCTTCTGGGATGCTCAGGCTCTGGCTGGCGGGGTGCCAGACAGGGAGGTGGCACCAGGTACCCAGGTGGGACCCAGCAGGGCACTGACCCCATGGCACTTGTGTCTCTGGGGTGGGCAAAGGCTCCTGTTGGAGCACCTAAAGCTCCTTAAAGCCCCTGGCTTTGTCTGGGCGTACTGCGGGGGTTGCTGCAGCTAAAGCTGCAGTTCTTGTTCAGCTCTGCTGGTGACAGTGTTGTCTGAGCAAAAAGCTGCGGCCCCTCTCAGTGCTGCGGTTGCGACCGTGGGACAGCCTGGCTGGGGACAGACAGACAGCATGGGCCAGGGGGTGGGAGAGGAGGCCGGGTTGGAATGGGAGGAAACAGGTAAGGAGGAGGGAAGATGAGCAGGAAGATCAGAGAAATTTTAGCTTAACACCCAGACACTAGGTTTACTAAATTTAGCCAAAGTTCAGACCCAGACTGCTGTGAGCAGCCTCAAAATGTCCCTTGTCCTGGAAAGCGTTCGGGTACTCAGTCTACATGCAGGGAGGTCCCCGAGGTGCTGGGCTGCTTCAGACCTCTGATGGCAGGGATTTTTGTGGCATTGCACCAAACAGCCATATCGAGATGCTGTACGGTCACATGGAAGCGAGAGGTGGCGGCTGGCCTGGAGCCACCCCAACGCTGGAGGGCAGGAATGCATTCTTTTATCTGTTAGCTCACAGCAGGCATGTAGCACTGTCCAAAACAAGATATCTGCACAAGTTCATGTCCTTCCCATGCCTCGCCGTACCCAGGCACCTCAGCTGTGTAATTCCACCCTGCAGGATCCATCAGAGACAGCGTCCCCAGCCTGCTGCTGGCGGTGAGCTCTGCCTTTGGGCCCGCTGTGAGCAGCCGCCTGGCATGTAAGGTGTGTCAGAATGGTGCGCGGTGAATGGGAACTTTGGGAAGTGGTTAGTTAACGAATTAAATAATTGCACGTTGCCCTTCTCCCTTCATGTAAGCGTAACGAATGCACAGTTCAGGTAATAAGCAGAAACCAAGAGCCCACAGTACCTGCCTCTGGGCAGCGAGAGCAGAGGAGCCCTCGGGGCTTGGTGTGACCCCGGCCTGATTCAGACCATGAACGTCAGCTGATGCTTCCAGTCCTTGGGAAACCAGGCTGCTCTTAGCTGTCACCTGCCCTCTCCCTTGGCAAGTGTCCCCTTCTACTGATTATCCCTGGAATTTAGATGTAATATGGGTCTAAACATAAATTTTCCCAGCCTGAAGGAGGCTGACAGGTATCTCAGTTGTCTTTTGGGGGGTGTAGCAATTCTTTTGTGGCTGTCTTGCAGGCTTCAATCCTAAAGCTGTCCCTTCTCTTTTTTCAGAGCAAGCTTTTCTCCAAAAAGAGACCATCATAATAATTTGCTTAAGACTCAGATTCACAGCAGCAAGTAAGATATAATTGCACCCTTTGATCTTCAAAGATCTCATCCAGTGTCTGCTGAAGTCAGTGAAAGCCACTCTGCTCGACTTCAATGAATGTTTATGATACACAACTCTGAAATATCCTTCTATTTTATCTATATATGTCTGATGCCTCTCTGCTGAAAATAAACTTCAGTGTTTAAGTTTGGGCATTTTAACATAATTTTACGTGGCATGAAAGTGTTTCATATTTGAACATGAAAGGAGTAAAATTTGTTTGCCCAAGAAAACAACTGCTACTAAAGAAGTGTGTGGCATCAAGCCCAGATCACCTAATAGGAGTTTGTGCAACACTTGTAGCTGCATCAGCATTGCAGAAACAAGTGCTCAGTTGCTAATGAGCCGCCTGCCAAGCAGTGATGCTGCCATCTGAAAACCTTCCTGGTCCTTGGCATCTGCCTGTAAAAGAGATGTACAATATACAAGCCCAGAAAACTATTTTATTTATGCCAGATGAATTTTGCATATAGTCCAGTGTTTTGGCCTACTTTAAAACCAGATCTATCGATGTAAGTGCACTAAATAATTATATAAGATTTACCTCTGTGTGTGGGTTTAGTGTTTTCCATCTTCAGCAGCAAATGTTACGGACTGGTCCGGAGGGGAAGGTTTTAACAGCATGAGGAATTTGTAATAGAAATCAAATATTAGTACAAGCAAGATGGTATCTTGGCCAAATGAGACTTGATTACATTATTAATCTTGATAGTTATACATGATTTTGTGTGCATGTGATTTGAATACTGGATTAAAAAGCCAGGAGATAAGCCACTAGAATGATTTGGTTTCTTGGGAAATCCCAGTATAAAGGTGCATTTACTACTGATCAAAACTTCCATAGACTCTGGGTAAGCTTACAGGATTTTGTCCTACCTGGATACCGAAGGGGGTCCTTCCCTGCAGAAATCCCATACCGGAGACCCATTGTAGAGGTCACGTGCAGCAAAACAACTTGGCGTGTGCTCAAGCATCCTGGCCACCAAGGGGGAACTGAGCCCCTTGTTGCTGCTAAGCACGTGATCGTGCTTTGATGAGCAGGAATGGTTTTAATGACACACTAATGACTGCCAGCATTACGGCGTCAGCATGTTTTCTTCAAACGTGTCATCACCTAACGGTACATACCCTCTTGTGTGCAGCCATCGCTGTGCCACCTTGTTTTCTCTTTTTCCAGTCTAACTCGTCTCGCCCTATTTTCCTCTGTTATTGCTTTGCACAACTTTAAACACCCCTCTCCATTTTGTGGTGCTTGGGGTCAGGGGAGCATCTGCTTGACCTGATGTGTTAAGAATCCAGTAGGCTGGGCCCCAGACATCTCAAAGACCAAATATCTTGCATTTGGTTGATGTGTTTGACATCTGATAGGTTACTTTTTCTATCCCTCCTTTTAATTTCCTATTTTTGTATGGACTAGTTTAATGGGGGGGAAGTCTGTGTTTAGTTTTTCTATATTCACTTTTCAGTGGGATTATTGTAGCTCTCCTACCTGCTTTTTGAAGGCTGCTTGTGGTCTCTGTAGTTCAGCAAAGCAGAGCGCTGCAAGAAAAGGTAACTTCTGTTTAAAAAAAAAAATCAACAACAAAAAACACTGAAACCTCACTTTGCAGACTGATTTTCATTGCAGCAGCACAGTTATTACTCTGAGTCCCTTAGAGTCTGTTAGGAATCTGCTATGAATGGAGAAAAAGCCCCCAGAGAGTCTTTGAAAAGGTAAACACATGCCTGCGTTCAGCGCGTGTGAGGAAAATACGACAGAGCATAATCTGCAGTTAAAATAAGAATTACCAGCTCCTCTAAGAGACTGAGGTTTTAGACCATGTGGAAGGAATAGTGAGTCTTAGTTGTTATCATCCCCTTTGAATTTATCTTCTTAGGCACCTGCTACCTGTTAATTTTGGGACAGTAACAGGATGAGCGTACCTGTGTCTCCTCATGGCATGTAATGCAGCAGTGCTTCGAAGAGCTGAGCCTAAGGCTCTCCATAGAGAGACCAAACTTAAGGACTGCAAGCACTTATTTTAAATGCATGATAATCATTCCATTCATTCCCCGCTCCTTAAAAACAAAGCCCATATTGGTGCATCCCACAGGGATGCTGGTTCCCTGAAGGCTCCTGCTCACAAGGTGACAGGTGCTGCATGGGTGATTTTCCTACCAGAAGGATTTAGGCTTACTGTTGCCACCACATGTGCAAGGCTTTCTTATGTTAGGAGCAACCTTAGGAGCCAGACAGAGCCACTGTGAGACGGATGCTGCTGTGGAGAATGTGCCTTTTGGTGGCAATGGTGTTGCATGTCAGGATTGGGCCAAGACACAGAAACCTAAAGCTGTATCACAACCAAAGAGCACAACTGCCACCAGGAATGTTTTTGAGCTCCTGCCATGAAAGATAACATTACATACAGCCGGGATAAACTGGACACAGCTTGGTTTTAATGGTGCAACAGTGACAACCAGTGGCCAGCTGGGCTAATCCAAGATGAGTGCCATCTCTGCAGGCCAGGCTGAGCACCCTGGGGTGGCACTGGCAGGGCTCTGCCCCAGCGGTGGGAGATGGGGGGGTTGCCAGCACCTCCCACAGGTGGCAGCCTCCCATGTTTTCTGCTGCAAGGTTGGGTGAGGCGCCAGCACAGTGGCTCTGGGCTGGGTGTCTGGTACCAGGAACCTGGCAGCTGTAACACGGTTTGAGTGTAAATGGCTAGGGCACGGGCAGGGGAAGGGTTTGGGATTAAGCCTCTGATGGCGTGGATCTGCTAGTCTGCCAAAACCTTTATTTCCTGATTGCATCCCTGCATGCTGCAAGTGCGTGTGACTTCAAGTACAACAGAAATGGCGCATGCTTAAAGACTTGCATGGTGCCTCCAGGAGGGAGGGAAGCAACAAATGTCCGTTCCCCAGAGGTCTGCATGTCACCCAGCAGCTCTGCTGGGAGGTTTGCATCCCACAGGTGTATGGGTTGTCCCAAGCAACCTGGCCACCAGAGCCTTTGCAATGGGACATCCCAGAGCAAAGGCACTGTCTTTAGAAGATGTTTTGACTTGAATAGCATTGTCCCCTTATCTGCTGGAACAAGACTATTTTGGGCAGGGGCAAAGCAGACACAGCCTGCCTGCCCTGTGCCTCAGAGCAGTTCCCTCCTTGCAGCCTCAGCTCGCTGTTTGCTCATTTTGGTTTTTCCCTCCCACCCCAAAGAAGTCATTCAAGCTATCAAGTACTTGTCTGGCTCTTTGTGTGTGGGGCCCCACGCCAACAGAAATGCTTTTATCCCAGTAAAAGCAGAAATCCCAGTGCCTGCCTCCACCTAGGCTCTGCTGCATCTTGCTTGCAGGATCCCGGTGGGCTCAGCGCCATGTCCAGCATGTGGTTTTAACGTAGCCTGTTCCCACTTAGAGAAGCTGGCAGCTGATGAGCTTGAGGTCCTCGTGCTCTGCATTTGCCGTCTGTTTTGGTCAGGTTTCAGTCCCTTCCTGGGGCCACTGCTGGGTGTGCACGTGGAGTGGGCAGCCTGGGCTTTTCCCCTGTGTGTTTGGCAGTGCAAAGGCTGGTCTCCTTGCTGCTCATGGATCAAGAGTCTATACAGATATAACCAGATATGTACATGAAAATGTGTTTTCCTAAGCGAGGACAACTCAATAGAGCTAAGGTCTGGACTGATCTTGGGAATATGGGAATAAGGTAAGCTACTTGCAGACTGACACAGCCCAAGGATGTTGACCCATCTTGCACTCCGTGGGTATCTGCAATGCCTCTGAGATGCAAGAAGCAGCTTTGGGCTGTTCAGCGAGCAAATTCTGCTGGAATCCAAGGCTCTGGAGCTGCATGCATGGGGGAAGCCCTCAGGTCTTGGCACAACGTGAACATATGCATCCTAATTTAGGGTGAATTGATCATAGAGGCATCAGAGCACCCAAGCACTGAGCTGCACCCAGGGTTTAGCTCCAAGCCGTTCAGCATCCTGCTCCTCATCTGGGAGAGGGAATGCAGAGCACGGTGGCAGCGCGGGCGCACGCAGAGCCACCGGCACGGCAGCGCATCCCGTGGTGCCGGGCATCGCGGCGCAGGCTTGGGTTACGCTCTGCTCCACTTCTGAGCCCTGTTTCTCTGCCCAGATTGGGCTAAAAGTAAAAAAGTAAAACAGGAGGTGAAAACCCCTACTTCTGTTTGTTAATCTTTCTTTCTTTCTCCTTTCTTTCTTTTTTTCTTTCTTTCTTTTTTCTTTTTTTTATTAGCAGGGCTCCTTTTTTCTCTCTCTTTTGCCTCAATAGAAAGAAAAAAAGTTTTGTCAGCACTCCTGTTTCTTTTGTTGTTTTCTTTTTCTCAGAAGTCTTTTCTGCTTTTATCCTAATCCCAGGCATGCATGAGGGAACAGTTGTGCTCTGTTGTTTGTCTGTTCTGCTAGTTTTGAACCAGTAGGGCTCCCGCTTTGTTCTCTTTATTTTCTGAACACAGAAAGGTAAAAGAGTAGGAATAGTGATTGAAACTCTTAAGAAGAGAAACCTTCGATATTTATTTAGATTTAATTCATTTTTTGCTGTGTTGGTAATAATTAAGGCATGATGACAAATAAAAAAAATAAAAGAGGAAAAAAGAAAAGGGAAAAGGAAATAAACCTCTTCTCACCCATCCGAGATCAGAGTATTTTTGCCCAGGACATTTTAAACTCATACGCCTCAAGACCGTGTATTTTTAACCACATTGCTCAGTTTATTCACTCTCTGAAACCAGACAGCAATTTAACTTATATTTTTTTCCAGCATGCAGAATCATTCATTTGTAGAGATGGTTTTGGGATTCAAACACATACTTGGAAAGCGTCATTAGGCTGTTTTACCTGATGTGATGTCAGTCTGACTTTCAGCTCAGATCTGGGTTTTTAACCTTATATTTATGGCCTTAAATCCACTCTCAACGCTTTCCAGCTATTTGGGGTGGGTGTTGCAGAACTGTTAGTGGGAGCTTGTGTGGATTTTCCTATTTTTCGGTATTTCTTTACTATCTTGGCATACCAGATGATAAATGGCCCAAAACATTTTAACAAATTAAACTAAAAGTAAGCACCAATCCATCTGTTTCTGTTTCATCCCTGCAAAACAAACCTTTTATGATTTTGGTATCCAACATGTGCTTGTTCTCTGTTGCCATGGAGATGCTGTAGGCCTGAAATTTTTTCACAGGCTCTTACGATGAAGTTTTTGAAAACTGTTTTGATTAATTTTTCCTCCACTTCAACTTCTCCCTCACTTAAACTGTTTTCCCTTTTGTTTCACACTTGATTTATGGCAGGTCGCTGTCATTTAAATAGATGCGCGTTTTGAAATTCCTTCTTTCTGTTCTAATGCAAAGAAAAAAATAACCCATGCAAGTCATGCTGAAAGACTTGGTTATTGTTGCTTGTTGGATTTCTGCTCTCTGTGGTTGTCGGGCCTAATTCAAAGTAATTCAGGCTACTCAGTGGGGGCAGTGCATAGCTCCACAGGAAATTATGATAGCAAAAGTCTTCCTGTAGAGCTCTACACTTGGCACTACAAAGTGCCTCAGGCTGCAGTTACCTGAATAGGGTTGAATTAGACCAGACAACCGCATCATCCCACTTCTTAATCTATTAGAGCGATATACAAGTGGCAATTGTTGATTGCAAAAATGGGATTAAGAGGCTCTTCAAGTGAATTGATTTTCTTGTGAGAACAAAAAGAGGAAAGAGAAGGCTCGTTTGAATCACACAGCCAGAAAGTTTCGTGAATGGGTTCCACTCCAAATGTTAGAATTAAAGCAATCAGTGTTTCCCCATGGAGTGCGCAGGTGAGAGGAATAAACTGCTGAAAAATAGAAAATGATGTCTAAAACTTAGTTTGTGGTGCCCTCGCCAAGTGCTGGCTCCCCCCCCCCTTCCCTCTTTCCCTCCTCCCGGCACCACCAACAAATCCTTCTTTCAGCCAAAGACTTTGCTGCTGTTCAACAGCCTCTGCTTATCAGTCCAATCTTTATTTCTACCAACACTTTTCACTTCTTTTGCTTAAACTCGGTGAAGCAAAGGGGGGAAAGCTGCTTCGACTCCTGGTTTTCCCTGAACCTTCCCAACTATTCTCCCTCCCCAGCCCTGACCCAAGCACCCCAACGTCCTCGTTGCGGCAGGTCTCAGCGTCTGCTTTGGGCTGGAAGCTGGGGTGCCCCACGTGCACGCTGCCGTCCCCAGGTCGAAGTTTCACTGCGCGGGGAAGGAAGAGGGGTTGAGGCGTCCCCAGGCCAGGCGCCTTGCTGGGTGCCGTGAGGGCAGCGCCAGCTGGCAGCAGCTCCCCAGGCGTGGGGGACAGAGGTGACACTGGCCAGAGTGGGCGGCGGGGAGCGCGGCGTGGGGACGAGCCGCTGCATGGATGGGAGGAGAGGGCGAGGGCAAGAGACCCACCCTCCCACTGCATTTGGAGGGGTGGAAGTGAATTTGGAGCAAAACCACCATCCCACTGCTTTACTTGAGGATTCTTGATGAAGCTTTTCTTTCGGGTAGGCAGGGGTAGGAAAGGGCTGGGTCACGCTGGCACCAGAGGTGCTTTCTATAGCCAGTGCACCCGATGTGTGTGTTCACAAGTGCAGTGACTCCAAATAAACCAAGATGACAAAACGTGCCTCCCGTCGAAGGCTGCATCTGGGCTTCCGCTATGGCTCTGACCCCCCCAGCAGCTGCCCCACGTCCCTCCCCTGCACACTGCAGCCCTGTTTGCCTCTCTTTCAGCTGTAACAGTTTCACAGGCTGGGATTTCTGAAGATCCGGTTCTCTCCTCATCTCTGCCCCCCTCCCAGGGAAGGACTTTTCCAAAATCCCAGCAGCGGGATGCCAGGAGCACTGGGCAGGTGTCTGCATCCACAGGGAGCAAGTGGGTGCAAATTCCCTCTTTGCAATAACATTACTTCTGTAACTGCTATTAATTGCCCCATATTTAATTACCTAAGACTGCATCGGGTCTGTGTTTGCACACGCTATCAATTATGTCATAATAAATGAATTTCCTTTTCAAGGTCCCCCCTAGCCGATGGCTGGGCTTCTGTTCCTCCTTGACTGTTCTGACTTTGAACAGGTTTATTCAGCTGTTGTCTGCTAAGCCCTACAGAAAAGAACAATAGCTTCTGATCTGCCTTTTATGGGTTATTGGGAACTGGTGGTCCGCACTACAGCTTTGGTCAGTGATTAACCAGAGTGAAAACAAACTACACAAGGCTAAGTTGATGTTGGAGGAGGAATGAACCCACTTCATTAAGGCTTTAAGAGGAAACCTTTTCTTCTTCAATGCTTGTTCACAACTTTTCAGGTCTCTATTTAATCACGTAATTCTCTCTAAGTAGGAAGAGAAGCTTGCCTCACAGCGAGAGGTCTTTTGCCACATGACAACTTAGAAAGATAAATTATATATAAATATCTTCATGGTTTTGTGGAGAAGAAGCCAAATTCAGTTTTGCTGTGTGAAGCTAATTTACCAGTTTCTTAGGTGCTGTGTGCTTTGCAACATCCCGTTGTGGCAGGGCAAATCTTTGCTATTATTGCCTTAACTTTTGGAGTGTGTGTGTGAAAATCATATCTGGGCAGAGCTGGGTGTGGGCGGCCGACAAGGACCAAGGGCAGAAGGAGAGGCAGTGATAACAGCATCCCTCCCATGCAATGCCATGATGGAGGTGCCCGTTAGGGTGGGATAAGCCTAATGGATGAGATAACGGATGGGGAAAACCCGTCTGTTAGGTTGGGTTTATCCCATCACCTAGGGAAATCGCACCTCCCTGTGCCCTGGGTGTGCCTCTGTGGTTGGCACCGCAGTTGCCCAAGGGAGCTGGGTGCTGGAACAAAAGGCAGGAGGTTTGGGATGGGTGAATTTGGTGCTGACGGCCCCTAGTTGTCAGTGTGCACGGTGTGCGGGGCCCAGCCCTCATGCTGTGCTGAGCAATCGCCCAAAGCGCATCACATCAGGGCGGCCCATGTGCTTTTGTTTAGCGTAATTTATTATTTTTTTTAGCGTGGCAGTTAATTATGGTTTGGGGAACATATGACTTGGACTCAAAGCTCAGAGGTGATAAATCAATCTGCTGACTCCTCTGAGGCCATCCGGCAGCAGCAAAGCTTGTTGTTCCCGCAGCCCCCCCGCTGTCGGTGTGAGCCCCAACAAGCAGCCGGTGCTGGGATGGGGTTGGGTTGCTGCCGGGTGGTCACAGGTCTCCCGGTGCTCTAACTGAACCCTCAGAGGTCTCTGTGGAGACGTGTAGGAGACCTCACAGAGCAGAGGTGATGCTACCTCTGGGCACCTTGCATGGGTAGGGCAGCCCGCTTTTGCTGTGGTTTACTGAAACCTCAAAACTTCACGCCCAACACCCCAAATTCAGCGTAAAGCCTGGATCGGAGTGGTCAAAGTCCCTGGCTGCAGCTGTAAGGAGAGCAGAGTGTCTGGATCCTCTCCAGGGCTGCTCCCTGCTGCCTCTGTGCTGCAGTCCTGTTCCTAAATTCCCTTTCTAGCTCTGGGTTGCCAGGAACAGATGCAGCCTTTGCTCTTCTGTCTGCCCTGAGCGATACGCAGTGCTGAGCCTAGAGCGTGGGGCGAGTGCTGGCCTGGCTGGGTGACATCTGAGGTGCAATTTCTGGTCCCCTCCTGGGGAATCAGTAGCTGCAGCTACACAGGTGGGGAGATACAGGGACAAAGCAGGCAACGCATCTGTGAAGGAGACCTACCACTTCCCGCAAAGTCAAGAAAAGTAATAGGTGACAGCTTCTTCCTTAGACGTGGCAGAGATGGCACAGTCTTTCCTCCAGCTATGCATCGCAAAGCAGCATCTTGCGCAAAACCATCGTTTTGTTTTCTCCAGGTGTTCTGTAAACTGATTAATTTTGGGTACAGAAATGTTTAAATACTTCATCAGCTGAATTCTTTGAACTTGAAGTAGAGGAGCTTGTTGAAATAATGCAGTGAAGCATTTTTGGTAGGAGTGGAGGGCAGGGGGAAGGAAGGCTGCAGCGTGCTGGGGAGCAGCACTGCTCTGCTGCAGGTGAGGACTGAGCCCAGTACAGGGTTTGGGTACTAAATGACAGTACTAAGCCGTCTCAATTAATAATTAAAATATATGTTTAAATAATGCATCAAGGGAAATTGCTTAAATTGCAAACTTGAGGTTTTGGGGTAAGTTCACATTCAGACTCAGGCTTCAAATGTGGGAAGAATTCAGGTATCTAACGTAGTGACATGAAACAGGGATTTCAAAAGCTTCAGCTTTCGTCTTGAAATGATGAAAAGAGTGGTAGGAAAAGAGACTGCCGAGCTCCTCAGAGTGTTTGTGAACAAAATAGCACCTTTTGGGGAAACAAAGGCAAGCCTTCAGAGTCTATCAAGCAGTTTATGCCCAGACTGCTGCAAAAATTGGGCAGCAAAAAGCGTGAGAGATCCTTTAGATGATTCCTCAAGAGGGAAGGCTAAACTACAGCCTGAACAGAGGGAACAGAAAGGCAGATGTGCCTTGGAAGAGGGGATTATCAGACTAGTGTCCGCTTAGGAGTCTGCAGATGAATGAGGAGAAGGAGCTGAAGCTGGGCGAGGCTTCCCACGATGTTCCATATCTGGTGCGGAGTTCTCCTTGCAGGCGGCTCAGGGCTCACGGTGTTGGCCCGGGATGTGCCAGGGAGCTGGGGCCATAAGGGAGATGTGGCACCAAGACTTGCTGGGGGCTGGTGTGAGGCAGTGCAGCAGGATAGCGTGCCCCAGAGAGTGGGGAAGAAGCCCCATCCAAGCTGGCCTTGCTGCAGTGTGATTGCATCTGCTGGTCTCCACTGCGTCTCTTCTGCCAGCCGGTGCCACTTTGCCCACGCTGGGCTGTTCCTGTCCCCATGCAGGGCTTCCCACAGGCTGGGGAAGGGCCCGTTTGTGCATAGGAAGCTTTTTCAGATAAAAATTTGGAGGCCAGGAGAAGCCACCAAACTCTTCATTGCTGCCTGCGCAACTCTGCTCCTTAGCAGAAAATCCTTCCCTGCTGCCTGGGCTGAGTGACAGCTCACCAAAGACTTGCCGGTGCTGCTGGACACGCAGGCAGATAACTGCAGATCTTTATTTTTCAGCACAGTGTGTGCTCAGAGACTGAGGGGTGTTGAGCATCACTTCTGGGCAGGGCACTGGTGCACAGTGCCACCATCCCAGGGAAGGGGATACTGCCAGCAGGGCAGCTCCTTCACTGCTGGCTGTTTGCGGGGAGGTGAAACCACCTCTCGCTGCCCATCCCCAAATCCTCCTCTCCCCAGGTCCCATGGGGATGGGGCCGGGTGGCGGCCGCACATCCTAACTAATTGTCCCCATTGTTTTGCTCTCGCGGCCGTAGGGCTCGGCCGTGCTGACGTCTGTCTGGTTCGACTCCAAACATAAAAAATCTCCCGGGCTGAATAGAGAGCATGCCTTGGTGCGAAAGGACGGCTTTCTCTTCACACATGAGGGGTTTGCTCCATTATGCTTTGACGTCCTGCAAAGAAGCTGCCTCGGCATCAATGGCATCTAACACGGTGACACATGTAGGGCCTGAGGTCTCCGGGAGCAGGTTTAAATAGGAGCATTGAATCTGCCTGCCCGCGTGCATGTGACTGTCCGTGGCAGGAGCCAGCCATCGATTGAGCTGTCAATGCATGCAGATGGACCAAAGTTTGGACTTTCTGTCCCGCGTGAAGCATGGGGGCTTGGGGAGCTGGAGGTTTCTCAGAGGCACCGCCTTCTCCTGGCAAACAGGCGCTGCTGCCCAGCGCACAGAGCAGCGGCGGCCGAGGGGTGCCAGGGCTGCTGGAGCTGCTCGGGGAGCGGCTGCGGGGTGCAGGACCTGGGGGGTGCATCGCTGCTGCTCTGCGACCCGTGGCCATCTCCAACCCGTTGAAAGGAAGCTGCTTAAACTTCGTCTGCATAGCTGAGTGCTGCACAAAGGGAAACGTCTCAGTTCAGGGTTGTTATTATTAGACTCTCGGGCTTTGGAGGTGTTGTATCTAATGGAGAGAGAGAAGTAGGCGGTGTTTATCCAACAGAGGAAAGTGTTTAACCATAAGCACGTCTCTCTAATTTCTGCTTACAGGCCTAATCACAAGTGGGTCTGAGCATCAAAGGCAATTTTGCTGATGCTGACGCACCGGGGATTTCATCCCCTCTGCCAGGGGACAAGAAGAGGTCCTGAGTGCTAAGGACAATTTTTCCCCAGATCTGCTGCCGCTGGCCCAGACTTCTCCAGCTGGAGATGTCCTCAGAGGCCACGGTTCAGTGCTGAAGCAGGTGAGGGCTGTGCCTGCTGCTGAGCTCTCCAGCATCGCAGTTGCCTTTGTACAGCAAGCGTCTGGGCGGGCTGGCTGGTCCAAAGGCACCTCCTCCAGCTGGGAAAAACAAATTTGTGTATGACACAGCTATGGTGCTGACGCTTTTTTTAATGTGCGCTGGAGTTTGTCCATCTGCTCGGTGCCCATCAACATTTTCTGGACCACAGAGAAGTGATGTTTGGGAAGCTGGAGCAATGTGCACGACTGTGACGTGATCCCGTGGAAGGGCGTGCTCCGTGGGGGGATACAGCCATGACCCAGATTTAAGGTTATTCAGTGTTTATTGATTTTTGCTGCTCTTTGTGGCCCCAGGACCTCACTTTTCATCTGGCAGCAGCTGGACGGAGGCTCCTGATGGAGGGGGAGGCTTGCATTGAGCAGCTCTGGAAAGCATGTGCTGCAAGGGTGGCGGAGCTGCTGGTCCTGGGACTTTGCGACTCTCTGGAATGGAGAAGAACAAGAAAGTGTATGGCAGCTTTAAGCCACGCTGGGTCAGGGAGATAACGTGCAACCTTTGCTTCCCTGTGAGTAGGAGAACTTTTTATTCAAAAATCTGCTTTGGCAAAACCTCTTTGGCAAATGCACACAGTAGAGTGAGTTTGGGAAAGGGTTTGGAGGATACTTGTCTGAGTGATGATTGGCAAAGTTGGGCTTTCCTTGCACTCATGGGGAGCCTTGAACCTTGCTGGGATGTTGCTGTGATAAGGCCTGGAGGTGACACCAGGGCCTGTAGTATCACAGAGGTCCTTTGCGATCCTCGACTGTGGGGACAGGGGGCCTCCGGCAGTGCCACTGCTCTGCGTGGGACCAGCTGCAAGCCCTGCAGCCGGACGCCTGTACCCACGGCAGGTCCCTGCCTGGCAGGTGACAGCCTTGGCCTGATCCTGGGTCCCCCACATGGCCAAGGAGAGCTGGCCCAGGGTGCTGAGTGGCTCTGCGCCTGCTGGGGCAAATCCTGCTGGAAAGCTGACGCCTGCGCGAGGATTCATGTCTACGATTGTGGGGACGCTGCGACCAGACGCTGCCCGGAGCTGGATTAACTTCAAACCCCCAAAAGGGAGGGGGAAAAAATTGCTTCCCTGGCTGTGCATGGTGAGTTCCTGGCTCCGATGCGTCAGGATTAGTGCTCCACAAAGGGCGGGTAGGAGCATTATAGTGCAATGTAGACTCTCCATAGGAGGCACCCATACATCCCAGCTGCGGGGAGGGGAGGGGGGAGGCATCTGTGGCCCGGCCAAGTTTGCCGAGGAGCCAGATCGCCCCGGACACGGGTGTCAAAAGCGAAAACGCGGCGCAGGCGCGTGCAGGTAACGTCCCTTGCTGCTTCCCTGTGCGCGTCCTGGGGTGCTTGCTCCCAGTCCGGCCCTCCTCCATCTCCCTCTTTGAATTGCGAGCGGTTGCAGAATGCTTTGCCTGTTGCCATTTTATTTTGATCTGAAGGCAGAGAAACGGAATTAGGGCAGGTTAAAGGACTGCAAAGAGGAGGTGGGAAGAGAAAACTGTATTTGTGCCTGTGTCGGTGTACAGGAGTGGTGTCAACTGGGAGCTGTAGTTAGCGAGGGCCGGTAACTGTGCACGGTCAAGTGTGAAACAAGAGCCGAGGTTAATGCTGCAGAGAAGCTCACACGGTTTCTTTGCGGGCGGGCTGATGTTGGCTGGGCTCCTGTCCACGCGGTCCAGTGGGCTGGGGAAGAGTTTCTTGTGGGAGTGCGTTTTCCCCCCCTCGCCAGTATTTGCTTTCTTAATGAAAGGGAGCACTCTTCTTAGAGAGCAAGTGGGTAGCTTCTGCTGGGTCAAGCGCTATCGCTTGCTTGGTGCTGCTCTTCGCAGGTGAGGTTTCCATCCCCTCCTGAGGCGGGGCACGGGGCTCAGCGCTGGTCATCAGCCAGCGAAACAGGGTGTTCCCCAGCGAGCTGCTTGGGGAGCCGGCGTCTAAAGGACGCCTGAGGCTTTCAGAGAAGAGACGGGAGCGGGGGGCTCTCACGGGGGGCACGCGGGGCATGCAGCGCCGCAGCCGGGGCGGGAGGAAGACGCCTACGAGCGTGGCGATACCTCCATGGGCACCCACTGTGTCCTCCCGGGGCTGGGAGAAACTGGGAAGCAGCGGAGGGGCTCTGGGGAATTAGTTACTGGGGCTTAACTCGCTTCATCTTGCCCTGGAAAAGTGGCAGACGTGAGCACATCTGTAATTATCTATACAATTATATATGTATATAAAGTCTGAAGACCTTTTGTGAATAGGGATCTCGGAGGGTAAATACGGGACTGAAACCCAAGAATCTTAATTTTGCCTCAAATTTTGGCTATACTGTTTCTATAGAGACCAAAAGGAAGCTTTGGCTCCCCCACTCAGCTATTAAAGTTTAGTGCATTGAAAACTGTCTTCATGCTGTGATACCCTTTCAAGGAGTAGAATAGGGTCTGAGCTAATCCATGAAAGTTGTCATGCTATGAACTAGTAGTCAAGCTTTTTCCTTTCAATTGAGTCTAAAACTATACTGTACTTCACACTTGATTGGCCCTTCAGATGGCAGGACTCAATATCCCTGCTGGAAATAAGCTCGTCTTCACACAGTGATGTTGAACGTGGAAAGATCTTGTTTCTGTGGCATAATTACTAGTGCTGCAATATGAAAGTCATCAGGATGAGATTTTTTTATTTTCTTTTGTCTAATTAATATAAATCAAACTTTGCTTCCTTCTCCTTAAAGCACCCTGGGCAAGGTTTCGGTGCATGCACCGCGGCGATGCTCTGGGCACGCTGTCTGCTGAGAACCTGGACCTGAGCAAAGGCTCCCACCACCTTGGGAGCCTTCCTCTCCTCAGTTTTGCATGCACAAACGTAGCAAGGCAAAGTCACCATCCGCAAACCCGCCTCAGCCTTCCCCCATTGAGTGTACTGTAGCAAAGGTAATGAATGGGTCTATTTTTTTTCTTTCTTTTTTTTTTTTTTTTTCCTCCCATCTAGGCTATCAAGATAACTGTATAAAGCAGGATTGGGGCAATTTTTCTAATGGAAATCAGCACCTCCTTTGACCTCAGCTGCTACTTGTGTGTGTTCGCACGGGATAGATCGATAACCGGCAATAGGGGACCATCACCATAGGTGCAGTAGCTGCAAGGGTCTCGATTGAGATCTCACCAGTGTGAAGTTACTGTATTTTTATGATTAAATTCTGAAATGTGAAAATGCCTTGAACTGTGTAGACCAAAAGGGGGCACCAAGGTATTAAAAAAAAGTGATGCTGGTTTTGGTAGTTTACCTTTATAAACAGGATTGGTTTCTGTTATAGATTTCTTGCCTAGCATAGTTACTAAGTAAAAACAACAACAAAAAAACCCACAAAACAACAAAAAGCCCCTCTCTTCTGGAAGTTTGCATGAATTTCCAGCACTTTCACTATGCCACTATGACACTTTGATGCAATTAGGGGGCTGCTCTGGGGATTTCTCTTCGTCTTTTTTGTTCGTTTGTTTGTTTTTGGTTTTGTTAACATTTGTCGTTAGTTTAAGATTTTGAGAGTTTCTGAATGTACAGTTCGGCTGTGTGTGCTTTCTTAATCCAGGAGCAATGCTTTAAAGAAAAAAAGGAAAATACTAATATAATAGTACAAATTTTTAAAGCATTATCTGCCTTTTCTGTATAATTCAAAGCTCCCTTCTGCTGCCACTTTTGAACACAAGTTTGCTGTTTTCTTTTGGTTTCACTCACCCACTTAACTCGGTGTGAGAGGGTTTCTCCTTGTCTGGGTGTGAGATGAGATGGAGGGCACAGGTACGGGTGGTGTTACCCCGCTCTCTCCATTTGGAGAGGCAGATTTTATTGCAAACAGCCTAATTTCTGGCTTGTTCAGCAAAGCTTTGTGGTCAGGACAAGGCACAGACATTTGAAGAAATTGTGCCCTGTGAATAATAGGACATCGAAGCGTCTGTTCTCCCACCACCGTGAGAGGAGAACGGAAGAGCAGAACCAACACATATTTCATTCATTTTCAGTCCTCGTCCTGTAGACAGATTTGGTTAAAAGCATTCTTGGTGCGAATTAATGTGACATAGGAAGTGTGTGGAGCAATTGTGTTCTCAATTGTTTTTTTTCTTTTTTTTTCTTCTGTTGATTATGCAGTATTTTATGATGTATGGTATATGTTTATAATCTCAAATTTTTACAAGCATCTAACACATAAGCTGCCCTACAGATGATTATAGCTATTTTGTGATCACTGATTTTTATTTGCACCTTTGTAGCTATGCTAGTACAAAATCCTTTCATAAAATTGTCAGATGCAATTATTTTTCACACCAAACTGGGACAAGCTTCCTTTCCTTATTTTATAAAACCACCTTTATTGGCTTTTAAATTATAATCTAAAAATGAAAGATGTGATGTTTTCAAGCACTGAATATAATGTTTTATAGTTTCATTTGTACTGAGACCTAAGCCTTATTTTTAGTTTTGTTATGGTACCTTATTTATTGGCTCATATATTATATAATGCAAGGCAACTGAATAGCTTAGGTTACATTAATAACTTTGATACATGTGGCTAATTAGTTTCTATTTTCTATGGATCTCAATTTAAAAAAAAAACAACAACAAAAAAACTACATATCTATTTTAGATTTCAGCAGTAATGCTAAATGTAGCAGTTACCTAAATAGAACAATTCATGCAAAGTTGTGAAATTTATTTTTTAAATATAACTGTCTTGGTATTTTAAAATGTGGCTCTCACTTTGATATCTCATGATTTGCTCACAAAAGGATACCGTTATCTTATGTGCCCACCATTTATTAACACCACCTTCGAAACAGCAGTGCACTAACCCATTTTGTTCTGTGATTTAAGAAACGGCATTTTGATCCCATCCCTCACAAGAAATGAGAAGTAGTTTCTGTTTAGGTTGCAAGTGGTTTATGAGAGAGTGCAGAAAGAGGAGAGACTTGAAATACCATAAGCTATATTGAGTAATTTAGTTGAAATAGTAATTTCTTGAATACTTAGTTTTCCTCTTCAGGTTTTGTTACAATTTTAACTTACTCCATATTTTGAGCCTGCTGTTACTGTATTATTCTAATTTAGCTTTTCAAGCTAACTTGTACAAAATAGTTTCTGGAACTTAATCAATTTCCTCCTGTCTCTGCAGTTTACTTTGAAAAATATTCACTACAAGCGTTAGATTTTAGCTTTTCTTTTGATACAATTAAAAAAAGAAAAGTCCTCATCTTGAAAGCACTAAAACCCTGTGAGGGTACGTTCTGCTGTGCTGTTTGGCGAATCGTAAATCTGGGCTGAACAACTCCTATCAGGTTTTAAAGGTCTGTCAGAATTTATTAAACCAGTTAACAAGAACGTGAAGGTAAAGAAAAACCGTTCAAATGTGAACATGAAGCACTTCAATCACTATCTGCTGAAAGCTGATTTATCAGGTTAAATTCCATTTCTGTGATGAACAGCATTTTGCTCTGTAATAGAGTGTCTTGTAACTTGAAAAAATATATTTTTTTTTCAGGGAAGTAGATAGGGAAAAAAATACAAGAAAAGCATTCTCAGTTTTGCCCTGGGTATTTGGTATAAATGCAGAATTAGGTTTTCTTTTTCCATTTCAGAGACCAAGAGATAAACATGACCTCTTTCACTCCCATGCAACTCAGATTAATTCAAAGTGCACATGTATAAAATGTGTGGGCAGATTTTAAGAGCAGATTGCCCCCCTCGATTTACATCTATAAACTGTGTGGAAACAATATTTGAAAATTGGCTACTGCAAATACCTCAGACTTTATTTTTTCTTATCCCACGTGTGTGCATTGCAAGGACAGCGGGGACCTGTGCTGCTGCTTGGACTCTGCACTTCGTACTAAGTTGCTGCCAAATTCCATTCCTTGCAGCACTGGAGAGGGGGAAAAAATCTACCTTTGCGCTACTTTACTGTAATTGCAATTTCACCGAATTCAGCTTCATTGCAGTGAGTAAATTTACTGCTGATTTCTAGTATGCTCTGTAAGAACGGGGGCAGGTTTTTGTTTTGTTTAAAAGCAAACCAACAAGCGAAAAGCCAAGCTGCGTGCAAACAATTTCAACCCCCCCCCCCCCCCCCCCTTTTTGCTCAAATACTGAGAGTACCGGTTCTCTGTGCCTGTGGTTGTACATTGGGAGGCTGTGAACCTTTAAAGAGCTGGGAAAGCACATCATTAGAGTAGTAATCCAGCTGTATTTTAACTTTCAGGGTACGGCACAGCACTCATTTGCTGTGTCTCTCTGTCTCCCTAATGTTAGCACAGAAAGGAAACTTAATCTCTCAAATGACCCTGCTTCTGTTCTTCAGCTCATAAAAGTGTTGTGTTTTTTTTTTTTTTTAAAAAAAAAAAAAAAAGTCAAGCCAGAGACTCCTAAATGTTGGCAGACCCTGTAAACTACACAGGAGCACCGACAGGATACACCTTCCGTGGAGCAGATTTGTGTCTGACTCTGAGCTTTATTCCCATTTGTGAGTTTAAGTGACACACTTGATACCAGCTCAGTGTATCTGCACATACAGTATTTGATCTATAACAAATTGTTTTATTATGCACAACAACTGGAGATAATTATGATGGAATACAAAATTTTAAATGAATTCCAGTGCGTTGGATGCCTCATTACCTACACAGAGAGGAAATCATCTGTATTTCTGGCTGCAAAAGCGGAGAGACACAATTTAATCAACACATTTAGAAATAAAATACTAATGTCTTATTCCAAAGTGGGCAAATTAAATGCACAACAGAGGAACAGTTTTAATGTTGCCACGTATAATTAGCGACTCAAATGTAGGCAGATATCGTTATGTTGTTTTGCTCACTGCTGATTAACCTAATATTGATACAGGCTAAGGGAAGAAATGGGTTCTAGCAGGGTAGTTAGGACAGGAGCCTCAAATATGAGCTGGATTCAGTGGTTTTACAAAAATGTGTGAAGGAAAAAAAAATGCCGTTCCATTCTGCTCCTTGCTTTGACACTGCCTAAATTAAATGCAGAGTTGCACTGGCTTTGCACGTTGTTTTTTTGCTCGTTTGACATTTAATACTGTTGTATCGGGACCGCTCATCTTAGCTGAGATACTGAGGGAAAATGCCCAATTTAGACCAAATGTGAGGGGAACATTATCACGAAGCCAATATCTGTGGAGGCTGTGAAGGGAGAGGGCACGGGCGGTTTGTGCGTGCCCCGAGGACGGGGCTGGGGAGAGGTTTTGCAGCGATGCCGTGAGCGTGGCGTGAGGACCGGAGCAGGTCTCCAGCACGGCTTGCTGCCGACTGTAAATGCTCTTCTTTCAGTAATTGGTACTTTGTAATGCGGACGGATAAAATGTGCTTTCTCCATAAAACTCTAATTAATCTTGTGTATAAAGTATATTTTAAAAGTTGATTGTAAACAACACAGTTCTCCGGGCTTTTTACTGTCACTGCGGCTGCAATAGCTAGCACATTCAATAAATGTCATGTTATTGTATGTCTGAAGTTCAAAAAAAGGGGGGGAGTTTAGTTGCAAACTGTAATTAAATCCAGCGGGAAGTATTTCCTGAATGGCAGAGACCTTTCACACTCTGTTACCTAATTCTTTACAGGTGATTTTTTTCCCCCTCTTTTTGGCACTGAGAAGCAGTAGTCATAGCAAACTGGTTGGATTTCAGGGCGAGAAAACGCTCTCTGCCATCTCACAGCAAAACTAGTAAATGTCCTTTGAGGAAAAGCAATTTTAGATTCACCCCCACACACACGCAAGAAGGAAAACGTGACCGAAGGGCCTGGAAGCGAGTGATTTTTACCACCGAACCCCCACTTTCAGTTTAAAAGAGCTTGACGTGAGGCTGCGCTTTTCCCTTTTGTGTCGGAAATCAGCAGCGCGGGGAAGGGGCTGCTCCCTGTGGATGCTCCCTGCAGCCGCCGGGTTCCCTGCCACGCGGGCAGGGGATGCTCTGCCCTGGGCTGGGCTGGGGGCTCTCGCCCCCGATGGCTGCAGAAGCCCCCCATGCCCAGGATGGCCTCCTCTTGCCTAAGGAGGAACCCTCCTCTCCCCTGAAACTCCCTTGCCGGAAAAAGGGCTTTCCCAGGCGAAATAACTTACGCTGGGAGGAGCCTTTTGTGGCCAGGCTCTCATATTGTTCGTTTAGAAAGTGGCCCTTTTCCCCTTGCTCCCCGAAGGATAAAGCAACGCAAGGAAATAGAAACGGCACGGCAGTGACTGGGGCTGCTGCACGCAGGTCTGATTTGATACATGAGATCAGTTCCTACGGCAAAAATCTGCTCTGGTTCCTTCAGAGCTGCGCGCTGAGGTTCTTGCCCAGTGTTTTGATAATGCCTTCTGAAAAGCGAGCGACTAGAGAGTCAGTTAAAACCATATTTCTTCCAGGCAAATAAATGTATAAATGCTCCCCAAACGCGCTTACAAGCAGAAATGTCAGCTAGAGTTCTCCAGATATTTTGATGTCAATGAGATATCATTTGCATCGACAAAGATGGAAATTTAAAGTAATGACTTGGTACAGCAGCCTTCAAAATTGTGGATAAAAATTCAGCAAAATTTTTCCCTGTTGATAGAAAAGGTTGCTTTCATTTTGAAACATCTAAATAAAAAAGCTGATGTGTTCAAGTTCAAGAAGTGGTGGTGACCTGTCCCCAAAGCGCTGATGCTGGAGGTGATGGGCACGGATGCGGCCCTGTGGCCGTGGGGTCTAGCTGGTGGCGCTGAGAGATGCTCAGGTCGGGCTTTCCACACCCAGGGCTGCAGGTTCGGTGCCTCCCAGCCCGCCTTCCTGACTTGGGTGCCCCAGGGCAAAGCTGGGAGTAGGAAGTGGCCTCTCAGAAGCCAGCAGCTCCTGGGTGAGCCAAGTCACGCGTTTGTTTTTGTAGTAAACGGTGCAAAAGCGTCCTGTTGCCTCAATGCCAGAATTGCAGTTCGCTCCCTGGATGTGGATGGTACTGCTTAAACAGGCCACGGCGCTTGTGTTGTTTGAACTAAATGCAGCCCTCGGGCGTGCAGGAGGTGCTGGAGGGGCTGCCAGGAGGTGGACAGGGACGGACACAACCTCTTGTGCTACTGGGGCTGCAGGGTGGCTGTGGCGGTGCGTGGGAGCGACGCTCATAGCTCGTAGCACAGCGAGGGGTCGTCCTCTGTACGTGTGGCTGCTTGCACCACCACGGCCGTGCTTTCTGGAGGGCTGTGGGCATCCTGACGTTGTTGCGTGTTGTCGTGTGCCCTGAATGGCGCGTGCCCCGCAGGAGGCTTTGTCTGCATGTTGGGCTGGGGACTGGCTGGTAAGAAACCGTCAGTGGCAAACGCACGGAAATGAATGACCATCGTGGTGCTCTAAGGAACGTGGCTTGTCTGGGCATAACCACGCTTTGGGTATGACATACTTCGTTCTGGTTGCCCAAAATGCAGCGATTTCCTCTCCGTTTCCTCAGTGGCTGTAAAACACAGGGACTGTTCTCCAGGGAGCAGCTGATCTCTTTGTTGTAACGGCAAAGTCCAAACAGCCCGACTAATGAATGTATGATCAGAAAATACAATAAAGCGGGTTGGGTACTTTGCTATTATCTGTTCTTGGCACAAAGTGGAAGTACCTCATCTACACCAAACCTCGCTCATTTACACTCTGCTTATCTGCAAATTCCACAATTTACGCACACAAAACAGCGATTTCTCCACATTTATTAGCACTGATTAATAGCAGAACGCTGCAGCGAGACCTCATATTACTCCAACTTCATTACTTTTACAAAGTAGACTACAGCACACTTACCCAAAGACTCTTTGCTCGGAAGAATTATCAATGATTAAAAACCAAGCTACACTTGTCAAAATAAATTATTGGAGCACGTTTTGAGAGGCAGCAGCCTTCCTCTTGACAGCAGTTGCCTGCCTCACTCGTTTGCACCGCGTGGGGACACGTAGCGGTACGGCAGTGCTGTGCCACGCAGGAGGAATTCGTGGAAGGGATTTGGATGCTGTTGCGTTCCCTCACGCTTTACCCATCCTACGTTGGCTGTGGGTGTAATCAAACCTCCTAGCTGGAGGGTTCCAGACTTGGGGTCCCCGCGGGTTGTCTCAAACCCTGAGGGTGACTCCGGCTGCTGGAGTCTGGATGCGGCGCTGGGAGCCAGCTGGGAGCTGCTTGGCGTCGCAGGAGCTCCCGTGGGCTGCGAGCTGAGTTGGTGCAGAAGCGTGGTTATTTTCATCAATGGTGCAGAATAAATTATGCTGGTGAAATTTGCTCCAGACCTTCCTATTTCAGAGGGTAATATGTAAACAAATGGTGCGGAGTGCTGAAATGCCCTACTTCTCTTCCCAGAGCCTCCCAGGGGAGAACTTGGTGGTGGTACGAGATGAGATGCACCCTGGTAAATGCCTCACACTATTGTGTTCAATGGGGTGGAGGAGAAATTCTCCAGTACTGCTGCTGTGAGAGGTGGGGGGCTGAGCCGGCTCCATCTATACGGAACAATTTTGAGGCTTTCAGTGAAAACTCCTTAATGCTAGGGCAGCCGGAAGGGTCCCAGATGTGCCATAATGCTGCCAGTGTGCCCCAAACTGCTGGGGCCAGTGCTTGTGCGTGGACCCGTGCAGAGCAGGAGCTCCTTTCAACCTGTGGGGCTCTCTCCGAGCAGAAGAGAGGCTTTGGTGAGCTCCAAAGTGTGTGCTCTGGCTGCTTCACGTACCTGGCTGGGCACTGCTGGCGGTGCTTGTCGCTGCTGCTGCTGCTGCTGGGGATTTCTGGAGAGGATGGGGAGAATGATGGTGGTGGCCAGAGCAGTCCTGCACATGACTTACTAGAGGAAAATAGTGGTGTGGCTTTGTTCCTGCTGTGTGCCGTTACTGCATAGCTGCTGTAAGGGGTTTCTCTTGGTAGATTGGTAAGACAGGTAAATGTTTGGCTGCAGTGGCAATGCTGGAAGCAGCGGGCTCTAACCCAGAGCTTGGTGCCGTGCTGTGGGTGCCACTTGTGCCTGAGCACAGCATGGGGAGGTGCCGAAGAGGACTTGTGCCTTTAGAAGGAGAAAGCAGCCAGAGAGAGAGCATGGGAGCGATGTGGGAATGTGTGAACACTGCCCAGAGCGCTGTGTCTGGGGACATCCCTCAATTCCTGTTGCAGGTGCCACAGGCTCACTCAGTTCTCTTGGCCAGGGACAGTCCAGGGACATGCCACCCCTCATCTACTTGTCTGAGCTGGGGCTTGGGTGGGCACCCATTTTGGTTCCTAGGTTCAGTGGTGGTGGTAAGAGAGGTGGGTAGAAAAGGACTTGTTTCCCAACTGCCGTGTTAGGGTATCAGTATCTGGGGTCAGTGCCGTAGGCAGAGCAGAGCTTTCCAGACCAAGCTGCCTTTTTGGACTAATGCAAGAGAAGATGCATTAACACCCACAGGTATTAATTGTGCTCTAAGTGTTTTTTTGGGGGGGGCACAGGTTGAAAGACGAGAGCATCTCATGACCCAGGGAACCAGGCAGGCAAATCTGAAACTTCCTCGGATGTTTAAAGCTGCAAAGTGATGGTGGAGGAGGAAAAGAATAAAAATCACTGCTGCCTCAGCAGAGGGAAACAGAAAGGCTGCAAACAGAGAGATTTCTGGAATTTCTTCGCATAAGGAGCTAGCAAAATGCTGCAAAAGGCATGGGACAGTAGCTGGCTCGATAAGCGGAGTTTGGGTCTCTTCTGCAGGTTATATCCAAGCCCAAAGGCTCGCAGTAGGTGCAGGGCTGTTTTCCAGCTGCCCCAGGAACTTGCCACTGGGGTGGGGAACGTGTCTGTGAGCGACACGCCTGCCAGAGGCGGTGAATCCTCAGCCATGGGCTGTGGCAGACCCAGTGATGGGAATTCGCAGCTGTTCACTTCTCATGTTTAGAGAGGCCATGTCTTGTCAGGCAAAATTAAGCTCGTTTTTAAAAAGTAGAAGAGCAAAGTTAATGGCATAGGTGGAGCAGAGGCATGGAATGGAGTCGAGGTAATGCACAACTTAATAGAAAAATTAGCTTGGATTGGTGGAGATATGACTGCTTCTCTCTGGATTGAAAGCTGGCTGGAGGAATGTAAACAAAAGACAACGAGAAACAGGATTTGGCTGGGGGAGGCTCTGCATGGCCGCAGGCGTACGCATGGTGTGTGTGCTCCGAGCGGCACCCCAGTGGCGGCGCAGGGCAGCGAGCAGGGGTGCCCCCTCACCACTAACAGGATATTTGGAGAAGACTAAGGAGTTACAGAAATCGGCATGAAAAACATGTTCTTGGGAAAATTCAGGCTAGTGCATGAAAGCAACCTGGTCTTTCATGCAGGAGAAGGGCTCGCAGAGGCAGGAGCTTCCAGGAGCAGCAGGCAGGGCATTTCTCCAAAATGCCAGCAGTGCCCATGGACCATCAGATCAAACAGAGCTTTTTTTTTTTTTTTTTTTCTTCACTCCCAAACCCCAGTTATCTATTGGAACCAGATGCTTTTTTTTTTTTTTCCGCAGGAATTTCCAAGAGGGGAAGGCCGGGTACCTTGCTGCAGTCAGAGAGGTGACGGTCTCCCTCTGACTTCTGCTTTTTCAGACGTATGGAAATGCAGCTTTTTCCTTGTTATTGGAAAGGTTTGCCAGGAACCCTGTTAGAAGTGTTTAGCAGACACTTGTTGTTGAGTATAGCCGGGATTGCTTTGAGGGTCTGTGCACGACGTGCTGCAAACTTTGCCCACCTCACCGAGCTGTATTTAACGGGCGGCTGCAGATCGGTATGGCAGATTAATTCAGCGTTCTCCTTTGTGTATGCTAGTAGCATTTCTTTTTTTTTAATCATGTTGAGCATATGAGTTTGCTATCCCCCTTTTTATAACGTTTATTTCATTTAGAGCTGTTATGAAGTGATAGACACCTTTCTAGGTAGCAGCTTCTTACACCGTATAAGCCCGTTTATCAAAGGCAGGATTTGCTGCTGTTGTTTTTCTATTAGGGAGGAATTACACTAAGCCTGTAGCAGACATTTTGTGTTACCATGGCAGCCCATATTTCCTACAGGGTTGTGACCTCTAATGACTACAGTGGAAAGCTAGGAAAAATGGGGACTCTTTGAAGATTAGTAAATAAATGCATACTTATGCAAACTATTCAAGAGATGGCTAAACTATAGAGAGGGAATGGCATGATTCCTAATGTTGAGTAAACGGTTCTGTGTAAATACCTGCGTGTTTTAAAAAATCACCTTTCATTTCACCACGCTTTTAAAAGGCTGTTTTGTTTCCGTCAAAGTGGTATACCGAACACGTTTTCTGCATAGGGCCCGGATTATTTTTCATGTAATGAAACAGAAATACTGAGTTCGGAATTTCAGCAAAGATGGTTCGTACCATGTAAATCATTCTTTTTTTATAGCCTTTTCAAATATTATTGCCATCGTGATTGAATTTTCAGTGTTCTTTTAGTTCATCATTGCTAGATAAAATAAAGCAGCAGAATGTACTGAACTTTTAAACAGACATCTCAGTGGGAGCTGTCTTTATTCTTTTAAAATAGCGTAGTAAAAAAAGTCTGTTTTTAAAAAGAACAGATTGATTTTTACATATGAAATTTAGTAAAAGGAAAAAATTACATCTATTGAATTGTACACAGTACTTGTTTTGGGCCATTAAAATACCTACAAAGGTATTTTATAGGATTTGTTTGTGAATTTTAAATGATACTGCATTGTACTCCACAGTGATCTCCTAAATTGTGCAAAGTCTCAGTAGACATGCTGATACTCTGTGCATCTTCAGTTAATGACCCTTTTCATGTAAGCACAGCTGTTGCAATGTATAAAATAAATTAGCAAAATGTGCCTCTTCTCCCTGCATCTTCAGTTAGTTTTTGTGTGGGTTTCAGCGTTTTTCCTTGTCAGCCAGTAACTTTCTCCCAGCTCCCGCAGCCCAGACACAGGGCATTGAAGCTCTCCCACTGGTGCCATCAGCAGAAAAGGAGCAGATCAAGGTCTTACAAAACAAGCCAGCATTGGCCAGGTCCAAAATCTCTTCCTAGTGTCAGGAATACTGGGTAAAGGCAACGCTACTGCTCCGTCCAGAAAAGGTTGTCTTAACCCTTTTCTCTTCCTTTAGAGAATAAAATGAGACCCTTTGCAGGTAGCCCTGAAGCTGTATATTAGACTTGATTTGGCTTAGGTGACAGTGGTGTGCGCAGTGTGAGCTTTTGGGGAGAGCACTGGCTTTGCTTGTGTTGAAGCCACATCTGCTGAAGGTCTCAGATTAGCAAGAAACGACACCAGCCTGGTTTGGAGCCTTTGCAGAGACCTTCTTGCCAGCGAGACCATGGAAGTCTGCGGGAAGCAGCTTTCCCTGCCTTGGGGCTGATCTACCCAGCTGGCAAGCCCTGGGTGGTTTTGTGAAGTTGCCTACACATCAGCACCTGACATTACAGTGATCATCAGTGAGGTTTGGGGAGGGCTGCTGCCGGGCTGCCGCAGAGGTAGGGGCAAAATTCAGCTCCAGATGTCACCAATCCTGTTTTTCTGGTGAAACTTCACAGTGTGCTTATTAGCTAGGTGATTTTATATTCTTCTTACTCCTTCTCTTGGTAGCTTTGAGTTTTCTGTTAATTGACAGTGATCTGAACGTGCTGAAAAGGGAGCACCCTCTCGTGTCAATAATTAACTGTCTCGGGAGCAGGGATGGGAACATGGGACCTGGACTCCTGCCCTTGCTGCCCAGGGACGCTTCTGCTTCTCTTGCTCCCTGCGTGGCTTTTAAAGCTTTTTGTAGGAACTGGAGCTCTTCCAATACGAAGGTTTGCTCACTAACCAGCCTCGCCTGGCAGGTGGGATATGCACCATTCCGCCCTTTACTTGATCCCAGGCTCTGGAAATGCTGCAATGGCTTCCTGGTCCCCCATGGGACCTGTTCTACTTTTAAAAGCTCCAACAAATCTCTGAGAGAAAGAGGGTGAGTGCGTGGCCACCATCCATGTCTTGCGGGTTGCCCGCCTCAAGCGTGAAGCAGTCGACCCCCGCACATCCTCGTACACATAGTTTCCAGCCCAAACTATTTGACAAATCTGACCCAGACTAGCTAATAGTTTCAGGATGACCCAAACCACGTATCTGATGAATTTACGATTCAACTAAAAATTCTTGCTTTACTGAAGTCCAAACATAGAGGGGAAGCCAGTGGTTAAGGCAGCAGGGAGGAGGATAGGGAAATAAAGCGGGTGAGGAATGCTGGGGAGCCTGAAACAGGATCCTGACGTGAACTGCGGAGATGGAATATCTCTTTGGGAAGGTCTCCCTTGTGGAGGACCTGACCTTTGGCTTGCACATGCAGGTGAGGAGACCCGAGGGCCTGGCTATGTGGAGACTCCACTGACCCTACCAGCAGTCTCATTAAACTATGCTGAACTTTTTTTTTTTTTTTTTTTTGATGGGTGGTGGTGGTGGATTTTTGACTAGTTCATGAATATAAAGCTTTCTCGTCCCTGCTGATCTGAGGTTGGAGGGATGCTCTGGGTTGAATGAAATGGGCAGTGTGCCCTTCTGAGAAGGACAGAGCAGGATTTTGCATCCGGCTGGGTGAAGCGACACTAAACCATTACTTGTTTTGTAGCATGGCAGTTGAGCAAACCGGTATGTCGTTTCCCTGTGCCACTCCCAAGCTGCTGTCACTGAGAGCCACTGCCATCCTTGGGCACTTCACAAGCTCCTTGCAGTCCCCACCTTCTACAGAGCCCCAGCATTGCTCGCTGGGCTGATGCAGTCCAGAAGCGTGGTGGCACCAGCAGGAGAGCAAAGTAAGGACATTCAGGAAACACAATGACTTTTGAGTGTCTTGCTTCCAGCTTCTGTGAGCTGTGGGCCTGTGGACTGAAGGACAAACAGGCATTTTTGGCACAGCCCAGAGCTGAGTAGCCACTGTTTCCACCCAGGATTTAGAAGACCAAGGGAGGAACACACCTGCTGGGCTTTTGCAAGGCTTAAATGGAATGGAAAATGAGGGAGAACAGTAGCCACCAACAAGGCTGGCCCCCAAGAGAAAGTTGCTCGTGGCTTGTCCATGTGCTGCTCTGCAGCGCTGTGAACCAGCCCTTGGCTGCTGCTGCCATTCCTGGTCATGATTGAAGCAGTCACGGAGGTCAGGCAGCAAGCGAACTGCATTCCCCGGCCCGAATTAAAAGGGCCTTTTCCTTTTTAAGACCAAATGTAAAGGTGGTATCCTTTATTGCACAGAGTACAGAGAGGAGACCACAGTGTGGTTGTGACAGCTTTCTGATTTCCAAAGTACGGCGGTGATTAAGGACAGCGGACTCTGAACGCCGATGAGAGTTAGGTGCTTCATTGCCACTTGAGTCTTTGAAAATGTCCCTCTGATTTAGCCAGGTAAACTCCTGTGCCAATTATCTCACAGAAGTTTAAAAAACCTTCCCGAGCCACAAAAAAACTCAACATATCCAGGGACTTAACATCCTTTATGAGGACAAGTATATATATATCTCTTTAGAACAAACAATAAAAGGCAAGGGATTAAAATGAGCTTGGAAGCAAAATATATGTATCATTATATTACACATGTGAAATATATAATTTATACACATAAATATATAAAATATATACAAGTTCTGTGTCACTTGCATTCCAGCTACCTTGCCCTAGATCTCACAGGAAATTAGGGAGCAGGGCTGGTGTGGCTCCCAGCTCACCTCCCTCATACTGCACTCCTGTAGTTTTGCCTTTAACAGTTTTTAGGGAAAAAAATGCCACTACTGTTGCTGCTCATCCTCTTCTAACTTTTCTGAGACTTACAGGTTTGTCAGGTCTCCCCAGGTGAAAATCAAATATATATGTCCAGCATACTTTTTATCTGGTTAACCAAACAAAAATAATGCGTTCTGCCTCTTCACCTTGAAAGCTTTCAACCCCTTCTCTTTTATCTCTGTCTGCATTGTTCTTTAGCAACCTGCCAGTTGAGTATTAAATGTTCTCTCTTTTCCCTTTATCCTCTGCCCATAATTTTCAGCGATTTTTTTTTTTCCTGGGCATCACTTCCGAAAGTGCCTTTGTGAATTCAGAGCCAGGCAATGCTGGACTTTGATATGATTTAGACTTCTGAAACAATGCAGATACTTCCAGAAATGCTGCATCTTACTTCTTCAGGACAGTTAATTTGATCCCGTGACTTGAGATTTGCCTCCAAGCCTGCTGGAGGGGAGTTTTGAAGAAATGTCATGAAACTGAAGGGACATATGCTTACTGCCAGCCTGTTTTTCAGCAAAATGTACTTTTTGCTCCTCTGGCACCAAACCCCTGTAGCGTGTCTGTGCTTTCTGATGAGTGGAGAAAATCTCTTTGAGATTTAACTTGCTTTAACACTGCTTATTAGCTCCCATGGGAAGCATCTTTGCCTGCCAGTGCCATGATGCAACTCTGTCCCCATTCATAAAGTCACTGTGCATGCATTGCTGCTCTGATCTATGCACCCAGCACCCAGCACAATGCTGTGGGGAGCATTTCTGGAGCTCCACCTCAGCTCCCACCCAGCCCGAGTACAGATGCACATTGCTGTGTCTGGAGTTTGGATCAATTCAGGATAATCTCTCTTTCTAGCTCAGGAGTTTCCAAAAAAAAAAAAAAAAATCTCATCCCCTCCTAGACCTGCGTGCCTGGTCACGCTGCAGGCTAGTGTTTAGCTCCTTGCTTATTTGCCCAAATTAGGATAAAATTGATCTTCCTACCTAAAAGATTTATGAATTTTATAAAACAATTCTTTCTTGATTTAGAGTATTTTAGTCATGTTATTTTTCTTTATATATCTGTGTGAGTCATCTCCATCACTTTTTCTGCTGTCGTGCCATTCATTTGAGCAGCCACTTCCCATTCATTCTTAGTAAACACTTGTGCTGTGATTATTGTTTTGCTGGTAAAACTGTAATTTTGATGTCTATAGTAGCCATTCCCATATTAGACCTTGAATTGGAATTGAATTAGAAGCAGTAGTCAGAAGTAACAACTTTGTGAAGATCATGCTTTTTTTCAGCTGTCTCCCAATAGAGAAGCTGCTAGCACAACTACCACATAGCTGCACGTCAAACGTGAATAGAAATATTTGTAGCAACGATGAGAGCTGGAATGATGTTATGGAATTCCTGCTATGCTGAGGCACTAAAATATGGTTTAAATTAAAATTGAGGCTAAGTGTATTATTTACTTGATGAGGTTTGCTCCACTCCTCCTCTTGGGATACCTAAAAGTGGGCTGCAATTTCTTCATTTTATTTATTTATTTTTAATTCCTCAGAGATTACTAATGTCCTCTAAATTGAAATGGCACTCAGTATTTGAAATTTGCCTTCATTTGGTTGCATTTGGTCATGTAAATCACACGGTGGTGTTGCTTCTGTTCCTTCAATGGCCATGGGTTGTTACTTGAACAAGCAAGAAGAAATGACTGGGAAGCTCAGCCTCCCAAGGGGACATGGTATGGAGAGAAGAGCAGGGTCTGCAGCAAACTTTGTCTCTTCCCCCCCTGTTGGGAAAGCTCAGCCTTCCCAGAGGCTCCCAGTGCCAGAAAAGGCTGTCTGTTTCAGAGTTCCTAACCTGAAGGTGGGATCTGGATTTAATTTTCTCTCCTTACAAGTATATGCAGTAATTGGGCATTTGTAAGTGCCTCGGCTAGTAGAAAGTGTTGCTTCGTCTCTGTCTGGCATGTTTGGTAGGGTTTTTTTTAAGGCTGAGGCTGGGCCTCCTGACTTTCCAGTCCGGTACGGGGCACAGCAGAGACTTCACAGCATTGGCTCCAAGAAGAGCTGGTGAGTCTTAAAAGGCATGTGGTCCTTATGGAAAACCAACGTTACGACTAATTTTGCATGGCCCCTCCAGAAGCCGATTCTCTGTGCAGTCTCTACAGTGATGTTTGTGAACTTGCTGTGCTGAACATCTCCCTGGCTCACTGCAGGGCTTTGTTCTGGATGGCATTGCATTGCCTTCTTCATTCTCTGGGCTCAGACCAAGCCAGGGGAAATATATGGCTTTCTCTAGTGTGTTGTTAGAGTAAAAACTTCAACACGTTTGATGTGAAACTACTGGACTATTGAAAAATAAAGTATGGGATTTTCATCTTGCCAAATAACGTGGCTTGTAAACAGAAAATATTGCTGTCTTTCCCATAGTTGCAGGATAGAGAGAAGTCAATCCAAACTGTAAACAAATTATTCTTAACCTGGGGCACAAGCAGGACGTGGTACATAAGGACTTGCTGTTCTTGGCCAACCAAAAGCCTTGTCAGAGATCCCAGAACAAACTCAATGGGAAAGCTTGTCTGGAGATTTCAGCATGAGCCTTGCCATAGCAAACCATGGCATCTTCCCCGCATTTGTGCCAGAGATCTAGAGATTTCACACAAGAGGGTACAAATTGCCTGTCCGCTCTGTATCTGGCACGGGGAATGGCTGAGGTTTGAGGCTGCTGAGCTGAGATGCTCGGGGGAATCATCCTGAAGGGACAAGATGATGCCCAGGCTCTGCTAGGAGTTTTTTAAAAAGGGAGAATTTCCCCTAAAAATCAGTCTGTGACAGAGATTTCCTGCTGGAAGTCAAAAAGAAAGTCGAAAAGCTCACAAGCAATGGTGTGGCTCAAAGGCACGCTTGTGAAAGTCTCAGTGCTGGACAAAGGCTGCAGCTACACTGGGCTGGGGATTTTGGGCATGTTACCACTGCTGCTGGGGCTGCTCTGTCTGGGCTGGAAACCCAGGGCAAGTATTTGGTGGATTTGTACGAAGGGATGGAGCCGCAGCTGCTGGCAGTGCTTAGGCACTTTGCATGGAAGGAGCCTGGTTGGCATTCCCTTGCTTTGGTTCATCTGCCCTAGCAGCCATCCGTCAGTAGCTAGAAGGGAAACTTGGAATTCAATTTTTAAACCATCCAGGCAGTGGTGTATGCATTTCCTTCACCTTTGAATGATGTTTCTAAGCCTATGATTGCTAATTATCAGTTGATAATGAGACATTTAGAATTAGGTCAGAGTACTATTTCTTTTTTATTTCATTGCTTTCTCTTCACATGCTAGCATGCACAGTCAGTCTCTCTCCTGCCTGCACTGTTTGTAGTGAAGGTAAAAGACCCACATATTCAACAACATGGAAGTGATTATTGTGGGGAACAAATATATACCTAGGGACAATGCCTGATTTCAAGTAACTTACCATGGAATTAACTGAGAATTATCAGAGATGATTCCAGGGAGAAGAAAAAAAAAATCTTTTCCTGCCAAACTAAGTCTTGTTTCCAAACTTGGTAATTTTGAAAGGAGATACATCTGTAATTCTACCTGGAAGCCAAAGAAGTTAGTGCGTGTGGATCATCAAACCCAAAGCTGCAGAAAAAGGAATTGCCAAGATCAAGAAAAATGAATATCAAAGAAACATAAAGGTTATGCCCAGGGGTCCTGTTCTAGGTCAGAATGTTTGCTCCCTGGGTGCAGGGCACAGTTGCTCTTCTCCCCTCTGCCTAGAGCTCCCAAGCACGTGTAATACGCTGTGTAATACACTGGATTCCAGTTACGCATTCCCTGCTCCCCCCGGCAGCAAAGGCTGATGTCCAGCCCAAGTCCACAGTGTGGGTGGGAGAAGAGTGGTTCGTCCCACATATGAAAGAAGATAGGCAAGATTTAGCAGAAAGGCTGCTTTTTTTTTTTTTCAGGTTGAGAAGAACTTTGTACCAATGAGTTCCAGGATGCAAACTGGTTGTGGGAAGTAGGAAGACTTGGGTATTTACAAGGGAGAAACTTTCCCGGAGCATTTGATTGACTTTCCATAACACTGTACCATTCACTGTTCTTGGTAGCTTGGACTTTCAAAGGGGTTATAAAGGTGCTATGTTATCCTGCTCCCCTTGACTTTCCTCGTAGAAAGAAAGGCATCCACCTCCTGTCTGGAGGATGATTCACTGGATCAGATGAGCCTTGGGCACTCGCAGGCTGATCTGCCAATTCCAGCCAATAACCATCCTGATTAGATGCTCTTCGTGTTCTCCCAGGAACTCGTCAACCACAGTTTTGACGGTTAATCACAGACAGGGCTATAGTAATGCAACGGCCCTGTCCTGCTGTGGGCTCCAGAACAGAGGAACTGAATCTGGGATATCTTCATTTCCCCTTTAATCTGTAGTCAGTCAGAAGCTGAGCTGTGCAGGAGATGCCTACTCCAGGGGCCATTGCTATCAGGAATTTCTCCCAACATCAGTCTCCTTTCTCAGCAGAGTTCCAGTTCTCCCTCTCCTTTGTTGTGCTGAGGACAGGTCTCGGTGGACCTTGGTGAGTTACCTGGGATTATTTGCACAAGGACTCTAGGGAACTGTGAGGGACAAACCTCCCTCTGTTCTCATTGGAAAACCATAAAGCTTCTTTTTCCCATTTACCAAATCGTTTTCTGTATGAACAGAGAGACTTTGGAGTGAAAAAAACAGCAAGATATCAGGGACAGGAAAAACAGAATGGAAATCAGGCAGCCCCTGGGCTGGTGGTGTAGGACTTGTCTGCACAGGTGGGCTCGGGGAAGGGGACCAGTGGTCTCTGATGGCAGACTGAGATAACACCAGCAGTCACCATCACTCCCAGAAGCTATGGGAACTCCACGGAGGCAATGCCTTCTCCAAATTTCTTTACACCTTTGCCAAGACAGCCTTGGGTCTGAGCCTCCCTTCATTGGATATTTATGAGCTGCTCCCTGCTCTCCCAGGTAGTCTGGCTGAGTTCAAAGGAGCTGCTACAGTTGCCTGGGTAAAGATTATTCTCTGTAGTAGCTCTCCACAGGATCAGGCCCTAGGTGTGCATGATAACGTATTTACAGTTTGATTTATTTCATTTTTAAATGCCTGTAGTTTAAACCTGGAGGTGCATTTACTCAGCCACTCCTGCTTGCTAATGTTTTCTTGACAAAAGCTACCTTGGAAGAAAAAAAAAAACAAAGCACTGAAATGGACAGCTGCTACAATACAAAGCATCACCTGGAAGGCAGCATCTTCAGCTCTCGTCAGAGCCCTTCCCATGTCCTCGCAGGAGATAAAAAAAAAAACAGTATACAGACGGGGCTGTCCCATTTTTTTCCGCACAGCAAAAGGGGAAACCGCCTGGGTCTGCTGGCTCAAAAGGGCCATGAGTCTCTGAGAGTCCCTACAGCCCTCCTCGCTGCTCCCACGGTGCAAGCCCCCTCACAGGCAGCTCGGTGCTCCTGGGCCCCCTGCACTGTTCCCTGACACAGGTGGGGGTCCAGGGCGACAGGACACCCTGTTGGGCCACTTCTGCCCTGGGAAGGCAATTAGGGAAACGAGCAATTTGCAGTGGTTAGCAGGCTCACTGCTTTGGATATTAGTATAGCGTGGGTGCCTTCTAATTAATGGTGCTGTGCTCAGCCCAGCCGTGGGCTCGTCCCTGTGGTGGTGGTGGGCTTAAAAATGGCCTGGGCCAGGGGTGCTGCCCCACCAACGTGCCCAGGGCTGAGGTGAGTTCAGGTCCAGGCAGATGCTGCAGACCTCCTGGAACCAGCAGGGTCCAACTATTTCTGTGCTCCAGGAGAGAGGGAGAGGTGTGTGGGAGGTGCTTCGCAGGGGATCTAGTTTTGGAGTATACGTGATGCCCAAATCACTGAGGCACCATCCTTTGGCTGTACAGGGAGTCCAGCACCCAAGGTGAGAGTCCATGGCATAGGTGGGGGGGGGGGGGGGGGGCACTGCAGTGCTTGTCAACAGATCTGTGCAGATGTGGGTGCACCTACAGTGTCCCTTTCCTGAACATCTTTCAAAATTAACTTCAGAAACGCAGCTGGGATGCATGGCTCTCTGCACAGGTACTGGGAGTGGAGGATGAGTCCCAGGACAGCCCAGGTCTCAGCAGAGTTAGTGTTGTGTGCTGTCCTGTGGATGGATTGCTGTAAAACCTTCGTAGTGACCAACATGGCAGTGTTAGTAGAGGTGCCATAAGTTATAATAATAATGTAATAATCAAAGAATCATTAAGGTTGGAAAAGGCCCCCAAGATCATTTCTCACATCAAAAGGCTGTTTCAGAAATCATACTCAGCTGATTCCATGTTAGCTTCCAAAAACCAGAAACCTGGCCAGCTGGGCTGGGGAGGGTTGGGGCAGTGGCTCTCTGGACAGCAAAGCCCAGTGCTCAGGCGTGGGCTGGGGAAAGGAGGCAAAGCGCCAGCAGCACTTGTGTTGCTGAGTGCTTCCCTTCTGATGATCCAGGAAAATGTGGCACGTCTTTTCTTCTTAGAGCCGCGTTACACTCGATAAAAACATTTTTTGAAAGGGAAACTGCACTGTCTGCAGCCATTCGTATGTCGGGATGTGTGAAATCAAACGTGAGATCAAATGTGCTGGATCAGGGGTTGCGGTGTGGCCGGTGTCACTGATGTAACCGTGTCTGTTAGCTGGGGACTGAGAAAGGGGCAAAAGAGCATTTTGAAAGCTCAAGGAAGCGAAAAAATCATTTTTGAAGGGAGAAAAAAATAAAGCTGGCACGTATCTGTCTGCCTGTTTTTAATATACTTCTCAATATGAGATTCTGGTTTGTGATTTTTGGTTGCTTTTTTTTCTGCTCAGCACATTTTGCGGAGTAACAGGAAAGCAGTCAGAAAGCTCTCCGTTTCATTAATCGTTATTCCTTCTCTGTGAATTAGAGTTGGGCGAGAATTTATTCTCTGCTTGTCATGGAAACCTCTAAGTTACAAAGTCAAACTTCTTTGCTGATTTTGGCTACCGGTTATTTTTTAAATAATTTGTATGTTAATTTCCTGGAGTCCTTAAAGAAAATTAAATATTTTTTGGCTTAAGAAAATGATACTAGATAGTTGCTAAATGCTTTTTTCATAAGAACATACTTTCTATAGAAATATGATTGACAAAAACAAATAAACAAAGAAAAAAGCCCCACCTAATATCCGCCTGTGTTTTTTTTTATTATTCCCCCCTGTTTGTAGTATATACGTGCAGCTGTCCTCTCGTGTGTCAAGTGTGCATGACCATTTTGGAGGCAGTTGGTTTATTTCATCTATGGAACAAAAAGGCTGAGGAATTTTTAAAGCTGGTGCCTACGTCAGTATCTTGGCATCTAAATGAGCAGCCTCCTGGTTTGGATGTGCACACATTTTCTTGTCATGTTTTGTCTTCTCTTAACAGACAGCTCCCGTTGTTGATGGGAGGCAACATGGGTAGCACCCTGACAGTCCGGTTCTTTATTTGGCTGTGTAACTCCAGGCACCAAAACTTTGTCTGTGAATGCTTGGCTGCGACCCATGTTACGCTGTCAGCAGGAATCTTAAATTATGATGATGGGTAGTTATTGTTTGTGTTATGACATTTTCTAGAAATCCAGCTGAACACAGGGCCTGCTTGTTCCAGGCACGGGTTGTGCATCTGGGGAGAAATGGGATTTGCCCTCCTGCACCCCTTGGCTGGACAAGGCACGGATCCATCCCCAGCCATCCCACTGTAGGCTGTCCAGGCAGATGTGTGGCTGTGTGGGTTTGAGGAAATAAATCAAATGTTACCCTTGAAAAGGTGGTGCTGGGGCAGGGTGTTTTAGGACTTCATTATGGCCATAGGGCGAGGAGTTTCGGAAGTGGACAGGGGTTGGGCTGTAGGCTGAGAACTGTCTTGCTCCTGTCTGATAAGCTCTGTCCCAGCTGGTTTCTTTCATTTGGATAATTTTCAGCCGAGCAGCCAGATTAGGGTCTAAGGTTTGGCTATTTCAACTAGAGCAATTAAAACAATTTAGCTCTACAGATGTTATGGGAGAACAGCCTGTGGGCTTCTTTCGGAGCTGTGCTTGTGTGAGGAGCCCCAGGCTCTTGTTGGTAAGATTCAGATTGTCAGCTTCCTTCCCCCTGTGCAAACATCTCAAGTCCTGTGTCTGCAAAGTGTTTGCAGCTCCAATATCTTGCTGTTGTCCTTCCACAGCCAGCACCGTTGCTGGCTGTGGAGTTTCTGAGCTTTCAGAGCAAGCGTGAGCATCTTGATCTGGAGTGAGGCTCTTTTGCTTGGTCTCTGAAGAGGAAGCGTTGCCCACCAGCCATTTGCACAGCAACACCGAACACCAACCCTGAAAGAGCAGCTCTTGATATCTCTCCTTCTGACCTCCATTCCAGTTGCAAGTCCTGCTTCTGAAAAGCCAAGGGTTCTCAGTCCTGGTGCGGACAGTTGCTTTGCTGTTGGGCTGGCGGCCCTGCTAAGAGACTTCTTAGTTTCAATTCAAGGTGTAACCCTTACTTTTGGATGAGTTGCCCTAAAAGTCCAGGTTATTTTTAATAGCCGGGCGGCAATGAACATGTTAGGATGGCAGTCCTCCAGAAATGTCCCGCATTCGTGCTCTTACGTGCAGCACTGTAGCAGAAATGCCTGTGGCTGTCCTGAAGAAGGAGCAGGAGGAGTGGTGGGGCACAGACTAAGCCCATGCACTTTAAGACTTCACCAGGCAGTGTCTGGGGCAGAGCATGGCCCAGGCTGGATCCTGCATGGCAGCCCTCGGGTTCTGTCAACCCCTTTTGTTTCTGCATGGCCGCGCTGGGGGTTTTGATATGACCAAGTGAACCTTTAGCCATGGAAAATGCCTCTCCTTAAAGTCAGTTCTCCCTGAATTCAACTCTAAAGTCATCTTGTGGCTTCGGCGATGGTAAAGCCTTATTCTCCCCCTGTTTCTGGGGTATTTAAGCCTTTCAAACTGGTGCCATTTCAACCACCTCCTGAAACACAGCTTGGTTTTTGAAAGCAGAGTGCTGGGGAGGTTGTTTTGGTTTCCCACACGTGCACGGTTTTCTGTCTGCCGCGGCTTTGTCTGCCCCTCTGCCGCCCTCCCCAAGCCCGGCCCAGCCATGTGGCCAGGGATTCATGCCTTGGTTGGAGTTCTCTCATTTAATTTTCATGCATCATTTATAGCTTGCTGCGGTGATTTCATAAAGTGAATGTATGTAGTTAACACAGGGGGCCGTCTGGGAGCTGGTAATGCAGCTGTGACAGAATGGTTGCTCCCTGCCTTTGTCATTATTTTCTGTACATCAAGTGTGTTTGTGAGAAACTGCTTCTGGACCAGACATTCAGACTTATTTTTCCCCCTTGAAACTTGATTGCTTTCCTAAGAAAAAAATAAATAGTCACCTTCCCTTCCCTGGAAATCTGGAAAATTTCCCACACAACATCTGCCCTTCAGATGGACATCGTCATGGGCATGAAACCGAGCAGGGAGACGACCCAGAGGTGACTAATTCAAGAGGAGGGCGAGGCTCTGCTCCTGTGAAATGGTGGCAACTCCTGAAGCCAAGCTGAAAAACAACATCTGGCCACTGGCAGGCATTTATGCAAGAAACCTGCCTTTGTGGTGGGAAGCTGTGCTCACCTTCCTGGTGCTGGGGACAAAACCCTGGGGCGTGCAGTGTAGGCTCTGGTGGGCAGAGGGAGGCTTGAAAGGCAGCTGGTGGAGAGATTCGGAGGCATGGTTGAGAGCACGCATCCTGCCTTCCCTGTCCTTTCCCTTTTCTTGGGCCAGCCTATTTGTTCTATTAATTTATTTAACTTGTTTAATAGATTTACTTGGGCTAAGCGAGAGCACGCAGTGTTTGCATTGCTGTTCTGGTTGCTTGTTTTTATTGTTTTCTGGGCTGATGTGATGATGTCAGGCTGGAAGTGACTAATGAGGAGGGGAGGGTGAGCCTGTCCTTATTGATTTCCGTCTGGTTTGATTGGCAGTGGTTGGAAATTGCACTGGAACTGTGTTTGGTTTGAAACGTCGCATGTTCACGCTTTCGTGCCGCTGCTGTGGAGGTGATGGAGTAGCTACACTGACAACCTTCAGTGAGGATGACCACGTGGCCACCATGAGCCCCAAAACAGGTGCCAGAACTTTATTATATGAGTGAACAATTCTGACCCGTTTCTCTTATTGGGCCAAGTCTGTGCAGATCCCACCCCTGAGGTCCGTGGATATGGGGCAACTCTTATGATGAAGGTTTAAAATCAGGCACGCACTAATGGTTTTGAAGGCAATTCTGTGCTGTGCTTCTGGCACAAATCTTGTGAAATCTTGGAAATCCTCGGAGAAGGCAAGAGATTAACAAATATGTCCAGTCTCTCTGCTGGATGGCGTGCAGTAGAAGCTGGACCAGGACACGGAACATAAAGCGGTGATAAGGAGACATGTTCTGACCTTGTCTGCTGTTAGCAGCTTACACAGCCTGCCAAGGAAAAAACAGCCTGTTATTACAGTGGCCATATGGTATTTTACTAACTCAGTGTATAAATCCCTAATACAATTAGAAGATCCAACTTCCATGCTGAATTAGAGCTTCTGTGCTGCTGTATCTGGAGGGATTCCTGGATTCCTCAAGTTTGCTGAGACTGGGAAGGAAAAAAGCTTGTGCTTACGGAAAAGTGCAGGGGGTCCCCCAGCCTCCTGGTGGGACAGCCCTGCTGCTGTGCCCTGCTGGGAGAAATCGTCTTTCTGACCTGCATAGCCTGTGGGGGCCATGTGGAGTGAGCCCTTTGGTGCTGGCTGTCCAGGCTGGTGGTATGGACGGTTGTTTTATTAGGGGGAGTTTGTGTAGGATTTGTGCAAGGGAGGGTCAGGATTGCTGCAGGAGGCTGAGCAGAGCCATCGCTGCATTGCTGCAGGCGGTGCGGGTCCGTCAGCCAGGAGAGGGGAAGAGAAAGTCAGCGTGAGGAAACCAACAGGGCTAGACCAGACCAGAGTTTTTTTCTCCAAATCTGAAATTAATTGGTAGAGAAATAATCACCACTGCAGAGCCAGAGACTTGCTTTGTTTGCAGCCTTCTTGTGTCCCCACATTTCTGTTATTCCTCCCCAGGGTGCCCTCTCCACTGGCTAGGGAAGGGTTCCTTGGTGGTGGAGCTGCCTTGCACGGGGTCTTGCTTGCTGCCTTGGAGAGGTCCTCCCTGTCCCCATCACTGCCTCTGGATTTCTCCTTGGTCTGCGGTTTAAAATGGCAATCCCTGACATCTGCAGGCATGACTCCCCTTCCTGGGAGGGGAAGCTGAGGGCTTTGGAGCCCTGTAGCAGCTGTCCTGCAGCCCGTTGTGTGGGGAGCCTTAGGAGGAGATGCTGGAGGGTGCTGCAGGGGGTTTTATCCACGTCTGCTCCAGTGGTTACTGGAAAGGCACCCAGGGATGTTCAGAGTTTGCTCTTTGCTCCTGTGTATAAACCTCCCCAAGAGATCCCACCTTATTAGCAGGTGAGAATGGCGATGTCCACATTTTATTAATAATCCCTGTTAAGTGCTATAGAGGGACAAGTCTGTCCATAATGATCTCAATACAGAGGAACGTCCTTGAAGCAGGCTGGGGCACGCTCCCACCTTCCCTACAGCTATTGTGGGGCATTTCTCCCTGCCTTGGTGTCTTCCTTTCGTAGAGCTGGCCGGGGAGTGTGTCCTGCCCTGCTTTGCGCTCCTCCTGGAAAAATATCATTGCTCTTATTTTCCTTGCTGTAAAGTGCCAGCCAGGCGTTCAGTGAAACAGCCTCCCTGTTATCTGGGTTGGAGGGAACATGGCTTTTGTCTGAATGGTTATAGCTGTTTAATCTGATCAGATGTCTCGTATGACTACACAAAGCCTGGTTTTTGGCTGTGCCAGCTCTCTTTCTCATGCATTCCTATTTCCAAGTGAATCGCTCTGTGCTGGAGCATGTAATTGCAAAGTGCGGCCCTGGCTCTGCCCACCCGCTGGAGGAGACCATGAGATAGGAGCTATTTACCCGGCGGCTGTCAGGTGGTGGTTACCGTCAATTTAGAGCCTGAAGGAGGAGAGTGCCACGGCGCGATGTGGATGTGAGTGGATCACAAATACTGTCAGCGAGAGCAGGGCGCTGCAGCAGAGCGGGCAGGGGAGTGCGGAGTGCAGGGGTAACAGCTTCAGGATCTTTTATTCCTTCAGAAAATGAACTCTGGGTTGGTCTCAGCATCCCGTTTCAGGGGAAAGCTGGGTGCTGGTGGCTGGGGCGTGGCACGGGGTGGGATTGCCTGAGGGGAGATTCAGCTGGGCTGAGGGGCTGCGACTGCATCGCTGAGCTGGGGCTCCAGCAGGTGCCTGCGTCTGAGAGCCCAGCCGAGACGCTCCTGGTGTCCGCATGAACCGAGGCTTCTCCTCAGCAGATTTCACTGGGCATTTCCCTGAACCTGGCACGATCTCAGCTGTTTGGAAGTTATTACAGAAAGGCAGTTTTTGCCTTAAATAAAAAAGAAAAACAGACCTATACCAAGAGGGCTCGTTCTCCAAGTACATATACGTACCATGAGGGGTGGAATTGTTGAAAGCTCCTTCAATGAAACGGCCAATACGGTGGCAATAAATCCAGGGGAAATGGACGTTATCTGCTGATTGACCTTTTTGGTACGTTAAACAGCTTTCGCTTTTGCCTTGAGGCATCTGGCTGCCTGACATGGCCAATTATCCTACGATAACATCAACTTTGTTGGGTCTTATTGCTTCATTATGAAACTGCTTTAGCTGATAATGCATTACAATTAGCGGGCAAATGTCCCTGGGAAGGGAGATTTCTCCTCGCCGACCGCTGGGCCGCAGTGCGATGAGGTTTGTCTGTCCACAGCACCGCAGGCAGCACCAGGGGAAGGTCCTCACCAGCTCCTGGTGCGGCTCGAGGGATGCTGGCGGGGAGGGAAGCGGGAGCGCAGGACGTCAGCAATGCTTTGCTCCTGCCCTGTGTCACTTCCCCTGGGGGTTTTCTTGCCCAAGTGAAACTGTTTGTAAATGTATTTCGGGCAGGCGAAGTGGCAGCACGCAGCTGCTAATGGGGGAATAAGAAGACCGTCGCTTATCCCTACCTTGTCTGGGGCACGGAATCCTTTTCCCTCATAATCAGAGAGTCATAATCACACAACTCTGTGCCACCACCCAACCTGCCAGTTTCCTCCCCTTCCGTCCTCGTCACTAAGAGGAAAGACAGCCTCTCCACAAAAGTTGTCTGTCCCTTCAGGCGTGGCAGTGACGATTCGTGCTGGTCCTTTGCGTGTTCCTGAGAGGATGCCCACACCTGCAGTTTTGCCGTGAGCCTGCTGTGATTTTGCTCGGTGCCCCGTTCCTCACAACCCTGTCTGCTGCCCCGTTTTGCCGTGGGGCTTTGTGTGCGGCTGCAGGGTGGATAGGGCAGATGGAGCAGCTGAGGAGAGGGGATCGGGGGCTTAAGGAAACCAGGGGAAATCAGCCAGGCCTGGCAGAGCTGAAGGGGCAGCTCAGAGTGCCGGAGCAGCTGGGGTGAGGTGGGATTAGTGGCTGGGAGAGCAGAAGCCCAGAGTGGCCGGGGAGGGAGGATCAGATAGGAGAGATGAGAAACCCCGGTAGCCTGCGAGGGGCTCAGGTAGGAAGGGGTGGTTGATGGGGCAAGGCCAGCCAGGGCGAAAGGTCACAGGTTGGGGTTGTGCCACCCAGTATCACGCTTTGCCCCCAGCACCACAGCAGCAGCTCCTTCCCCCCCAAAACCAAATGATGCGAAATGCAGCGCAGGCGATGACCCAGTGGTTTTTCCCAGGGATGCTGTGTGGATGAGGGGCTGCTTGCAGCCGGGAGGCACCGTGGCAATTACGCTGTATTTCAGCTGAGAGTTCCCAATAACTGCCAAAACCCCTGCTAAGAGCCTGACTTCATCCCTGCAGAGAGCTCCCTCCTGCCTGACGGTGCCGCTCTCCGAGGGCTGCTTTTGGTGAAACCGAGTCTCAGCGTCCTGCTCCTGCTCCTGTCCTGGAGCACCAGCTCCAGACGAAGCCCCGCTCCCTGTGCTGGCAGCCGTCCTCCCCCCTGCTGGCACCCCGGGGGCACCCAGCCGTGCAGAGCAGCCCCTGGGGAGGGGGCTGGGGTGCAGGGGCTGCGGCTGTGTCTGGTGCAGGGGGCAGCCTCCGGGGAGGTGGGCTCGTGCCTCCGCTGCCGGCAGCCGTGCAGCACTTCGGAGGTTGGTGCTTCTCTGCCCGCTTTTCCCAAAGGAGAAACAGCAGTGGAGATGGACAGGAAAGCTTTCTAGAGAAGAGAGCACCGATCGCTTCTCTGGCGTGTGCTGTCCTGACAGTAATTGCCTATTAATATTCCCTTTCTCATGCCTCTTCTCCTCCTTCCCTCAAGCGATGTGGCTTCATTTCCCGGCGCTGCTTGCTGTGGTGTCAATGCCTGAGCACGGTGTGCGGTGCTGGGTCACCTCCTAGAGTGGAAGGGGCACCAGGGCCACAGCCTGTGACCTTCCTGCAGCTGCTGGGCACCGCCGCCCGAGGGGGACCCGGGGTGGGGGGTCTCTCAGCAGTGCACCCAAACCTGCTGCCCCTTATTTAGGGCTTGGCTGCTGGTACCTTGATTAAAGGGATGGAGCTCTGCATGCCTGGTGCTCCCACCTTCGGAGGTGTCATCCTGGACCCTTGCCACTGCAATTAGCGGGGACAGTCTGTGCCAGGCTCCGGTGGGTATGGGGCAGGCTGGCTGGAGCAGGAACCCCTTATGTGTGGGCCGAAACTGTGTGCCACCAAAGCAGGGTTCCTAAACTGCAGCAGATCCTGCCCTGTGGAAGCTGCAGGAGCTCGGGATGTGCCCATAACATGGCTTAGACAGCCTAATGCAAAAAGGTAACAGCGGGGAAAGTGGAAACCTGTAAAATCTTTGAGCCATGTTATTTGCTAAGCTGATAAAAGGTAGAGCGCATAAATTCACGAAGAGGGGAAATCCCTGCAGTATTCACATGGGCTGCTCATGGTTTCATAGTTAAGTAAATATAGTTCAGAATAAGAACAGTTTAAAAGGAATTTGAGAACATAATGAAGCTCAGAGAATTAGCTGAAGAGCTTTCATTTGAGATTACAAAAACACAGTGTAATATAATGTTTAAATACCAATGGGCTTCAGCATTACATAAAATAACCAAACACAGATAAGACCACTCTTCTGTCCTGGCCTCAGCTGGTAATCTTATTACTGAATTAGTATAACCACGTACTTCGTGATCACTGTATTTTCCCTAACTTGACAGGCTAGTTGAAGGAATAACATGTCAGAACAGGAGCACGTGTTGATTTTGAAGCTTGCCATGCTACAAAGTGCTAAGTCTGATGACCCAGGCTATGCCATGCTGCAGGGTGATGGGACAGATGGGACAGGAAAGAGGCCTTGATGCTGGGGCAGCCGGGAAATACAGGGAAGGTGCTTCATGATACTGGCGTCCACCTTCATGTAACACAGGGAAGACTTTGTGTTTCCTTGCTGTGGCATCCCCAGGTGATGGGGAGGTGTGTGCAGGAGGACCAAATGCTTCCCAGCCGCATCCATCCTCAGCGCTCTGAGGGAGGCAGAGTCCCAGCACAAGGGAACCAGGAGGAAGCAAAGAGCAGTGAGCATCAAGAGGTTAGGGGAAATAAGTAATAAAGGATCAGCAGTAATAAAAATTAATGATGTGCTTTTGCAGTGGGATTTTTGCCCAAAGGGTCTCCACTTCTGTCTGGTTGTGGGTAGGGTCCATGCCTTGTGGTTAAACCAGGAGTAGCTGGGGTTTCAGTTGGCAGAGGTGTCTAGCACCTTGGCACCTGCAGATGTGGTGTGATCACAATATTGGCATGGCTCCTCTCAGACCATTTTTCCTGAATGATGGCCGGTTTTTCAGTGCTTCAGCATCCTCCAGGTCTCCTACCAGTACACCCCGGTCTTTTGGCTTCTGGGAGGGGTGACAGCTGCAGGATAGTAGAGCCCATCGCCAGCGTGGAGCTCCTGGTCATGCACCCGGATTTGTTGCAGGTCTCATAACAATACTGCAAAAAATGGCTTGGCCGAGGGAAAACAAATACCTTCACGTCCATGTTCATGGTTTGCTCAGCTTTGAATTACAGAAATATTTCTCCAAGTGTTCTGAATACTGGAAAAATGCTGCTCACCAAACCTAATACCTAAAAGGCCTCTTTTATGTGACTATTACTTTGGTGACCAAAGTGCCAGGGTTTTACAAGAGCTGCTTATCCTTTGATAAAACAAAATCAGTGAATTTATGCTGACAGCTTCAGATGCTGTGGAAACCTGAGCAACCTTTCACCAGCATATGTTGCTTGCTGGATCCTTCCTTAAGAACAAACCGCAGAAGTATCTTTAGTAATTTAATGAGCAATAAAGAGGACTATAAAAAAACAAGGATAATTAAATGCAATGATAGATTTTAGCACCCTAAATGGTTACCAGAAGTACTTAATCAAAACTAAGGTTTGTGCTAGGCAAAACGAATAGCTCTTTGTTGCCCTATAATAGAAAACATGTAAAAATAAAACTCAAAGAAAGATTTGGGATAGCGTTGGAATGACAGAATCATTACAAATCATCACAGCCTGCCTCCCGATGCCCCTCTGATGCTTGGGTAAAACAAATAAAGCAAAATTAAGGATCTGTTTTGTATATCACTTTGATCTTTGCTTCACCTTTTGAAAATATTTATGAAGGGTACTTTAATACAATTTGGCTTGTGATTTTTCTGTTTGGAAGAGGAACAAATGGATTGACAGAGTAAAAGGTTAGTCAGTGATGCGTTTTTTTTTGTTTTTTTTTTTTTCCCCAGCTTGCTGTTCTGGGAGGTAACTCCTAGAGCACGAGCTGCTGGGTACCTAGGCAGAACGAAGGGCGGTGTGCGTGCATGTGTGCGTGCTGCAGGGATGGGGCATGCAGGGACTCCAGCCACGCTGCTGCGCTCGTTGTAACAGCGCAAACAGGAATCTAACGCAGGCACCAGCGTGGCCACAGATTCTTTCTTAACACAATAGCCTTTAGGAAAATCTGTGGATTAATTACATATTTTCATGCAATAACACGACGCTAATTGTTTACACTAAGCCATGTTTGCTTATGTAAATTACCTTAATTGGAAAATTCTTTAGTGTACAATTGTGATAGAGAATTAAAGAGATGAGGAAATATGGAGGATGTCAAGGCAATTCTTTGCAAATGATACTCTGATAAGATTCAGGGTGACCTAATCAGTTAACTCAGGCACTAATTAGTAATGCAGAAGATAGGGTAGGAAAGTGCTTGAAACAGCTGGGATGCTAACAGTTTAAGGGCCTGATCCTGCCTTCTTTCCATCCTGAGCCATCCCTCTGACCCAGGAGGGGAGAGGATGGCTGCAGAGGTTGTCCAACTACTAGCAGCTCACCTTGGCGGCAGCTGAGCGAGCTCAGCACTTTTGATGAAAGTGTCTTGTTCGCAAAGAAATCCTTGCGCTGGGTGTGGGGTCATGGGCTGCGCGCTGCTGACCTGAGGACGTGCCTGCTGTTGGTTGCTGGCAGCTTCTGATGTGCGGTGAAAATCCATGATCTCAGAGAAGTCTTTGAGCAAATAACCAGGGCAGAGCTTGGGTACATAAATACCGAGTGTGAACAACCTCACCCATGGGTACCAACGCACTCAGTGGTATGTTTTGTGTCAGGTGTGAATCGGGTGTTGCTCCTAGTTTGGATACTCTCACTTTCTTTTCTTTGTGGTTTTAGTGAGGGGGAAAAAAAATCCACAACAAACAGCAACGAGAAAATCTGCTGCTAACTTCTACATATGTGACAGGTAAGGTCACCTTGCCCCATGGCTGGGGCTTTGTCCTCTTTGCTGTGCTGCGGAGTTGTCCTGGCTCTGCCCCTTGATGGTGCCGTGCAGCACAATCTCGCCTACGTGTGGAGGGTTCCCAAACCACGTCCCCTTCATTCTGATGGGGCAAGCTCCCTGGCGGCTGTACATCTCTTCATCCTTCTGCAGCATGCACCATCCCAGCAGCTGCTTTCACCCAGCAGGGAGCAGCATCAGTGGGCTCGGAGAAGCGGGCAGTGCTGGGGCCTGGGGAAGGGCCCTCCTGCTGCAGTCCTGGCTGCGTGCACTGCCACTGAGGGTGCTGCGCGTTGTCGCACGGTGCGCGCGTTGTTGCCTACGTGGGGTGTGTTCATCGCTGCTGATGCAGGTGCGTGCATTGCTGCTGGGGGTGCAGCACGGTGCCGGCGTGGACGTGCGCATGCAGAGCGTGCCGTGGGGACGCCTCGACCCACTCTGTTTGGGGCGCAGGGTGGAACCAATGCAGAGCACTTCAAAGCACTCCCCCGTGTCGCCTGGCTTGGAGCCGCGTCGCTTCAGCCTTTTTCAGCAGCGATTAGACACGTAGGTAGGTAGATGAGCGGAGATGCTGAGAGCACACGGGCCGTGCCCCCCTCACCCCCCGCCAGCCCCTTTGTGCTCACTGCCACAAACCCAACCAGGAGCAGCCCGGCCTTTTTGCCCGTATTATTCTCACCGTCTCCCTGACAGGCGTAGTAATATACAGAGCTATCTCAAGCTGGGAATGTCTGAATGAGGAGAGATTAAATAATATTAATAAAAATAATAATAATTAAGAGCGAGATTTCAAGTGTCTCACCAGAGCTCAGCGCAACAAACTGCTTTGGCAGAAGGATGCCGGAATTTGGGGGGCAAAAATCACCCACAGCGAGAGGGGAGGCTGCCAGGAGTTGGCAATGGGGACAGCCGAGCTACGTTGCTGCATACGAGTTATCATCACTTCATACATGTTATCAGGGAGAGTGGAGAGCGTGTGTGACTCTCCTGCTGCATGCAGTGTGGTTTTCACTTTGATTCAGCAGCTCTTCTAGTGGCAGGACAGTCATTGTTCTTAAGTCACTGAAGTATGGTTAAGTCTTTTTCAGCATTAAAAAAAACAAAACAATAACCAAGCCATGTCTCAATACTCTGCTGCAATGATATTTCACCATATCACGTTCTGGGAAGAGTTGTCTTGGATCTCTGTCACAGACCAGAATCTAGCTCAATTTAAAAGGGAGGGAGAGGTGGTGTTGGTTGGGGGGTTGTTGCAGATTTCACTCTTTTTTTATTAGACTCATTTTCTTAACTCTAAATAATATAATTCACTTCATATTTCCTTAAGGGAACATACTCTTGATGCCATATAAAGATTGACAATCTGGAGTATTGTAAAGAAAATGTATCTGAAATGTTTGCTCAGCCAAGTGTCAGAGGCACTGGGCTGTCCAAAAGTGTTAATGCAAGCAGGCTGCAACTAAAGGAGCTTTTGCAGCTCAAACAGATGTATTATTTTTGAAGGGTGTTTCTCTGAGCATTAAGCCTTTCTCATGCTACATGCTGTTTGCCGTCTTTTGTCTTACAAACCTTTTAAAATTTATCCCAGGATGCTTCAAGTTGGGTTTTTTCTTTTTCTTTTTCTCCTTTTTTTTTTTTCCTTTTGCCTTTTATTGTTGTTGCTGTCTCTCTTCTGTCTGAGCTCAGAAACACTAAACTAAGACGATGAAGGGCTGGGTGATAATTTCAAACTTCCTGCAGGATAGTTTCAGAAAAGATGATATAGAAAGAAGAAAAACAAAAGCACATGTTGCCAAATGTATGCATATTTTCCAGTCATTTTGTATTGTCGAAGTGGTTGCTCTGTGTGTATTTTCAAGACACAGAGGGAGTACACTAAATGAAATATTCAAACACTTTGGCAACTCCTGCACACTTTCTTTGTTATCATAAAACACTTGTTCTGAAACTGGGTATGACATTTATTAAAGAGTTGTGGGTTTACCATATCTCATAAACGATTTCCATGGTTACTGAGGTGGCGCGGCTGCAGAATCAAAGTACTTACTAAGATGTTAAAAAGTAGGTTTCTTTTAAATGAAAGCAGAGGTGTACTGGGCAACTTCTGTTCAAGTAATTCGTTTTAGGAAGCTCAAGACTTGACCTGGTGCTGGTGCAAGTAGGCGCAGTGGCCCTGCAGCTGCGGGTCGCACCCGCTTACACCAGCAGGGAACTGGTCCCAGTCCCTCAAACTCCCTGTGCATTCACACCCTGGGTCTCAAGCCTCTGAGGATGTAGGTGTCAGTGCAAGCCCAGCTGGCCTGCTTGCAGATTTGAATGGCCACAAGTGCTCAGCAGAGCCACTGGAGCCAGCTGACAGTGCTGATTTTGTGGAGCTTTTGCTCCAGCCCCTAGACTGACCTGTCTATTCCTGTTTTGCACCTCACAAACCCCCAGTGCATTTTCTGCCTGCCATCCGCACTGACAGATGTTGTAAGTGTACTCACCAAGAGAAAGAAACCTGCTTTATGATGGTTATCCTTGAGAAGTGAGTTACAACAGCGCCAGTCTGGTGCTTGTTGGGGTTGCCATGAAGTTCTGGGCTCTGTTTAAGAATCTCAGCCTTTAGGGTCAAAAATGTGATTGGAAGGCTCAAAAAGCCAGAAACTTTTGAAAGTACTATATGCATTCTTCAGAAAGAACTGTGTGATTTCTGAGCTTAACTTATGGTTCAGGAGTCCCATTGCCGAGATGTGAACCCCACCAGCATCCCTGCATCTGACACAGATGGGCAAAGACAGGGACTGCTTCCACGGGCTGCCCTACCGGAGTGACAATCTCAGCCTCGGATATGGCAGCTCATGTCTGAGAGGACCTGGAGGAGCTGACACGGAAAGACAGCATGCTCAGTGTCTGTTCTATAAATAGTGCTATTAAATCTGACTTTTAAAAGCACTGAAAAGTCCTGTGAGACAAGACACACAGCCAGGAAGCACTGAGGGTTGGGATGTAGCTACCTACCAAGGTGAAATGCTGAAGCATCTGTGACTCAGCTGCTCCAGGGCTACCATAAAACCCGGTGAAATTGCAAAACCCAGTCCCTTTTATGGGACGTCTGCTTTCCTGCTTCTGGGGGCAGTGGGACAGCGTGGGGGGGCTGGCATGTGGCTGCTCTGCATCTGGGCTGCATCTTCTGCACTTGTGCTCTGGCCTCCTAGATGTCGGTGTATCCGTGCTACTCAGCAACACCTTGGTTTAATATAGACGGAAACAGGTTTTCCATGCTTTACGTATAAAATGCTATATCAAGAACATATTCGTGTTCTTGAGCCAAGACTGTTTGGGCAGAAAAATGCCAATGAAGTGTGACCGAATCCATGCGAAAATGAAGTGTTTGCTTGGAGGAATTAAAGCAAATTTAAAATATTCAAGTTCACTGATTAGAAACATTATTACATCTCTCCAGTGGTGAAATAGCAAGCTGCAATTTATGCTCCTTTCTTCACAGGCCCTGAGTTACCTCGAGGGGATTCAGAGGATGCATGGACTAGAAAGTAAACGGAGGGGGAACACAGGGAACTTCAGCTGCAATAAAAGTACCTCTGTAGGATCCGAGTGAGTTATTAGTTTAAATAAATATAAAAACTTCAGTAGCACATCGCATCTCATCTCAACCAGAGACAGCGCTGCCTGTTTAGATTTGGTGGGTGGCTTCTTTACAACCTGTTTTTCTCAGACATGTGTTGGGAATATTTGGAGCTGTAGGACCAATTCCTCTACTTCTTTTCTAGCAAAATTCCCCTGCATGGGGTAGAGAGAAAGACAGTAGAAACAGAGATAGCTTCTTTAAATGTCATGCCTTCCTCTTGCAATTGGAAAACTGGGATTTTTTTCTAGCCCCCTGGGAATGGTTGCTAGTAAACCACATTCTGAGGGTAAAAAATATTTACCTGGAATTTTCCTTTCTCTCACCCTTCTGCGTAGCTTTCCCCAGTCTGGGGAGCCTACCCAGGCTTGGGTGTTTGTCTTCTCCGAGCAGAAGCTGTGGGTGCTTGTTGGGGCCGCGCTGGGCCTGAGGATGATGGAGACAGGTGCTAAGGCAATCCTGTCCCCAGCAGCTGAGCTTTGCAGGAGCGCTTGGGGACCCTAAGTCATGGTGAAACCTTGCTGTGGCTTCGTGTCGCTGGTGAGAGTGCTGGCTGGTGGCAGAGATGAAGCGGTTCCCCCCATGGCAAGGAGCGATGGGGCCAGGCTGCTCCCAGCCCTGCCCTGGTGGCTGTTTCTTGCTGGTAGGGCCTTGTAAAAAGAGGGGCAAAGCCATTGCTTTCCTTTCTGTTCCTGTGCCGCTTCCTGAGGCCCATTTCTCCAGCAAAGACCTCCTTTTCCCTGCTCTCTGGCAACTGCGTGGCTTTACAATGGCAAAAAAAAAAAAAAACAAAAAAAAAACAACAAAAAAACACAACAGTCCCCAGATAACTATTTGGTGTAAGCATACCATGCGGCTTTAATGGAATTACCTCAGCCCTGCTAGTAAATAATTTATAGGAGGCAGTAAATAAAATATGTTTCTCTGTTCTTAAAAAACAAGAGTTGTCAGCCAGCAACTGCCTGCTGAGGGGGGCTTAACCCAGAGCCTGGCCTGCCTGGAGTGGGACCCGGTGGGGAAAACATCCAAGCCCCAAAAGCTGTTTTGGTTGGTTGGGTTTTTGTTGGTTGGTTGGGTTGGGTTGGTTGGTTTGGTTTGGATGTGGGTTTGGTGGGTGGGTGGTTTTTTTGGGTGGGGGTGGATTTTTTTGGGGGGGGGGGGTAGGATGGGGTAGGGGAGCCAGTAAAGCTGTGCTGCTGGGCCGGTGTCTGCGGGCTGTCCGCTAGCGAGCGTTCAGCGGGCTCTGCACATCTGTCTGTCTGTCCGTCCGTCCGTCCGGCGGCGCTTGCTGCCGGGGGCTCTCCGGGCCATTTCCGAGGTTGCCTCCCGGTAGCCTTGACCGTGAAACCCGAGTCCGAGGCGCTTGACCCGAATTTCCGAGGCACCCGCGGCAGCCCCGGAGCGTCACCGAGCCCCGATTGAAACCCGAGCCCTGTCACTAATGGCATTAAGAGGAGCCGGGGGGTGCGCCGTGCCTCCGCGGGCAGCGGCCCTCCGAGCGCCGCAGGGGATGCCCCGGGGTGCCGGGGGGGGGACCGGGACGGCTCCGGGGCCGCCCGCGCCTGGGGCCGGGCCGGGCCGGGCCGAGCCGTGGGGGCGTCCGGCTGCGCTGCCCGGTCCAGCCCGGCTCGGCTCGGCTCGGCTCGGCCCGGGGGGCCCGCAGCCGGTCCCCTGCTGGCGTGGGGGAGTTGGGGCTGGGGAGCCGGCAGCGGAGATTTACGATGCGGGAGGACAGAGCGTGAAAGCGGTATATCATCATCAGGTTGGGCTGAAAGAAAGAAAACATATCTCCAACAAAAAGCGGGGCTTCGCAATTCAGCTGCGTTGTTAGGACAACGCAAACTATCCTTGAAATGATTAGTTCCACTTCAAAGGCATTTACATTCAACAGGGGCAGACGCAGCCTCTTTTTATGTCGCCAGAGGAGGAGGAAAAAAAAAAATAATAATAATAAAAAAAAAAAAGGCGAGGAGGAGGTGGGGAGGTTTTGTGCTAAGGAGAGTCATATGTTTGCTTCTTCTATTTATTTTTCCTCATTCAGGGGACACTTGTGTAAAATAAACAGAGCACTCGCAGCCGCAGCGCTCCGGGACCGCTGGCCGGGGAGGTGGCGAGGGGCGGCCCTGGGGCTGTGCTCGGATCCCCCCCTCCTGACCCTTCCGAATGGGAAGCAAAAAGACAACAGTTAAAAAAAAAAAAAAGGAAAGAAAAAATCCCTGACCTCAAGAGCTGTCCTTCTTGGGACATCTGTTATTAACTTGAGGAAGTGTGACATACATTTAGTTAGATGACAAAGGCTCAGGGTATCCTGACACAGTTTGGGAAAGATTTGAAGACTGAGGTGTCCCCACACCGCTCTGGAAGTGGATCCCGTGTGATGGCATGGGCTGGGAAGAAACTTTTGTATCTCAAATCATGCACCTAAACCGCTTTCCGGAGTCCTTTGCGTGGGGAAAACCAACCAAGGTTGGTCTGTTCCAGGTTACCCTGAGCTGTACAGGACTGAACGTGAAGGAGGAAAAAGGTAATGGGATTAGCCCAGAAAGGTTTGCCGTACCCTTACCACTTTACCAAAGCCTAACTCATCTTCCCTGATCAATTCTTACATCGAAATGAACCCAGCCTTCTCCCCTGTATCAAAGCGTGGCACTTATTTTAACTTCCAGATTCCTTAAAGCTAGTGTTCCCATCATTCACTGCTGGAAATCGAAAGGCAGGCATACAAAATTAAAATGCAAACAGTGAAGCCTATGTAGAGTTATCTGTGCTGAATGCAGGAATTCCACCTCGCTGGAAACGTGTTGCACCAGCGTGCGCGTGTGTGTATGGGAGCAGGGGCCTTTGCTCTCCCCCTCTGTTCCTATTGCCTGTTTTCTTACTGATGGTTTGCAGCTCATCATTCAATTAGACCTCAAAATTCTGTAGAAGAAAATTGAAATTGTAAAGGATCCCGGGCAACAGTTTTCTAAAATATTTTGTCTGCCACAGCTCTCTCAACACATATGAACTGAATTACTCTCAATACTGGTGCTGATCAAAAATCATTCTTTCGAGTTGCTTTTGTGGGGAGGTTAACACTTTACACATTTGGAACCTAACAACTCTATCTGTTTTTTGTTGTTGTTGTTGTTTTGTTGTTGTTTTTTGTTTTGTTTTTTACATTTTTAAAGGTGCTGTGAACACTTTATTGCCTGCACCCACAAACTGTCTGCTTTATCCCTGTTTGAAAGCCAGAGATGGTGATGGCCCCCAGCTTTATGAAATAAATATCAGTGTGCAAGTTACCGTTTGGAAATGAAGCCCTTATTCCAGCTAAGCTGGAGCTGGAGTCAAGGTTTAACTGCTCAGTGATCCTTGTTTTATGTTACGAACGTGTATGTGATTCATCCCTGATCAAGCCAAGAAGTTTCCTTCTGTTTTGTTTTTTTTTAATTCCTTTTTTTTTTCCTCTCTCTCTCTTTTTTTTTTTTTTTTTTCATGGACCTTTTCCTCATCCGGAAAAGGACTGGATTTGTTGGCCTTCACTTTCTGTTACTTTCAGCTAGTTCTTGGTTGTCTCAAATATTTTGTTTGCTGTGGAGAGCTTTGGCCCAAGGAGGACCAGTCTGATGCTGGGTCTCATTTAGATGGTGCAGGTTGAGAATTTGTGCGCTGCAGCAACCAGCAAGTAGAGCTCAGAGAGGGACCTTGCTGTGAAATCAGCTCCGGCAGTACTGTTGGTAATTATAGGAAATGCAACCAAAAGGGAGAAAATAGCATGGGAAATAAAGCAGTGATTTTTTAAAATTTATTTTAGAGAGAGAAAGCCAAAGAGTGGGTAATCCAGAAAAAAGAAAAAAAAGTAAATAAAACTAGAAAAATCTCTGTAGGAAGAATAAAGTGTTGAAGATAGCCAGGAACTAGAGAGGCAGATGGGGCTGCGGGAGAAGCGGGCTGAGGGCACCAGGGCTAGGAGACAGAGCTGGGAGAGCAGTGAGCTGGAGACATTTGATCCAGTTGTGTTATTTTTCATTCCTAGAGATAAAGAAATGTTTTCAGTCAGAAAAAATGCATTTTTATTGAATTCCCTGAAAGTTCATACTTAAAAAATCTGTTTTCCATTTCTGTCTTTTTTTTGTTTTATGAAACACTAGAAATACGAGAGCTTTTCAAATATCCTTGAGAACGCTGGGAGTTTCACAGTTGTTCTATCATTTACTCCATCATTTATAGGGGCGTTATTGAGAAGTTAAAGCCAATGTGTGTTTGAGCTCCACATCATCTTCTTTCTGGTGAGGCTGCGGTGGGCCATCTGGGGTCATTTGGCTGCATGAGGGAGGGGAGCATCTCCCGTGGCACTCCCTGGTCTGATGGGGTGCTTGTAAAAGGAGAAGCATGAAAGCGGAGAAGGATTTTGAGGCTTCTTTGGGGGGCTGGGGATCTATGCTGGTCCCTAAGCTGCTGTTAACTGGGACCAGTTCTCAGTTTCTCAGGTGGATGCTGGTGGCTGTGCCACGGTCCAAGGTGCGCTTGTGGGAATGGGGAGGATGTTTGTTGGTGAGAAATACAGCAAGTTTCACCAGGACCCTCTGCAAATCCACTGATTGCAGACACCCTAGCAATGGTGCAAAACTTGGGTCAGCAGGAAAATCCTATCTGGTCTGGGGACTTAAACCTGGCGCCCTGCACCCAGCACGGCAGGATTCTTGCCCAGAGCAGGCAAAGGGATCGTGGACAAGTGCAGCAGAGAGGGGCCATGGTGGAAGGGAGCGTCCAGGTGAGGCCCGCGCCTCCCCATGGGGTCTCTGCCCCCCTCGTTATCCCGTTGTCTTCCCCTTGCTCTGATTTTTGTGTGAGTGTGTGTCTCCCTCCCCTCCTCCTTGTCTGTGCGTCTCCTCTCCCATTCTGTCTCGCTCCACCCCTCCGTCTCTCTCCTCTGTCTGCCCCACACCCTTTTGTCCTGCTCGGCTGCTCGGCATCGCTTTTGTGTGCTAATAGCAGCCAACTGCGACGGGCTCAAAGGATCCCAACCGCTGCATCCCCCCCCCAAGCTTTTAATTCAGCTGCTGAGGACCAGCGTGGCTTCTCTGTCCAGAGCCATGCGGCAGGGCTGGTGTGTGGCTCTGGGGTTCTCCATATGTCCCCTCTCGCTGGGCCAGCATCTTGGCCGTGACTGCCATGCCAGGAGGAGATGGTCCTAATGGTCCATCCACCGTGCCCTCTGTTAGCTCGGGGAGCCCATGGGGATGGGGGCAGTGAGGCAAAAAAAAGCTGCGGCGAGACCCTGCAGGCTGCTTCGGGCCACACTGGGGCTTTTTGGAGGTGCTGGCACCTGTTGGGAAGGGCGCAGGGGAAGGACTTGCACCTCCATGGGGATGTGGGTGTTCACCGCCCCTTCAGCCACTCAGCCTCCTCGGTCTGGGCAGGGCGGGCATCGTGGTGGGACGTGGCCAGGCCGCGTGGTGACAACTGCTCCGTGTTGGGCTTCCCACCAGGTGTAAGCGGTGGTGGCGGTCCCTGGGGGCAGGGGGGGGACTCAGCGGGCACAAAAGCAGCAGGTGGAGACATCACCCCCAGGAACAGTCGTGTGTCTGCCCCGCGGCTCCGTCCCCATCTTTGACGTTTCTTATTTCGGATTACATTCATCTTAAACGTTCAGGGAAATAGTTTCCCGTGGGAGCCTCTCCTTGGAGTATATTGAATTTGCTGTTTCTTGTAGGACAGAACTGGTGGCCCAGTGCTCAGGGTGTGATGGGACAGGTGACGAGTGCTCCCTTCCTGCTGGCCATGAGCTGGTGGCTGTGCTTCAGCACGGCTCATCGAACGCTTTGGTCTTAAAAAAGGCACCAGGTGACAATATGTGCCGATGGCTCATTCCCACCCCATCCTTCGCTCGTCCCATCCCTGGTGCTGGTGCAGTGGAGGTGGCTTTGCCAAGGGCTCCTGCAAACTGCTGCTCCTGCAGGAAGCAGTCCCTGCCCCTCTCCCCGCGGTGACAGCACGCCACATGCTTTATTGCTCCTCTCCCTCATGGGAGGCCTCCAGTTGCTCTCGGGAGCTGCCACACTCAGCTGAGCACCCTCGGGGGCCCGCAGGATCGCCACGCGTGGGTGGTTTCACCCCTCAGTGAGCGGGCACAGGGAGTAGGGCTGCGGTTTGCGTGGCAGCGTTGTCTCGGCTGGGAAAAAGCGGCTGCAGTTTGGGGTCTCATTTGTTTTTCTAAAAGCCGTGCTCGCTGCCCCGGTTTTGTCCTAGGAGGCTCCAGGCTGCGTCCGTGTGTCTGTGCTGCATCCATGTGTCTGTACGGAGCCTCTGCCTCCGAGCCCAGGGACAAACTCAATGTGAGGGTGCCACGTGTCAGCCAGGCCGCCCCAAGGCCTTCAGCGCTGCCTTGTGAGGTAGGTGGCAAGGGGCGGCGTAGCCTGCCTCTGATAAATGCAAGAGAGAAACCGGTAGCAGAAAATGCTAAGGAGGCTGAAAAAAAGCAGCCCGTTATCAGAATAATCCCTGTAAAAAAAATAAAGGTGCATCCATTCCGAAAGGAAAATCTGGAAATTTGAGTGGGATTTCTCTGTAGCCGCACAGTGCTCTGAGACTGCATAGGGTTGTTTGTGAGTGGTCCATGGCCTACAACTACAGCGAAGAATTAAACAGGGCAAGAATGTGAGTTCATTTTGCCTAATTGCTCGTCCTTCTCAAGGTTTGTTTGAAATAGTTTTCCCTGACACCGTGTTTTCTTCCCTCTGAAGAGAACAACTCAAAAAAAAAAAAAGCAGAAATAGGATTAGTAAATGCTAACGAGGAGTTAAATGAAGTATTTAAATTGCATGCTCATGGGTCTCATTTGTACACCTGGAGTAAAAATAAAAGTAAATCCATATATGTATGCATACATACAGACACTGATCTACAGGCTGACAGAGAGCTTGTCCATGTGAGTGAATGCTTGCACATACAGGTATGTGGAGAGAAGGAAGACAGAAATCCACCTAGGCGCTGTTGTAGCTTTCTTTTGCAGACGGGTCAGTGATGCACACCACAGGTTCCTTTTTATGCAAAAAAAATAAAATAAAATAAGCCCCCTTAAAAAATACCATGAGCTGAAGGTGAGGCAGTGCAAATGCTACGAGCTCGAAGAGGTTTGCAGCCCCCCGAGGAGGAGCGGTGCGCGGGTCCCGCAGCACGCTGACCTTTTGTGTGAGCGGCTCACCCTGGCACCGCGTCAGCCTGCGTGACCTTCTGGAGCACGCGGGACTTGCCATGTCCTGGAGAGAAATCCAGTCCCCATATCAGGAGCGCTTGCTTTTCCAGAGATCACACCCCACCACCGCTGCCTGTTAAGAATGTAAAAGCCTGTTTTTATTAATCTAGTACAGCCTTCTCCGTATTAAAAAATAGTTGTGCCATTAATAATGAATTTGTCATGTTTCTATGTCAGCTCCAATTTGTGTTACGCCCCAGCTGGCAGGCTTTGTCAGTCGGCGTGGTGCGTGCTGGCAGAGCTCTGCCCTGGCACCTCGGCATCGGGACCCAGTGCTGTGCCCGCAGCTCCTTTGGACATGCAGGCACAGCCTGCCCGGGGCTCCGTCCGGGCAGCCTGCCAGGAAAGCACCCCCCTCCCTAATGCCATAGGTAACGGGAAGCCAGCTCAAGTAGCAAACATGATCTGAAAGGTATTTTCTGTTACTTGAAATGCTAAAAAGAATCAGGATGGAAAATACATGGATTTTTAAATGTGAAGACCTACTAAAGCTGTTTTTCAATCTGAATCGTTTACCTGGCAAAGAAGTTGAGCACGGGTGTCACTGGGTAATTGATAAGGCAGTTACTTAAGCATCCCTGAGTAAATCTGCTTTTCCTCCACTGAGGTCAGATTTGAATTTGAAGTGATGGAGCGCAGGGAATTGCATCAAATGCCTGCTGTGGCCATCACCATCACCTGACAGCAGCAGTTCTGGCAGTGGGAATGGTGAGCTCCAGCCTCAAAATGAACCCACCCATCACTTGGTCCTTCCTAGAGCAGGTCTGATAGAGGTCTGCCAGCAGTGGCAAGCCTTGGGATTCACCAGGCTCCCCAGGTCTGCGTGTGTCCGGGGGCACTGCCCGCAATGCAGGCAGGCTCCAGGGAATCTCAGGGTTTGCTCTGAGAAACGGCACATGCTTCTGGTGTTGCCACCTCCTCTGGTCATGGGGTATTTCTCACCATGGTATATTTCAGTCTGGTTTCTTGAGGAGATGTGGCTCTCACTTCTGTCTGTCCCTGTCCTACAGCTGATCCCAGGACTAATTGATATTACTCTTGAAACCACAAGTCAGGCCTTACAACATTGTGGGAATAGGTTTAAAAAATAAAAAAAAAGACTTTTATATCTGTCAAAGGCAGGACCTTTAGACCACTTGTTTCCGAGCTTTCCTTCCCATGGCTATAGGAGTTGAAAACACACTTTTGCTTTCAAATGAATGCCGAGTTTCTCACATAGGAGAGGGATGCAGGGCAGGGAGCTTGGCCCCTTGAGTGCTGCCCTCTTTGGGGTGGTTCCCACACTTCCCTAGCCTGAACACAGACCCCCAGCACATGGGCTTTGATTTTCTCCAGTGCCTTCAAACCCCTGGGGTAGAAACATGAGAGAATAAAAGAAGGGTGATGGAAAAACGTGTTCCCAGGTAATTCCCACCCTACATGGAGGGAAGGTGCCTCTTAGTGTGGGAGTGGCAGCCGAGCTGTGTGCTCCTTGCTGGGTGCATCTGTTAGCGCGGGTGGGCGCTAGTCCCTGCGCACAGCGAGAGCACAGCAGCATACGAGGTGCCATTAACCAGACATTACAGACAAGCTCAGTACAAGATGGGGAAAACACTTGAAAGTGACAGTGTAAATATATACTGAGGGCGTTTATCAAGATGTAGCAGACAAGGGTTTTGAAGGGAACTTCTGTTATTGGGAGCGTTGGTGGAGTTTTTTTCTCATCTGTCATTGCTTGCTTTCTTTTCAAAGTTCCCAATCAAAACACCTGCTTATCCGGAGAAGAGCCTGATGAATGCAGCGCATCGTCAGGGGCGCATCAGTGGGCAATGCTGACTGGGTGCTGTGCCTCTCGACTGCCCCTGTGCTGTGGTGGGGAGCCCTGCCGTGAATCAGAGCCTGATGGGTTACAGCCTCACCGGGCAGCTTCAGCCCTTGGCCACTGCTTTTTGCAGCAGAGGATTTGCTCTGCACAGAGCCAAGCAGGGGGACAATGCTAGTGATGTGTGGATGCTGCTCCTTGCCCTGGCAGGGTGGGGATGGGGGACAAACCCCCTGGGAAAGGCAGCGATGAAATCTTCAGAGCTGTCATTTCTGCATCTTTGAAAGCACTACATCCCTTCTGTAATGCATCCACACAGGAGTTCGTTTTTTACAGTCTTACAATTAAGCTTTTTGAGATTTTCTGCTTTGCCTGTGCTATGTGCAATTACATTACCGCTCATGCCAGTGTTTATATCTTTTGCTCTCACACTACACCGTTGTACTATCTTTTTTCTTTTAAGATCCTGACGTCTACCTGACAGCAAGCACGGGGGCTGAGGCAACAGCTGCGCTGCTGAACACCCGCCCCACGAGGTCAGGCAGCAGCAAAACTTCCCCTGGCTTTTAAAGAAAAGGAAGAGGAGCTCAGTGAGATGTAATTGTTCTCAAGTGTTTTCTCGTGCATGTGTGCCCATGTGCTGAACCAGGGGTGCCAGCCAAGTCACTCTTGGGAAGTTCAACATAAGACAGGACAATTTAGAGTTACTTGAGACCAGCATCATCAAAGGGCTACAGGACTGGGTATGAGTACTAGGCAGGAAAATGTTATTCTGAACTGCTAACCTGGGCCTGAGATGGAAGTGTGGCTGAGGTGTCTCCGGGCTGCACCATGCACCCGTACTCACAACATGTTTGCTTTACCCTTGCTCGTTGTGCAGGAGTTATGGCCACACTGAGAAGATCCTGGCAGCGATGCCTGCTGCACCTCTGAGGTCAAAGGATATGAAAGGCAAAAGCTGGAGAATTTAGTTAGAGTTAGATCAACTGTTAAGTGACACCTGGGTGCTTTTTAGCAATCCGTGACAAAGAGATTTGCAAAGGTCAATAAGGTAACAAAAGATTTTTCTTGGATAATGATTTTAAAGTTATCTTTGCAGAAAAAAAAATGTATAAAATACGTGTATGTCTGCACGCGCATATGCATTCACCAAAAGCCCAAAGCCTCCTATAATTTTCTGGAGAAATATAAATGCAATGGTTGATCTTTCTTTTTAACTGAATTGAATATTAGCATTTCGGTCTGACTTTTCCATCTGTGTCCTGCAAACGATTAGACAGAAAACCTTCTCTGAATGTGAAGTGACCGAGTTTAATGAATATGTTGAGTCTAATAAATGAGTGACATTTTATTTTTAAAACGTGTGTTTTTCAAGAGCTTACACCGAAACACTCAGAAATTCTTATTAACCTATCTTTCTAATGACTGTATGATTGCTATTTTATAGGAAATGCCAGTTGAATATTATGTTTCTTTTTTCACCAAATATGACTCCTAGGCACCCACGGAAGTTTAATGAGAATATAGAGAAGTAAATACAGGTAGGAATTGGCCCCCAAGCAGCAGTTTTCTGAAATAAAAGGTAAAGAAGGCTCTGAGAATCAGTGCAAGGTCCTGCTTTAAAATTCAGTCCTTGTCCTAGTGATTGACTGCACTAAATCGATCCTGCCAGTGACGGCTGGCTTTTAAAATATATATTTATGATTAGTTTAATTCATGGAGCCTTTTTCCTCTGAATTGATTTGATGAAATGAACTAGGCAAATAATAAATTTTTCACTGGAATGAATCTGCTTAATCAATTTAGACAATCAGTTTGTTCTTTGCTTAATAACATCTGCAAAAAGGAAACAAAGTCTTTCATTAACAAGGATGGCCAGACATTCATAATGAGAGGTGGCATCTAACATCAGGTAATGTCTTCCATAGGAAAATAAAACAGGATTAAACATCTGGTGCGAGTACCTGGCTCCAAAATGCCCCTCCTGCTACTCAGTGTGGGACTCAGCATTCATTTTTCCCCTGGCATGAGTCCCATTGACATCTGTGGACATTTTGCCGGGGCAGGAGTTCATGACAGGGACATCAGTCCGGATCCAAACCTGCCTAAAAACCATGGAGGTTTTCCATCTGCTGTCAGTGGGAACTCAGCAAATAACGCCGAGAACAAACGTGGTATTGAAACACTGCAGCAGATGCATTCAATAAACTTCTCTCACTTTCATTTGCTTTTCAGAGCAGGGGTTTAATATGGAGCATTATTAAATAACTATGCCCTTACACCAGGCTGCGAAGTAGAAGCTTGTCTGAGAAGCCTGGGAGTTTGAGGTGTCTGTACAGAGAAAACAAACACTGCTAGCCAGAGAGTGATTATGCTTGTACTGCAGTGCAGAGCACTGCTTGGTCTAGTAATTGTAAAGACATTATTTCCTAATGTTTTATTTTCACTCTGTTCTAGATTTTATGTTGATTTTAATTATACCTCTTAGGAATAATATCTGGTAAACCAATTTTGGTGAATGGCAATGAAAAAGCATTATCCACTGACGGTAATTACACATATTTCTTAGTCCCCAGATAAAATAGTTTTACTTAAACCCCACTACAGAATTTATACACTCTTTTTTTATGGACTCTGCCAGTGGAGTTTCAGATAATAGAAATCTCAAACACTAATCTCCACATCCCAGATGGCCATCTCCAGGAGCAGCATAAACTGTTTCCCCCAACAAATTTCCTTTTGCAGCCTTGTCAGAAAAACACAGTGAGCCAAAGCAAAGACATTCAATGTTTTCCCTCATGGTTCCTATTAATTTAATAACTTAGGGGTTGATCCTTCTGCCTTTGAGATCGGAGGGATTTTGTTTTGCCACTGAGTTTTCCCCCTCTGATCACTCTCCCAGGGTGCTGTCTAGGCATTTGGCAATGCTGCTCAATATACAGGAGAAGTTTATTCATCCCTTCTTACTTCCAGTGTGATACTCTACAGACACTTTGGCCTCTCTTTATTAAACTAAACGTCCTACTTAATAAACTGAATGCTCCAAAGCATTATTTCTAACATTTTGCTGTAAAATACTTTAACACAGTAGCATCTTTTTCCCCCAAGTCATCATAGCATTTGGAAGCAGAAGCCCAGCCTGAGCAATTGTTTTCACCTGCGGGTGATGCCTAACAACTGATAACCTCCTCCTGGGATGGAGGAATATCCCTCCTGGGATGGAGAGCAGAATACAGCAAACCTACAGTATATACAAATCAGACTAGTTCAAAAGTGTAAGTCGAGAAATATTTTGTCCCAGTCTCTGGCAGAAATAAATAACGAATTTTAAGTGTTCTGTGCACTGAAGAGAGAGTATATGCTTTCATTTTAAAGGTAATCTATGCTGTTGGGAAGAATTGTTGTTAGCTAATACACTGCTTCATTTTAACTTTAAAAATTAAGAGCTATTTACAATAATCCTTTTTTTTTGTATAGAGTATTGAAATATTATTTAAACTTAAAGCTGAATACAGAGCAGGATTGTATGTGAGCAGAAATTAATTTCATCTTGTTGCTGGTCCCTCATTAAGCATGGTGGTCGTGGGTTTGTCCTGGTCCTGTTGCGGTGCTCAGGCTCTGTTGTAAGGTAAACTCACTGTGCGTGTGCACGTGTGTGTTTTGAGGCGTGCTGTGCTCCCCAGAAAGCAGCTCTGATCTCCCACTGACACCAGCGGGCAGGAGAAACGTGCAAATTCAAGAAAAATGCAAACTCTTGTGTCTGATCTGCCCATAGGTAAGTGCCCTCCCTGGAAGCCCCGTGCTTGCCTGGCTTCTTGCCATCCTCCAGCAGTGTGCACTGACATGTCCACGTGTTCCAGCGGAAAATTGGTGCGATGTGGGATGGGGGGGCTGGGAAGCCTGGTTAGGAGCAATTAAACGAACACTCTTGACTTTTCCAGTTTCTTATGAGAAATGCTCTGGTGGCTGACAAAAGGGACTAAGCCCTTTGCATGTCAAATGTGGGTGCAGTTGGTTGGTGGTGGTGCCTTTCAGTGAGCCAGTTGCCTCTTCTGTTAAGCACCAGAGCTGGGGCGTTCCTGTTTTGTGGGGGAAACGTTAAGTACTAACATGGGTAGTTTGTATCTTGGTAGATCGTGGCTGCAACATTAATGATCTGTTACTGTATTTCTTTTTTCTTCTTGTCCTTATGTTTTTCCTTTTGTGTGCCTGTGTGTGTTTTGTTTTGTTTAAGCACCCAGAAATCAAATATTAACCTGATTATGAATTCAGTGTTACATGTAAGGCGGGGAAGAGCTGCAGGTGGTGACTGACAACTGGCTCGTGTTTGATCTGGCAGTTTTCATCTATGCCACCATTTTATTCCTGCTGTGGGACTGCAGCAAAATGGTGGCTCACTTGTTTTGAGCCTCGGTGATGAATCGGGTGTGTAAAATCCCAGCTCCTGTGTGCCAGGGACTGCGCTTGCTCTGCAGAAGAGCAGGCTGAAAGATGTACCCTTGCTAATATGTGATATACAATAGGATCTCCTACTGGGGAGCTCCCCGTATTGGAGCGGGGAAGGAGCTACATAAATCCTCATCCCATGAGAAGAATTAAGGAATTTCATCGTCCAGTGAGTCGTCCCCCTCCTCCCCCTCCCCGTGTGTTCTTTGGGTAGGGGGGGGGAGATAATCTCTTCGGAGCATATGTACAGGAATGCCTTGCTGTGATGTATCTAAGGCAGCTAAGTGCCAGGATGGCTGCATGGCTTTGAGCAGTTCCAGTGTTTCCTCCTGTAGGCTCCAGGGTGAGCTTTACTTGAGGATTTTGCCTGGAAGAGCGTGGATGTGGAGGGAGCCTAGCACTCCTGGGGGTACCACTGAGCTGGCTGGCCCTGGTCCCGGTGGCCTTGAGAGCAGGAACCCCTTGGAGCTGATCAGGACCCCACTTTGGGAGACCCTTTCCTAGCAGAGACTGCTGCAGCTCCTCTGCTGACCCAGAAGTGTGTCAGCCCTTCACTGGCCATTCCTGAAGTTCCCAGAGAAGGTTACGGCAAGGCTTTGTGCTACCCAGCATGGAAGAGCTTTGGTCAGTGCTGGTTTCCTTGGCTGACCACAGTGAGTTCCGTCTGCCAGGCATCTCCCAGGGCTATCTCGATCATCTACCTGGGCCCTCCAGATAGATGGCCTCCAGGATGGATGTGGGGTGTTCATTTCCCCATCAGTGTCCTGCCACCTGAGGACATGGTGTTTGACCAATGCCTGAACCAGCAGTTGGCCTCTGGCAACCATGGAAAACATCTGCGTTACTTCTGAGAGGAACTACATTTGACTTGGTTTCACCACCCTCTTGAGCAGGTTAGGTCTAAAGGAGTTAGTTTCTGCCCTGGGGTGGGACAAGAGGTGCTGTACTGGGCCCTGCTTTAGCCAGCCTCCAACATGGAGCATGTCTGGGTCCACTCGTTAATTTACTGAGAATGGGCAGCACCTGAATAGGGTTGCCTTGGGGAGATGCTGGAAACCAACAGCTGATACTAACTTTGAGCTACTGGGAACCAAAAAAGGCAGATCATAAGAAAGTAGCATCAGTGGAGGCCAAAACGGGGACTAGCTGTGTTGGTGGATTCCTGTTAGACTGTCTCTGTGTTGTGCCACGGCCATCACTGGCCAAAAAAACCTTTCTGAATCAACTGAAGTGTCTCTCAAGGAACGTCTGATCCTTGTTGTGACCTGAGACAAGTAAAACTGCATGAGTCAGTAATGCCTGGAACCCACTGCATCCTGCCCAAGTACTTCTGTAGGAGTAGTTGCTCTGGATGTGTTGTATGTGTTCATTTATACAGCAAATTGGGTGGATTGTGGCATGGATTTGTCAGGCTTAGAAATCGCTTTCCACAACTCTGGGCTGACTGATATATTAGTAATCCATTGGGATTTCTTGTTCACTGGTAATTTAAAAATTTTTTATTTTGTGTGTGTGCTGGAATGAGCTTCAGAACAAAACCTACTTCAACAAGGATTTTTTTTTTTTCTGGTCTCAAGTTTTCTTCATCCTTCAGCCTCACAGTTGTGCTTAAAACTGTTGTGTATCGATAAGAGTTTCCTTCCACCCATAATTTACTCTCTCCTTCTGTTCCCTGCTGTAAACAAGCCATTAAAAATGTGTTTATGACATCACAGTTGGTGACCATGGAAATGACTTTGATGTTAGGAAGACAAATATAGCATCGTGATTTCACGGCAGGATCAAGGCTGGAGAAGACCCTTGTTCAAATGGCGGGTAATTAACAAAGGTGGTGGAGGGGAAGCTTGGAAAAACCTGAAGAGCCAATTGACTGAATATGATACATTTTAAAGTTTTCCCCCAGTGTGTGTGTGGGGGGGGGGGTTGGGGGGGGGACTCTTTCAAATGGAAAATCGTGGTGCTCTGGGTGTACTATTTTAAATAAAGGCTTATAGGATAAACACAAAATTAGGGGGGAGAAAGCTTCAGAATAAGAATTTTTTATACAAAAAAAAAAAAAAAAGAAAATCCAGCAGGCATCTTTCAAGCTAGGGTTGTCTGTGTTTAAAGGGGGCTTGGAGCATCAGCACCAGGCTAGACCACGGGGCCAGCCTCCAGGTCACACCAGTAACGAAGTCCTGCAGGTTTGAAGTGTGAATGGATGGGACTGAGATCTTTGTCTTGTAAAATCCACATCCCTTGCTGTGTTATCTTCCCTGCCATACCTGCCAGTAGCCAGGCTCCTTGAAGGAGCTGGGGAAGACAAGTATGGCAGTGAGACAAAAGTCTTTGGTCCAGATTTCACTGCAACTCCAAGTCATTGTCAATACTTTAGGTTGTATCTGTCATTTGCACAGACTGTTGAAAATAAGCTATTCTTTTCACATACGTTTTATTAAATTCTTAGCATCACACACTTCAGAGGCAGCAGGATCAATCCTGCTAAGAAAGTATTAACAGAATCTTTCTGGGCTCACTTTTTGAGCAGTTGTTCCAACACATGTAATTATGAATAAAATAGTCTCTGAAAAGACCTCCCCAGATTCAGGAAGAGATCAGAACAATAGGATAGAGATTAAAAAAGATGGTTCTTCTCAGCTAATTGTTTTTAATAAAATGGTAAAAGTGAAGAAAACACCAGGAAACTGTAATTAGGATGATAATGCTTTGTTCTAGAGAAATATGTGCCCTGTTGCCTATCTTATTACAGAGCAAGAAAGGGAGTGAAGTGGAAGGAAGGGAGAAGTGGGGATGAATGGGGATTGTTAAATACCGGACTGGAAAGGCCAATAATCTGCTGTGGAAGTTAAAGCCAATGTAAAAACCTACAGCAGGGCTGCCCTGAGTGCTGCCCAGCCGGTCCTCACTGTGCTGGGGCTGGTGGGTCGTGGAGGCCACCGTATGTCCCAGCTAGGAGCATGGTTACAGATGCTGCCTGGGGATTTCCAGTGCTGCTGCTGTTGAAGTCCATCCTGCCTCCTGAGGAAGGGAACCTGTGACATTTGGGTGTCTTTACGCTCTTCACAGCCCATTTTGCCTGCTGCTGAATACCTGGCCCAGCAGGTAGAGTGGAAGGTGCAGCACCAGTGCCACCTCCCTTGGCTCTGTGTGACCTTGTGCCCTTTCCACCCCTTAAAACAATCCTGCTCATGTTGCCATAGAGCTTCAATAACTGCTTATAGGAAGTAGGCTATGCACCCAAATTTGCTGCTTTCTTGGCTTTGAGCAACATGTGGACAGATTGGGCTAGCTGTTTGTGACAGTAGGGGGCTGCTGTCAGGTTTCTCCACAAATCACTAGGGATTTGGCATTTTGTTTATGAGCATTTTTGGTGTGTGATTTACTCTTCAAGCCACCAGGAAATGATTTTGCTTGTGAACCAGATACCGGTGTTTTGACGTTGCCCTATTTACAGAGATTTGGGGCCAGTTAGTGCAGGGAGTCTGTCGCAGTTGTTCACGCGTGCTCTTGTGGCTGCTTTCTGCCTTCTGTGAACTTGCTTGTGAATGAAAACTGACCCATGTGCAGACACCAGAAAACTTTTCCGGACTAGTGTTTTGCAGCATTAACCCTCCTTTAACCCCTTCACACTCTGCTTCGGGGTCTGAAACCTGTGGGTTTGGGTAGGCAGGGAAGGATGACTGTTGCAATGTGGATCTGAGGCACGTGGGTCCCTGGTAGTGCCACAGCCTTTCTGCAGGCTGGTGCCTTGCTGGGTGACACAATTCTCTTTTCTCCACTCTGGGGCTGGTAGCAGACCCTGCTATAGAGCCTAGCAATTCCCATAACATGTGTCTGTTTGCAGCACTCACCTGTTGGATGAAGACTGGAAGTTCAAATTGTTTTTATTATGATTATTATTTTAAAGCAGCATAAAGGCATAGGGAGCAAAAGCTGAGTTGCTGGAGAGGACAGGAAAGGTTTAAAAATATTTGGAGTTTCTTTTTGTTATACGTATGTCCAGTGCACAGGTATCATGTTGGAGGGGGGGAAGCTTTTCTTGTACAGCAGCCCCCGCTGTATCTCCTGTAGCAAGGCAGGAAGGACTAAGTTTTATACCTACGAAATCAGTCAGGTAAACCAGGAAATAGCATCTTACCAAAATGAATAAAGAATGAATCCTTTCAGTCTCTTCAAAAGAAGCAAGAAAAATCAGAAACTCAGAGCATTTCAGAACATTCCTGGGTCTTATTTAGCAGCTGGCACAGAGTAACAGAGAAGTGCACAGAGTCATTATTGCTTATTTGGGGTATTTCAGTTTTATTCTTCCTGATTCCAGATAGAAAATGATGCAGGTTTGCATTGTGGGAGAGGAAGAAAATTTCTGTTGTGGGGTTGCAGATGTGCACCTGAGTAGCCAAGCTGATTGGGAGCACTGGGGTCCCTGCCCTTGCTGGCAGACTTCCTCGACTGACTCATGTCAGTGCACGAAACCCTCTGTCCTCTGCCAGCAAAGCAATCACGATTTCAGAGATATTGTTTGAACGCATCCGTCGGAGGACAGGCAGAGACCACCAACGCTCTAGCCCCAAACAAGCTTTTTTCAAAGGGAAAAATGTTGGTGGATTCTCACCACGGTGATTATAGGGGATTATTCTAGGATTCTCAGAAGTATCTGAAAACCAATCTTTCTAAGTTATTTCTGAATAGCTATTGAATGGATAATTTCCATACCCATTATCAAAATGATGTGCTGGTGGTAAAATTCAGCTGTATTGTATTTGATCAGTAATTGGTGAAATGTTTTCCTAGGGTTAAAAGTAGCGTCGGCAACAGCTCTGTGTAGGGATTTACAAGGTGTTTAGATACATTTTTATGTATTCAGGGGCTTTATGCTACCCAAATACTTTGATGGTGTGGAGAAAGCTAACGGGATTTATCTGAATATTTAAAGACAAACTGAAAAGACTTTTACCTTCCAAGACCCAAGTTCAGAGTTGCATCACTTCTGTTAGCTGCTGGTGACACAACCAACATTTAAAACAACACACAGTGGTATTTAAAACAACATACAGTGATAAAGTTTTGGCAGTTAATGGTTCGCAGGTCTGGAGAATAGGGCAGAAATCAATGTAAATGTACTAGGGCAATTACCAAAGAAAACGACAATGATACAGCCAAAAACTTTCCTTGTTTTAGATTGTTTCTCTCTGTTTATGGCAGTAAAAATTAAGATTATGCCGTGTCTTGGATTTCATCTCAGACCGTGTGACATAATTTGGTAAAATGTCCCCCAGTTTTTCAGCTGAAACAAAGAGAAGATTAAGGCTGGGAAAGAGTTAAAAAATGAGATTTGTAAGGGAGAACCACCAGCACACACACAAGTAATCTACGGTTAAATGTGAACTGAAAAGGAGAACTGCCACGTAACCCCAGGTTTCCATCTCAGCGTGTGACAAGCATGTGGCAGATACGAGTGCAGGGACAGGCAGTGCGCTGGCCCGAGCTTCTACCATGTTTCCGTGTTGTAGTAGCTGGGGTAAAAAGCCACCTTCCAAAATCATCTCTCCTGCTTTTGGATCCAATGCGGCGGGTTTGTGCTGGCGTCTGAAGTTATGACGTGTCACCGTGAGGACTGAAGCGTGGCCGGGAGCTTCGGGGCATGCCACAGTCTCCACCTGAGGCATGGCCACAGGTCTAGAAACTTAAAAGAAAGGAACTCGTATCTAGATCAATACTCAAATATTCCATTAAAATCTTCCTGATGGGAATTCATCTCAGGCGATATCTGAGTCTTTTGCTAAGGAAAGACCATCTGCAGGTGCTGTGCTTATAAACCCAGTCAGGGACAGCATGTTAAAAACAGAGATTACAATCAACTTACGAGTAACTACGTATAACTCAATGTTACGTGCTTTTTCCCACAATTTCCAGCCTGCTGTGTGTAAAAACAAAAGACAGCTATAAAACACAATTGTCACTGCCTGCTGACCAAAAAAAAAAAAGAGACAAGAAACCCCTCTGATTATTAAATCTGACACATTCTAGACAAATATTTAAATAATATTTGGTTTTAGGGCAGTCTGTCTGTCCTGGTGTCCCATGGCCTTCTGCAGGTGGCTTCTGGGTGGCTGAGCCCTTCTCCGGTGCTGCTGCTCACAGCATCCTCCAGGGTGTATCTGGGTCCTTTTGCAGCTGGAGGAGCTGATGCAAAAAACACAGTGACCTACCTGAGGCCAGAAAGTCGGTAGCTGAGGAAGGATTTGGAAGCTGATTGCTTAACTCTTGGTCTGATGAGCTGGGTCCAGAGCTGTCCTTTCTTTCTAAGCAGCGAGATAATTTAATCCTTTTAGAAATAACCAAATAAAAGGGAAGAAAAATACTATTTCAGTGTTGCTTGATGTAATATGTAGCACCTGTAGCCAAAGCAAGCAATGAGGTCAGATTTTATAGATCCGTAAATGTAGCTTACCTAATTTATCATCGCACTAGATGATATAAAACAAAGCTGTACATTAACTAGTGATTATTTTTTTAAATAATTTTGAAAGCAACACTGCATTATTCCATATTTCAGGTAAATTTGCTTAGAGTCAAAACGCTGTATCAGCAGAATATTTGTCTTCCTGTTCTGAGGCATTTTTAGTGGTTACCTTTCCCATAGAAAGCCTCACCAATTTCATCTTCAGTGGCCCTTTTATACCGCTCTGCTTTCACCCAGGGGATGGGGATCCTCATGGAGAGCCCCACTCTGGGGCCACACAGATCTGGCCCCAGCAGAAAAAGGTTGGGAAGGAGAGAAAAAAAAAATGCAACACATCCATCTTGGATGCCTTGAAACATGTCTAGCTGAGGAAGCTGCCAGGGGAAGCCATTTACATACACTCTCCTTGTCAGAAGAGCAAGCAGGCTGAAAAAGTTGGATGTGCGCAGTAAGTCAAAGCTGACCCGGGCAGCCTTGATTTACATAGCGCACACTTGGGACCTGCTCATTACCACAACATCCCCCTAATCATCACCTCCACATGATGGGCACATGGATGTGAATGTGCCCCGGGATCCTCAGCGCTTCATTTTCCTAGCAGCCTCCAGCCTAGCTCTTTTGCAGTTCTTGTGATATGACAGATGCACATATCATTGAAAGCAGGTCTTGCATGGCATTACACAATGTAAATCAATAATGTGAAAATACAGCCGTTAACACAATGTACAGTTTTGCCTATTACTACAATGCCCTGCTTGTTCCAAAGGAAAGCAATTTTATGCTCCACTGAAGCATGGTTTGCTTTGCCTTCAACTAGCGGCAAATGCCAGATACTGCAAAACGTTAGCGTTACGCAAGCAATGTCCTGGATTTATTTATACGTATCCATGCAAAGACTAATTTCCACAAGGGCTAGGGCTGGAGTGCAACACCGGGACAGAGTCCCTGTGGATGAGGGGCTGAACTGCTCTGACCCTGCGTTGCCAGCTCTGCTGCCTCCATCAGCACCCAGGTCCTCCTCCAGCAAAGCCGCGTGGCCCCGTGCAGCTCGGTGCATCTCGTCAGCTGAGATGTATGGAAACTGTAGCGTGAAGCCTCTAAACCCATAGTTATCGGTACGGGCCTCGCTGCCTGCTCCTGTTATTTTCAAGTCGGGCAGAAGTTAATTCCTTTTAGGTCAGGACACAAAAGGAAGAGCTGTAATGACAAAATGAGAGATCTGCCTGGGTTGTTTGGGTAGGAAGAAAAAGGAAAAGTGTCGCTGTTTAAAGGCAACCAACCCCTCCTGGCCCTCCCTGAAGGCCGAAGTTTGCTTCTGAGCAAGGCGGACTTGTAACCTTGGGGTAGAAATTTTACAGAAACGAAGACAGGAGAAAATCATGATTTTGAGGAGGAAAAAAACATAATTCCTGAGTTTACCAGCTCAGCGTACAGACACTACCACTTGCTCTCTGCAAACCATCCTCCATATGACACTCTGACCTGCCAGCATGGAGTGATGAATGCTGATTTTCCCTTCCCTTGAGCACAGCCAGGATGGCCATGGGGCAAGTGCCCAGGGACATGGCTGATGCTCCCACCGCACCTCCCATGTATCGTGACAGAGTTGTTTTTTGATGAGAAAAACAGATTTGCCAGACAGGTTGCTTAGAGGGAGTAGATTATTAAACGGCAAAAGGTGGTAGGAGCTGCTTTGGTTTTCTTGCTGCTTCTTGCTTTCCGGTAGTGTGCTTGAGGAAGTAAGGGAAAAAGGGTTTGAAACACGCCATGCTTCACTTTTGCTTTTTTTAGGTGGGAAGAACTGCTTTGTCGGTGGGATAACTGGCAGGAGTCCCCAACAGTTCTTGTTTTGCTGTTGTCCTACCTCTGCCAAAAGAGAGCAATTTGGCAGTCCCCAAAGGAAATTCTTAGTTTACGGTCATTTTGGGGCAGTTTCTGGATCTTGACTCACCCTTAAGTGGGATGGAAAGCACACTTGTACATGCCATTTTCTATCTGGATACTTCACATGCCCTTGCTGAGGATGGAGCAGGGCCAGTTGGCCAATCCCCTCTCCACCCCACGTCCTGCTGCCTTTGAAGCTTCTGAGTCTGGGCAGTGGCCCCAAATCCCCCATTCTCTGTCCTGGCAGTGTGGCGTGGGGCTGGCCCAAAAATGGGTTGTATTTTCTTATCTGGGCACTTGCTCAAGGTCCAGTCTGATGCTGTGCTCCTGCTCAAAGAGACTCTGGCAAACACCACAGGGTTTCATCCAGGAGAAACCAGGTGCTGTGTTCTTCTGAACCTTCTAGGTTTGGTCCAGGTTGCGAAGTGAAGCTGTCCCTCCATTCTTGTGGGCTCTTGTTCATTGAGAAGAAGCAGAAATGATCCCATCGGCTCTATTATTTCTATTATATGGCCTAGATTAATTTTGATTTTCTTTTGATTTCTTTTGTTGTGTTTATTTCAAGGGATTTCTGTCACTTCCCTTCTATACTTCAATACTTCAATGCATCTGGAAAACTTTGGTCAGGAATGATTGTGTGTGACTTGAAGAAAGTACGGTTTTTAAGACCTGAATTTGCTTTAAAATCCCCACTGCTTTTTTTTTTTTCCCCTCAAATCAGCACATCTCCAAGCTGAAGTTCATGCTGCCGACAACACTGTGTGTTATTAGAAATTACTGCCACAAGATCTTTCCTGCATCAGATTCCTCTCTCTCCCATTTCTTGCTATGAATATGAGATCTGCAGGGAATTGCCATGTGCTGAGTATTTGCATTATGGCCGGGGATGCTTTCAATATATGACTTCGGGGAGCTGAAGGAGACCTGTGGAGGAAATCCAAAATCCTCTGGAGAAAATTCCCCAAAGCCATAGACAAATATTTTCAAATGTGAATGGCGTTCAGCCACCTTGGCATTTCTCTTTAAATATGTTACTGCCATAGACAGCTAGACAGACAGACACTTATATACGGTTGACGTTAGAATGTAGCTTCTGCTGTCACCCGCAGACGGGCTGTGTGGATGGAATGATGATGCTCCTGGCCTGACTTTGGGGAGTTTCACATATTAGACAGTACTAAAAGAATTTTTAATTGGAGTCATTTCATGTTTTTTTTTTTTTTTATCATAAATGAGACAATGCGCCCGAACCCCTGTGGTTATTGTAGTCTCAATCAGCTGCCAAACAATATTATAGAAGTTATGATTGGATTAATGAAACGCTTGTAACAAAATTAAGATTGCAAGGAAATTATCCTATTGGGGGCTTTAATTTAAACTGGTGGGACAAAATTAGTCCTAAATTAGAGAAAACAACTAATTGTCTAGATATCGCTCAGTTGATAAATGCACCAGTAGGATCTCGCTCCCAGGGCATCACTGCTGTTTATACAGATTTTGAGGGAAAATACATTGGCAGCCTCATTCTGCTCCCTTTTGCTTTCTCCATCGGTTTTCTGGGCAGCCGTGGGCTGTCAGCTTCTGCTGCTGCTGAGATGGTGCTGAGCCCCATAGGTGCAGAGGGAAGGGAGGGTTTGGGGCAGCCCGGGGGCTTTCTTCAGGATCCTGAGGCTTCCACTGGGGTGATCCAGCACTGACACAGGCTTCCACTGCTGGGACACTTGATGAGGTGAGGATTCATCTCTGCCAACGGCCTCATGTCCCATCCAGCGCTTCTCGGTGCTGGGGATGGACTGGTCTAAGCCATGTTCTCCATTAGCATCTGCTTAACGTCCCATGCTGTGATTTTGGGAACTGGCAGAGTGCCGGCACCTTCCGTCAGCGTGGTCCCCTGCAAAGCAGAACCCCCGCCTGTGCCCTTAGCTGGGGGCATTCCCCGTCGCAGGGCACAAAAGGGTACCTGAAGCCCTGTGAGCCTCCGGGTGTAGGAGGGGACTGTTGGCAACAACACTACAGAAAGTGGTGGTTTGTGTTTTTGGCTGGAGTCAGCAACCAGTGATAGACTTGTGAATGCAGAGCCACAGCTGTGCCTTGTGCTGGGAAAGGGATATGTTCTCGGATAACAGTGTTTTGTCTGCATTTCACATTCAGTAGCAAAGCTCAGTTTTCCCTGCAGCTGCGAAACCCTGAGTTTGCCCTTTGATGGCCACAGAGCAGCCGGGTGCAAAAACCCCAGCTGGGGCCACAAGTGCTGCTCCCCACGCACCCCAGACACCCACCCGAGATGATTTCCACCACACTTTGTGCTGCTGCTCTGAACCTAGTAAGAACATCTTGCGGGCCGCGACACTGACTTATTTCCATGCAGCAAGGGCATTGGGAAGTGCCGGTTGGATGGGGTGGGTATTTCGGGTCCTGGTTGTATCCAGGGAGGGTGGGTGGGATGGAGGGAGGAGGAGGGGAGCCCTATGTCTGATGCAGGTAACTTGCAAATCTGAGTCACTTTGAGGCAGCGTTTGTTGTGACAGTAAAGTCTATTGGAAAACAAATGTTGATTCCCACGTACCTGGGGGATGCTGTACACGGTCAGGCTGAGGTTTCCCTCTGTTTCCAAGACCCCATTAGATCCCCCCATGTGCAGCCCAGTTGCCCCCAGCTGTTTGCTGCTGCGCCAGACTGAACCGTGCTACTGGCTGTCTAAGGGCAGAACTCGGTTTCCTCCAGAAATCTTGCCTCTTTAGGAAAACATTTCCATTGCTTGTGTCTGTCCTTGGCCCTCAAGTGGTAAATCCCAGGCAAATAAATCTGTATTTAAAGCAATAAATTCACTGCCTTTCCTCTGAGGCTTTATTTTCTCATTTAGTGACCTCTTGTTCCCCATGTCTTTGACACTTCTCCGATGTGCATTAAGCAAATATGCAATCATCCTTTCACTCTCCATCTTTGCTTTCATTATGATTTTTTACACTTCATTACATTTCCCTCTATAATTGCAACTCTTTGTTGTACCAAGTTTTGTGGCTCTTTCCTCTCTTCTCTCACTTCTTGTGTTTCTTTGTTATTCACGTTAGCTTTTCTTGACACTGTGTTCCTAGTACATTTTCTAGATGTCAAGCAAACTCTTAGGCCTAAACTCATTTATCTTTGAACACTTTCCATTTCCACTTCAGTGCCTTACCCCAATGAATTCCATCCAGAACTTCCTTTTCTTCTAAAATTGGCTGTGCTGCTTTTATTCAGTGTTCTTCCCTTTTTAGGCCTAATTATAAATCCGATTGTTAGCCCCTGAATGCTTCCACGAGCTCCATTCATTTTCGAGCGCGGTTCTGCCATAACTGCCGGGGGAAGTTGCGTGACTGCCCTTTCAAAATCCTAAGATGATCTATAGGAGAAAGAGAGATGTTATTTCTAACTTAAATTAAACCCTCACACAAGATCAGGCTGTTAGTCCCTGCGGTCTCCTTTCCTGTCCCCACAATTAGTTGCCCTAAGAAGGGGAAGGGGAGGACGCCCGGTGCTGGGGCTGATCGGCTTTTCCCAGCCCTGACGGAGTTGAGTGCACAGATCTGTTGAAATCCCACTGTTCCTGCCAAAGCAGCTCAAAGTGGCACAGGGCTCGTTCTCACAAACACACAAACCACCACTTCCCTTAGGAAATTTACCAGCTGCTTGAATGCATGTTAACTCTCCGCCCGGGCATCACTGAGCTGGTCGCTTGAAATTCAGCTTGGTGGCTGGGAAGAGGCTGGCCCCAGCTCCTGGGGGCTGCGTGGGGAAACCCCCCCTAAATGACGTGATGAGTTTGGAATTTGTTCTCTGGAGAGGTCTGGCAGTGTTTGCCTTTTGGTGTGTTCAGGTGTTCGGGATGCTTAGGTAGCTTTGTCTGGGCTGAATATTCTCAGGAAGGGAACACGCAGGGCTGGGAGCACAGTCTGAAATGGAGACCAGATAAGGACTTGCTCGTCCTGTGCAAATGTTGGCAGGGTTTGCTAAGCTCTCAAATGGACGATGCAGCACTTTTGTTTCTCCTCCAAAACTGCCCTTGGAGGGGTACGACAGCTAAGAGAATTGCTCTTGTCCACTTACTCACTGATTTAACCTGATTTCTTCCTGTTCTTGGAGTGTCTGGAAAAAACGTGAGTAATGCGTTGGCAAAGTTCATCCTTTGCTCTGAGTCGAGGAGGAGAATGTCAGTGTCTGTGCGGACCTGGGGCGCTGTCATTCCCAGCCAGCACACGGCTGCTCTGCTCTGCTCTCTCGGCATCGCTCGCTCCCGAAAGCTCACTGCTTCCTGGCCTGACTTCTTGTGACCTTTCCAACCGGTGCTCAAGCAATGTCAGCAACCCTAAATGATAAAGGATGATGGTCCTGCAGGAATGTGAGCAGTAGCAATGCACTCTGACGGGCGTATATACATGTGGCTGGGCATGGTGCACCAAGCACATCACTAAGCACCAGTGATTTCAAGTCCTCTCCCTGCCGTAGGATCGCTGCTGTGACTGTAGGCAAATAAACCCAAATGCGCTGCAAGGTTTGGGCAGTTTTTAAGAACTTCCTTAAGTCAAGCTGCTTGAAATGGTGGGATCCATTGTGAATTGATTGGTTTTGATGTGGCAACTGTCTCCAGGGTGTACAGGAGATATGTTGGGGTGTTTTAGCTTTTGTCTGAAATTTTTATTGTAGTTTGCGGAATCGTTGGTTGTCTGAAAGCTCTAGTATATTCCTGAGTGTGGTCAGGGTGTTTTGTCTCCTTTTAAAATAGCTGACGGGGGGGGGGGGGGGGTGGATAGAGAGATATCTTACAACAACTTCTCTGTATCAGACCAGTCAAAGGAGATGACCTGAAAAATTCAGCTATCATATTATGTATCATGTAAATAAGTACATCTTGCAATTTTGCTAAGCATCTACAGTCGGCTCTGTATGCTGGATGGCTATGACTGTATTATTATAGTCTGTCATTTCAATATGAATTCAGACACTATTTTAAGTGGATATTATTTAATAGTCCGGAAGAAGCCTTTGGAGTTGTTATTATCTCTCATGTAAATGGGCGCTAAAGCAATTTGAACAGGCCTATCACCTTCCTGATGGACTGTATGGCTCCCACGGAAAGGCCAAAGGTTTTGTATCACACCAGAGTTACCTGCCCTCTGGGACAAGGATGCTGGGGAACAGGAGTTGTGTGGATCCCTGGGTTGGCAAGCAGGGGACATGGGCTAGAGGGGATGCCAGGCTGCAGCAAGGACCAGTCGAGCTGCTGCTGGGCTGGGGCCACATGGCTGAGAATGCAAAGAAAGCTTGGCAGGACCAAGTTTAACACAAGACTTGAACTTGAGAGATGTTTTCAGCAAGTGTACATGGGTTGACCTATCAGTCACTTCACCGCAGCCAGAGCTGAGAGCCATGGGCAGTGAGTGGGGATAGAATCCCACCCATCAGCAGAAGCTGTCTGATGGGGCTGCTGCTGTAAGAAACATGCGTGGGAACAGAGGGCCTTCCAAACACTGTCCTAAAATCACCAGAAGAGCAAGCTGCATCCGTACTAGTTTTCCATCCCTGCCCCAGCCCCTTACTGCAGCCCGTGCCGCACTTGTGAGCAGGGAGCACTTCCCAGCTGCCTCCTGATATATATATATATTTTTTATTCAGCTCAATAAAAATCTGTGATTCATTAAGTGCTTGTCATGTTTTGATACGTGGATCAGGAACTGATCAATAGACGGCCAAATTTAATAAAAAGGAGCTCCATTCTTGGGAAATGAGCTTGTTACCATGCCAACTATCGATCTTTCCTGACAGGCTGCTGTAAGTCGCAAAATGGGGTCCTGATGGGCAGGTCAGTCTCCCTGCCTGCCTGCCTGCCAGGAATGGTGCCGACTGCAGCCTCTTTATTTAAAAGACTTTGGAGACAACCCTATTTTTTTTAACACTACGTCTCTGTAATTCTTTGGCAAAGGTTCTAGATTTCCTGGTGCTAGCGGAAGTCATCCAAAAGCTGTTTTTTACTTCCTGGCTCTAAGGTGGTGGAAATGTAACACGGAAGGGAGCTAAGCCCTGCGCACTGGAGCCACCCAGGGTGAGGAGGGACGAGGGCATGCGGCCAGGTGTCACCCAGTGCCTGCCACCAATGCCACAGCAGTTTCTCTTGCGATGATCATGACGACATCAGCCAGATGGTGTTGCATGGAACCCAAATCCCTAAATGTGAGGCGTTGGCTGTGCAGCCGCTCTCTGGCATGGGTGATGCTCTGAAAAATTTGGGAGACGGGGGTCTGTCAAATGCGAATAACATGTCCTCAAGGTTTTCATTTACCCGATCCATTTGCAGTGTTCCTAGGTTTTTAATTACACCTTATTCTCCTTTTATTTCTCAGAAAGAAGGCAGGCATGGCTGTCTGCTGCCAGTCCAAACCATTTAAATACAGTGGCCTACGTCCTTCTCCAGGACGGTGGCTTAGGTCAGTGTTGGAGGTTTTAAGAGTGGATGGTGAATGGCATGTTAGACAACAAGAGCTTTGTAGGCTTAGAAAATCCTGTTCTGTTCTCAGTACAATTCCCCGAGACTTCCCTAGGATAGGTTATCCAGCTGTAAGACAAAGGCAAAATTAGATGGGAAATAGCATAAAGATCTCACTGAAAGTCACTTGGGGAGTGGGAGTGTGGTGTAATTCATTCATGGCTTTACCAGATTAACTACTATAAAATTTATCTTGATCTGATGTTGAAATTAGCTCTGCTTTGAGTGGAGGTGGGGCTTAAGACCTCCAGAGATCTCTTCCAACTGATGTTTTTCCATTATTTCACCTCAGCGATGTGATGCGAGGTCTAACAGAAATGAATATTCAACTGACATTCTTGGGTGTTCAGACCTGGAGGGAAATGATGAGTTGGCGTCAAACACCAAATATTTCTGGGACCTACTCATGTGTATGATGGGCCAGAGCAGCCCTAGTCGCTTGGCTGTGTGGAACTGAGATTCTTGAACAGTGCAGTTTGCTGCAGTTACTGCACATGCCTGCCCTGGCTTCTGCTTTCAGTATCCCTCCTCCGTGAGCTGAGCTCATCACAAACTCCCCATTTCGAGTTTCCTCTTTTCAGAGATTTTACTCAAGTAGAAATCAGCAGACATCTCCATAGAGTTAATTAACATGAGTAATTTCATGGAAAGATACCTTCAGTATATGACAAAGGGGGGTGAAAGTCTTCAGTGAGGTTTAATAGCCCACGGCCTCTCTGTCGCTGCAGTATTTTTACCCTGGACAGTGTGTGCTAAGCAGGGATGGGGTGGAGCAATTAATTTCGATTAAACATATGTGTGCCAAAATTGACCCTAAAATAAAATTCTTCCTAAAATCCACTGGAGGTTGTCTTTGGAATGCCAGGGTAGATTCCATTGCCCGTGCAGAGCCTGACAAGATTTTAAAGCCCTAAGGACTGCATATTGTGTTTGCTGCTGCAGTTAGCGCTGCAGCGTGGAGCCTGGCACACAAGCGAGACCCGCCGGATGCCAACACCAGCGCAAGGAGCACGACAGAGAGGGGCCCCTCCGAAACAGGCAGGAGGGAGGCTGGTGGCACTGTTTGCAAGAGAAAGGCAGCTTCTGCTGCCCATCCTGGGCACGCAGCCCCTGCCCTGCTCAGAGAGCCCGGCTTTCGCATCTGGAAGAGTGGAGGGCACAGCGGTCCAGCAGGTTTGGGGGGAATGTGAACCGTCAGATGACTGACCTGGAAAATACCCCTTGCTTAGGAGAGAAAGCTGCCAGAAGAAAAGCCCAGCTTGCCAGCATCAGCTCTGCAGGCAGCTGCCTTCAGCGCTGACGGCAGCGAGATGCTCTGGTACAAACCAGCGCGAGGGGACAGGCACCGAGCGCAGGGCTGCCACCAGCTGTGCTTTCCCCACCCTCATGGCAGTTTTTAAGATTCATCATCAGCCTTGCAGCTCATCGTGATTTGGCTGAACGCAGATCTGCATGTGTATTATCTCCACGGGCTCATGGTGTGCCTCCCCTCCCTGCCTCATGTAAGAGCATACAGCGAGTGTTTTGCGGACATGATGTGTGTGTTTTGGCTGTATGAAATCATAATGTTCTTCCTATAGGAGAAAAATTTAATTTTGCTTTAAATTCCACTATAACCAAACCGATCTCCTTTTATATCCTGGATAGTAAATCAAAGCGACATGAAGTCTCGTGCGCAGAACTGAAGTGGTTTCTTAAAGCAAATTTGGCAGGAAATAAGTTGTCATTTTGAAAAGCCAGTTCACTCTCCATAGACAGTACTTCATCAACTCTGCTAAAATCTGCGAACAGGCATGAGAAGTAATTTTCTGAAAAAATAAGTGAGATCTGTGAGTTCTAGTGATGCTCTGTAAGATAGGCCACACGATTCTGCTGTCAAAATAACACAAAACTTGGTCAGAGAAAACACCCCATGAGTTCTCTTCGACTCCTGGGTTTGCAGTGCACAGGTACTGAAATATCACAGGGGCTTGTTACAAAAATAAGGTCATGCTGGTATCACATCTTCCCTCTGTGCTTTTCCTCCTTCTTCTTTCCTCTTTAGCTAATGCTATTATTTATTCTTAGGGCTTTGTTTTCTTTTTTCAGACTTTCTTTCTAGTTTCTATTTCTATCGTGCAAACATGCCACGGCAAAGCAATGTAAGCAATGCATAATATATTTGCAGTAATGTATGATTCATTTACTAGCTTTCATAATTAATGTGGATGTGTTTTACATACACAGTACTTCCTGCCTGCATTTTATGATGTGAACACTCTTCAAAATCTAATAAAATGTAATCCATTAAAAACAATAGTACTACACTTGCAATAAGATTTGTGTGCAGTTTTGCAGCAGCTACAGTAAGAACTTGGTGCTGAATTTTTATTCTAAACATCGTTGTTACACTGCTATTTTACGCAACTCCTAATTCAAAAGGTGGAAATTATTTTAATGATCCTTATTATTGTAATAATACCACAGTTGGTCTGGATATCATCTGCTTTATACCTTTAAAACTTTCCAAAACAAATAGTTTTTCTATTTGCTGTCTGGAGATCAGCAACAACTATGAATTTATGAAAAAACTTGTAAGAACTGTACAGCAGCATCTGTAAAATATCAGCTCAGTGATGCCAGTATTTCCACCTCCAAAATGTTTGGCCTTGTCTGGGGTTTGGTGGGGCTGAGAGCACAGAGCATCTGGCCCAAACATCCTGTTAACAGATTATATTTATGCATCTATTTGCCATCAATACCAGCTAGGAACTATTGAAGAGCTTAGGCCACGCACTTTATCTACACATTATTCTCTTCTTTGGGCGAATTTGGAAACGGTGAGTTATTTTGCACCTCATAGAAAAGCTGAGTTATCTGTTTGTGTATTGTTCCTTTACGTACTGTTGCAGGTGGACAGATTTGGGAGCTCATAGTTTCCTACATTTATACTAAAGATGTGTGGAAAACAAATTCCAACAACAAAATCTACGCGATTTGTGCATCACCACTCACTTGTGGGGCACCTCAGCGCAGCCTCAGCTGTCAGCAGGTGAGGAGCATCACTGGCTTCAGTAAGTTACACCTGAGCTTGTGTTTTGTGGGGTAGGTTTTGCAGTGTGTGGTGAGAAGGTGCAGAGTTTTCTGAGCACTTCTGGCTGGGACAGTGAGGGGGGACTGGTGCACAGTTGGGATGGCTCCCACCTGCTGGTTTTGCTGGACATGCATCTTTCCCTGAAGTATTTGAAATGCAGATTTTTTCAAAGGTATTTAAGCAATGGTTTTGGGCTTTGGTGTGTCCCTCCCAGTGCATGTCTCCTGGCTAGGGCAGCTGCCTGGGCAGCTTTTGCTGTTTCTCTGTGGGCAGGATGGGTGCAAACTTGCCGTTACCTCGTGTGGTAGCTCTGAGATGAGGAGTGTGCACTCCCATGAGCTGTGCTGTGCAGGGACAGTGGCTGCTCTGGGAGCCACTTTTCTTCCCAGCTGTGGCACTGGGGGAGAGGTGGAAAAACCCTTCACCTGCAAAACTGAGCTGGAGAACCTAAGGCCCAAATCCTCACACTTCGGGAAATCAGTGCTGCTGTTACTGTTGGGAAGTTAAAGCCTGGGCTGCAGCAGCAGCCTCCCACCACTCGTGCTGCAGGAGGTAGCCCTGGCAGCGGCGAGCGAAGCCCAGCACTGTGGCCTCCTGGCAACTGGGAGGGGGCTGAGAAAGCTGCCTGTTTCTTGTATTTTCTAGTCCTGAGGGCAGAGATGGATATTTTTTTTTCCTTGCTTTTGCGGAGGCTTACTTTAGTGTTGAGTTGCATGTGGGTGTTTAGGGCTGGAGACCAGTCTGTATTTTTTCCCAAACTGGATTAGGTTTGTGTGCTTATTTCTGTCCTTGCTCTTTTCTTTTTTTCTTTTTCTTTTATTTTTCTTTTTTTCTTTCTTTTTTTTTTAAAAAAAACCAATTGTTACATTCATTATTTAGAGGAGAAAACCCATGTGAATGTATCTCTGTGCTGTGTTAATGTTCAAGAAATGTAAAAATGTGTGTGCGTGTTGGGGTTTGGGGGGCGGGGGGGAATGAAGCAGCACTGCTGTTCTGAAATGATGATATTTGAAAACAGTTTTACGTGTGTCTTTTTAATATCAGAGACCTGGCAGTGACTTCTGCCTGTGGCAGGTGTGCACGGGTGATGCTGAAGCTTTCCTGGCACATGCAACTGTACCTATTTTAATGCTATCCCAGTGGGCGCTTCTGCCACCATGTCCTTTCTCCTTAAACACACAAAGCCATGGGGTCTGCTCCCCCAGGGTGTCCCAGCAAAGCCCCTGCATTGTACCTGTGTGGAGCACCTGGCAGTGGCAATGTTGGTGACAAGGCACATGGCAATGGGGACTGCCAAATGGCCGGACCCAGGCTGGGCTGGGGGTCAGCCTGCCATGCAAGTGGGGCTTGGGCTCAGCATGGGGTGCTGCCTTTCGGCCCCAGCCTGCAAAGAGCCACATCTAAGCTCTGCTCTCCAGCACTGAGCACACGACAGGAGCCTCCCGTGTCCTAAATGGGTGAGAGGGACACGTGTCTACCCAGGTGGCCTCCTGTCCCCAGACCCCGACCTCCAGCCGGGAGGTCTCTGCCCCGCCAGCCACCTCCGCTCGGCAGGGTCCCCTGCCCGGGCCCCCAGACGGCACCGGCTCCAAGTCTGCCTCCTGTCATCTGGGGTGAAGGGGCACAAAGTCCCTTGGGGGGGAGCTTTGGGGAGGGAGGAACAACCCAGCCCCGCTCAGCGGGAGCCTCCCGGGAACACAAGAGCAGCTCCGGCACGCTCAGGGGGCTCCGGCTGGTCCCCTCGCACGGCCTGACACTGCGGCAGGGGGGCTGAGCCCCTGCTCCGGGCATCGCTTCTGGGGAGAGCCAGCGGGACGAGTTCTTTTCTGGGGGGAGGGAGACAAAGCAGGGCAAGTGCTGGTCCGGGAAGGTATTTAATTCGCCGTGCCGGGGGGCCGGGGTAGGGATCGGCTGGGGCGGGGTGTCCCCCAGCCCCGCGGGGGCGCGCCTTGCGCGGGGGGCGCGCAGGGCTTCCCGTGGGCGCGGCGGCTCGGATGCCTGAGGACAAATGGGGAAGGCACGAGTGGCTCCCGGCATCCGAAGTGCCAGGGATTTTTAGGATATAATATATATATATGAAATATAATTTTTTCCCCTGCATCAGTAAGTCCTCGCTTCATTTGCACCTTTAGTTCTCGACGTTTCAGGGAGAGCTGCGGTACAGCAGCCGCCACAGCCTGTGCGGTAAACGGGAAATAAAATAGAAATAAATGCCCGCATCTGATCCTTTTTTAAGGCAAACGATAAAATCAACTCGTTTCTCTCGGTCCGACCAGGTTCACCCAAGGAGCGTGGGGAGAAGCCAACGTTTGGGGGAAATTTGCAACCATCTCTTGCAAACGAAGGGGGCGAAATCTTATGAGATAAAATGATGGAGCCAAAGAGGTGAGAGGAAATCTGTGTAAACAGGTTGGGCGTCGGAAGCCTTTGTGCCTAGGTCGTCTCGGAAGGCGGAGGGGCACCGGGGATGTCCGTGTCCCCCCCGCCCCCCCCCCAGCTCCCCTTCACGGGTTCTCTGACACGGTCACAGCACGGGACGCACTGGGGGGGTTCTGGGCACGGCCGTGTCCCCGAAATTTGCCCCTGGGAAGAGAACCCGAGCCAGACGATATGAATGCATTACTGAACGGAGAAATATCGAATGTTTCTGTACGTGTGCGTCGCCAGAGGTTTGCACAGTTTGTCTGAAAACACCCAGAGCTGGAGGCGGAGGAAAAAGGAGGGGGATTTTAATAAAAACCATTTGCCACTTGTCTTCAATTAGGGTCCAGAAATTTAGCAAAAAGAAAAAAAAAAGTCTATATTTTTTCTCACTTCCAGTCGGGATCAAGAGGTAAACGCGGCGCCCGTGCAACGGTTCCAGGGCTCGGAATTGAAACGAGGGAGCAAATTCAGGCGGCTTTGTCACCACTCGCGGCTGGGGGGGGTTGGGGGGGGGGGGACCGGCAGGTTTCCAGCCCTGCCCCACACACGCCTCGCCGTGCTCCGAGGCTTTCCCCCGCCCTGGAGGGGCTTCTCCGCCCGCAGCGGGACCCCCCGACGGGACCCCCGGGAGCCCCGGGGCTTTGCGCAGCGGCTCTGCGGCCGTGAGCCGGGCGCGCAGGGGGGGCCGGGGGGAGCCCGGGGCAAGGTGGGGTGCCCTCGGTTCTCCGGTGCCATCGGGGGAGCCCCGAGCTGCCTGCTCTTTCCCCTCCCCGGGGCTGGGCAGGCACGGAGCCGCCCGTCCCCGTGTCCCAGGCAGGTGATGGGCACCTCGGGATCCTGCTACCACCCCCCCGCATCTTGGTGTCCATGACAAATAGAGGCAACGTGAGGCAGGAAAGGGGGAGGAGGGAGAGAAAGACACGCACACAATAGCCAGGCAAATTGTTAGCAACTCCGGCGTTTGGGGAAGCCGGTACTGTAACTGCGCTCTCATCAGTCACCGCTCCTGAAGTGATAGTAAAAATGCATCTAAACATGCTGCGGTGTGATATATAAAAGCACAGCGGGATGAGCTGCTTTCCAAAAAGGGACTTGGTGATTGGATATGCCCTGGCATGATTGACAAGAGCTTAGTTTGGTAAAGAGAAGACACGCAAGCTTTCACAGCGGGATTTCTTTTCTAAAATATATCACACTAGCCTTTGAAAAGCGCCGCACACTATAAGGGAAATAAGGTTGCTTTATAGTGCGCTGACATTTCTTTAAAACACAACTAAGATCAAAAAAAGAAATAAAATGTGTTCCAAACACAATGTTTTAATTAGTTTATTCTGTGCATTTGCTTTTATCTGGTGTATATATCACGGATCCCCACCCTTTAATTAAAACAACTGGCTGCCTATACAACAGCAGAGACAAATGCTTAACTTTCTCCTTTGTAGCTACAAGCAAACGCAATTTACTACAGCTCTCAGAAGAGTTTTTAAAATAAACGTGGACGCCTTGAAAGCTATCGGGGAATGGGCGAAGGTAGCGGGAAATGGCAGTTTCCTGGCTCTGAAAACTTGGGAGGCAAAACGGGGTCCCGCGGGCAGCCCTGCCCGCAGCCGCCTCTGCCCCCTGCAAGGGGACTTCGACGGAGCGGGGGCAAAGAGCTGCCTTCAGCTGGGAGCCGCGACTGGAGGGCTGCAGTGGGGCTTTCGGTTTGCTTGGCTGCTTTTTGGAGTTGTTTTTGTTTCTCTATCTTTTTTTTTTTCCTTTTTTTCCCTTTTTTTATTATTATATTTTTTTTCCCTTTCCCCTCGGTGCCGCCCCATCGCAGCCAAGGTTAGCGCACCGGCTGCTGCCCGGCTGTAAGTCGAGGCACCTTTCCTAACGCGAGCTTTGCTACTCAAGGTTCTCGTTGCGGACCTGATCTTCCGGGGAGGGTAATAAAAAGCATCGACTCCTTCACCCCGTGCCAAGGCCCCCTGTTTACGGGGTAGTCGGTGGTGCCGGGGGGCCCCGTCGCTGCCCACCGCGCCCCGCAGCGCGGGGCCTCCGCGGGGCAGCTGAGGAAAGGCGGCATTCGATGGAAAAAATAGGGAAGGGGAAGGGGGGTGCTCTGTCGGCCCGAAATCTGGGGAAACGCAAGAGGGGAACGGGCTCTGCCCCGAGCCCCGCGGTGGCAGGCACAGGGTGATCGGCCCTGGTGGAAACATTCGGGCGATGCCCGCGCCCCAGTGCCGCTGTTCGGCCAGCTTTGGCCCCAAGGCTTCCAACGGGCTGTTACCGCCACAAGTCGCTCCCGTTGCGGGGCTGTTTCACCCGCGGAAGTGTGCGAGGGCTGAGGCCGGTTCGTGCCCGGAGCCGTGGCCGCCCTGCCCCACTCCCAGCCCGCTGGGGGGGGGGTCGCGCCCCCGTCGGGGCTCCGGGCTGGGGGAGCCGCTGAAGCGCTTCGTTCCCCCTCGCTGGCGAAGGGACTGGTGCCGGCAGAGAAAAGAACGGCAGCGGGTTGTACCCCGCGGCTTTGCGGCGGCACCGCTTTTCCCGGGGAGAAAAAAGCAAACGGGAAAGGGAATGGGCAGATGTCCCCCGAGGGACCCGCGGGGACGGGTCCCCGGGCCGGAGGGGAAAGGGGGAGTCAGCTCTCTGCCCCGCACGTTGGGGAAAGCCTTGGCTGTTGACGGGAAAGTCGCTGGGCGATGCGGCCGAAAGGAGGATGGCGAAAGGCAAGCGGTGGGAACGGCACAGCCCTCGTTTTTATTTTTTTCCTAAGACCTTAAAGCACTCAACACGTTGTTCCAACACGTTCTGGGGTGGCGAAATCGTGTCCCCACCTTTGGGGGATGCCGGGGCGACGGGAGACACCCCCGTTTTCCCGCCGCCGGTGTGCCCGTCGGTGCCGACCCGCTCTCCGTGTCCCGGCACGGCGCCGTCGGACCCGGAGCTGGGCGCACGGCCCGACCCCACGGGCTGGAACCGGAGGGACACGGCACCCCTCTGCCGGAGCCCACCTACGCCCGGTCCCCTCGAGGCCCCTCCGCTCCACCAGGGCCTCACCGGACGGCTCCACGTCGGGGAGTCCCGGCCAGGAGAAAAGCCCCCAGCCCGGGGCCGCGGGGAGCCGTGCCTCCAGGGGAGGGACACTGCCGCCCCCCCCGTCTCCGTGCCGTTCCCAGGGGTGGGAATAAGAGCTGGGAGCGAGGGGAAGCCCCGCGTTTGGGGCTCCCGGCGGCGGGGAGAGCGCCTTGAGCCCCGTGCACCGCAGGCTGGCCATGTCACGGGTGCAGGTGTCCCCTCAGCTTCCCTGGGGGGAGTTGCTGCAGGCTGGGGGGGAGCAAAGAGGGCTCCCCGGAGCCTAGCAGCTCCCCCCGGTTGGTCCGCAACAGCTAGAGACCGCTCTCCCCGGCCCCTGGGGATGCCGGTTCCAACGAGGCGCTTTGCACCCGAACAAGGGGCTTATTACCGGGGCTTACACCTGTTGCGAGGCCCCGGGGTGGTTCGGCGAGGGGGGGCGGACAGGGCCGGGGTTGATTTGGGGACCGGGGGCTCACGTCCCCCTGCTGCCCCGTCCTCCGCGGTGCTCCGGGGCTGCGGAGCAGGGTGCGGAGCGGCCCACCGCTCCCCGCGTGCGGGCAGAGGCGCGGGGCAGCCCCGGGGGGTCCGGGGCAGCCGTCGGGGGCCGGGGCCGGGCCGGGCCGCTCCGCAGCGCCGCCTGGTGCCCGGCTCAGCTCCGGGCCCCGCTGGAAGCCGCCGCCGGGCGGGAGCGGGTGGAGGCGGCTTCCGCGGCCCCGCTTTCGGCCCTGCTCGGTGGGCCCGGCACCGGGTGGGCCGCTCCGGTCCCTCGTGGCCCGGGGGTGCGGATGCTCCGAGCGGCCCGGCCCGGCCCCCCGAGGGGGGACAGGGGGCGGCCGGGGCAGGGCGGGCTCGGAAACAGCCGGGGCTCTGGGGCGGCGACCCCGGGACTCCGGGGAAAGGGCGGCTCTGCCCCGGCAGCTGATGCCGGGCTGGCGGCTCCCGAGCCCGGGATGCTTCGCCGGAGCCCGGGGCTTGCGGTTGCCCCTCAGGGCTCAGTCACGCAGAAAGGCTGACTAAAGTCTGTGTCCCCCGCAAGAGCGGGACAATAGAGCCACCCTCCGGGTCACAGGTCACCTCCTCGCTGATTGAGATATTCGCCACTTCCCCCCACCCCCTCCGCTCCTCGGAGGACTTCAAGGGGGCGATTTCAAGGGGGCGGCCGGAGGGCCCGGATCCTCTCGGCAGGGCCGGGGTGCCGAGCCCCCCGCTTCCTCCTCCGCCCGCCCCGGGGACCGGGGACTGCCCCGTGTCGTCCCGTCCCGTCTCCCCCCCCCCCCAGCTTTGCCGGGGGCTTTTCGCCCTTGCCGGGGGGCTGCCTGGGGTCACTCGCCCCACGCCGTCTGGGTGCGGGCACGGTGCAGGGGCTGCCCGGCACCCTGCGGGGCCGCGACCCGCGACGTCCCCTGCCCCTTGGCTTTGCCTTGGCCGCCCTATTGGGGGGGGGGAGGAACGGGGACAGGGACGGGAACGGGACCCGTTCATCCCGCAGCCGCTTCAACTCCTCCTCGTGGTTTTCCCACTCGCTTCCGAACCCGACGCGTGTTTCCCAGCCGGCAGCTGAGCTCCTGTTCGGTTTTGCAAGCGGAACTTTTCCCCACCGCCAGCAGAGACGCGAAAATCCCCGACCCGGGTCCGAAAAAAACCCCGGGCCGGTTGCCCTGCTGCTCCCTCCCTCTGGTGCCAGCCCGGGCTGCGGGACGGAGCCCCCCGGCACCACCGTTTTGTCTCCCTTCGGTCTTTCTGCCTGGCCGGCCTTTGGTACCCCTCGCCCCCTCTGTTGCCGAAGTTCAGACCTGGTTACTCCAGCCCCTGTCTCTGAAGTTCAAATGTACATGCGAGTCCCCTCCGCTGAGTGACAGCTGCAATGGAAACGTCGCGTTCGCTCCTGGTTTGCATTTAATTACAGCGGAGGTGCAATATGTTTATGGCAGAAGAAAAGCTACTTGTCTTTACGCTTGTTAGGGATATTCATTTGTCCACGATAAACCGCGTTTTAAAAGGTATTTAGGGCGTATGAAGTATTCCCCTTGCCAGCCGGCTCGCAGGTCGGTGCGGGGGATTTCTGTTGCTGTTTCCCCGGGCTCCTTTTGCCTTTTCCTTCACACCCTCGGCGGAGGGGACGAGGGAAACCCGCGGAGCCTCTGCTCCCGGGGCCGTTGCCGAAGCCCCCCCAGCCCCTGCCCGCTCTGCCCCACTGCGAAATCTGCCGCAAGGAGCGGGCACCCACTGGGGACCATTTCTCCTCCCGCGCCGACCTGGCGCTGCAGGGCCCAGACCTGGCGCTCTTCCCTCCGGCGAGGCTCCCCGAGCCGTGCCCGGGTGCTGGGTCGGGGCAGAGTCGGGCCCCGGGAGCCCCCCGGGGCAGGGCGGGGGCAGCACGGGGGGAGCCCGGCGGGGAGGGCCGGGGAGGGCCGGCCACCGAGCGGGGCACGCACGGGAACCGGGCAGCGGCGGGCGCGGAGGGACCCGCACCGCTTTCAAGGGGCTTTGCGTTTTTTGTGGCTGTTAAATTCCCAAATCGTCCCAAAGGGGGGAGAAAAAAAAAAAGAGAGAAAAAAAAAAGGTGGAGGAGAATTACAGGAATATCTGTTCCTGACGTAAAGCAGGGTGTCTTTCTCCGCCTTCCCCTGCTTTGGGAGCACGACGGGAGCAGGAGAGCCTGCGAGACTACTTTTCCGGTTGCTGTTGTTTGCCTGTTTGCAATTGAGATAGATTTAAAAGGGAGAGAGATGTGATGGTGATGTTCCCCCGCCTCTGAAAAATAAATGCAGGAATTGGGACCGGCCAGAAATACCGCTGAATAAAAATGGAATTTACTGAAGCGTTAAAATATGTGCAAAATATATTCTACATTTTATTATTATTACGAAAGCACGGAGAATAAAAATCATAGGCCACAGCGACAATGCGCTGAAATAAAACGAACGCGTTTTATGCCATTTTTGGTACCCGAGCTGGCGGATTGCAGCTAGGAAGCGATGGGATTTAAACAGTGTCTGTACGTCCGTCTGCATATTGCTCGGCGCACACACCCGTACAAAGTTGGCAGGGTAGAAATGGGAAACGTATAAAAAAAGATTTATAGGTTAATTTATGTAGCCTGATCCGCGAGTCCACTGCGGCACGGCGGGGCTGCGGGCGCCGCTTTCTGCAAAGCAACCAAACACTCTCCGAAACGGCGAGTCCTCGTGCAGAGCTCCCACCGCTGCCTCTGATCCCCCCCCCACCCCCCCGGGATGCTTTCCCCGAAGCCCCGCGGTGCCGCCGCCGCCCGCGCGCAGGGACTTTTTTAAGCAAAAAAAAAAAATGATAATAATAAAAATAAACGTTTTTATTTTTTAAGCTTCCCCCGCCGCAGAGCCCCGCTCGCTGCATCTCCCCGGGCCGGTGGGCTGAAGGTTGCCCCCCCCCCCCCCCCCGAGCAGCCCGCCCGGGGAACCGCAGCGCTCCGCGGCGTGGGCACCTGGGCGCGCAGCGCGGCGCGGCCCCGGCGGCTCCCGGCGGGCTCCCGCCGCCGCCCCCGGCCCGGCGCGGCCCCGGCGCATCCCATTAGGGGCAGACAATGCGCCGGGCTACACGTGAGGCCTCCTGCACAAGCAGGGGTCAGTCGCCCTCGGTTGCTCCAGGTCGGCGACTTCAGAGGCGCGGCCCTCCCCGGCGCTCAGCTGATGGGCTAATTAAATTATGCTCCCCCCCCCCCTTTTTTCTTTTTTTTTTTTTTTTTTTTTTGGGTTGTAGTAGCCGAGAAAACCCACCACGTGCGGGAGGTAATTAATTACCCCGCCGCAGCGCTCCGCGGACAGGCAGGTAGAGCCACCGCCGCTTCGCAGCGCCGGGGCGGGGGGGGGGGTGTAGGGGGGTGGGAAGCCCGGCTTCGCCCCGCTGCCCTCCGCCGCCGCCGGGCCCCGGGAGCCGCAGGTTGGTGCCGGGCAGCCCCGGCCCTCTCCGCCGCTCCCGAGGGAGGGCTGCAATCCTGCCCGGTCCTCGGTCTGCGCGCCCCCGCGCAGCGAAGGCGGCCCCGGTCCCCCCGGGGGGGGGGTTCCCCCCTCTCCCGCCTCTTGCCGTGCTGCGGGCTCGCCGTAACGGCAGCGAGGCACTCACCTTCCAACTTTGGGACTGTTCTTGGCGGATGTGGCCTGGGCAATTTGAGTGTTTGACGGGCACCGGTGTTACCTCTCGGGGAGATTTTATATCGGTGGCTTTTTTTTTTTTTTTTTTTTTTTTTTTTTTTGTCCTCCCTGCAAACCCTAAAATAAAGAACGCGAAGTCTTTCCCGGGGCTGATTGGGGGGAACGATGTGAAAGGGCCGCGGTTATAAAGCGCTGCTTGAAGCGGGCTCTCAATGCGTCTCTGAACTTGATCAGATTTTACGTTTCCTGCAGAGAGCCGGCGGCGAGCCTGTGAGACCTGCCCAATAGACAGACTTGGGGGCTCAGCAAATCTCAGGATATTACAATTACAGCCATCTTTCTTTCTGCCTTTTATTTCCACTCTTGCTCCCCATAGTTCTTTGCAAATGCTTTCCAGAACAGAAAATGAGTGGATTTATAGCGCTGTCTGCAACTGATAATTGTTCCAAGGCTGAACGTTGCCTTTGCAAAAATAAAATTAACAAGAGAAAAAAAAAGGAAAAAAAAAAGAAAGAAAGAGAAGGACGAAAAAAAAAAGAGAAAGAAAGAAAAAAAAAGAAAGATAAAATAGAAAGAACAGACAAACGAGTGTATAAAAAATAGAGCACGGGAACCGCCGCGCCGGGCGCTGCTCGGCCGTGCTCCGCGGCCCGGCGGGGAGGGCAGGGACCGAGCGAGGACCCCCCGGTGCTCGGCGCTGCCCCTGTCCCCTGTAGGGAGCAGGCCGGGGGGCGCGGGGGGGCTCGGGCCGGCGAAGTTGGCCCCGTGGGGCTGGCGGGGCAGGAGCGGGCTGTCCGCGCTCGGCTCGGGTTCGTGCAGGCGAACTGCTGATAATTAAAAAAATGAACCGCGCCCCGCCGCTGTGGGCTCAGGCGGGCTTTGGGTTTAGTTTTGAAGCGGCGCGGCGGCTTCGTGCCGGCTTTACGCCTGCCCCCTCCCCGTGCGAGGCGCCCGGGGGGCTTTCCCCCCGCGGCGTGGGGCGGCGAGCAGCGGGCCGGGCAGGGGGCAGCGCGCACCGGGACGGCACGGCGGGGGACGGCGAGCCCGCGGGGCTCGGCTCTCTTGTCCCTGGGCCCGGGGCTGCCCCGCGGGGCTGCGTCCGCCCCGTCCCGTGCGCCCCGTCCGCCCCGTCCCCCCCGTCCTGTCCGCCCCGTCCCATTCCATCCCGTCCCGTCCCGTCCCGCACCCCGCCCCCCCCTCCCGTTTTACCTGCGAGCCGCGCGCGCCCAATCCCCGTCCCCGACGGCTGCGGGGCGCGTGCCAATCAAACGCGGCGCAGCCAATGGCGGGCCGGGCGGCGGGTCAGCTGACGCGGCGGCCGGCGGCTCCCCATTGGCGCGGCGCGGCCTGGCCCCGGCGTTGGTTTATGTGCGAGGCGCGGGCGGGCGCCCCGTCAGTGCCCGACGGCGCCGAGCGGGAGCGGGGCCGCGCTGCGCCCTCGCCCTCGCCCTGCTGCGCTGCGCCGCCCGGCCCGGCCCGGCGCGGGGGCGGGCGCCTCCGGGGGCGGGTGGTGGTGGGCTCGGGGGCTTGTTTTTTTTTTTTTAAAAAAGCTTTTTTTTTTTTTTTTTTCTTTTCCTTCCCCGGACGGGGGGTGCTCGCCCGCCCGCGGCGGGGGGTTGGGGGCGGGGGCGCGTTTTGGGGTGGTTTTGCACTTTTTCGGGGGCGGGAGGCCAGGAGGAGGAGGAGGAGGAGGGGGGTGGGGGGGGGAAGAGGCAGGGAGGAAGGGGGGCAGGCTGCCGCCGCGCCGCCGGCCCCGCGCCCATGACGATGCTGCTGGACGGAGGGCCGCAGTTCCCGGCGCTGGGGGTGGGCGGCTTCGCGGCGCCCCGCCACCACGAGATGCCCGGCCGCGACGCCGCCGCCGCCGCCGCCGGCATGGGGCTGGGCCCCTTCGGGGACTCCTCGCACGCCGCCGCCGCCGCCTTCAAGCTGAACGCGGCCCCGCACGACCTCGCCGCCGGGCAGAGCTCGGCGTTCACGCCGCAGGCGCCCGGCTACGCCAGCGCGCTGGGCCACCACCACCACCACCACCACCACCACCACGCCGGCCAGGTGCCCTCCTACGGCGGGGCCGCCGCCTTCAACTCCCCCCGCGACTTTCTCTTCCGCAACCGCGGCTCCGGCATCGCGGACGCCGCCTCCGGCACGGCGCAGCACGGGCTCTTCGGCGGCTCGCCCGGCGGCTTGCACGGCCCCGGCGGCATCCCGGACACCCCGGGCTACCTGCTCTTCCCGGGGCTCCACGAGCAGAGCCCGAGCCATACGTCCCCCACCGGGCACGTGGACAACGGGCAGATGCACCTGGGGCTGCGCGGGGACCTCTTCGGGCGGCCGGACCCGTACCGGGCCGTCTCCAGCCCCCGCACGGACCCTTACGGCGGCGCCCAGTTCCACAACTACAACCACATGAACGTGAATATGGGCATGAACGTGGCGGCCCACCACCACCACCACCACCACGGCCCCGGGGCTTTCTTTCGGTACATGCGGCAGCCCATCAAGCAAGAGCTGTCCTGCAAGTGGCTCGACGAGAGCCAGCTCAGCCGGCCCAAGAAGAGCTGCGACAGGACTTTCAGCACCATGCACGAGCTGGTCACCCACGTCACCATGGAGCACGTCGGGGGCCCCGAGCAGAACAACCACATCTGCTACTGGGACGAGTGCCCGCGGGAGGGCAAGTCCTTCAAGGCGAAATACAAACTGGTCAACCACATTCGGGTGCACACGGGGGAGAAGCCCTTCCCCTGCCCCTTCCCGGGCTGCGGGAAGATCTTTGCCCGCTCCGAGAACCTCAAGATTCACAAGCGGACGCACACAGGTAAGGCACCCGGGGCTCCGCGGCCGGGTGCGTGCCGCCACCACCGGCCCCCTGCGCGCCCCTGCGGAGGCACCCGTACGAGTGCTAATGAAATCTCGTTTTCGGTGACTTCCGCTCCCTTTCTTCTCCTCGTTTTTTTATTTCTAGGCCCGATTGGCTTTTCTCCCAATTAAATCAGCGATACTTTTGTCAAAGTATTTTTATTTGCAGCCCCGTCCTCCATTCAGCCCTCCGCACGGCCGGCGGGAAGAGGGGGGGAAGGCAGGAAGCAAGCGCTTTTCGGCTCGCATCCTTGAGTACGTCCCGTAAAACTGTCCGAGCCGCTGAACTGCTCTTGGGTCTTCTCCCTCCTCGGGCTCACCGAGCGCTGTCCCCGCTGGAGCACGGCGCGGGGCCGGTGGGAGGCAAATTCAAAGTAACAAAGGCTGACCCGAATTCACTTGGCACAAAACAAACCCCGCCGTCCCTCTTCCCCTTCATCATTTTTTGGGGTCCTCGTGCATCCCCAAAGTGGGGGCTGAGCGGGACAGAGGCCGTCCTGGGAGGAGGCAGGTGGGGACGCGGAGGGGAATGGCGCTCCTTCACCCTCTCTGAATTTCGCAGGTGAGAAGCCTTTCAAGTGCGAGTTTGAGGGCTGCGACAGGCGCTTCGCCAACAGCAGCGACAGGAAGAAACACATGCACGTCCACACCTCGGACAAGCCCTACATCTGCAAGGTGTGCGACAAATCCTACACCCACCCCAGCTCACTTAGGAAACACATGAAGGTAATCACTCCTGCGCCCCCAGCTCTATCCTCCCTGAGCACAGATGCTCGGTCACTGGCGTGCTCGGGGCCCGTTTTCCCGCGGCTGAACAGGGCAGAGCTGCGCAGCGCCCGCTGCAGTGCTCCCGGCATGGCCTGAGCGGTCCCCGGTGCCTGGGCCATGGCTGGAGCACAGCCTGGGGAAATGGCGTAGTTTCTTTTTGCGCTGCTGCTGGTGCAAGTGCTGCCCGGTTTCTAGAGCGTGGCTCTGCTCGGGAGGGCTGTGCAAATGCAGCCCCGTGTGCTGGGATGCTGCAGCTTCACGCGCCGGGATGCTGCAGCTCCCTGTACCGCAGGGAAGCGGCCGGGAGCTGCGGCAGGCGTTGCACCAAGCCGCTGGTGCTCCGGGTGACCGGCAGGACGTGCCGGGCGGGGACCGAGCTGGTGGCCCCTGGTATCCCTCCTGCCTGGGGCAGCATCCTGACCTGGCTCAGCGGGGTGGCGGGGTGGCCCTGGGCTTGTTCCCATCTCTGCCTCTTGGTTTTAGGTGCACGAATCCCAGGGGTCGGACTCTTCCCCTGCAGCCAGTTCGGGGTACGAGTCCTCCACCCCCCCGGCGGTGGGCTCAGCCGGAGGCAAGGACTCCACTAAAACGCCGCCGGCCGCCCTTCAGAGTAACCCCGGCCACAACCCTGGACTACCCCCCAATTTTAACGAGTGGTATGTGTGAAGGCAGCAGCTGCCCAGCCAGAGACTGGACCAAATGCGTTGGGAACAAGGAAAAAAGGACATGCCAAGCCAACTGCAGCTCGCTCCCGCGGAAATGGAGTTTCCACACCGACGACCGCATAGGGCTACACCTAGTTAACTGCCAGGATCCGGAGGGGGGTCTTTTATTATTATATTATAATTATTACTATTTTTTACAAGCCGAGACGCTGGACTAGCCATGTCCTTATCTCAGGATTGGATTTCTTTTTTTGTTGTTGTCATTTTTTGCAATCGCAGTCGTTTCTTTGTTGTTTTTTTTGTTTTGTTTTGTTTTCGTTTTTTTGTTTGTTTGTTTTGTTTGGGCTTTTTTTTTTCCTTCCCTGTCCCAGTACCTCTTCCTCCGATTCCTCACTTTTTATTTTTAATTTGTTTTGTTTTTCCTTCTTTTGGTGGGATGTTGACATGAGGATGAAAATTCTCCTTCGCCTTAGTGGTGATTGTTTAAACTTACAGTCTTAAACCGTGCCAAAGTCCTGTTATGTCTTGAACTTTCCTCTCTAGCTCTCCTGCTTCTTCTTTCTCTGCTCTCCTTCTCTTTCTCCTTCTCTCTCTCTCCAAGCATTACACTTGTGAATGTATTCTCGTCTGATGGGGTCGGTCAGTATTTTTCAGGATGAGGATGTGGTGTTTATTCTACCCAGATTGTGACGTTTAGTATAACAGTTGCCTTTTTGTAATAACTTTTTTTTTGTAAATACATATCCATGATGCCATATTTATCGTTCGTAATTTAATTATTGATACAAAGTGCCGGGAACTGAACAATATTTATGGGGGAGAAAAAATTGTTTTCTAACAAAAAAAAAATACAAACGAAAAAAAAAAAAAACCAACTCTGTACAGCTTTTGGTTATAACTGCTTTAGCATTAAAAGTTTATTGTTTTGGAAAGAGCCCCCGCGAGCCGTTTTTAACCTCCTCCGTCCTCCCGGTTTCGGGGGCCGGGGTGCCGCCGCGGTGCCGGCTCGCTGCCGCCGGGGCCGAGCCGTTGTTTTCGGGCCGGCGCTGCGGGAAAAGCCTCCGGCTCCTCGCCGCCGCTTCTGCTGCTGCCCCTTTGTCCCCGCCCTCCGCCGCCGAACGGCTTCGCATCCCCGCGACCTTCCCGAGCGGACGGAGCCCGGAGCCCGGGGCGCGGCGCCGCCGAGGGAGAGGAGCACCGGGGGCAGCGGGGCCGCCTCGACGGGGTGGCCCCGACGGTGAGTACCGGGCCGGGGCGGCTGGCGGGGGTGCGGGGGCCGGGAGCCGGCACCGAGCGGCTTCCCGGAGGGGACACGGGCGACTTCGCGGCGTGCCGGACTTTATCTGTTATCGTCTGGTTTTGTTGTGTGTTTTTTTCTTTTTTTTTTTTTTCTTTATTTCTGACCAGGACGTGGCAAAGTGTCCCCGTCCCTGAGAGACAGAAGGGATTGAGCCGAGAAATCTCACCCCAGAAGCAACTTCTCCAGTGCCACCCAGGAGCCCCAAGCGACCCGAGCGGCGGTGGATACCGCTCCCCACAAACCTCCGGGTCCCGCTTCGGGGGACACCGGGGGGGCCCGGCTGGGGCTGCAGCAGGGCCGGCAGCTGCGGCTCTCCTCCAACGCTGCCGACCTGGGCGTACGACTCTGCACCCGCATCCTCTGGCCGACCGCAAGGACCTTGCTGCAGGCTGAGCTCGGTGGCGGAGGAAGGCAGGGACCCCCTGGCTCTCCGGGCCCCCCAGCTCTGCCGGCCGAGAGAGGCCCCAGACGGGCCCATCTTGAACTTGACTTGGGGCACTGCGGGCGGCTGGGGCTGCCCTGTCTTCTCCCGCCTGCCGCGGGGTCTGCTTGTGCAAGTGACCCATGAAACCTTGCATGCTTTAAAAATTAACTTTAAACGAATTTCTCCTCTCTCCCCTCAAAAAAAAAAAACAAATTTAAAAAGGCATATCGGGCAGGAAAAGATGGGAGGGAGGTGGATAGCAATCTGCGGTGCTGCATGTCTGAAAAAAAAAAAAATCCCGGTAACGTTGAAGGCAAGTTTCCCACCCCACATTGCTGAATTTGTCCCCCTGAAGGAGGTAAATGGTTTCCCTCCGAGGTGCCCTGGCCAGATGTGGATCCCCGCTTCTTGCTGCTGTCAGGTCTCTCTCCCGCTGTGCGCAGAGCCGAGCCCCGGGGCTGGACGCAGAGTGCTGCTGGCCTGGGCTCTTCCCGGGGACGAGCAGGGCCAGGAGGAACAGAGCCGCTGGGGGTCGTCAGGTTTTCCTCGGACGCCCACCTGAGTTGTCTCTGCGTCGCTCCGGACCGTGCCAGGCTTGGAAAGGTGCCGGTAGGCTCGGTTTCCTTACTGCTTTGCTCGGAACCAGGGGGTGCGGGGTGTGCAGGGATCTGTGGGGGTACCTCGGGCCGGGAGCGGCTGCTGCTGTCAGGCCCCAAAACGCCATCCTGGGCCGGGAGCTCTGCCCTGGGAGGCCGGGGTTGTTCGGGATGTGAGCCAGGGCCCACACCGACGGCTGTCTCCATGGGTTTGCAGCACAGCCCCAGCCGTATTTATAACAAGGGCTTAAAACCAGCATCCTCCATAATTTGTCTCCCGTGTGGCCAGCCGGTCCCCCCACCTTGGGGTCTCTCCATGCAGCTTGCACCCAGTGTGGGGAACGGGAGAGCAAACTGTTGTCTGCACCCCACTGAGAGGTCAGAGCCCCCCCCTCAGCACAGCACGCCGAGGCTGCCACTCTGCAGCCCCCCCAAAAAAGGGACATGGATGGGACAGGGGCAGCTGGGGGCGGGTGTGCGTGGTTTGGGATGGACGGTAGGTTTGGGATGGGTGTGTAAAAGGTTGGCAACCTGTTTGGCTGTGAAACGCTTGCAAAGCGTGGGATTTGGTGCCAGCAGCGCGGGGGGGTGGGCAGGATTGCTGTGTCCCCCACGCTGTGCTGGTGGGCGCTGCTCCTCTGCCCTGCCAGCCCCGAGACCTCTGCAGTGCGGCCCAGGGGAGAGCTCTCTCACTCTGCTGCCACTCATGGGCAACTAAGAAGTTTTTTTTTTTTTTTGTCTTTTTTTTTTTTTCCCCTGTAAAAACAAGCGAAAAGTCTCCATTCCTAGCCCTTACCCATTGCAGAGAGGAGTCCCTGAGTGAGGAAGCTCCTTCCCTTTTCCCATGTTTTCCAGGCTGTTTTGTGCACTGGGGTGAGACAGCCCCCGATTTTCAACGCCAGGGCCTGGCAGTGGGGGCCCACGGGCATTCCCCATGCTCGCAGCTCCAGATTTCTTCGTTAGCGTGCTGGCCAGGGCAGGACGGCGCTGGCAGAGCAGGTGCCATGTTAGCTCAGTTTTTCGTCTGTCATTAATAATGGATCTTGTGTCGCACCCCAGAAGAGTCCCAGGACTGTACACAAAAAGGGGCCGTATTCTGCTGTCCTGTCTTAGACTGGCAGCCCCCTTGTAGTTGCTGTGCTCACTTCTATGAGCGGGATTAGGTGGATTTGTCCCCAAATAAACAGAACTCAGGATGGTTTCCTAAAAGGGGTAATGGTGATTCATTGTGTTAAAAAGAATCTAAGCAGAGGCAGGCGATGAGCTGGAGCCATTCCTTTTCTACCACGCTTTATGAGCCATGAATATTTTGATTCCTTTGGTGTCATTGTTTTTGCATATCTGTCTCTATGTCTGGTGTAATCCTATGAAAATAATATATTTTTTTCAAGCTTTGTGCGTGCCATTAACAGCTAGTGGTTGCACGCAGTGTGAAGGCAGTCCTGAAGGCATTTGATCAGGTTGTGTTCAAGTGTCTCAGCACTACGGCTCCAGGAATTAAGTTCCTATAGTAACTCTGTCGGCTGTAAAGCTTCCATTTCCAAAGCAGTAAGTGGGCTGTAGTATTGTGTATTTGCCTTTTAAAAAAATAATAATAATAAAAATTAGAATGTTCCCAGATTAAAAGCATTAGGCACTAACACCAGCTTTTCTAGCTGAGCCTAACTTTCATGACTTTTTGATAAACTATCCCCCTTATTTATGCTTTCGGTATGATCAAACTATATGGAAAATACCTCTGCAGAGGTGCTGGAGAGGTAAAACTCTGGAGGAAGCTTTAAATTCTTTACAGAAATCTAGTTGGATTGTGCAGTGTGCAGAAGGAAATAATTATTTGTGTCATATTGACTTATCTGCACGTTCCCTGAACTGAGACACTTGGTTAACCTTGCTATGCCATTTACGTGGGTTAAAAACATAATGTACGTCTTGCAAGTGCCTGCTTACCTGCGTGTGAGCGAAGGCAGTGAAAGTGCTTGCGTAAGAGCTTACGCTGGTGAGGGAGGCTGCCAGAGACAGGGCCTGGCCACAGCCCCGGCGCGAGCCCCTGCAGGAAGGCTTACAGACATCTGCTCTGTGCTGTCGGTGGGAGAGCCTCCGCAGGGACGGGGGAAGGCAGTTGGATAGGGAGGTGCGGGAGAAATTTAATGTTAAGATGCGAATTTTTGTCCTCGGTAGGTAAGGCTGTGTGCTGGTTAGATTTTCTTTTGGGTAACGCTTTGGTAATGGCTCTCCATTTCATCTGCTTGCGTGAAAAGAAACTTTAATAAAAAGGGCTGGGGAAAAAAGAAAAAAAAAAAAAGAGTTTAGCTGAATGATTTTGTTTTGGCAACTTGTTCAATAGTGTCAGCTTTTAAATTGCCCAGGCTGGACTTTGAAATGGCTGAATGGGCAACGCATGAAGTTCCTTCCCAGGAGACTGTGTCCATGCTGGGGCCCCCCCGTTGCACGTTCTGGACTGAGACACCCAGAAAACTTAGGGAGGTGAAAAGTAAGGGCCGGTCCTGCCGGGGGGAGCTGGAGGGGCTGGATGCCCAAGCAGCATATAGGATGCCTGCAGCATAGGGCTGTTCCCGTGGTTTTGTCCCTTCCCAGAGCGTCGTATAATCCCGGTGAGGGCCTGTGGCAGTCCCGGAGGGACAAAATGGCTCTTGCGCGGCTCTGCTGGGCGCTTGGCAGGAGAGCGGGGGCCTGGGCAGGGATGCTGAAGCTCTTGAGGAGGCTGTGCCCTGCCCGGCTCCCAGCAGCTCCCGCGCTGGTGTTTGGGCAGAAACTGGTCTGTGTGGGGGAAAGGAGTGGTACACGCTGGGGGGGGGCAGCGCCTCGCTCAGAGTGCGGCAGCCTGGCCGGTGCGGGGCAGGCGCTGCTCCTTCAAAGGGAGACAAAAAGGTTTTGGGGGCAGAAATAAGCGTTGGGGTTTATCCACGGGCTGCGACGTGGCCTTTTGCTGGCAGGGTCACATCAGGATAGAAAATGTCAGGATTTGGGTTTCTGTAGCCGTGGGCTTGCTGCATTTGCATGCCACGGAGAATACCAACTTTGGGAAATCTGGCTGCAGGCAGAAAGTCCTGAGAGGCAATGAAGCGGCATGTAGTACTGGCCCTAAATAAAATTATCCCTTATTTCTCTCTTCTTTAAATTCCTCACCAGTTTCACTTAAATATTGTCATACTGCAAAATCCTTTTTTTTTTTTTTGAGTAGTTTTATTGCTTTCCATAGTTTATATGGCTTAATTCTCTTACTATTTTGGTCAAAAAGTTGTTATTCTTTGTTCGTTTGTTTTCCATTTTTCTCCTTGTTTTCATTTGCCTAGTGTTTTTTTTTTAACCTGTGGTAGTAGAACACAGTTGAATTTAGGGTTTCCACCACTTCACTGTGTTGTTACTAAAAATAAACATTTCTTTTGTTCGCATTTAGCATCCCATTAAATCCATGGACTTGAGCTTCTCAGTAATTATTGATAAACTCATGAAAAACGTAAAGGTTGTGTTGAGGTCTCAGAGAGAAACTTGGTCTTAACTATGAAGTCTGAGTTTCGTCTCAAATACAGTCTGTAATTCAGAGAAAGATTTCTATGCAGCGGATTGTGTGAATAAAGTTCGCAGCCGCATGCTGAGTTTGCACGGATCGGACTCGCTGCTTTCTAGCGCAAGGGCTGGTAGTGTTGGGGGAGGCAGATGTTTCCCAGAACGCACATTTTTCCACAATATTTATATTTACTAGAAAGAAGATGCTGCAGCAACTTGCTGACTGTCAGTCACAAATATTTAAACATCTTGTGCCCCTAAACCAGAATTGCTTAATTGCTTCATTTAACAAGATTTAGACAGACAAAGAGAGTGGACTTTTTAATCATTTTTCTCCTTTATTTTTTTTCCCAGTGTTGTGAATCTCACTTGTCAGATTTTATTTTGCCTTTTTATTTTTTTAATTTATTTTTTTATTTTTTTATTTTATTTTTGGTGGAACTGTTGAGGCCAAAGAGTCATACACTTGTGTGTCAAAGTGGAGCCTGAGATATCATGTAATTGCCTGATTCTGGAGCTTAAATTATATTTTAAGAAGTGAAGCTAGTGGTAATATTGTAAGAATTGGCAACGCTGCAGCCATAAAATATATATTTAAATTTTAATCTTGGCCTGCAGAAGTATTTTAAAATAATGCAGTAAGTGGAATGATTTACTTTAATGTCTTTGCAAGCACTCAATTTGTATTTAAAATGAGATGCCAATGTGACGCTGCAATCTACACTGTTTTCTGTTTCCTTTTCGTTCTTTGCTGATGTGGAAGGAGAAGGCAGGCAAAAGACCAAAGGAGTTGAAACTGCGCCTTGAAGATACTCCCTGTACCTTTGGGAGGATGTTGGGCTGAGATTAAAATCAAAATGCTCTGCCGGAGCTCACTTTATGTTGCCGAGGACTTGGTTTCAGAGGAGTTCCCTCACCCTTTCAGAAAGCTCAGGATGACAGTGTTTTAAAAAAAAAAACAAAACAAAACAAAAGGGGGGAAAAAAAAAGAATAACCATTGCTTCCTTTTTGAAAGCACAAGCAGGCCCATGGCATTTTATGAATTATGATCTTGATAAAAAAGTTAGTGTGCTATGTGTAAACCTGTCAGTGATTTCTGCAAGACCTGTACTGGGTCCCTGGCTGTATGGACGAGTTCTCTAAGCCTTGCCTTGCATTCGTAGTTTCTTTGTATGTTTAATATACCAGTATGAACCGTGTAAGCTGTATTGTGATGTCTGTAATCAGAGGACTGAGAAAAAGACAGTATGCTCACATCTGGGTCTGTTAAGTGTAACAGTCCCAATTTCAGGCTGTGGCCACTTGACCAGCTTTTTAGAAATTTATAACAGAAACTTGAGTGCCCGCAGGATTAAAGCAAAATTCTTTCTTGTCATTTATCTTTCATCCAACTTACGAAAAAAAAATTCTAGATAGAACAATGGTTTGCATCAGCGTCATAGTTTTATCACACTTGTATTTCTAGATTTCATTGTTTTACCGTAGGTTAAGAAATAGTTTCTTATCAGACTGAAAATAAATCGCTGTGAAAGAATTAAGACAGCATCAATGCCCCCTACAAAGTTTAAAATCACATATGCATCAGTGAAACATTAGTGTTCTGAAAATATGTTTTCTTCTTTTCAGTAATTTTCTGGTTTTAATCTTGGACAGTCTTTTACATAAAAGCTCGTCGTCAGTGCCGCAGCGCGAGTAAATCGTGCCTGGCAGAGGAGCTGACGCAAGGAAGGGGCATAAGAGAAATACTGCATTTCATAAACACAATCACCAGAGCATTAGGAGAGCAAACATGTGGTTTTATGAACATAGTTATAAATATTTAAACATGCAAAATGAAAATGTTACTAAATGTCTGGTTTTCATTATCTTTCAATGAACATTTTCATTCTTGGAAACATTGCTAGCTGTCTGCAGAAAATGATCACCACCCCCTCCCCAAAATGAATGATGTGTAATACGAAAACGTGTTAAAATGCACAGTTGTTTGCAATATATTCTACCAAAGTGGAAGACATTCTACCAAATTTGGTATTCTACTGAATCGCAAAGTTTTCTTGCCCCGCAAACTGGGAACCATCCTGCTCCTGTCAGCAACTTTCTTGCTGGATGTTATGAAAAGTCTAAGGACAGTTTTGAAAATATAAGATGTCAATCAGCATGCTTGGAGATGTGTCCTGCAATCCTTTCTCGGGCAAAATTCCTACGGAAGTCAACAAAAGATGCTGTAGCTGATTTTATCATTATTAACGTATTGTTTTGAAGTGTCAACAAGTGTTTAAGCATTCTCTCTGCCTCCGTGGAAGGGTTTGGAGGCTGCAGGGGGAATTTTGGGGTGGGGAGCTGGGGCTCTGCCCCTGGATGGGCTTTTGCAGTGGGTATGAGTCTGCGCCTTTAAATAGGAGTGTGGCGAGCCGCAGCGGGTACGGGTTGTGCAATTTTGCTTGCGTGAGCGGAGGCCTGTGAAAAAGCTGGGGCCACGCTGTGCATCACTGTTCATAATAAGGCAGGTGTCCGATTCCTGGGATCCCGCGTAGTCAGCCGTCTCTCTTGGCTTTGGTCCTTCCTGGTCACTGTATCCCCGTAACTCTCTGGCTGTGCTGCGTATGTCACAGAAGAACATGCCAAATGATTTATTTATTTTTATTTTTTTTATTTTTTATTTTAAATGCACCAGGAAACCCATTTGTATTAGTCATATATTTAATCCTGGCTGTGGTGCGTTTCTGCTGCACTGGGCAGAGGCAGGGCGTACCGTGCGCTGGCACACACGCACGCACGCGCCTGCTGGTTGCTGTTCCTCCTGCAGTTGCTCCCACCAATAAATCTGCACTTGCTGCAGCCAGGATGGAAATCTTAAAGACAAAGGACTTGAATGAGCAGTTTTTATTGCTGTGATAGAGTAGAAGGCCCCAAGCTGAGGGTTAGCGCCTGCATGGATATTGTCCTCCTAGCTCGGTGCTGTCTCCTGCTAGCGCTGTACCAGTGCCACGGGCTGGTATTTCCCCATTTTGGTTCTTGCTACTGTGGCTGCAGCAAATCCCAAAGGCCGAGAAGTAAACTTGGTGTCCCTGGAGGAGCACAGGGGATGTGCCCTGTGCAAAGCAAAGCGCGGTGCGTGGGGAGAGGCACCCTGCAGCCCTGCGCCAGCCCAGGCTCCCTTGGCACAGCCCTGCAGGGCCATGGCTGGCTGCAGTGCGTGGGCATCGCCGGCGCCATTCCAGTGCCGGAGCTGTGGGATGTGGCCGGTGACAGGGCCTGTTGGCAATCCCGACCCGGGGCTGGTTTCTTAGGGGGCAGGCGTGCTGGTGCTGCTCCCTCTGCGCTTACGTCAATGCAGACCTTTCACGGACTCCAGTCTGGGTTGGATCAAGCCTTGCATGGTTGTGGCCCTTGTGCATTTCAAAACTGTGTTAATCTATATCTGGATCCCAATGGGGCACTTGGGATGAGCTGAGCTCAAACAATCCTTGGCAGGAGGGACAGACTGGAGTTGGCAAGGGTTTTTGTCCCATTATTGGTTACTCGGAGGAAGGAATGTACGCACCATTTTAATATATGACAACTTGAGGTCTGTCATCTTCAGCATATTAGAAAAGCCTCATTTTTAACAAATCCCAGAGCGTTTACCAGGCATCATGCTGCAGCTGGATTGGGGCTGGGCACTGGCCGCGGGCAGAGGCACAGGGCCCACTCTCCATCTCGGTACGCGGTCAGTGGGAGCCCCCCCGGGCTGATCACCCCTCGCTCCTGCTCTGCCGCAGTCAGGAGGTGGAAGGGGAGATGAAATCTCGGGGCAGAAAAAAGCCGGCAGATGAGGCAGCGTCAGTGCAGCCCACAGAGCAAACGCACTAAAAAATTTTCCTGCCTGGTTCAATCTGCCCATGCGTTCCCGGCAAGTTTGGCTGGGGGGTTATTCATCAAGCTCAGAGGAGACTTTCTTCTCTATGCTGAAATCTTCAAAATACATCCCAAAGACCCTGAGACAGATTTTACACTCTCTGTAAAAGTGCTGTTTCCTCTAGTGAAAATACAGATTGGTGCTTCTCTTGAAAGTTGTCCTGTGTAAATTCACCCTTTCTGCTTTTTCCCTCTGGATTTCTAATGTATGAAAAATTAACCTTATAAAGATTTTTCAACAAGATTGTTTGGGCTTGCTGTATAAAAAGCAAGAAATTCAGTCCAGATAACTGTTCTCCTCTAAAATGGTTAGGAAGGATGTGTTTTGTTTTGTTTTGTTCTGTTTTGTTTTGTTTTTGGAGTGTGGAGGAGTTTTGAAAACAGCTTTCTCTATTTTTACCAAAGAATATTTTTATTTTTATCAATCAACACAACACCTGAACACTTAGCAAACTGTTACCTTCAACAACATCCCCATGAAGAGAAAGCTGAAATAATCAGCACAAGGAATAGATGTCAGCCTTAGACGACTGTGTTTCTGGGTAACCTAATTCCATTTTACTATCTCGCTTTTAATTCAGCTCAGAGAGTGGTTTGATCGACAAGGCACTGATGCTCACGAGCCCAAGTTCAGTTGTTGGTGGTATGTCAGAAATTATTTTTCACAGACAACTGTAGTTGGAGTGTCAGCTCCCATTAAGCACGTTTAGTATATCAGTATATATTAAGTGTATATGACCTCTGAGATTCAGTGCTAGCACACTGTATTTTGTAGCCTTTCGTTTGCTTCTGTGGTGACAAAAACAGAAGGTCTTTGGTTAACTTCTGACCATTGACATATTAAATGAAGATGCGCATTTGAGCAACATCAGTGATTTCAATTGACTCATCAATTGCCATTGCATAGCAGTCCTCATGTTTCACTTTGGTAACAAGCTGATCTGCCACATCTGATGCCAGCAATTCAGTCCTTCAAACAAATGACATGTTTGATAAAGAAATCTTTTTAAATTCATTATGCACTTTGGCTTTTGTCTTTCCTTTTAATACAGCATCTGTTGCAGCCGGGATACATTCCTTGATCGTTTCTGAGTCTGCAATTATTTTTCTGCCTGCCCAGTGTCCCAGAGATGTGAAACGAAGCTGCCGCGCTATGCTGCTGAGCGCTGAAACTCTGCACAGACATTCAATTTAATCTCTTGGAACAGACTGCATTAAAGTAGTTTCATCAGTGCACACTTGTGATAAAAAAGCGACACGAAGAAAGCCAGTGAACTGAAAGGCCCTGCATTTTTCTGGGAAGACAATAGGATATCTGTCTCTTCATTTGTTTCACGGATTCCTCGCACAGCCATTGAAATTCAGCAGAAGGCTCCAAATGTGTAAACTTTATCCTGGGCATTTTTTCACTGCTGGAAAGGAATAGAGTTAAATGTCCCAGGGGGAGTTTTATAGAAAATGCTATGTGCAATGTTAATGAGTTGGGAAGGGGTCATACGTTTTTCCATATAGAGCCAGTACAGAAACGAATACAGAACACAAGGAGGAACGATCTGCAGGGACCCACTGATGTGTGGCACTGTGTGAGCCTGGGCTTCTGTCACCCCTGCAAAGATGGGCAAAAGGCTTCAACCCAAGTGGCCCTCTGTGCCTCCACACAGCTCTGTGAACAGCTGGGGCTGGAAGAAATGACAAACTTCTTGGGTGCCACAAGAGATTGCTTCAGCGTTACTGATCCTCACTCGGCTCGTTACTGAAAATGCATCAAGCAGCTATATGGGTCAGACTGCTAAATTTGTAGACACGGAGTGTCAGGAAGCCTTTTTGTCAACTTGGTACCATTTAGTATATTTGTCCTCAAGTTCAAAGCAATCCTGGCCTCAGACTTGTGATATTTTCTGCCCTTTCCCCTTTCTGTTGACTCAGACCTCTTCCCTTTGAGGTCAACATCAAAATAAAGATGTATGTTTCCTCAGCCTGACCATGGCTCTGACTCTTTAGATCAGCAATCCTATAGTCCATATGCCTTCCCATCTGTCAACTGGTATTTGAAGCCAGCTTGCTCCTCTATTCTTTCAGACAAGTGTGAGAATCAGGAGTTTCTTTAATGATGGTTTCAGGCCTTAAAGTGTTTGCTAAGATACTACCTATTAAGATCCCTTGATGGCACCTTGAATAGAGATCAAAAGCAACTGAGTTCACTCCACAAATCTAATCCGTCCGTCAGTTTAGGGTGCTGGGAGAGGGGTGGGGAGGGCACCACGCTCCCGTGGTTAGGAGACTGGCCTGGAAGTCAGCATCCTGGCCACGGGGAGAGGCAAAGCCCTCATCTGTGTGAGACAGCGAACGAGAGCAGTGCTTGAGCCCACCAGTGCTGGCTGTGATCGAGCTGCCAGTGCCCCTCCTGCTGAAAAAAATAAAAAGGATCTGTACACCCTAGGTTGGTTACTTTGCTTGCACCATGCTATGGTGGCAACATTTAGAGTTTGAGCTTCTTCAAACTGCTTTTAGGGGCCACATCAGTACCTGTGTCTCTTTGTGGCTGTGGTTGTGAGTTTATTCAAAATCTTTGTACAATGTGAGATTTTAAACAAAAATATCGGAGTACAACATACTCTTGCTATTAATAATTATTAGCAGACAATAACTTGTCTCTTATACTTTGGAGAGCTGCTAATAATGGCAATGTGTCCTGCGTCACTGCTGGACTGCCTGAAAGGCAGCATGGAGAGATGCTGCCTGCACAGTGTCATCACAGCAACACGGACGATCTTTCTGAAAGCACAGTTTGTCTTTCAACCATTTCTATTTTTAATGCCTGTCAGGAGATGCTGTGAAGCCCTTGGAATATTCGGCGAAGTGTTCGTCCTTTTGGTGCATTTCCCTATGTGATGGTTATAGAAAAGTGAGCAGGGAGTTGCAGCCATTCATTCAAACCCAAAGCCTGAAATTCAGGGCCCGTTGAGTTTCTGTGTGTTCAAAGGTGGCTGTGATAGCTGGAAAGTGCAGGCTGCCCACCGTGGGAAGGGTGGTGGAGGGCATTCCCCAGGCAGCCCCCCCCCAGCCAGTGCTAATAAACGTCTCCGGCTCTTTATGGGACCCAAATGTCTGAGGAGATCTGAACAGCCCCGGGATGTGGCTGAGCGCCAGAGGATGGTGTCACACTGACTGTCCAGTAAAATATGACTCACTGGAGTCAAGGACACCATATGGCCTTAGGTTTGCGTTGAAACCTGTTTAAGTGTGAGCATGAACCTGAGATCCAAATGCAGAGCCTCTCTTTGGCCTCAGTGTCTACAGATTTCAGTCAGTGTCACCTCTGCTCCCTGAGGAAGAACAGCCTCTCAGCCTGCCTGCTCTGGAGTGCTGCTACTTTGGAGGAGGTGGTTAGTCAAAATTTAGGTCATGCAGATTGTTGGATTGCAAGATGGGAAACAGAAATGATCTTGATATAATTTTATATCGTTATCAATAAGATGCACCAGCTCCTGGACGCCTCACTAAGCAAAATGTTGAGGCAGATTTTGTTCCCATCCCAAGCCTCTTTCAGCCATCCTCTGCCCAAAAGCACTCTCTATCTGAGATTGTCATTGAGCTTATTTAAGAAGTGTTTGGCCTTCTGCTCTGGCCTTCTGCTCTTTTTGTGTTCTTATAATCCTGGTAACTCAAACATTTTTCTTTTATGACCTCCATTCAGTCTTTTCTGTCTCTCTTTTACATGATATTCAGCCAAGATCATCTTCATTGCTGTCATTTTTAGTGAGTCTATATCTGCCTTTTTAAGGGGTAGTGGCGATGGTGACGTATACTTGTGGTTGAAGCAAAAGCCACTATTGAGTTGGACAAAATAGGATGAATGCTGTATAAAAGCCTTCAGAGAGCTGTGAAATCTCCATCCTCTCTTCCTTGTTCTCCTGGGAACACTTGCACAAAGAGTATTTTTAATGTGAAGTGAAAAGGATTCTGATGAATACTCATTAACATTTTGTTTCTGCAAAGATACATACATGATCATCACAAGGCTGTGAGGGACATGTATTCAGGATAGCCCTTAGATGTACACTTAGTGTTATGTATATGCTTAAATCTTTCTGATGTCTCCTGCTTTGCCGAACAGACATATTAACCAAGACCAAAACAGGTATTTGTTGGAGCTTGTTCGTCCTGACCTGGTATGAGGCAGAGTGCTGTGATGCAGTTGTTTGAACTCACTGCATAATAGCGCTCTGTGAGCAGTGAATCCTCCCGCATAGCTGTAGCAAGATTGATTGAAATACACGCCTGCAAATAATTTGTATCTTAGTTGTTAACAGCAAACAATAAGGGCAGAATTTAACCGAAGAGAGATTGCAAAGGGAAGCAACATCAGAGCCATCATCTATATTCCGTAGCATGTTTTCATCATGTGACTTTCTAGTCAGCCCAGCTGGGAATCATCAGATGAAGCTTATAACTTGTCCATTGCCACTTTGGAAGCTCCAGTCCCAAAAATGCAGATCTGATACGGACTGAAGTCTTTTTTAGATACTGGCTATATACCACCTTTCTGAGCTGGTTAAACCCAGGCCAGCCTTGGTCAGGAAGAATTAACTTAGCGTGGGGCTGAGTCTCAGCTAATAACCTCCTCTGAGGGGCAGGAGAACGTGTCCGTGCCTCCTCCTGCAGACATACCATTGATAACGTTCATCTGTTGATCTGAATGTGTAAGGGGGAGTGTTGGGCTGGCTTAGCCGTGTGACTAGATCCTGCCCAAGCGGTGCGAAAGGTCCCTGGTTTAGATTAGGGTTAAAGGTTCCCACTTACACCAACGGGGAACATGTCCGGGGGGACATGTTATGCAGCAGAGGTAAGCAGACGTGACGGGTTTTCCAGGCTTTGCTGGAGTTCTCATATCTTGTTACGGGGGGACCGTACACTCATTTTTCATGAGGTCCTCATTCTTCCATAATTTTAATCCAATCTGTGCTTTAATCTCTGCTGATCTTTCTGTATGAAAACTTGTTGGTTTGTTTGTCTGTTTTTCCAGCAGTTTTTGGCTGGAATAATGAAGTCTAACAAAATCAAGAGAAAGGATGTATGGCCCTTGCTATTTCTTTTGGGAATATCCAGAAATATTCAGAAGATGACCATATTTTGTATAGCTGAGTATTATTTTGACTTACTCAAAGCAAACTGAAGTCATGATACAGTGTCACCAGGGACTGGAGTTTCTGTCATCATGTGATGGCCAGTTTGCCAAATCATTACTTTAGTACCTCTAAATACTGCTGTACTGATCCAGTATGAATGCAGGAGCCCACGTGTCTCTCCTGGGAAGGGGAAGCTCCAGGTTCTGGTCCTTAATTGCAGGATTTTTTTTTACTCACAGAAAGAATTGAGAAGCAGGGGCCTGACTCAAGGACATCCATGATGACAGCGCCTAGGTGCAACGACCAAACCAGCTCATCAGGATGGTGATTTAGCACTGGTTCAGCACCCCAGGGTGGGAGGGTAGCAGAGTCAGGCTCCTGTTATCTGGACCCAAATACTAATTCAAGCAGGCTTACCCTGGAGGGCAGGGTGAGTGACTTCAGAGTATGACAACCACTTTAGATTTGTCACTGAAAATCAGTCACACAAGAAGACCACTGACTTCCTTGGACAAATGGACCCAAAGCATTCTGGTGAATTTCAGGAGGGAGTTACACCACTGGTTTGCATCACCATTCATTTTGACCATTCTGCAACAACAGGTTACTTAGTATGTGTATGTAATTGGGGGTGTGTTTTTTTTTTTTTCTTTTTTTCTAGCTGATGGAAAGATAGCTGTGTAATTAATGGACTGGGTAATTTGTTCTAACAATAGGCCATATTGTGACATTGATTGTCAAACAGAATTCTCCCTTAGCCGAAAAAAAACCAAAATCGCATTTAAGTCTGTTAACATAATAGAGCTCAGTGTTTCTAAGAAAGCTGCATTTGACCTTTGGTGAAGACTAGAAATGGTAGCACCTGTTACAAGTGAAGCAAATGAAGATGATATATCACTTCTATTTATATGTTAGACCCCAAGCATTGTAAACATTCTGCTTCTTGGATTAGCGCATCCTCAAAGTACACAGAGCTAGTCTAAAAAAATATGGAGATCTGAATGCTTAAAATCATACCCATCATTTGACATAAGTACTACTCTTCAGTACATAAGTAATGTGAATGTGATGTTGCACAAGTATTTACAGCTTCATTTACCTTCATCTTCTTTTCATTAATTGCAGGAGGTCTTGTGCTCTGATGGTTTTCTGAAAAATACAAACTGGATATTATTCATATCTCTGCTGCTGCTATTTGCTGTCAATAAATAGATTCAGTTAAATGGGAACAAATGTTTGATTCATAATCCTCTTGCAACTACAGACTTCATTATGTATGAAGAATGCAGAGATTAATTCTTCCATTTGCCAACAGCACATTTCCAGTTTCCCAGTATACAGTACTCACATGCAACTGTATAATAATGTTAACCTGTACCGGGGCTGAAGTACCTTTTTCTTCCTTTATTGGGTAGGATATAAGAATTAATTTTTGAATTCAATCTGACTGGGGCTGCCGAATTTTTCCCATGCTGTTATGTCTAAGGTATTTCTTCTCTTTGGTAGAGGTGAAATTATTTTGTACTGCAGTAAATCGGTCCCTTTAATATCTTTATTTTGCCTCCTTAGAAGTTTGATGAAAAAAAAAAAATCTGAGCACATGAGAAAATTTCCTTTTCCAAAAATTGTTTTCTTTTTATTATAAAATGCTATTATACCAGATCTCAAGAGTTAAAGTTTTATCGTAGGCAGATTCTATTTTCAGATAGCATCGTGTGGAGACTATGTTTTCAAAAGCATTAACTCAAACCACACGGATGCACAACTGTTTTAAAATATGAGAATTCACACATGCTTTTTATTATAATGCACATAAAACTGAAGTATAGTACAGTAGGCTTTGGCAATAAAACAGAGTAGTCGATATATAAATTTTATGCCTAGTTCTTTAGATTAATGAACCACTTTTCTTGATGAATTGAGTATGAATGAGTAAAAACACAACAATCTGATTAGATACTAAATTGATCGTTTTTTGGCAGTTCAAAAATGGAATGTCTAGTTCAGAGTTCACTCCCTCCCCACCCCCCCGGGACAACTTGATAACCTTCTTTTACTAGCCAAACCACTAAAGAGACATTGTCAGTCTCTTCAAGTTCACTATTGTTCTCAGAAAATCACTTCCTTAAGAAAGACCCATATGTTGAGGGTCTCAGTTGTACGTTGTGGGAATCAAAATTATAGGTCAAATTCATTTGCTGTGTAACTCCATTTAATTTAGATTCGGCTGACACAAATATCTCCTAATGGTGTAACAGCTTCGCCTTCTCTCTGCTGGCACAAGAAGTGGGGAGGGGTCTGTAGTCAACGGGGGACAGTTGCAGGTGGGGGAGATTCCTCAGGGCTGAGATTTAAAGTTGAACCATGTTTGCATTTGGAAGCTTGAATTTGCTTTTAGGAATATAAATGAGGACAACGATTAGCCAAATGAAGTGAACATCCAGATAACCTTCTTTTGTAGGAAGGGCCCTTTTATGTGTCTACGGCAGACCAGACCTTTTTCATCTTAGAGGCACTGGGAAGAGGAAGTGCAGATGAGGGCTGTCGCATGCTGGTCCAAACCTCCAGCGGCTGGCAGGAAAGGAGTCAGTCAGCCCCTTAGCACCAGCTGGAGGAAGTTCTGTGCTGCAGGTAGTGATTTGTGGGAGAGTAGAGGTGGGCCAGCTGGGAGAAATAAGTTGGTTGCTGGCAGGGGGAGGGAGAGGTATAAATAAGGCTGCATTAGCAGAAAAGCCTTCTGGAGAGGCAGTGTTGCTGTTTGGGGGTATTGGTTGTAAGAAGCTGTGGCTCACTCTGTTATGAACTTGGCTGAGCCAAACCATTTTTTGCCCTCTCCTCTGGAATCTTTTATAGTGGTTGTTCTTAAAGGGCTGAGAAGGTCCTTGGCAATTAAAGGCTCTCATCTTGAAGATGATAGTGGAGTGGTTGTAGTCTCTGGACTCTGTGGCACCCCCTCCCAGTGTTGCTATTCCTTATGAGAAAAGCAGGCTGTTCGACTGGTGTGATGGAGCTACCCAAGTAGAGCTGAACCTGGATGGGATAAGCTGCCTCTTATGGGAAAGGATGCTGGGCCTGATTCTCTGCTGTCTCACAACCTTTTGTGAGTGAAAAAGGGATATGAAATACTAAGTCACTGATTCCTGCTGGGGCAGAGGAACAGCAGTATACAGTGCCCAGAGGAAAGCTTAGGTGGGAGCTACAGTTCTTCTGTACAGATGGTGAGTGCTGTGGGGAATGGGACCACCATCATTTCAGGCAGTATGATGTGAGTATGGCAAAGATGATGAATCCTCCAAGGTGGAAGGAGCAGCTGCTGTAGAGATGATCAGAAAATGCAGTGTTTTGTGAGTTTTGCATGAGCTGTGTGAGAGTTCTGTTCTTGTGGCTGCCAGAAAGGACAGGATAAACAGGGCAGCCCAGGGTGTTTTAGTGTGTGCAGCTGTGTCCTGGCCCACATCAGAGAGGTCTGAAATGGAGAGAGAGAGAGAGAGAAAACAAGTGGTGGAATTGAAGAAGGTGGCAGCACTGACACAGGAATGAGCTGGTGTGTGAGCTGCTGGCGTGTCCCAGATGGCCTGGAAGAAAGAAACAGAGACATGTGGTGTGCAAAAAATAAAACATTAAAAAAGAAGAAAACTCCTTCCTAGACCTGCCAGGGCTAGGGGTCCTGTCCCAGGGATCCTTTACATCCAGAATTCACCGTGGCATTCCCAGACCTACGTCTGGTCCCTTTTCTTCCTCATCAGTATCGTCCCCCTCCCCCTCCTTTCCTTTGTCAGGCAACTCGTTAACACTTATTAGCAAGCATCTTCAAAAGGCCAGGAGGCGGGGGTGAGGGGGTGGAAGGATGGGAGGGGAGCTGAGATGGCTAAAGGAAATGATTAGGAGATTCCTTTTCCTTTCTGCCTATTCAAGCTTTAATGACCAGCCCTTGCTCTGTCTGTGCCCTGCATTGTTCCAGCCCTACTCCAGGATCGCAGCATCCCTGGCACTGATCCACTTGGACATCTGGGACACTGCGAGTGCCCACAGCACCTAAACACTTCTCATTGCTGGGTCTGTCTTCCTGCTGCGCTTGGCGCTGGTGTCAGTACTGTGCCAGCACTGGTTTGCTACCCTGTTTTCATGTTGGTGCCATCAGTGCTGGGCTGTCTTGCTCGGTCTGCCTTTCTGTGATCCTGCCTTGAGACTGATCTCTAGTTACATCTAAACGTGGCTTGTGAATTCTGGGTGCCCAGCATCAACAACTAAGAATCTGCTAAGCAGCAAATGGGTTGTTTTTGTGGCTAGAATTGTGTTTGCTCGAGGTGAAGGAAGGATGGCTGAATAAAGGAGACATAACTTGGCCCGGAGCTTTCTGTTTCTGCCTTGCAGTTCCAGTGTCTCCAGTTGCAACGCGTGTACTGTGGTTTCCACTTCAGCTACTTATCTAGAGCTGAGTCCTAATCCTGTCCAAGCTGATGGCAGAGCTCCCGCTGGCACTGGGAGGAGCAGGCTGGATCAGTGGAGACTGTTGTGGGCAGTTCTGTTTTGGAACATGGGTTATATTTATGTTTTGTTTGTTCTGTCCATCAGGGTCTTCAGGCTGGTGTTTCTTCACCCTTTCCAAGCCATGGTACCAGAATTACAGATCCTGGGCTGTTTTCTGGGCATTAGTGAACTCCCATAGAAGGATTTTTCTGTCAGAAAACTCCTGTAGCCTGGTGATGACAACCCACTCCTGCTCTTCTCCTACCTGACAAAGAATTGAGAAGTTTTCAGAAGCTGTTCGAGCTTTGTGTCCACCAAGGACTCTAAGCGTGAAATGCCAGTGCACGTGGTCTTTCCATGAAGCTCTTGCCTTTCCTGCAGGAACAGCAGCTTGGCAGCAGGTGAGCTGGATGCCGCCCCTCCCAGCAGCAGGTGCCAGGGGAGGCAGGTGAAAGGAGATCTGTGCAAGGTTCCTGCCTCACAGAGGGAGGGAAGAGGCTTCATTGATTTCCTGCTCTTTCTCAGTGCTCCTTAACCTCAGGCTGTACTGTAATTTCTGTAAATTCAGTACAAAGCCGTGATCCAAGGAATGGATGATAAGAGACAGCCTTGAAATGAGAAGAGCTTTATTTGAATACCAGTGTAGGTCCTGGGCTAGAGATAATAGGTCTAGGGTGCTTCCTGAAGACAGATGGGGCCCTGAAAGGCAAATCTGGCTGGCCTTAGCACCTCGGGCCTTGCTATAGACGTGTTATCTGTGATGGGCTTCTCCTGGATCTCCTCTTCCTGAAATATTAGCATAGACATGTATTTGCAAGAGACTGTGGCCACTTACCAGTAACCTGGAAAGAGGTTTTGACAGGGCTTGATTGTACAGAGAACAAGTGTGATTTTTTTTTAAATAGTTTTTTTTCTCCATAAGCTGGTACTCTGTGAGGGCCTCTAGCTTACTCCCTTGGGATGTGAGGATGTGAATTCTTTGAAGCAGTTGCTCTGTTTAGTGTGGAGAGAAACAGAGGCTTGCTAAAATCAGGGGATGTCTTACCACTGAGTTCAAGCTGTTGTGGTTTGGAGCAGCAAAGCAGAATTTGCCCAGGTAGTTCGGTGACTTTTGTGTCAGCATTAAAGATGAGCAAAAATCCGTAAAGGGAGGGAAATGGAGTCAGTTATTTAGCTTCTTCTGGCTTTTAGTTTGTAGAACAAACCTTGGGTAATGTAGAGGAAAATCAGATTGAAGAGACACTGGTGGCTGGCTGAAACACTTCTGCTCATACCCAGGCTATGCAGAGCCTCCTCAGAGCTGAGCTTCTTGGTTCACAACAGTTTGTACAAGGTTTCTTCTTTCAACAACTTGTTATTACAGTGTCTGCTGAGGGTGTGAGAGAATCTCCTCTGTGTTGCTAGCTGAGACTTCAATTAAAAAAAAAAAGGACAGGGAAAAAGTGGATTTTGAGATTAATACTGGAAAATTGGAACTACACATGGAAAAAAAAGAGTTGGTGAGCTGGAAAAAATAGACAAATATTATTTTTTTAGTGTTTTTTCAGTGTTTGGTCTTTATCTGTTACTTCTTCCATGCCGCATTTTGGAAAGTATTTGGCAAATGTATAAAAGCAATCTGTAGGATACTTTGTAGTCAGATGCCATAACCTAGATTAACTTGACTGCCTTTACAGAAATAGCCACTAAAGAAATATACTGATTTATGTGTCAGTTTGAAACTTGTTTGGGGGAACTGTTACAACTGTACAATAAAAAAAAATATTTAGGACAGAATGCAGAAGTTTTATAGCTTTTTAGTGTGAAAAGAGGGGGTACATTTCAATTATGTATTTTATTAACACAGCTTTTTTAGCTCTATAAAATGGTAACAATGTTAAAATCCCCTCCTGGGAAATAATGGCACATATGCCACTGAGAGATAGTACTTGAGGATGTTATGAAATGCTGGTGGAGTTAACCAGTTGTTAATCAGTTGTTCATTTGCAGCTGAGTGCTGCTCCATCAGAAACTGAAGATAATTAGATGCTAATTTTGACTTGCAAGCAGTTTTGTTGTGAACTTAGTGTCTAACAAGATATGTAAGGAATTATTACTGTGATAAAATCAGGTCAACTCAAATCAAACTTTCATCTGCTGGTGGGTCACCAGTGGGTTGGTGCTGAGGTACTTGGGGCCTGAGCAAGCAGGACTGGCTGATGGTGGGTACAGATTGCTCCTGGCCAGCATCCTTGCTGCCCTGATGGTGCTGGCATCGCTGGAGAGCTCTCTCTTGAGACAAGGCTTCTGGGGAACCTTTGTAAGGAGATGATGAGGATCTGGTGCCCCAGTGCCTGTTTCTGATGGGCTGGAGGCACCCCTGTAGCTGGTGGGATCTGGGCCTGCTCATTGCTTCTTGGCTTGCAGGGCTAGGAGCATGTCCCTGCTGGGACCTGGCTACAGCTGGCAGTTGCTGCTGGCTCTGCATGCATCTTGTTCTTGGTGAGTTCCTTCTGTGGGTGCTGGAGTGAGGCAGCTGCTATGCCCAGAGCCACTGATGCCCCTGCGGTGGCTGAGCCCTGTTGCACCCTGTCCTTAAGGTTCTGGGGCCAGGGTGTTCCTGGCCAGCCCCACATTGCCAGCAGTCCTGCACCAACAGTGTTGTGCTTGTGGTCCCCAAGGGCACTGAGGTGGGAAGACCATGAGGAGGGCCATGCTTGAAGGCAGCTCTAGCTGCATCCTGCCTGGCCCCCAATTAGCAGAGCATCCATGAGGACAATAGCCCAGCCACAGAGGCAACCCAGGGATGCCTGAGCATCAGCATTTCTGTGCCATGCTGTGTGGGGCACTCAGGAAATGCTGGGAGCACCAGGGCCTGCTAGAAAGATGCTGCAGGGCTCTTTCTGACCGGACGTCTTCAGAAGTGAACATGGTACCACAGGGCTTGCTGTCAAGCTTACTGGGCACTGACTGCAGGTCACAAAGCCACCCACAGCTAGTCTGTCCCAGTTTATCGCAGTCCTGTTTTCTGCTGTTCTTGGCAGAGGCATCTGGTGTTGTCTCCTTGCCTTTTTCCACAAGGCATGAACCCCACACTGTGCCTTGCAGCTGCACTGACTAGCTTGTCATCTTCCAGTAACTGCTTGTTTTCCCCCAGTGGAAGAGAAAGTGTTTTGGTAATCCCAACGAATGAAGGGGCTTTCTTAATTAAAGTAATAATCTGAAAGTTGTCATTGATAAGAGTGTAAACAAGCTGATTGCAGTGGGCGCTTGAATAGCTCTAATGAGCACGTGTGGGTATTAAATTAACCATGGTTCACAAGCCATGCATGGCTGTACAGTTATTTAGAAATAACCAATTTTCCCTGGTGCTCGACCCTGCCTACCACCCCAAAAACCTTGTCTTTCTACAGCATTGCACAACAGAAAGGAATCTGCTTCTCTCGCAAGTCTCTTGGGCTTTACAGTAAATTTTTGCTTTTAAGGGAGCTGGTGAGGCAGCCTGTGCTGTTGGCATTTTTCCCTTAGATGAAGTGCTACCCAGTGGGTGGAGCATGGGTGTTCAGCATCAACCTGTCCTTGCTGTTGGGTTGTCCCAAGGTCCTCAGAGGTGGCTCTTCACTGCTGGACGTGCTGGAGAGCCCTGTCTGTGAAATGGGAGAACAATGGCTCTTGCAAGGCTGTCGTGCTGTTAACGAGCTCCTTGGAGGAAGAGCCCTACAGAAGTGCAAATGATCTTCTTATTTGCTGTTAATTATTGATATATTTATTCATTGCAATAAGCAGAGTGGAAACAGTAGGGTTATGGTAGACTCAGCTGATCTGTAAGTGAGTGGAAGTACAGTGGGTTCTTGTGGTGGTCACAAGAAGGAGCTTCTGGACCTGCAGCTCTCATCTGTTTATGCTGGTGGGCATCTGAATGAGTTTTGCCTCTCCAGGCCCAGGAACATCTCCATGATTTTATTGAAAGACTCTTGTGTGTGTACCATCCATCTTTTGGAATGGAAACAAAATATTAAACTTATTCGGACTGGCCTTCTTGGGTCATCCTGTATATAGCTTAAAATGGTGAAGGAGGATACAACTGCAGGGTGCAGTTTGGCTTCTAGAGATTAAAGTACAGCTTTTTCCCTGATCCAGAGGAACGCAAAGTTTGTGTGCTGCTATATACTGGAGGCAGTTTGACCTGATCTCCCATTTGAATACCAACTTGTTCTCCTTTGCTGTCTGTTCAAATTATTATACTATGACATGGAAAATCAGCCTCCTGCTAACTACTGTTTCACTACAAATAGTCTCCTTTCATTTTGAGTGCGCTGAGATTTGGCAGAGAATTAAGGTGGAGGGGAGATGCTGAATCTGTGACATTACCAAAGACAGCTATAGGTCTTTGTTTCATGATGCAAGTCAGTTTAAACAAAAAAGAAATGTCCTACTTATTGAATGTCCCCTGCCCCCAACTTGTCACCACTACGTGTGTTTTTTTTTCCTGTTGGGATAACAAGTAGTGGCTTTAGGAAACTGCTAAAGCTTGCTGCGTGTATATCCCTCTACATCTTCCATTCATACATCTGCTATGTTATTATCACAGGTGTTCTGGGTCTGCACAGTCATCAGACAAATGAATAACCAGTGTAACCTTGGCTTTGAAGATTTTTGTGTTTACCAAGATGTCATCTTTTTATCTGCAAAAAGTAAGGGAGGAGGTTTCTGAGCGGGCTGTTTCCTTCCTCTTTCTGAAGCTGGCACTGTCTGATGTGGTGTGTGTTTGCATATCTCATGTCCATCCCCTTTCACCTGTCAGCTGGGATCATATATCCATGCCCTGGAGTGAGCTGTGGGATGGCAGTCACTGTGCTCTGGGACAGTCTTGCTTCCAGCTCAGGCATCTTGGAAACACAGATCTGCAGCACTTTGCTCTGCTGGGTCTTCTCTCTCTCTTTTTTTTTTTTTTTGAAGTCCTTGTAAGTACAAGAACTGTCTTCAGGCCCACGCAGGATCAGATGGGTTTTTCTTGTGAGGTCAGCAGTGTGAAGATAGATGTGAAACTCTGCACTTTTCTTGTCTGCCTTGACAAAGACAGCTCCATGAAAAAGTGTTGCACTCCCCGGAAGTAGATGTGAAGAAGGGCAAAAGAAAAGGGATTTGTCCAATCTTTTCCAGTAAATCATTGGAAGAGTTGGATAAGTCTTCATCCCTGAGCCCTTGCGTTTTCTGTTCAGTACTGTTAAGTGAAGTAGCTGGAATGTGTGAAGAAAGAAGCTTGACCCCATGTCAGAGCTGATACAGGCCAGAAGTATCCCTGTTTTTTCTCTGACAGAGTTAATGGTTCCTGATCCCCTGGGCTGGCTGCTTGCCTAAGCAGCTCTGTGGTGCTACGGCGTGGGTCCCGCTCTTCCTCAGAGGCTTGGTGCTAAATAATTCTGTCTTGAAAGGAGAAAACAAAACTAGTAGGGACGTTTCAGCAGAGAAGTGTGCTGTGCTTGCATTGGAAGTCCCAGTTGGAATTTCTACACCTGCGTGTGATCTGTCTGGATCACTTCCCTTTCCTAACAAAGGAAAGGCAACATTGCCCCGCTGCTTGTGAAGCACTCTCCTGGCAGCCCCATGCCTGTTCAATTTGCGCAAGTCCAAACTAGCTATAGGAAGAGAGGTGTGTGCTAAGCTTGCTGCTCACTACCCTGTGCTGAGGGCAAGCTCTGGATCTCCAGCAACTGTGGAGAACTACAACCTTCGGGCATATTTCTTCTGTGACACAGACCAAGGCTTACTGAAGATTCCTAGTTTCAAGGTTTAGCAGGAGCTGCCATTTCACACTACCAGCCAGGAGTCTGCATATATGCAATATAATTAACACCAGAAATGCTGACTCCTGAGGCTATAGGGTTAAACAAATGTGTCCCCATTAAACTTGAATAATAAGAGGTTAACTCATTAGGAAAAGAGCACTCTTGATGTGCTTAATGGAGGAAGAGAACGTTAACTCTTACAGTTCCTTGCCAACACTCACATTAGTTTAACTTTCCTTTGAGTGTTTTTTTTTTCTATAGAATACTTTACAAAACCCCCCAAATGATCTCCTGTGTGTTTTGTATGAATCATCTTTGATTTCCTGATTATTGATCTGCTTGTCTCCTTTAGGGTCTTTAAAAATGTCTTGCTGTATTGATGGTTATTTGTATTTTTAAAAATAACATGCAATGCAGAACTCCTGCAGAGCAAAGGTAAATCCTGAAAACTGCTCATTTGAATGTCCAGTAGCAAAAACTTGCATGCCTGTGTCTTTCCTGTTTTATTCTCGCATTCCTTGAAAAAATATAATGAGGAAAGACTTGGAGGTCCTAAGTCATAAGCAAATGGTCTGCAAATTAACATTTTTCATCAGTGATTTTTTTAATTATAAAAGCGCACACAAAAAAAATTAAAGACCTAATACTTGCCATTCCAAAACCAGTTAATTTCTAACAGGTGTACCTTGCTCATAAACCTCTGCTTGCAGTTATTTTGGGCCAAAGGACTTACTGGATGTGCTTGTCCCTGGCTGGTCATAGAGTTCAAGGCTCACTGACACTCATCACTGTATCACTGTAGAATGGATTTACCTGGGTTCAGCAAAAGATGCCAAATTCCAAGGAAAACAGATGCTGTATACAAAAGTGAATACAGCCAAGGCAGAAGCTTGCAAGTTTAACAGTTCTCTGTGACTCTGGCATTAGCGAACCCTATGCTTGTGGCTGCAGGATGCCTTTGGTGTTTCCCAAATGCTGATCTCTACAGAAGAGAGCATGCATTCTTGCATGAAAATACAAATCTGGTGGGGCTGATTACTCTTTACTGTGGACAGTGATGGAAGTAAGTACATTTAATCTCCTACAGCCATTTTGTCCTGCTCTTCATTGCCAAGCACTGCTGTACGCATTTGGGTGCTGTTGCCCAGCAGAAGCATTTCTGGGAAGTGGGAGATGTAGCCCTCATGTCTGGGAGATTCTACTGGAGAAACTGTTTTCAGGCATCCTCAAGTGTAGGAGTTCTTTTAAATGGGGTGAATCCGGGTCCTTTGGAACTTCTCACACTCTGAAGACAACAACCCTATTGCAGGTCATGCTTCTGCCACAGAATGATTAAGCTTTTGCTCAGTATGGTATATGATTACACTATTAATTTTTGCAGTTTGGTCCAATCAAGGAGAAAAACTATTATATATACAGTTTTTCTAGAACTTGAGAATTTTTGCTGAGATTACTCCTTGAAAGAACAAAACAGATTTAACCAAATGATCAATTTTTAGTAAGGTGAGAGCAGAGATCATCAGATTCCTCCGTAAACAAATAGGATAAGTAAACAAATAGCGAAAGCTTTCTGCATTTTTACTTGCATTCTGGGTCCTCCACAGCAAACATTTGGACATCTTTGGCCATGCACTCTTTAGACTTGCTAGTTCTTAAAAATAAATAAATCTAGGGCGGTTTTTAAGTTGAAGGCCTGTGGGGGGAGAAGGAGAACCCCAGCTATCCTTGACATTTGATGAATCACTCTAGAAATGAGATTTGCTTATGGAACAGCTACATGTTTGAAGCAGCTTTAGCTGGGAACAGCTCCAGTCGTGAGTGGAAAAGACCAAGAGTAGCCTCAGACTACATCATAATGTTTTTCAAGGCAGAAATAATTTATAATGCATGCAGCTGTGGAAGCTCAGCAGAATCAATTATGGAACATTTTATTTTGTGGATCACCTGAGAATAACCTATCTTCCCGAAGCCTGTGGAGAAGAGATACAAGAAGTCTGGTAAACGCTTTCAAGCAAGGATGTTTCCAACAGCAAATAGTAAACCAGTGATGTCAGCCAAAGACAGGAAATCAACATTTTGGCTCGTGCATCCTCCATGGCTGTGCCTCTTTCCTGTATGTGGGAGCGTGCATGTATCTGGAACCTTATAAATAATCACACCAATGTGTTCTGTGTGCTGTAGAGGCTGTCTTAGAGCGACTGGCTTCTGGGATGTGTAGGTGCTTAGCATAAACACTTGCATGTTCTTCAGAAAACTAAAGAACCTGTTTTCAGTGATGCCCCACACAATGAGTCTGGAAATCCAAGCTGTTCCATATGCTGCAGCAAGGTGGAGGAAATAGCACCTTTTTTTTAAAGTAACGTTTTTGTTGAGTTTACTGTCTGTTATATGGGCAAATTAATCTCCACATTTTTGTCAGGTGTTTCATACAAGACTTCTGTTGCAGCAGCTGAATCATTTAGATTTTTGTCTTTATTTTTATTGGCCTGGTTTCCACTTTAACAAATTCACAGCTTGTGAGCTATTGCTGGAAGATTCAAATGTGCAAACCATTAAGGAAGCTCTAAGCAAGCTATTCTTTCAGTTTGTGTCCTGTCTTTGCTACTAATAGTGTGTAACATCTGACAACGGTGATGCCTGGAGCACCAGCTCCTGTTGAGACCCATTGCAGTAGGTGCCGTGCAGGTGGGAGGGGGAATTCCTGCCTTCTGGGGTCTTGAGTGGGAATGAAGTGAGATGGGCTGGGGGAAATCACCATGGAGGGGAAAGAGAAGAAGTGACTTGGTCACACAGCAGATCAGAGACAGAACAGGGAGTAGAATTAGGTCTCTGATAGGATATTTAGTTGCATCTAAACTCATTTTTCATAGTGCCTTGAGGCAGACTAGGTGACTACTTACAGTACTTTTTTGTCCCATTTTATTATGAGCCCGTGGATGGAATTAGCTGGTATCTGCTAATTGGTGAGTGCAGACAAGGACAAGTCCCAGTCAGGCTCACCTCAGCTTTCCTCGTGTAAACTTAATGCTGACCATGACTCTTCCTTGTTTCCGCTGTCCACTCAGATGTGGTGCCAATCTTGATCAACTTGGTAGGTTTGAAAACTGAGTTCCATTAATTTCATCATAGAGACAAGCCCCCTGGCCATGCAAGTTTGCAGGAAGAGTCACAGAAAATAGGCTTGGATAACTACCTGCATTTCTCTGGAGTCATTGAAATCATACCCATTAATTCATAACCTGAAAATACAAATGTAAAGATGATAGATATGGTAAAAGAATTTGAGCTACTGTTTAACAGAATGCCATGATGAAACTGCTGTAAGTGGAAACGCTGAGTTCTTGATATGAAACAGTCTCTTCTAAAGATCCAACACATTAATAATGATAAACAGATCTTCCACTGGATATTGATTTAAGGGGAAAAAAAGATGGATTAATATAAGCATTCATCTTCACTGTCAATTTAATATCAAGATAATTTTATTTGATAGTTCAATGTAATAAACTCCCCTTTTCCTTAATACATATTTGGGAAAAGCAGGCAATATTGTAATACAGTAATTAGCCATATTTGCCTTTACTATGTGTGAATAAGATTAATATACTAGAGTGTTCAACCTAATTGATCTATTATGTGATAGGGACTTGCAACCAGACTGCAAATTACAGTTTAACCCCCCAAAGGGCTAGACTTGTTTAGAAAATGTGCGAGTCTTTAAGAGATAAAATTAATAGAACTGACGTTGACCTAAATATTCAGTGTTATTAATTGTATCAGTGGATTGTGCTGCTTTTATGTGCAACTAGGAAGGCAATGTGTTTAGAAAGAAGCAGGTTTATGACAGCAGTGGGAAAGGTGGCTAACAGAAAACATGACAATTATTGCAAACCAGGTTTCCTGGTTAAAAAAGTGATTGTCACAGGCCCTTAAAATTGCTATTCCATGTGGTTGTGATTAAACAAATCATCCGTGCAGTGTGTTTGGAACATAATGGCTCTGTGGGAAAAAAAATGTAAATCAGGTTTTTGTATTAATGAAAACGGTTTAATATGGTTTTAATGACCCATTTTTCAGTCTTCACCAGAAAGTAATTACCAGTTAGATAGTTAGTGCTCTGGGCTTTGTTCTGGCTCTCAGAACTCCTTCAGCCAGTCACCCGGGGGAGTCCTGCCATGCTTTGCGGGCAGCCCTGGGCTAGTGACCCAGCAGCAACCGGGCCCTTCTCCGCAGCTCCCCGCTTCATGGTGCGTGGGGACAAGTGGGTCTGTGCCTCTAGGCCGTTTATTGCTGATTAGACCACGGTAAACCCATACAGAGACAGCAGCTGCCCCTGAAAACAAAACTAGGGAGACCTGGATATACCTGTACTTATCGGTGGAGAAGGTCTGAATGTCTGGGCATGGTGGCAGGGCGGGGAGCAGTGCACCGAGTGCGGGTGACTTGGCTCCCAGGGAAGGTGCAGCCCAAAGGCATACCGTTAACAGGGACAGCCGGCAGGTTCAAACAGCCCAAATTCGCTCATCTCCAGCAGAAATGAGGGAGGAGCAGAAACGCCAGTCGCTGGGGAAACAGACCAAGACTCAGGATTTGAGTGCACTTGCCCACCCAACCTAGTAAACCCTGTTGGCTTCCTGCTCTTGTGTAAAGGAGCAAATTTTGAATTTAAATGACAGGTTTTTGCACCTTTTTAATTCTTGGAAAAGGCTACCAGCCAGTGGCATTCATTCAGAATAGGGAATTACTGGATTAGTTTTTGCTGCAATGCTGTCCTTGTGTTCACCCTCTAAGAAGGACGCTACAGCAGGTGCAGAGCAGCTGTGAGAGCACGTAAAACACTGGTAGACACCTTTGGATCAAACAAACTAAGGTTCTGTAGGATGCTCATAGTTTGCACCTACTTACATAGGAGCAGATATTTCATAATAGAATGCTTTTTGGTCTTGTGAAGGAAGGCATAATGCAGCCCAGTTCCATGAAGTAGGAATATACAGACTCAAAAAGGTACATCTTTCACATCAGGGGTGCTTAACTCTGGAATCCTTTGCTGAGGAATATGGTGAATTCATTGCCATTCAAAATTTCAGTATCAAGGCAGAATGTTTTCATCTATAGACCCACTTGCAGAGAGGCTCAGGATATGCCCATCCCGTTGCTGTTGGATTTAGGGCAAGAGGGGTTTGAAGAAGTCCTTTGTGCTGCCGTTAGGGTGAGGGCTGGGCCACCGTGGTGGTCACTGGTTCCATGTGAGCATTCAGAGCTCGTCTTTCTGAACCTTCTGATGGAGAGAGGGCCAATTCTACCTCACAGTCATGTGGACACAAAGATAATGAAGCTTAAGGTCCAGGTGAAATACACAAGTTGCAAACTCTCCACTTTCTGGATGTTGCGCTGGACTGGGGGATTTTTGTGTGCTTGTCTCTTCCTCGGAAGCAAAGGCAGGAACCTTCCAGGTGTCAGCTCTGCCACTCCCAGCAAGAACCGGTAGGCTCGCCCTGGATGTTTACTGCCTAGTACCCCACCTGAAGTAGTTCCTGCAGTTGAAAAGCTGAACGGGTGGGCATAGGCATAGCTCTGTGCAACAGCAGCTGCTTTGCCTGCAGGCTGGGGTGGTGAGACATCACAGCAGCCACGCAGCAGGGGAGAACCTGCAGAAGCTGTGCAAGTTGTTGCTTTGGCTGGCTGGACAGGAGGCATTGAAGCTGGCTGTTAGCCTGTGAGGCAGCCGTAATACTGGGCTCTCATAAATGCCTGGGAAAAGATGAATTTTGGCTTGATGTCCCTAGTCCTTCCATCCACTGGTGTGTGTCCTTCCATCCATGTGTGTGTGAGACCAGTCAATATACAGGTGTGAGACTATTCAATGTTCCTAATACTGTTGAGAAATAAAGTAGATTGAGGGCAGTGGGTGAGAACGGAAGGAGATTTTGAGGGAGGGAAGGATCCTTCGGACTTTATTTATCCATTGTAAAGAAACATATGAAAGTAAACAGAAATCGATTTTCTAAAAACTCCTCCCAGGTCACCTGTAAGGGAAATAATGTGACACAACTCAATGCCATGCACTGCAGATTTTATCAAGCACATAAAGGAACCTAGCGCTTTATTTTTATTTTTGAAGTGGAAGTGGTTCACAAGGTATACCGGGGAGATGATTCAGTGCTTACAGCTGTGACATGTCACAGTCTCGTAAGCTCAAAGACGACTGTCTTTATTGTGTTTTCCTTTTCATCTTCCAAACTTTGAGCCCTTGTGTTCCTATCATTTTCCCTTTCCAATGTGAAATAAGGAGCATATTCTAAACAATGAATGGTGTTCTTTTGATAGATGCTGTAATAAAGAAACACTGACTTGGAGAACAGCAGATCATAGCTGTCCACAAAGAAGTACAGAGAGGTGCTAATCCTTTTGGCATGGCACTGTAGCCATCGCTCCTGCTGGCTGATGGAAAGCCAACAATTATGTTTCTCTTCTAATGTAACAGGGACAAAGGAGCTTCCCTTAGCAGCCCATCTCTGTCCTAATTTATGTTGCAGCTTTATAGGGAAGGGAGCAAAAGTCATTTTAGGAGCTATTGAAGGATGGCTTCCTCTTTTATAGCTCTTGTATGTTTTTGGCAAGTGAGGTAGAATACGTTTGTGGGGCACATCAATGGCAGCGGCCTGCAAAGGGTTCGGGAAGGGCCTAATCACCTCCTCAGTGGTAGCACAGCTCCAAACAGGGAAGGTAGCAGGCACCGAACCAACGGAGGGCTGCTCTGCACGTGGGACTGCAGGGACAGCAGGGGTGTCGTCTGCAGAAAGAGCCAGGTTAGGTAGCTGGCGCCCAGGGTCTGTGGGGCTGCACGTTGGCTTGTGCTTTGTGGCAGGCTCTTCCTGAGGCAAGTCTGTTCCCCGCTGCTGCAACGGCCTTGGGGGATAGTGTCCCAGGGGGCTGGTCGCCGTGTTGCCGAGCAAAGGCTCTGGGGACAGTTGCCCTCGCTCACGCAGACAGGTCGCTGCGACTCATAAAGGGCTCGGTGCCCCGCCTCACCCCGGGAGCTGCTGTGTGGGTCCTATTTAGAAGTGCTTTGTGATTTGGATGTTTTTTTTTCTGCTTCAAACAGGATGACTTTTGCTGTTCTGTTGTGTGTTGAATGAGATGGCAGCTCCCTGCTGAACGCTGTGATGGGGGCCTTAAGATGTGTAACATCTGTGAGGCAGAAGTTATTAAAGGAAATTTTGTGGGGATCTTTCATATGGCTAGTAAGAATTCACGGTCAGATCCAAGCTGACTGACCCTGACTGGACATCAGTACTGCTGGGTGGGTGGAAGCCCACAAGGGACAGAAAATTCAGCATGGGCAGAATTTTTTTAATTTATTTTTTCCTATGTGTGGCTCAGGGTGAAGCAAGGACATGGCAGCAAACAGCCTTTGATGTAACACAGCAGGGATGAGGGGCTGGGGCCCAGAGGTGGCACAGTGCTGTACTGAGCACGTAAAGGGTGAAGAAGGCCTGCCAGTGCCCAACTGGAGTCTGTTGCTTGACACTGGGTTGGCCTGGGATGGGAGGCTTATTATGATTGTAACAGAACAGTTAAGAGTCGACTCCTGTGTATTATTATTACAATGTGTGCTATGTTTTTTAACTATGAAAAATTCTCATCTTGTTCTTCCTAAGGGATCTCTGGGCTTCCAGAAAGATTTTGGGACTCTCCCTGTGCCAATGTCTCATGTTAGGGAGGGAAGTACTCCGGTCAAGGGTTGCCGTTTTGCTATTGAGTGTAGCAGTATTTAGTGCGTAATGGCCCCCGTTTCTGACTGAAACCTCTCATGGCTTTACTGCACCATGAGGAAAAAGTAAGGAGACTGGCCAGAAAAAAAGCCCCAGGAATTTTGATTTTTCTAGCAGACAGAGCTGCATAGAGTCCCCCATCCCTTAAAGACTGGCGTGCATTGGAGTATTTCCATAGCCAGTGGGTGACTGAGCGTAAAGTACATGGTGAGCCTCTGCACAACGAGGGTTTAACTCCTCCATGACCTGCCAGCTAGCGCTGTGCTTGGTTCATGGACAAACCAACAGCTGCTGTAACCAGTGCGATGTCCAGCCACATTAAAGCAAAAAACATGGTTTTCTTGGGGGCGGTTGCTCCTACTGGCAGTGCTGTGCTCTTGTCTCCCTGACATGCCAACTGCTTGATTTGCTGGGCCTACCAGATTTTGTCAAAGACACCTAAAATGAACGTGCTAATGCCTGAGGATGGTTGGTAGATGTATTTCTAGGCTCTCAGTCTGAAAACCTCAATTGACTTTTCCATTCCTTTCTCCTCCCAATCACAGTGACACTTTCCTCTCAGGAGGCTGCAATCAACCTTTTATTTGCCACGTTAAATTCGGCTTTGTCGGTCTCTGACATCTATCCCTCCGTTAGGCTGTTTGTCTCATCTCTGTGCTTGATGGCCAGATGGTTGGGATAAGCTCTGTGTTTGCAAGACTCGGGGAAACCAAAAGGCAGGGTTCTTAATTATTGGCTGGACAGTACTTGATTTATCTTCTTGCTGTCATTGTGATCATTTTATCTGTTTCTAATGCCTGCTTTCTTTAAAAACAAATGTTGGGGGAGGGTCAGGCTCTGAGCTAGAACCCAGTGCTGTGGCTTCATGGGACTGGTGCACATTCCTAGGCTGAGGACTCCTCTCACAGCTAGTGGTCTCAGGGGTCCTGCCTGTGCCAGGTTCAACGTGCTCCGTTCTGCCTGTGCTCCCTTGAACGTGGTGTGGGAAAAGCAAGGAGTGAGTCGCTGTGGGCAGTGATGTGCAGAGCCTGGGGAGGGTGGAGGTTTGGTAAGCTCACAGGGAGTGTCTGTTCTTAATCAATGTGAAGATTTTTACAAATAGGCTTTTTGGAGCTGGGAGATGGTCTGGGGAGATGGGGATCTCCTGCAAGCAAAGCCCTGTGTCTTCCTGAGGAGGCCTGCTCAGCTGCTGCCTTAGAGGAACTCAGGGAGTTCTGGAGCAGCTGTGTGGGAGGAGAAGAGGGATTTGTGGTTGAGCTTCTGGGAATTAAAGAGTTGAAATTGTGCCAGCCAGAAATGAGATTCCTTTAAAACCAGGGTGAAATCCAAGCCCTACTGCAGTCACTGACGAATTTGTTTTGGACTTCATTAACATGAAGACTTCATCCCATTGCTGTGGGGAAGGACTTGGAGGTATGTCCACTGCAGCGTTTGCTGCTGCTGCTCTGTAGTGTGAGCACCTTTATAGAAAAAATGTGTCACAGCTGCAGTGCCAGAGCACTCAAACTTGTATGCGCATATTCAGACAACACAGGAAAAGCCTGGGGGTGGGGGGTGTTTGTAGGGTTAAACTCCCTACACTCCCTTTTGTAGTCGGGAGAGAGTGTGCTAAGAAATGGACCATTCCCTGGCTTTAAATGTGGCTTTTTCTCTGGAGAGAAGAATCTTTCATCTCCCCAGGATGGTGTGACCTGCCTGATCTGTTGGTGCAGTGGATGGTATTATAAATACCTCTCACCCATACAGGGAAATCAAATAACAATTAAAAGGAACCAAGTAAAAGACATGAATCAGTTCTAGTGGAATAACAAGCATTGCACAAATCTCTGTATGGGTTTGAAACGTGACTGTGCACACACAGGTAAATTGATTTAAATGCTTTTTTTTTTTTCTTTTGGCTGTAATGTATGATTTTTAATCATTAATTGGGTACTTTGGTCAGGAGATGGTGCTGTAAATATGTCCAGTTGTCTTTTACACTTCTCTAAGCATCCCTAGTGCTATGTGGTATTGAACTCTGAAAGCAGATTGCCCTGAAGATCTGTTTTGCTGTGAGATATGCGTTCTGCAGCTGTGAGAAAAGGAATGAATTACATGGTTGAGGAGCTGTCAGGCAGTTTTTGTACCTCAGATGTGGTCTCCTGGCAATGTGGTATCACCTGACCTTCCCTATCAGTGCGGGTATGTCCCATCCTTTGCCTTCACCCTGCAAAGGATGTGCTGTTTGGGCAAAAAACAGGCAACTGGTATCAAGCCTCAAGCACCAAGTCATTGTGCCAACTGAAACAGAGCTATAGCAAAACTCCTTTTAGCTATGTTAGCTCCTGCTGACCTTAGCAGGAATATCTTGTCTTGTATGCTTGAGGTGGCTTGGAGCATACCCAGTCGGGAGGGCTGTCTGCAGACATGTCTTCACAAAGCTTTTTGTCTCGAATCTGAGACCTAAATAGAGAATTTAATAGTCTTGGATCTGGTGTGCCCACACAATGATTTCTGGAGGATTGCTAGAGAGATAACAAACCATTAATGGGCTGCTCTTCATTGTCTGTAATTTATAAGGTCTTTATTTAATAAATGTCTTTTTTGTATGTTCTTAACAGTAAAGATTATTCAATTTAAGTGTCTGGAGAGAAAAGCTCCAAAAGAAACCGCAGCTGACTGGCAATGCATATGTGATGGTATATATACATATGCTAATGGACCACTGCCAGGCCATGTAGTATTTCTGCTTTATAACGCCAAGAAAGAGATAACAGTATTGGGGTAAAGTACTCTGTTTCAATATTTTCATGTGGCAAAAGCTGGTCATGGTCAGGCCCTGGCTCTTGCTCTCTGGCTGTATAACTTTACCTTGGCTGAATTGGCCTAGTGCTGTATTTGGCAGCCTGATGAGTGGGAAACCCATCCTGGTTTAGCAGCCTGACCAGCTTACAGCATGAGGGGGATGCTTGTGTGGTGGGTGATATCGCTCTGAATGTGAAAACCTGTTTCTTGCTGGCTTGGTCCATGGAGCTGGTAGTGGAGTGCCCTCTGGCAGCAGTGCTGGATTTCGGGTTTTGGTGGCAAGTTTGTAAGCGTTGCTGTCTTAACTTGTGCCTTCTGCAGAAGGGATCTTTTGCTCAGCAGTTCTGATGGAGCCTTTTTGCAAATGCATAGTTAATGACTAGAGTGGAAAATACTTTAAATTCTTTTTGATAACTTCAAAAATGTTTTCAGTAGCAGCTGAGTTGTCAGAAAATATTTACATAAGTGCATCTGTGAACCTTGCTACAATATCTTAAGATCTGCAGCAGCTTTGTCACTTCCTTACAAATAGCTGTGAGCGATCTATTATGTAAAAAGGTTCAGTTTAATTTACAGGAAGCCTTACATTTTTCTCCAAGTACTATGTTTAGTTTACCTTTTTTTTTTTTTTTAAAAAAAAAAAGACTGACTTTTTGTAATGCTTCTCTACAGAAGTCTGAATGTTTTGTAGGGAGCTGTAATACCTTTTATTAGGCTGGCTGACCAGGGGAGGGAGAAGAGACGTGAACAATCCTTGTAGAGGTGAGTTGTTCTCAAAGCCTGCCTTTGGCACTCCTGACCTAACACCAAGGTGATGCTGGCAATGGGTTAACTCAAAGCTGAAACTTCTTCTATGGATGAGCTCTGGGGTGATAACAGAATCAGCAATGCCTGGAGGAGCGCTCTTTTCACCCGCTGTGGAGCTTGGTGGAAGCCTTTGGGGCTGGCGATGGTTGCTCTTGCTCAGCACCTGGTGCAGGCAGTTCTGGCTGCTCCGCTGCAAAGAGCAACAACCTGGCGAGTTCCTGCTAACCTCAGGGCAGCTTTTGGAGGGATATTATTTCATCCAGAAAGCTCTAGGTCTTTGTGCAGTGGCTTTTGAAAGAAGAGGCAGCATCTTTATTCAAAGGCCTGACATTCATGCCAGCTTAATGCTGTTTTCTAAAACTGCTGTTACTGCTTGAAGTATGTGTGTGTTTTGATTCTGAAACAAATGGCTGACGTTAATGTAAATTGGCTATTTACATTAGCTAAGCTGACTTTTAATCTCTTCCCGGCTCTTTTAACTTGAGAGATAAAGCTGTCCCTGGGTTGAATTGGACGGAAACAACAAAATTGTCTGAAACTTGCATCTTACATTGTTCTGAATGCAAGTTTTATATAGACCCTAACCACTCGATATCTTTAATTGTGTTATGTAAATTTGACCTAGTCAAGTTGCAAAGGTTCCCTGAACAAGGAGAGGCTTGTTGGCATATGTCCTTAATCATCCGAAAACAATTGGGGACATTTCCTGAGGTTGCTTTGTTCTTCTCCACTGTAATGTGTATTGTGTGTGGTCACGTTCTCTAAGTGTGTGAAGCCTTGCTCACACTGTGGGAATTTCTTCTTTCTCTATCTCCATTGCTGATGTAACCAGCTACTCAGACATATTTCTCCCTTAAGTGTAAAGCTAGAGACAATGATAATAATGGGACCAATTATTTTTTCCTAGTATAGTGTCCCAGATCTGACTTCTCCTGAGAGAATACAATGTTTTTCTCTTTTTATATTATTTTTCCTCCCAAACACTAGATGATAAATTAACAAGGAGAAGATTGAGAGATGAGTGATCTTTCTCTCAAACTTAGTAGTATTGAAAGAATTACATGTTGCTATCCAGAAAATAACTAAAATAACACAGAAGGAAAGGTAGACTTTGAGCTGCTCCAGCATTCCCAGGAGAAAATGAATGTATTGGCAGAAATTTCTGTTAATCTTCACGTGTACTTTCATTCAGCAGAGGATTAAGATTATTATATGGGGATGCTGATACTGCACAGCAGTTTGCATAGGAAGAGTGAGTTTTCCAGAACTACTCTCTAGAGTTAGTTGAAATTTCTCAGAAAAATGTTTGCTAGTCTTTGAAGATGTTTAACAAGAAAATGTTCTATTCTTTAAAAAGGTGAAAACAAACTTATATTTTTTGTTGGTGGTGGTGATTTAAAAAAAAAAAAATTTAAAGGCTTGTCCAAATAAAAATTCTGCAAATTTAATTTTATTGAGGTAGCGATTGAAAATATTTGTTTTAGGGTTTCTTGCTGAAAAGCTAGAAAGCTGTCAGAACGGATAAAGTTGAAATGTTAGACATTACCAGAGAAATTTTCCTGTACAGCTTCAGTAATCCAACATAGCTTTACCCTTCCCCAATTTGCCACATCAGGTGTCTAGCACTATTATGTAACCCTATCTACTTTTTCTTCGTAAAAACAGAGGAAGTAAATTTGCCTTTTCAAGACTGAAAGTCTGTAGAAATAAATGGAACTCAGTGATTTAAAACTCAGTGATTGTAACTGGGCTGGGAGAATGGCTTAATGCCACCAGTGAAAATAATGGTCCACTTGCGTGCACTTTCAAAATATTCAATGTAATCTCAGTTTCTGATATTGTTTTGTTTGACTCTTACTCCCCTAGGTCCCAAGAGCTGCAGTGGGAGGCACTTCCCAGTCTCTGCTCCAGAGGGAGGAATGAAAATCAGTTCTCTTAAGAGTTGAATTCAGAGTTTTCTCAAACATGTTTAGCTTTTTGCTCTGATTGCTATGGTGACCTCCAGGTTAAAGTAGTAGTAGTCTGGTCTGCTGGGAGAACCCTACACCCTCCTCCTGTACTTCTGACCTTTTATGACTAGTTCTCTTCAAACAGGGCCCAAAACAAAGCTCTGATCACATATTGAGAACAAATCAAATTTGATTGCTGTCTTATGAAGGTAAAGCTCACTGTATGGGAGTACAATTCAGTCTGTATTTTCTTTAAAATCACTGGAAGAATTTGCTGCAATTCAGGCAACTCTTGGATTGTGAGAGGCTGTTTTCCAGCCGAGTAGACCCATCCAGTTTGGCAAGATTGTATTGCTCTCCCCTGTCTGAAAGTATCTGAACTTCATTACGAGTTTTCATTCTCTTCGTCCTGTACAAACTTCACGGTTCCCCAGGGTATAGCTTCCTGTCCAGCCTTCTTGCTGTGCAAATGTCATCTTCCACCTCAGCTTTTCTATTAGGCCCAGGGTTAACTCTTCTAAGGTTGTAGTTTCATGGTGTACTTTTTCTCAGCTGCTCTACATCAGTGAATTTGCTCTCAGATTATTCTTAGGCTTAGAAAGCCTAATATAGTTCTGGGCACTTCCAAAGAGCTTGTATCCCTCCTCTGTTTTAAGTCCTATTTTTTCTCTAATTTTCTAAGATAAGAAAACATTTTCAAGATTCCTGAAATGTTGACTTGGGTTCAGATATTAATTGGACAAATGTTTAGGTAGCTTCTTAAGTGTGTGATTTCACAGCTTATTTTATACTGTGAGATGAAGTGGGAATTTGAATTTACTCGCTGGGATAGTTGTTAATATATATATTTTTTTGAGGTACGCAGCTTGCGCTGCCTTGTTTTTTTCAGAAAGTTTCGATCAACTGAGTTCTTAGTGTCAGGCTCTTGGGCAACATAATAGCTGCTCTTAGTCTATTCCCAGAGGTTGTAATATTTTTCTTCTACGTTGTGACCAGCTGTGAATCATAATACTGCTGCTGCTTATACTTGCATGTAATATTTTTTTACATGCCTGTTTAAAGATAGATGTCAGTGCTCTCTGAATTTGAATATGTAAGTAATTTGCTTTTAGTAGGCCAGTCCTTTGACTCATCTTTCTCTTTAGCAAAGCCTTTTTTGGTACTCTCATTTCTTGGTGCAGTAAATGCTGTCCCAGTTCTTGGTGCACCACCAGCGTTTGTACTTGTACTCAGTGGCCAGATCACCTCTGAGCTCTCTTGCCTGAAGTAACTTTTCAAATAGTAACACAGAAGCAGAAGCCTTTGTATTCCCTCTTGGGTGCTGTCCCAAGGCACCCAGTTGCATTGTAGTCCGTTGTTCTTTACAATTCAGCCTTTCATTTGGACTCTTTTGGAGAGGGATTCTTCCCTCATTTGGCAATGATTACATGGCAATACACAATTAAACTTGGACTCATGGAATGTAAATTATCAACAAGAACTTTCAAGTACTTGCATCCTTACTTCCCATGTACTACGCAGCTCAGACCAGGACTGCTCTGCTCTCCTTTCTCCTTAAGTTGCTCTCTCTTTCTCCTTAAGTTGCTGTTGTCTGCCCTTTGTATCTTCTTTCCACCTTCTGTCTCCTCAGCCTCCGTACCTCCTGCAGCAAATTCCCTTTCTTCACCTACCAAACGCCTTTAGTTTTCTGTTTAACATTACTTTTTAATCTTTGCCATTTTTGAGCTTCTTCCCCTTTTTATGTCCCTGCAGTTAAAAGCTCTCACAGTGTCTTATAACCATGTCCCATGTTTTACTAACTGCATAAATCTTTTCAAATTAATCCTTTTCACTGGCCTACAAAATTAAATACCAAGGTAGGACTAAAGTATTCCACTTAGAAGTGCACTCCATGTGTCAGGAGTTGAATGTGAATTGAATACAAATGATTCCTTTGTGGCTGTGTAGCATCTTTTGGACATGGGCTTAAAATTTTACTCTTACAGGAACCTAAAAGTAATGGTAGAATGAACAATAGATCAAGCATCTTGCTTTCTCATTACATAGAAATAATCATGGGTACTTGTTTGAAGCTTAGATGTTGCTGCTTAATTAAAATGATTGAGTAATGATGTGTGGATTAAATCAGGGGATGATGAAGACTTGAGAATCTGGGTTCAATTCTCTGATCTGCCATTTCATTGAGAAACTTGTTCAAACTGCTGAATCTTCTGGTGTCCCACTTCCCCTTTATAAAAAGGGGACGACAATACTGCTTTTATCTTAGGTTATGAGGCCTCTGGGGTAGGAACTGCCTGTTAGTTTGAGCTTGTGTAGTATTAAGCACAATGGGGTCCTCCTCTTGGAGATAATAACAACAACATGTGCAACATTCATATAACACGATTTATCTTTCATCTTCCAGTGCACTGGATTTCCCAGATTGCCATGGTATTTTCTTTTTTAGATGTGAGAGATTTTTTTTTCTTGCAAGAATGCAGACATGCTTTTTGTCTTCCAATCTTCTTGCTTTCTGAGAGGAAGGAGGTGTGGGGGGTAAGCAGTGTTGGTATAGTGAACATTTTTCTGAAAGATATTCTTGAGGAGGCTGTCAAGATGTCATACCAGTTTCCAAACAAACAAACAAACAAAAAACATCCCAGTAAGTGAAAGTACGTGTGATATACAGGGAGAAATGCTTCTGAATTTCATGTCCTATGACGCATCACATGTTGAAGAGCGAGCCAGAAAGATTATCTTAAGTATTGCTGTATTTCCAGGTAAAGTATTCAGGTTATATGTATATATTATTTTTTTCCAATATTAGGATAGGAACAGCCTTAGAAAATAAAAGGCTTTACAATGGGGGAAGGAAGTTATTTTAAATTTTGGGAGTTTTATCAGGAGTTATAGAACAACTTCAGTTAAGGAAAATGACAATTGTATGAAGGAAATATTCTTAAAGATCTCCTGTAGAGGATCAAATAGGAAATGCCAGACCACACCTAAGTTGCTGCTAGCCAGATGCCTGGTTTCTGGCACTGTCCATTGCAAAATACTTCAGAAGGAGATGTGAGAGCCCCCAGAAAAATTGGGGATAGTGTTCCTGGTTGAGTGTCCTCTGGGTTTCAAGCCCTGACAGGACAGTGTGAACTTAGTAAGATGAGACATAATAGTCACAATACTTGGTTATATGTGGGTAGAACTGTTTAACATACATGTGTTTGCATGTCCTGGAAAAACAGAAGTCCTCACTGTGTAGAATAGGAGAATATCATTAAATAATTGAGAGTTTCCTCTATTTAGTATATATTGTACAAATTAGCATATTTACTTTCTCTTCTCTGATTTTTCTCAGGAATTTATTTAGGTTAAAGTTATCAGCAGTTCTTAAGCTGTCCTCTAGATTTGTACCCTGACTCTCACAGACAAGGCTACTGGGCTCCTCACTTCCAAAGCAGCACGTACAAACGGAGGCTCTTTGAAAGAAGGTGTGCGTCCTCTTTGAAAACATAGCTGCCTGCTGTATGATTTCAGCCCATGATGAACAGTGCATCGATGCTGAGCACAACTACCCTAAGAGATGTGCCATTACGCGCTATTACTGGAATCGGCTGCTGGAAATACAGACTATGACAGAGCACCACAGCAAAGCAGCGTGGTGTTTTCATGCAGAAAGGCAGATTCCATCACAGTCCCGGACCACAGTCAGCAAGCATTAGACTGCTGCTATCGGGTAGAGTCATTCTAGCCAAGACACAAGATTTAGCAGATGTTTAGCAAAAGGTTCCATTCGTCTTGCCACAGACACATGTGGAGCTGTCAAGAGTCTAGTAAAGATTTTACAAGTTTTATAAGTCATAGTTTATTGAGCTTGGGAAAGAATTTAATATGGCATCATGATCTTGGAAGCTGTTTTTTTCTGGCATAATATGTTTTAATTTGTTTCTAAAGGTAAGCTCTACTTTTGTGATAACTAGCAAAAGACAAGCTAAGTAGATTTTGTAAACATTGCTTCTATTTCTCTTTGGAGTCTTCTCCAATTATATTTTCTTAGGTTACACAATTGTGTTTTCCTCTGAGGGGTGAACTACAAGCAAGCCTAATCAGCATTTTGAAGCAGCTTAGATCTGGCTTAACTTGCTAGGGAGAAAGTTCTTTACCAAGTCTCATGTCTGTGGAATGGCACAAATAAAGGGAACACAATTTATCAACTAGTGTTAGACATGGAAAGTGATATATTTAGATTAGGAGTTTATGTGAGTGAAGGACTTCTTAGGACACAAAACAGCGCTGCACATCGCAGAGAGAATTTGTAGGGAGTTTGTGCAGGAAGATGCAGCTTGTGAAGTCAGTGCTGTTTCTGTCTATTGAGCACAGAGCCTACTAACAAAAATGAAGAATTAAGTGTGATAATTTTATAATAGCTTGTGAGGTTCAGGCTCTACTGTGTCCTGCTATATAAAGCCATCTTTAGTGACTCTGAAGTGTCTCACTTCCCATCAAAATTCTGTTGATTTGGTGAACTCCTATGAAGTTTACTTGCCTGCTGGAGGGAGAGTGCTCTCTGTCAGCCTCACTGATGTGAGCTGGAGCTGCATTTCAGGGATTTGGATGTGAAAGAAAAGCAAGGGACCAAAGGGGTATTGTAAGGGATATATAGAAGTCGTAGTGTAGACACAGAAGGATAGCAAGCACTTCTGCTTTTTAAATACCCTTCACAAACACTGTTTGCCTTCTCAGTACTCTTCTAAATGAATGAGAAGTAATGCAGTCACTGTTTTGGAGCTTGAGACACTGAAAAAAAGGTTTGTTTCCCAACAGGAGAGTGGGTGTAGGGCTTAAAACCCCTGATAACTGCTCCTCTGCTCTAACAGTGACGCTACCATCTTCCTTTACTAGGAGCTCCTGCTGAATTATAAGTAGGCATAAGGCTTGTATAGCACATGGAAATGTATTTTTCTCACTGGCATAGCTGAGAACAGCAGCTTGTTCAGTACTCAACAGTTGTGACAGGGCTGCAGAGATGGAAAAGGAGGGGTTAAGAGACCTGCTAGTACTGTCTCAGTGTGATATGACTGGCACGCTCGTGTGGAAAAGCATTAGCACTTCTGCTCTCTTTCGCATATGTCAGTCCTCAAGGCACTAACACCACAGAGGAATGATGATGTTGATTGACATAACCCTAACAGAAACCGCTGGCAAAAATAGCTAGCTGTGGTACTCTGTTTGTCAGTGGATGCAAAATCTGAAAAGGTCCAAAGTAAAAAATTATAATCTGAAAATCTGGATCTGATCCGCTAATTAGCATTTGAGAAACAGGATCCCCAGTAAGTGATTCACACTTACTGGCAATGTGGTGGGTTCTCCCAGAAAAACCCAGGGCAGAATCAGCTCTGGGGTGTGCAGAGATGGAGATGAGCTCTTAGGGAGCATGATGAGCAGTGCCAGAGCAATGCTTCATAAGGAAGGGAAGGAGCACAGTGAGGAGAAACACTGGAAGTCAGGTATGGCAGTCCAGTGGCTGAATCATCCTTGATTTAGGGTCTGCCTTTGTTACATTTCCATTGTTTCCCTAGCTATGGTATGGTGAATGCAGAGATTCTCAAGAGATCTACTGTCCATCCGGTACATGTGAGTAACTCTCATTAATGTTAATGGGAGTTGCATGTGCTCAAAAAGTGAACAGACTCCCTTGTGATGCCTTGAGAAGGAAGACTGATATCTAAATGATGTGTAATTATTTGTGCAAATAGGATATGTGATGTCTCTGTTAAGTTGTAGTTGTTCAGAAAATCATCCTGGTAACATTTCCCTTTAGAAAAAATGACCACACAAAATGTAACAGACTATTAATTTCTGCTCTGTTTTACTTAAACTCTGTGCTTCTTTCCTGTTTTCTAAACAAAAAATAGTGTTCCTTTTGTTTCCCTCCCCTGGCAAAATATCTTTGAAAATAAGTGTTTGCTAGAGAAGAGTGAAGGGTCTGTGTCCTGAACTGCTGCCCTTCAGGGGGATGATTAAGAAAAACTGGGAGCTGTGGTGTGTAGCTGTACATAAACTTAGAAAGCATAATTGTGTCCTTTATTTATTTTTTATTTTTTGGGGGGTGGGGTGGGGATGGGAACTTGTGCACTGCAAACAACTACTGACGTTGGTGGGAGATAGGTTCAGGATTATTTCTTCCACCCAATGCCTAGTGGAAGGAGCAAGGAGTGCCTTGTTTGTAACACACCACAATACTTGGAAGAGGAGCTGGAGGAGGAGGGTGTCTCTTCTCTGATGTTGTGTTGCTTTGTACAGTGGTGGTCTGTACATAGCCTATGGCACCGTGGGCTTTACGAGAATGTGAATGATAAGTAATTGTGGTTATCATCTGTCTAAATCAGCAAAAACAACCTTTGTAAGCTGTATCTTGTGAAAGAACCAACAGAGAGATGGAGAACCTTCTATGGAGGAGGCAATTTTTTTTTTGAGTACATAAAATCTTAGAGTCTGAAGTGAAGGCATGAACTGAAGTTACATGTGCTGAGATTTGGACCAAGGGCACTCTTCATTTTACAAAGTGCGTCTTCTGGAAGATGCTTTTCAAATGTAGCATCTCACTTGAGTTTTAGTAGTAGCTGGTATTGCAGGTAGCAAGGTTGGTTCCAGTTAAAACTTTATTCTATCTTCTAAGACTTGTGGAAAGGGGAGCGTGGCCCTGGTAGGAATAACATGGCAACAGGCTGGTGATCAGAGTTAGCTCCTGGTATAATAGAGGAAAAGAGTGCTGCTCCTCATAGCTGAGCATGCAGCTTCGCTCTGAACTGAGGAAGTTCAGCAACTTGGCAGCTCTCTGAGCATTTGCCTACCTTATTGGGGCAATGTTGAAGACAGTTCCCAGTATTTATCAAGTGTTAGGGTTGCATTAAATCAATCACTTAAGTTTGCCTATGCAATTGTCAGTGAGCCCCCTTGTGTGAGCCATGAGCAAGGCTCATGTGCCAGATTTCTTTATCTAACAGGACTGGTATATATGGGCTGTGTAAGCACTCAGTGCTTCTCTATTCTCACTCCACATGTGGTCTTGTGCCTTGCTACAGCATGCCATGAGATCCTGGGCTGTGGACAGTTACTAAGTTTTTTTTCTTTTTAAATGCTTCTGACTTGTAAACACTCTGCAAGTATAAATCTTCATGCCAACACTGAGCTGAGAGGATGACACAGTGTGTAGAAACGAGGGAGTGGAGATGGTGCTAACCCATGGGGATGTCCAACAGAATGTGTGTGACCGCAGAGTTGTACTAATTTATACTCTTGGTACATTCAGAGCAGAGCCCTCACTGGTCTCATTTGCTTCTGTGAGTACTCAGCAGTCCTGCAAATTGCTTACTGTGTTGCAGTTGGGTACACATTCTGGTAGCCTCCAAATCACTTTTTCCATCCAGTCTTCTCCCAGAAGTAGAATTTCTTTGGTCAGAACCCTATTCTGTGAAGCATCTACTGACATTGTACAGTCTGTGCTGTCATTCTGTTAACACTTCTAGGCTCTTCATGCTATAGGCCTTCCAAGGTGCAGAAAAGCACTCTTACTCTTCATTTCCACCTCCCTCTGTTGCTTCAAAAATAAGACGCAGCTCTACTGGAGGAGAGGGAACTGCCAAGTCTGAAGCTGCTACGGCAGAGGGAGTCGCTCCAAAACTTAAAAGTAATTGTACAATAGTACATGCAGTTAACAAAACCTTATGGTAAAGATCAACTCTGTGGTGGGCAAAGTGGCTCCTTGGCTGGAGAGTGGGTTTGCTCTGCAGTCCAAGATGATTCATTTACTTGAACTGGAGACAGATGTATGTCAAAACAATCTTGTGTGAAAATTGTTGTATAGCCAATAACACATTGTCTGAGTATTGTGAAAAGAGGTGCCTTCTGATTGCTGTAAGATGACTACTGCAAATTTCTAACATCTCATAAAAACTCTCACACTTTGTTGCTTTCTCTGTACTTGAATAGGGATGGATCAGTGAAGAAGTGATTTAGAGTCTCTGCATGGCTAACATCAACTCTGGAAAGCCCTTCATCATGCAGCCAGGTTAAACAACAATGTTAAAGTATCACAAGCAAATTGATCCTCGTGAGAAACCAAGCTTTCTAGGATAGAGTTGGCATCTTTTGGCCCTGGCACTTCTGACTCAATGTAAAGCTGATCTTTGCTGACCTTTAGCTCAGTGCGTGCTCTGACTGTGCTCAGGCTGCTATTAAGCATGTGCTGCTCAGCTGAAGCACAAGGCAAATGTGACCAGGAGATGTTACATGCTTTGCAAGGAATAAACTTCTTGGTTGCAGTGCAGTTGTATGGAGTCAGGATGGGAAGCACGCAAAGTGGAAGAGCTCCTGACCCTCATCCTTAAGGATAAAAGCCAAAATCTCATTAAGGATTGTAGGGTGGAAACTTGCTTGGCGGTGCGGTTTCTGGCACCTGCACATTCAAGCCTGATTAGTTTCAGAGACGGGATGCTAAGTAAACCTAATATAGGGGATGGTAAATCCTACATCCTTTGCCAAAACAAGCAAGGCAGATGAAGCTGTCACGCTTTGCCTTTTCTTCCTTCTCCACGAATTGGACGGGTCCTAAGGAGCGCAGTCTTCCCTTCCGCGGAGGCTTCAGCCGGCTGGGGTCGTTAGACTTACAGCTGATGCCCCTTGGCCAGTCATGCATTGCTGATCACCATTCAAGGTAAGAGACAAAAGAGAGAGCTTAGCAGTCAAGAGGATACTGATGAGAGGGGAAATTGCTTATTTGAAAGCCTTTCTAAGCACTCTTCTCTTTCTCGACAACAACAGCGTTTATCGCTCTCCTTTTATCCCTCTGCACCGAGGCAGGCGCTGTCCGTTTCGCAGAGCTCCTGAGCAAGCCGGCTCCTCTCCTCGGCCGTGTGTGTGCCCCAACGGGAGGGACTGGGACATCTGCACGGCCAGGTGCTCCACTTGGCTGAGGTGTGAGCGGTGGCCAGCACACCTTGCCCCTGGAAATGATGTCAGCTGTGTGGGTTTTACATTTTGATAAGCAGAATCGGGGTGAGGGTGAAAGAAAACACTGAAGAAATACGCTACTGTGTTTTGAAATATGTCGACTGCCTGTAATATTGCCTTTCTCTTATTACACAAACCGGCCTGCACGCTGCAGTTGTACAGCTGCACGGTTAGCTAGAAAATCCCGGGATTTATGGAAACTAGTTCAATTGTTCCCTCCCTTCACTTCTGGCTGCCTATAGGTGAAGTTTACTGCCGGCAGTTAACATTGCTTGCATGCCATTTGTCTGATACCAATGGCAAAGTGTAGACTTCAGGTGATGCAGCTGCTTTCACACTTCTGCTCCCTTCCAGGTGTTGGTCAGTCTTTCACTACTTCCGTATGAATTTTTTATTTGTATTTGGTACTCCTAAAGGCCACAACCCCAGTGTGAAGATTTGCCTGCAGTCTTTGTCCCCAAAGAGTTTGCTGTTGCATGGACAGGTGAGCAGTGAATAGGGCAGGGATGAAATTGCTTTTGTTTTACGGGTGGGGGTCTGAGGCACAGGGAGAGTAACTCTTCAACAAGCTGGCCAAGAACACTGGGGCCAGCCTTTTAGAAATAGGGCAGTGAGGAAGAGTTGCAGCTGAATGTGATCAATAGTGTAATCATCTAGCTTCTTTCTGCAGTGGTGTTTCAAACTTCCAGGTGATGTCACTTCCATCTGACTGCCTTGTGACCACCCTGTCTTGATGCACAGCTGTGTTAATTTGTAGTCATTTAGACACCCATGTGTTACCTATGATTTTTTTGTTTTGCTATCATGGAAATGGATCTCAAAGTTTAAGTTGGATTAACAGTCAGTTCTTGGATTTGAACACTTCTGTGTTTACTGTTGACAGTGCCGGTAACTGTTATTCTGAAAAGCTGTGACTCAGTGGAGTCAATGCTTCATTCTGAAGTCTTTAACTGAAATGCTTCATTACAATTTCCTAAGCTAACCTGCAACGTGTTGTTTCTGAACAGCACAGATATCACACGCCACTTCTTGTGGTGTGTTACTCTGTAGGAGTGTGAGCTGGGAGACAACCATCCCTGTTCTTCATGTATGTTCGGGCCCTGGACCAGACTGTGTCTCCCATGGGGCACCACAGATCAGTGGGTGGGTGGTTGGGACGCAAGAACAGAGACTGGCTTTGCCTACCTCTCTTGAATTACAGCTGTGAGACTGATTGGAGAAATGCACCTCAATGTATGGACAGTGCCTGAGCAAAGTATTTTGCACTTTCCAGCATCACCTTATTTTAATGTTCTTACAGCAACTGCATTTTTCATTGGAAAATGTTCCCAGTACTTCTGCATAGTTCCTACAGAGCTATGAGAGCTTGTCCCTGTTATAGAAGTAAAGATCCTTCCCATTTTGAAAGGAGAATATAAAATGTCATAATTGAAATCCTGGTATTGATGTATTAAGTACAAAAATGTCTTAGGTCAATAAGTGTGGATTCAGAACTGTAACGCTCTCAAACTGTTTCTTGTGCACAGAAAGGACTCAAAATGACATTTTTATCAGTCAGTGAAAGCTTAGTTTAATTGGCTGCAGTCAAGATTCTGTATTGTTCTGCGTAATCTGAATTAAACATTGGTTTGACTGCAGATGTGGCTTTATCTTCCTTGAAGACATAGGGTGCTCCGTCAGACAGTAGCATCAGCTTTGAAGTTAAGTTATTCATAGCTCAAGGATTGATTCTGACATTAACACTGTTTCCCTACACTTCTCCTTGCAAGCACATCCCACCAGCCCATTCCTTCAGTTCCTCCTTTAATATTAATTTTAAATGTCTGCAGTTTCATAGCAAAAGAAAAAAAAGCTCCCCTTCCCTCCCCTTCCACTCTACAAATAAGATTGAAAAAGCAAAATTAGAGGGATTAACAGCAAATATTACTTTGTATGAAATAACGTCTTGCTCTTGTTTATAAATTGCCAGCTATTACCTGCCTTAATGTAGAGAAAATTGTTTTGCCATTTGTCTGTGAACAGGTTCTGTTACTTAACTACAAAGCTGGGGCATAAATGTATGCAGTAGATGTACTGAATCCCTAAATATATTGAAACAAATATTTTACTTGGACCTTGCTAACCCATTCTTATTAATGACATATAGGCCTAATAGCTTAGGGTCATTCACTTAAGCAGCCTTCACTTTTAGCTGGCAGGTACAATTGAGTTAAGTGAAATTTCCTTCTCTCTCTCTCCCCCTTCTCCTTTTCTTTAAGGGACAAGTGGGGGAGGAAGCATGACTTTATTCTGAACTTTCTTCTTGTTTCTTTAAGGAACTTTTTGTGTGAGAAAGACTTGATGTCAGTGCACAAAAAATGACTTAAGATTTGCATTCTTTTGCCACAGGAATAAATGAACAAAGTTTGCAACTGAAAAGGCATTTTTACACCTTTTGTTGTTTAGGAACATAGAAATCCCATTATGTTTCATGCATAGCCCTAAGGAATGTGCAAACAAGTATTAGATCAATGGCATGTCTCTGCAGCTTCTTTTATCATGAGTATTTAAAACTGAATATTCAAGCATTCATTCATATTTCAAACATCTGTCTCAAATAGTGCATTTGTGTTGGAGTATGTTTTATTGCCAATAGATAGGTTAAACTGTAAAACTTTTAAATATTTTATAACTTGCAGATGCTTAGCTATGGTTTGTAACAGTGTTTGCAGGGATTTTTTGATGCAACAGATCGGAAAATTAGCAATAAACTTTAAAAGGTAGCCAGGCCAAAAAAAAAAAAAAAAGTACCTGTCTAAAAGAAAGTACGTGAAAATGTTGGAGTGTAAGTGTAATTCAGAGAACCTAGCATAGCTTTATTCAATAGTAGTGGAGTCTGTGTCATTTAAGGACATTTTAAAGCTATCTTTCTTCCCCAGGTAATCCACACAAGGATCATGGTCCCACTTACAGTAATCACCCTGCACAATTTGACAATGGTGTTATCAGTGCTAGGGCTGGTAGCTGTCCAGGACGGAACAGTATAGTTACTATATAGTCTCATCCTGATACCATATGATACCACGTAGTCTCATCCTTCCCTTCATCTGCTTTCTCGCTGTTCTCAAGGAAGGATTTTTGGAGGCACCTGGTGGCCTGGCAGCATGGGGGGGGCAATGTGTACTTTTGGGCCTGTGCCCCCGCCATCGCTGTGTCAGACTTTCATAGAGCTGTGGCTTTTAAAAACAAACTAATATTCAAACAAGCCTAATAAAGAAACAAGAACATGCATCCCTTTAAAAAACAAACAAACAACAACAACATGGTGAACTTTCCTTTGTTGAGCACAGTATACCTGGAATTATTATAGTGAATATTTTATAGTTCGTTTTGCAAAATTAGCAATGTCTTAATAACAAGGTGTCCTGGCAGTAATCTGGGAACTAGAATGTTTTTCCACCTCCTTATGTTGTTCACATCTTGTTTGCAGTTAAACATTAGGAGCTGACTTCCATTTTTGTGGTTGCAAGTACTTCAGTATCCAGCTTTCTTTATTTACTGTAGTATGTTGGCCCAAACTGTCTTGCTTGTGGATTGTCTATGTGTGTATTTTCACTTTTAAACCAAAAGACTGTGTGGAGTAGCCTAGCAGAGATCTTAAATTTAACCCGTTCTTAATCTGTTTAAGATTTACTTTAAACAAAGACACTGTTTGCTTAGCCTTTTACTTTTGTTGGCTGAAGTGATCTAAGATGGCATATTGTGCTAAGCCAGTAAAACTGTGTGTATAACCACGGCCACCAGAAGTGGCTGGAAGTGGGTCTACCAAGATCTGTGTATCGAATGAAATGCCTGGACAAATTAACACTAGATATTTTTGTTGTTATTATTTGTATGGAAGTGAAGAAACATTCAGCATTGGGGCTGTCTATGTGATACTGACATGACCTCTATGCAAGGCATTGCAGTAGCTTTTAGGTGACGAGGCTTTTTCTCCCAGGGGCTACTGTTTGATGTGTTTGCATCAAAGTGTTGCAACTTTGTAGTAATCAAGACTTGCACGTTATGACAGACTTTATATGCCTCTTCAGTAGCTGTAGTAGAACAAATCGAAAAACACACAAATACCTTAATGTGTGAACTGGTCAAGGAGGATTGAAACCTTTTAGGAATATATTTTTCTAATGGAGGAACCCCTGATTCCGTTTTGGTCCCTGCAGTAAAGTAGTCTTGTTGCACTCCCTGTCTCTGAGCTTTGTCCTCTTTCCATGTTTCTTCCAGTTCTTCCCTGTGCCAGTCCAGTCCCATGCTCTCATATGCTCTTCGCCAAGTACCGTTGCCAAGTGTCTGCTGCATCTGTTCCTGTCCACAGTCATCGTGACCATGTCATGGTGTCTCTTCTCTCTCATGAGTGCTGTCCCTGAGGCCTACTCAGGCAGTGCTCCTATGTCCTAGCCCCACCATCAGTCCCTCATCTGCAGTTATCAGCTTCCAACTTCTCCTGTTCAGTGTTTCTCCCTGGTTTGTTCTCTCCCAGATGTGGTTCTCCCTGCCCATATTTTCTGCAGTCTGTTCATGTTGTGTTGGTACCAGAAGCAGCGGGATCTTGGGAGTGGCAACAACCAGAGCCTCAGCTCTTCTGCCTGCTGCCGTGGGGAACTGGGGAAGAGAAAATTCAGCTCAGCCTGTCGAGCCAGGCTGGAGACTGCTCTCTGCAGATGGTGCTTTAAAAGAGCTCTGATGAATCTCTCTTCCCCAAAGATTTATAACCTGGACAAATGTGATTTTTTTTTTTTTTGTTCCTTTCTTTCAAATTAGCAAAAGGCACAGCCCTGACAACAGCTAAGTCCCTGCAGTGAAATTCAAGTGACTGTTTTGTTGGGAAGTTGTTTGTGCTTTAAAATGGCAAGCAAGAATTTGTTACAGTGCTTATGGAGTGATGTCCAATTCTCAAGTCATTTTCTCAGGATTACATATCTCTTGCAGGAGCTATCAAAGAGAATGCAAATACTTAGCCCAAGAAAGGTACCTGGAATGAAACTTTCAGTCCAAAATTTGGCAAAGCTATAAGTAACTGAGAACAGGACCTGTAAAATGTGTCACTGCTAGCTTTGTCTTTCATAATAGTTCAGGCAAACAAACTGCTGCAGTGTTTTTGGAAAGATACTAAATCTTCTGCTTCAGGTTTTAAGGGATTAGGAAGACACCCATAGTGGGAGGTAGATTATCTCACATCTGTCTAATTCAAGGCTTCTTGTGTCTCTGAAACATCTGGTACAGGCTGTTGCAAGGACAAGAGCAAGCTAATTTATATGTGCATGTGTTTTTCATAGCTTGCTATCTTAAGCTGGTACCATTGGGTATTCTTTTAGGTGAATCGGAACCAGTAGCTTATTGCAGCCAGAGCACTCAAACTATGTTCCTAACTTTAAAAAAATCTCTCCAAGTGACTGACTTTATTTTTCCCTTTGGCAGCTCTTTGGCATCTGAAGCAAGTTACGTTTTTTTAAGCTGTCCTAAAACAAGGGAAAAATTGTCACAGCAATTTCATTTTGAAAAAAATAATTTTGAAGTGGAACAAAAGGGGTTTCATTTAGCTCTTGAACATATTTTAAGCCTGAAAATTATGTTGGAAGGAAACTTTAGCTAACATAAAATATTGTTGTGTAATAAGGGTTCCTGAACTTTTTTTTTGTTGGTGGCAGAAAAGCTAGTGTCATGATAAAGCTGGTTATGCCAGCATTTTGATTTGCTGGAAAACATTTCTTGGCTCTAATTTTAAAAGCTCTTATGGCCTTAAGCAGTGACTATTAGAGATGCACACTGCAGGATGGTGATAAACCCTTTGTTATGCTGAGGTGGAACCCACTGTCTTCTAAATAAAGGGTCTCATCAGGTAAGGAACAAGAGGCAACTTAAAGAGGCAGAAGGGGGTGCAGTGCTCTGCAGGGTAGGATCTAGTTTTGTGATTCAGTGCTGGAAACACCTGAAATGAAAAATAGCTTTAATAGACAGGTCTCACTTTGGTTGGAGCCCAGTGCAGTTGAGATTTGGGGTATGCTGCTCCTGAGGGTGGTGGAGCCAAACAGTGGCTTTGCAGAACTAAAAAAAACATACCAGTGTCTCAGGTGGATGCAGAATTTTCACCTGGAGGGCTTTGTTGCACGTAATAGTGGAGGCACAATCAAGGCAGTGCAGGGTGATTGTGAAACCCAAGACCTTGATGCAGGCTACATCTCAGTGCTAGGCCCTTCTTGGTCCAGAGACTGAATGCTGGTGCTCTTTTTTCTCAAGCGGGAAAAAGAACTTGGACCTTTAAATATCTTTAGTGATAGGCATCTTCGCTATGACTGAATGTACAAATCAAATGTAACATACACTAAAGTTAATTAGTCAGCTACTTTTCTACTCGTCCTTTGTGCAGAGAAGTGATAGACAAATATGAAAGTACAATTGAAGGTCCATGAATTGAATAGCAAGAGGTAATTTTTAAAAATAATGATCTGCTTATAGTGGTTTTCTTTCTTCAAGCTTTAGTCTCCTATTTGAAAGGCCGACCTCTATTTGGAGGGGGGATTCAAACTATTTAGTTAATGCAAACGGATGAGCTGAATTTGAAAGCAATTGAGGGACAGGATGGAACATCTAAAGGCTACGTTGTCATTAGTTTTATTTTAGTTAAAATGATTGTACATGTTTAGTTTAAAATGGAGGGGAAAAAGTACTTTGAAATATAATTACATTTAACAGTCTTGTAGCTTTGTACTTTGTGCTATAAATTGCATTCCCAGCTGTTTTTCATCTCCTGTAATTTAAATAAGTAAACCTTTTGTTCTTAAACTCACTTAGTTCCTTCTAATTCTGTTGATGGACATCCATTTCTACTGCTTTATTTTATGTTAATATTTAACAATGGCATGCAGTTACCCCCCTGCCAGCCACAGCTCCACCTCCTTTGTTTCTGGAAGGCCTCTTTTTGCCTCGGTCTTTACTTTTACAGAAGAATCCAAACTCCCTCTCCCTGCATCTAGCGGGAGCGAGGTTTCTGCATAAACCAACACAAAATCCCTCGGAAAGGGCGCTAGCCCCCAAGAGGGGAAGGTGGTGCTGGGCTGTCAGCCCCTTTTGTTCCTCGCTCAGATGGAAGTATGAGGTGGATGATGCTTTGTGGGCCGGAGCAAAGCTGTGCCAAGGGAATGCAAATCCACTAGGTGTGCCCAGGTAATTTAAAATGCTCATGCTGGCAGCTTTTCTGCATGAGTAAAGCTACTTAATTAATGCGTTTTCTCCACTTTCTTTTCTTGACAAGTTGATTCGAATTGAAATGGTCTGTAACAAGCCTGTCATAGGTCTTGGGGACAAGTAAACCCTTTCCTGGAGGTGGAAAATAGCACATTTCGCGTTTATCCCTGACCAGAATGATTGGTGGCAGGTACAGCAGACTGACTGGCAGCTCTGGTTGGACTGCAGCACCCACTTAAAGCCTGGGCCACGGTATGGCTTCACGCTAGTGCCTTAGAAAGTCAGGTGCAGGAGTTCAGGTAGGAGAACTGGCATCTGTTGTGGCTTTTCTGCTTCCCTTATTTACACAAGGAACCCGAGAGTAGCATGAATGTAATGGGCACTGTGTGTAGGCTCAGGCAGTGCTTCTCATGTCTCTCCCCTCCTCCACCCCTCCAGAGAAAGCTTATTTTTAATTTGCTCGGCCTTGCGGTTTGACAGGAGTGCAACATGGCGGAGACCTGAGTCCAGGAGCAACAAAGACAGCACTGGGCATTTCAGCCACTGCCTTTGAAAGCCTTGACAATAATGGAGTTGGGAAGCCCCACTGTTCAGCCTTCTTTATAGTGTTAATATACTGTCCAGAAAGAAGAGAAGCAAGAAATTGCTCAGATTTCATCTCTCAGATTTCATCTTGCATCTAGAGTGCCGCAACAAATCAAACTGAAATGGGCCCCTCCGTGACTTCTGCGCTACCATGCTGAGCTGCCCTGGGCCCCTTCTCCCCCCGCTTTGCTGAAGGTTATAATGCTGATGGAGTACTTGAAGCAGGCTGTTTGGAGGCAAACACATGTGCTTTTGAATTGCAGAAGTGTCCTGTTAAGGATGGACTCTGCTCTGAAGTGGATTAGTTCATAGCGTTTCAAGTTGGAGGCAGGTCGTGGATGCCTGCTGATACAGAGTGAGGCCAGAAGAGAGGTCTGCTCTGCCTGCTCACCCACCTTGGCTGGCCCCAGGGCCTGTCTGGCTTCCCTTGAATGCACAGGGACAGTTCTTGCTAAAGGAGAAACAAGAAAATGAGAGGTGCGTTTGGGGGAGGCAGAGTTCTTGGCTGGCTGTCTCTTCTAGCCAAGGCTTTGGGGCTCTGCTAGTGACAGCACTATTTGGTCACTGCTGCTAGCAAGAAAATACTGCATATTGTTTAACATGTGCAAGCTTGTAAACACTATTAACAAGCATTGTTATTTTTGATGCTTTATAATATTAATGGAGTTTGGAGTTGCATGGCTCTTCTTCAGGGATGCATTGGGAAGAATGCTGCAAGTCCAGGAAAGCAAATGGTATCATATATTGAGTTACGCTTTAATAACCAACAAGAGCTGCAAAAATATTTAACTTCAAGAAACAAACAACAACAACAACAACAACAAAAACACAATAAAATGCACAAAGAAGGTAGTCAATTTAAAGCAGAAAAATGGTAATCAAAAGAAGTTGCACCTTTTAGTGTTCATTCATTTCAGGTCTACATAATAGAAAAATTCTGGCACCTGCATTTATTTAAAGGCTGCTTGCATTAATACTCTTAACTCTCCCAGTACATAGAAGCACCTAGAATGCACTCTCACTGTGCAATAGAAAGTGCACGATCTTCAGCAGTTTTCTTATTGACTTTCATAATTTAATAAATCAAATTTTAGTTTTTAATCCTTTTGCAGCTAGGGATATTTTGTGCTCAGAAGGCTGGGAGGTATGTGCCAGCAGTTTGTCTTGCCAGTTGGAATTCCTCAGGGCACTGAGAAATGTTGAGGAACAGGGACTTCTGCCTCCAGGTCTGCCACTAGTTTTACTGATTGCCTGAGTAGTTGGAGCTGCAGCAATAAAGCATCCTTTCCCAAGAAGTGCAGCATGGGGGAGCGAGAGAACACGTGCTAGTGTGTTCACATCTGGCATTAACATATAAAATTTGAGGCATATAAAATTTCTTCCCGTACAACTAAATTAAAAACCTGTGGCATAAGGTAAACTGACAAGTGCAAAACTCCTTGGGTGGGAAATTTTAAATGGTTACAAATGTCTCCTGCTTCTGGAAAAATTACTGAGCAAGGCTGTCCCCAGACATACTGCTTAACAGTGTCGGGTAGAGCTGTCCTGATGCTATGAGCAGTGTTGCATTTTGGAGAAAATATTCTGTTCTAGGCACTAAAACAATGTTGCTGCACAGAGCGTGGAGCAGAGTCCAGGCTGCAGAGCTGAGTTATGCTATGTAAAATAAGCACGTCTCAGCTCTCGTTGGTTGAGAGGACTGGACAGCCGCAGTTCACTGCTGCTCTGCTGGGTAAGGTGGTGAACACTGATAGCTATTGACTTGCAGAGACATTCTCTCTCTGTTGGGCAATGTTTCCAATTTGAATTTGTAGCTCTTGGGATGTCTCAGCTGGGGTGATGCACTAGATGCTTGTCCCTGGAGACCTCGTTTCCGACTTAATTTGACGTACTTATTCATATATCTACTTGAGCAGGACCGAGTCTAAGTAGCATAGGCTCTTTCTGAGTGACTCTGAGGCAGGCCCAGAGGCAGTAATGTTGCTGGTCACATGAGCTATTGTGCTGTCCGTCTTTAGATCAGTTGGAGTTGTGAGCTCTCATGTTCACGGTCATGGACTCTGTGGAGAAGCATGAAAAAATGTAACGAAGAGCTTGACTTCCAAGATGCTACCAGCTAACAATATCTGTTCAAAGTAATAAGAGGTGCAGGACACTGCACTTCTGCAACAGCAGGTCTTCTGGGAGGTGTAAACTCAACCAGGTTTCTGTGGGGACACCAACCCCAATTGCTACTGTAGAAAAGCAGAAGTGTATGCAGGATTATGTGAACTACAAGTAAACTTGAAATCAACTAGAATTGCTGGAGCAGATTGAGGCTGTCTTGGTCTTTCCAGCACCGATACTTTTCTGCTCAGGCAGGGGGGATTTTGACGAGTGAATGTCCAGCCTTGAGTTCCTGTTTAGACTGAAATTAGGTTGCAGCCTATGTTGAGTTCAAAGAGAAATGTAGCTTCAGTCGTATTGCCCATACTTGCTTCCTCCTGATGCTAGTCTCTATCGTCCCTTGTCCACGTTGTGTTACTACACGTGTTACATCTATATTAATATTTTTGTTGATTGTATTAGCAACCCTGCCGTTTATAGTACTCGTGTTGCAAATATAGTCCTATGTGAAGGCACTTAGGAAGATGTGTTATGGCTGTAGAGACCCAAGTGATCAATAGCTTTTAGATTACTGTGTCACTAAACAGCAGGCTGAGACATGGAAAGGCACTGTTACTTTAGGGATGAGAGATTTTTAGAAAATAAATCAATAGTGAATACAGACAGATTGGTTTCCAGTTCAAATAATTCCAAGAAATATGGAGCCCAGGGGAAACCATTCCATTCAAACTTGGAAATAAACAACATGTGCTTGCTTTCGTTTGTGTATTTGGGTCAGTACTCTTGAAAATGGAGAGGGAGCCATTGGGCGGTCTATTGGACTGGAAATGGGGAACCTAGGTTCTGCTTTGAGGTCTGCTGGCGACCCCTCCATCACCTACCCAGGCTCCCTTTGGTGCTAACAGCCTTCACTCTGGGTCTGCGCACACAAAACCTTCAGTGCACAGGGACCAGCTGGCATGATTCCCAGTTAGAGCCCCTCTGGGGGCTAACAGAAGTGTAAGCAATAACAAACATTCAGGAAGGTGATTTTGCTTTCAGAAGGCCTTCCTTTTTAATGCTCAAGTGGCCATGGGCTAAATGGTTATTAGTAGCTGTCAGGTGCAGCAGCCTGCTGGATAGCTTATAGGCAGGTATGCCATTAAGCTGCCAAGTATGCTGCTGCTTCTCCAGGAGGTGCTGTGATGTCTTGCATGTGCAGGTGTGCTAACGCAGCGTGACATCATTTAGTGCACGTGGGCAAACTCCTCTTCATGTAGTTGTGCCTGAGGAAGGCACGGTACCCTAAGGAGACCAGTTGGAAGAATGTACTTGAAATAAGAAGTGAGAGATACTTGCATGTTGTCCTGTCATGTGGTTCTGTTCCTCCTTGTCCAAACAGGAGAAGGATGCTGGCTGCTCTAATCTGACTTCTGTGTCTCAATTTAGCAAAGCTGGTTTCCTGCTGGTGGCAAGGGGAGGGATAGTACTTTGGCCTAAGGTATGGGAGACTTGGAGCTAAGTCTTTTCCTGGTGTTGGATGTCCATGAGACACACAGCCATGTCACCTGGCCTGGCTGCGCTCCATGTGCCAAGTGTGGAGAAAATAATATTCCCCTTCCTTGAAAGAGTGAAGGGTAATTATTTTAAGGCACTGAGATAAGGGGAACTGTATAAGCATCTAAGACAAATAGATTTGTTCCACTGAATTCAGTGGCAGAACTTTTAATGGGAGCAAGATCCGGGCCCCATCTGATAAAGAACTTCATCTGGATTACATATGGGGACAGGCATTAAAGGACCCATCTAAGGATCTCCCCTCTGGAGTACATCTATAAAAGACCCTCTGTAGTTCTGTTCAAAGCTCACAGTAATGCCAGTCTCCTCAGGACAATTCACTTAGATCATTCAGAAACTCTTTCTTGTCTAAGCCCTGATGCTCTCCCCAAGTGGAAGAATGCGGTTAAGACTCCCATGCAGGGAAGACTGGAGATTTGTTTTTTATTTGAACCCAAAACATTAACAAATTGGACACACGTGCTTGGAGACTAGAGACCGTTCTTATTTAAGCCAATGCAAAATTCTCCTTGATCCCAGCAGGATCAAGCTCTTGAATATTGCTTTTACCTTTTTAGAATATCTGCCTCTAAATGAAACAGCCGGTGACAAACTCATTCTGGATTTAGATTCCTTGGCTGATTTGCTGCCAGAGAGGTTTGCAGACCCTCTCTCTAGGGACAGGGGAGTTCATAGTCTAACTGCCGAATGAAAGACCAAGGGCAGGTATCACCGAGCCTTGTCTTGAGGGGCACACTGTTTTGCATGTGAAAGTCAGTGCCCTGTGCTAGAATTTTTCAGTATTTAAACACCTAATGCTCTTGTCAGTCTTGTTCCAGCCTGCGTAGTGCTTCTGCTCATATAAGTGTGATTTTCTTCCTCTTCACATGAACGTACTGACAGGTGAGTATTATATGTGTAGGAAGCTATTCAGCAGGAACATATGCCTTGAATATGTTAAAATTCCTTGCAAGTCACTTGATCAATGTGGAGTATTTGTGTCCCCTCTGTAACTTTGCCCTAAATTCATATTCATCAACAGAGGTTGCTCAGTACTTAATGGGACACTCGGGCATTGAGTGAAGGGAAGGGACAATACGCAAACAGAGTGAAGAATGAGGACAAATGTAGATGAACTTCCTCAAACAGGCACAAAATGCTCATTCCTGAATAAAAAATGTGAAAAGGTCAAGTGCCCCCAGAGGTTTCTATTGTGACAGGCACTTAACCCCTTCGCTCCTGGTTATCTGCTTCAGCTGCTGGGCCACTCAGTGCACAAGTGCCATTAGCATCAGTGGAATGTGGGGCCAGGGAGCCGTGCAGGATATGGCTCGTCGAGACCCACCTCCCTTCTAGGCAGCAGGCGCTGGGCTGGGAGGAAATAATCCTTGTGGACGCTGACCCTGTCAGTAGCTGTGTCTAGAGATAATTATTTCCTAACATGTAACCTTTTCATGGTCAATTGCCTCAGTATATTAGACAGAAGTGTGATTTCCTTCTATCTTCAGACACACGAGCTCTTGTCCTTCCCACTTTAAAGATGTAACTTAGCAAGTGAGCAGACAACCCAGTGCTCTCTGGCAAATGCTTTTCCTGTTTTGCTTAAATGGAAAAGAGGTTTGCTTTTCCTCACCACTGAGCAGAGAGTATGTGGGATATAGGCCCACTCCCATGCTTTTTGGCAGACAGGGGTTTCCCTTTAAGAATTTAATACTAATCAGGCAACTGTCAGTGTTTAGCAATCTTCTGCTCCACCAGACTCATCTCTTGTTGACTGAATCTGGTTTACCTTTTCCCAGCTTGTGACGCTTCAGCGTATGCCCCTTGACACATCACCAAGGCATCTAAGAGGCAAGATCAGCAGAGTATGTCAGTACAGCCGCTCAGAAGGCATCAGGTTTGATATAGTCAGGAGCATAAGAATGAGCAGCCAGGGGTGAAGACAGTTCTCTGGTGTGACCCCATGAGCACAGCCTGCTCCTGCCCAAAGTGCACCCCGCAAAGCAGTTGGGGACTGGCATGGAAAGCTTCAGGATGAACCCTCTTCCAACTGCTGCCCCCCAAATACTCCTCTTTGCTTCTTGGTATTACAGCCTGTTCAGAAGAGAGTTGGGCACATCACCCACAATTCTCGCGTTTGAGCTGGTCTCTTTTGGAACAACATAAGCAAAGTTACTCATCTAGCACTGTGGAGACAGTTGTGTGGACTGAGAGGAGCAGAACAATGATACAAACCCAGTAAGTGTTGCTGAGCATCTTTCATAGTCAATATTTTTACACCCTTCTTCTTGCTTTGTAACAGGATCTAATTGGTTTAAAAAAAAAATAAAAATCAAAACTAGGTCAGTTTGCCATTGGGCCTTGTAAGAATTTAGCTAAATCTCTAGACTTTTGTTGGAAGTTAATTTGAGCCAGACTTAGGAAAAATATATATTAATATACCCATAGTCTCACGTGAGAAACTTGTAGGCAGCGATTTGGGATTCAAAGCCATAGTCGTATTCCTAAGACTAAATTCAAAGCCGTCGTTTAAAAGCAAGCTCGCACACGCGTATGTCCTGATCTTTAATTAGGCAAAACTCCCACTGACATCAATAGGAGTTTGACTTGAATAAGAACTGCAGGATCAGGTCCATAATTTGGTACCTGGGATTTGATTAAGCAGCTAAATTACTAGAACAGTTTCCCCATGAGTATAATTGCCTAATTAATTTTTAAAATAGCTAAGTTCAGCACTGAATATGGTGTACCTCTTGCCACAAGACATGTATGCTGTTTAATGCAAGTTGATGGAGCTATTTGCAAGAGTCTGTAGAGTTTATTTTACGGTTAAGTAGTACTGTTTATTTAAAGTTCAGAAATAGTCACCATTGTGTTATGTTATATTTCAGAAAATATTTTCTTGTGATAAAGTTCACTCGTAATCTAGTTTGGCTGTTAGTATTTCAAATGCATTTTAGAAAGTAGTGCTCTACTATCTCCTAATTCTTGTGTTCTGGCTTCTGTAATTCGTTTCAGAGGCGGGAAAACTCTCTGGAGGCTGGGAGATACCTTATTCTCCAAGATTTTAAAATTCAGTATGTTTTTGTCTTATAGAAAAAAACACCAATGTTTTTGTCTTGTAATTGGTTCTTTTTTCTTGTGCCCCTGCATAATGCCTATGATAAATCATATACTTATCTTAATATGTATATGTACATACCTACATATATTGTTTGCTTCTGTTGAAGTTCCAGTCTAATGCTGCAGGCTTTAAGGCTGTAGTTGATATATTTTTTCAGAAGGACAGGCTTTCACAACATAAAGTTGTTTGTTTGTTTGTTTGTTTTTAATCAGGCCTTTTCTTTCAAAAAGGGATAGAGAGATCTTAGCATGGGCTTCCTAAGTGGAAAGAATTGAAGGAGTTGCAGTGTGGAAAAGTAGAAGCTGTTCTACCTAGATGTATACGTATATGCCTGTGTGTGTTTGTGTATGTGTCTGTGTATATAGACATAATTAGACTCCTAGTTGGCATAATGCATAATGCTTGCTCATGTTGTTGACAGTTACTTAATAATACACGCTTTCCTATTCTCTCCAGCTGAATTCTTAAGGCATTACCATGGGAATTTTCCTTTTCTGGGGATTGTAACAGAGCTCTAGGACTAGTTGTTTTTGTGATGTGCTTCTTGACTGGCTGGAGTGGCCCTTATTCAGGAACTCCATCCAAGCATCTCCTACAGAGAATGAAACCATCAGCTGTCCTTGAAGCAGCGCTCCATACTGCGATAACACATAACGGTGAGTCTTGCGTCTTTGGTGAGCCTTTCAGTGTGATGGAATCTTGGATTTTAACACGCTCAAAGCATGGCCAGGAATTTAATCTCAGCATATCACCATACGAAGTAGGATGCAGTCAAATGTATCCTTTGGAAAGGTAGGCTTGAAGTTTTTAGCAACCATACTGCTCCTTTTAAAGGCTCTAAGAATACTTGAAAGGTAAACACGGTGTGACTCTGAAACTGCAGCCACAGGCTCAAATTGGCTGAAGTCTGCAGTCTTGATGTCTTCCTAAATGATAGCTTTTTTCCTGTTCTGCCAGTGTCATAGCCTTGCCCACAAAATAGCCAGTCCTGTGTACTTGAAAATTAGCAATCAGGTCCACCCAAAATGATGAGATGGTTTTAAAAGTGGGAAGATTATCTTTTATGTTTAAATTGGAGCTATTTTGAATGCTGTCCTGTTGTCTTGCTTTGCCAGTTTTTATTTTGCATTCAGCTCATGTTTTTGATATTTTTCTGTGAGGGAAACAGAAAGGAATACAAGGAACATAAACTTTCAGCTTTTGTTTAAAAAGAAAAAAGGCTACTGTCTTGATTTCTGCTTCTGAAATTCTCTGAGACATCATTATTTAGTGTCATTAATGACGACTATTGTCTAGAAGTAAGGAATACTGATTCAGGATTCTCTGGGTCTTAAATAAAATTTGGAGATGCCTTGATTATTTTTTCCCCTCTCTCGTTTGCTAGTGCTGAATCTCAGTAAAATTAAGGAGACTCCTCTGTTATAGAAACATGAAAGGTAAAAAGAGAGTGCAAAGTCTACTTATTATAATTCCGGCAGTAGTTTGTCTCCCACAGCTTTGGGAGTGTTGCACCCCTTCTCTATGTGGCACTCTGACCTCCTCTAGCGGTGGCTGGGCCACAGAGAGCCTCTCTCAGCTGCCTGCCAGGGGTGTCTCTGGTCTGGGGTGATTTGGCTCAGGGTTCTGGTGATCTGGACCAGGATCACTGTTGTTAGGGATCCACCGGTGTGGGAGGTTTCCAATTCCCACAGCCTCTACCGTGCTTTCACCTTCCGCCATGATTTCTCCTTTGGACAGCACTGGGAGCTGTGTGACGGTGTGCGTTGCTTAGAAGAGCCAGAGAGATGTGGTGGAAGGCTGACAGATCCTATTAGCCATGCTTATTTTTAGTCTGGGTTTCTAAAATATGAAAACAGCAAAGAACAAACACCAATAATTTTGTTTCTTTGTCTCCCTCTCCTTAAAAAAAAAAAATCCAAAACAGAAAAAAAAAAAAGAAAAACCATAAAAATTGGGAGAAGATCCAAGTTTCCATTTCTCCTCAAAATTTATAGCCTTCTTTCTGTAACTGTGGACGCTTGAAAAATCAAGAGTAACACCACAAAGGGGAGATCTCTGTGTCTCGTTTTCCCTATTGTCTTGGCTCACTTGACCCTGTTGGGGATGTGCCCTTTCATTGTATGCTGCTGTTGGGCCTGCGAGGGCAAACAAAGGGAAATGAGTTCTGTATAAGCCCGCGGCATGATCAGGGACCAGCTGAATTAGCGGACCAGCCCTTGGGGCAGCGTAGCTGCACAGGGATGCAGCTCTAACGTGCCAGGGTACTCCATTCCCCTTAGCCACGAGCACTACTTGCCTTGGGTCCGCGAGATGCCTGGAGGGTGCAGTCCTCCTATTTGCTTTCCTGCAAGTGGCTGAGGACTGGGCACAGCCTTGCTGGTCTTGAGGGGAGAGAAAAACTGAACTAAACTTTCAAGAGCTACTGAATTGCGTCCCACTACAACGTGAGGGTGAGAGATTGTTTCTCCTGTGGTCCCTTTTGCTGGGCAGAAAGCAAGAACGTGCGGTCCAGGGATCCTCACCACAGGCCCTGGAGTGCCATGTTGTTATCCCTATTTTACATTCAAGGGATTGGAGGTGGATTTAATCAAAGCCGTGCAGAGCAGAAGTGGTGGGACTGGATGTGGGGGCTTCTGCCTCCCTGTGTGCTGGGCTCTCTTTCAAGATTAATAACAAACGACCATCTCCAAGACGGTGGTACATAATACCTTTCTCTTTTAAACCAAACGCCCTTCCAGTTGCAGCCTCAGAGTGGTTTGTCAAAGATCTTCCTGGCTAGCAGTCCTTTCACATGCTTTTTTCTAAAAATGCAAAAACCCTAGTCAGTGAAGGGATCATTTCTTTAATATCATAAATGGCTCCTTAGGCTTAAGCAACTGTGTATTATAACCCTTTTTTTTTCTGAACATCTTTGGCTAAGTCTAGGTGAAAAGCTTGATTTGTTATGTTTTTAAAAACAAAGTAAGGTTAGCTGCTGGATTTTGCTACTGTGTGTTCTTTCTTCTGCTTCAGATAACTTTTACGCTGCAGGAATACTGGAAATAATGAGTACAACAGATTTCAGCCGTGTATGAGATTGTGGGGAAAACAGTTTAGTACGGTGCATGAAAATGTTGCTTTTACTGGCTTTGCTGCATCAGTCTCTTGCATCAAGGATGATCAGTTCTCCTAGAAAAAGCTTCCTCTGCTTTGCATCTACATCAATTTCAGTGACTTCAGATCTCTTCCCTTTTCTTGGGAGAGTTGAGGGAGTGTTTAAACTGAAGACCTACAGGGAGTGGCAGTGCTGGGAAGTTTTCTAAGCCCCGGGCAAAAACTAAGTACGAGTATATTTCAGTCTGGAATATTTGAGGAACTTCATTTTTATCTTAAAGTGGTTTGAGACCCTGGAGAGCAATGCAAATCCTGTTCTTCTCCCTAAAATAAAACAGGAGCAAATATGTATGGTTGCTGCATTCTAGTAGTTTTGTTTTTTGGCTTTTTTTTTGGTTATGCTTTACCTTGCTATTAAATGCTTTTAAGTTGGATTAATCCGTGGAGTGCAGAGAAATTTGTATTTAATTCTACTGTGATCACGCTGTCTGATCACCTCTACAAAATAGGCAATAGGATTTTCCTGAAAAGAATTAATTTCTCTCTGAATGAGGGTACTTTTCTAGACAATTTGCCTTGTCTTCTTTGAGAAACTGTGGCAATGGATCTGCATTGCTATCACCTGTGGTGAATGAATGAATTCTAGCCTAGCCTGGCTGTGTTTAACTTCAGTTTCTGTTAGGTCTTTGCTAGTCTGGGAAGCTTTGTTATCAGTTTGGTTCCCACATAGGTGTGTATGAACCTATGCTTTGATAAGCTAATTAGACAGAGGTCTCTCACTAAAATGCCTGTCCCATCCTTTAATCAACTGTGTGACTGCTCTCAGCCGCTGCAATTTTAAAGAGGTATTTTCTGTTTTTACCCCTTTACCAGTTCCCACTCCTTTGCTATACTTTGTGGTTTGCCTTTAAATATCTTTGGAGGTGGGACAATCAGCATGTCAGTACATTATCCAGGACCTGGGAGGGCCTCTGGATACTGCCTTAATAAATATGTTAAATAATATAGCCCAGAAGAGAGGCTGCTTTAACAGTTATCAGGGCTTAGCAGTGAAGAAACTGAGAATAGATCCTGTTAGTCTCTCCCCTTGCTTAGCCAGCTGGGGGCATGGGAGGTGCTTTAAAGACCCACTGTGGCAAAATCATCATCATATTTCCTTCATAAATACATTCGTGGTTAGAATCTGTGGCCCTTCGATGTTATGTTATTATTATTTTTTTTTCTTCCTGAAAAATGCTGCATCCGCCTTCTTGAAAGCTGCGAGACATCTCCAAAGCTTGCCAGGCAGAAAAGCTCAGGGAGCTCTCAAAGGGTGTTTCTGCTTTTCCCTCTAACCTCTTACAGTCTCTACCTTTCCTCTGTTCTCTTTTCTTTCTTTGCTAGCAAGACACTGTGTGCAGTCTTCTGTGAACCTTCGTGGGCCAGATTTCTCCCAGGTGCCTTTTTTCCTCCTCAGTAGCTGCAGAAGAGGCAGCGGATCTGAAGGGGAGATGCGTTTTATGATTTATGACACTTTAAGAAGTGTGTTTCGCAGCTGGATTGACAGAGCTGGAGACTGAAGTCCACCCAAGACCGGGCATGCAGAGCAGGGGATGGATCTACCCCCAGTGCCTGTCCTTGTGCCGTGCAGCCACGCGTGGAGTGAGTGGGGCGGCCTCTGCTTGCTCAGCCCTTGCTTCTTCCCTGCTCAATCTGCCTGTGGCAAGAGAGGGATTACTGCCAGGTGAGCCCAGGACCTGTCACTTAGGAGAGCAGTGTTGAGTGCAGCGGTTCATTTTACATTGCTGCTGTCTCTCCAGAAGCCATGGGAGGGTTTATGCATGTGACCAGGCTCCATTATCCAGCTGTTGATCTAAAGCGAGGCTTACTTTTTTTTTTTTTTTTTTACAACCCCACCTCCTCCTCCATGGGCTGCATGCTGATGGCAGGGTGTCAGCACAGTTTCCCAATGTGAGGGAGTTCGGCTTTATTCTGCGTTCTCCTGGCAGTCGCATGCTCCGTTATGTACTTCAAACTGGGCTCTTTCCCACGGTTTTGCTGTGTTAGTCTCTGCCTCTGTCCCTTTCTTGCCTGTAGCCTGAGGGCTGCAGCTCTCTAGCCATCTATTTATATGGCCCTCATTTATCTTAGTCTCTTTGGCACTTATATGGTTCCCATTGGCCCAGGACCTGAATGTCTCCCAATATTTAATATATTTATCTTCACACATGCATACCTGTGGGGTCAGGAAGTACCATCAATCCTGTTGTACAGATGGAGAACGTTCAATGGTAATTGGCTAAAGTGGGAGCAGGCGGCGGCGGTGGTGGTGGAGGAAGGCTGTGGTACAGAAAATGGCATCCCAGGCAATGGTTTGTTAGCCATGGGGCAGCACTGGGAATGCAAGTCTCCCCATTCAGACGTGAATGTTGTAGCCAGCGGACTGCAAGGTCCCTGTCATGCCCTGTCCCTGATCTCGCCTCTTCAATTTTGAATATTATTTTAAAATCAATTTTGTCCCAGTGGTACAATTACAGATGTAAAAAGCATCTATAGAATTGTTCAGCCAGGACAGAGGTGTAGGTTGAAGTCCGCTTAGTCTGGCAGTGGAAGCAAATGATGTCTTAATGGCAGGATCCTTCCCTCTTGCTCACTGAATTTGCAGTTCTTGGAGGGGTTTTGATGTCTCCCCCCTCACCGATTCCCCTGCTTTTCTGTGGCTCTAAGGTGGGGATGAGCCCAGCAGTCTAAAATACAGCCATTGGCTCAGGGGTTGCTTTGTTTTGTTAGCGCGCTCTGAGCAGACTGTCTGCTGGGGCAGGAATTTTTGGCAGCTAACACACAGCGACACTATTCCTTGGCAGTAGCTTTCCGCCAGTATTTCCCAAAGATGGCAATGCTGCCAAGCATATCTCCAAATGCGTTGCAAACTCGAACAATTAGTAGTGTCTTCAGTATAGAGACAATGCTCACTGCGTTTAAGGAGCTAGATCAAACCCCATGGAGGTCAGTGGTAATCCCATTCTTTTGAAGTCAACAGTGGCTTCTCCTGTGCTTAAAGTTGACCGAGCAGAGCACCTGGCCGAGCACGAGCTGCAGACACATGCCCAGAGCCACTGTGTGAGAGCTGGGAGAGGAGAAGTCAGGTGGCTGCTTTCTGGGCCCATGCCTGGCCGATAGACCACGGTGCTTAATTAGTGTGGCAGCTGTTCTCCGTTAGCAATGCTTTCCTTAGGCACCTGCACTAATGTTCTTGATAGCAGCTAAGGAGAAAAAGGAGGAGGAAATTGCATCTATATTTAATTAATACTGCATTCATATTTTATTGCGGAGAGCCCTTAGGTGCAGGAAGATTCTCAGTGAGAACAATTGCTTTTGAGTGCTGGAGCCATTGTGTGGTGCTGAGAAGGCGAACTTCGGTTTTAAAAACAAACCCGAATTCCTTCCAGGGTAACCTGGGGAAGCCCTTCAACGCTCTGCCACTCACCTCCCAGCCCCAGGCTGCAAAGCAAGCGGCAAATTTGCTGATAATTCATATTTGATTAGCTTTAATATCTTCTAATTCACCAGTAGGAGTGAGAGAGGCTTGGTGGGCTGCAGACAAATATTGCACTGATTATTTTTTCCTTTTGATAAGCCGCCAGGCTTGGAGAGGTTTCCTTTTTGATTCTCTGAGCGTACTCCCCTCTTCCAGCTGCACGCTGCGTTCCTTCTCTGGCTCCAAGCCCCAGCAAGGAGACGCAACGTGTCATTAACATGGCCGTCACGTCCCTGTCCTGCACGGTTGGGTTGCTGTTAGCTGATGGTGGGTCTGAGTCAGCCCATGAGGCTGGCAGGGTGGCGTTGGCAGCCTGTGGAGCTGAGACTATGTGAGAGGTGGCCGCTTGCTGGGGTGGCCTTGGTCACTTTTGGGGCCACCTTGGGGCGTCGCTTGCTGCGTGGGTGTGTGTGATGTGGCGCTGGGAAGAGCTGCAGAAGCCGGTGACACTTTGGGGTTAGTGTGGCCGAGCAGGAGGTGCAGCTGCCCCACTGGCACGTGCCCTTCTTGCTGGAGGCCCCGATCCTGCAGGTGGGTTGCCGCTGCGCTCTCCTGCTGTGGCAGCAACCCAAAGGCAGAGCATGCTCGCCGACCTGGTGTCAGCACTCACCCCTCTGTCCTCATTAGGAGCAGACTTGGTCCAGGAAGGAGACATTTTATAGTCTAGTCAGAGAAACATAAAAAATAGCCTTTGAAAGATTGTGCGTCGTAATAGCCCAAGCCTCTTAAAAAATTATGCACACACCCTTCATGCACCATTAAGTAGCATTGTTTCATTTAGTTAGCATGCGGTATAGTTGTTTCTGCTTGTATTTGCAAAACACGTTACATCTTATTTTCCAAAATGTTGTTATACACTGTGGTTTTCATCATAAAGAAAAAATATGCAAACATTTATTATCCAAATAAAATTAAATATGATTTAAATGTTAAATCCTACTCCTCCTCTTTTCACTGACTCCACAGTTTTTCCTTGGACGTGTCCAAAAGTCAGAGAGAGGAAAACTTGAAGTCAGAAGTGTTTACAGAAAGAAACATTTCTGTCTTCCTACAGCTACAAAAGAAACATTTGTTGCCGTAGATAACTCCTAAGCAAACTGCTGTCAAAACAATTAGTGTTATTTTTCTATTATCCTCCTATTTGAGAGTAAATAGCTATTTCATGAATATGTTAATTACCTGGTAGGTGCAGAAGATAAGTACATGCTATATCTCCACAAATGATGATAAAGCTTCTATTGTATACAAAAATTTCCAACAAGGATTTTTTTTTCAAATACTTGGGGTCAGGTGATTGCAGTTAAACTGCTCACAACTGGACCCATTCTACTTTGCTAGCTTAAAGTTTTAACAAAAGCAATGCCATCGTGCGAATGAGGATTTTTTTTCTTAAAGAAAAAGCAGGCAGATGTGTGGTCAGAAATGAACCCCTCCACTAGTTGAACATTTAAATCCTGTTGTATTCCTGCATTAAGTTTTCATGGCTAACAGGTTCTAAAAAAAAAAAAAAAAAAAAAAAAAAGCTAATGTAAGTACTATAGGGTGTTATGTCTGTACTATTGAATGCATGGTATTTTTAAATTGAAAGTAATAGTGGGTTATTCCATTTAAATTGGGCTGTCTGTAGGGCAGAAATTATTTGTGAATTTATCTGTCAGTAGGAACCGCCGGTTACTAGATAGATATGTTTATTTTTCAAATGATCCAAATATTTATTTTAGTGAAAGTGTGCTTATTCAGACTCTGGAGAAGCAGAAAAGTGCTGGTTTTCCTTTTGGAGATGTGTACATTTAGGGAGAAAAAATTCAATATTCTGAAAAGTTGAATGCACCATTGTGCCAGATAATTAAAATGTAAATTTAAGTATCTATGCCTGCTTTGTGATTTTTTTAATACTTTTAAGTTAGTTGTCTTTTAAAACATGTGGTCAGCTGTTGTATTCACATATGGTCAAATGATCAAAGTCTGAACTCCTCTCTAATTGTCCCCTGCTGCTTGTCTGCTCTGTCCATGATCAAGGCCTCAGCAGGTGATAAGAAAGGCATGAGAACAGGCTGGATGGAGAATGAGCTACTGAGGGGCCCAAGCTGAAAGAAATAAAGACTTCCAGTACATCACCCTGACAGTAAAGAACCAAGAAAAAGTGAAGTCTGGTTAGTTCTTATTTTTTTCTTTCTTTCTCGCCTTTTTTCCCCCTTGCTCACCAATCTGCATAGATTTTTTTTAGAGGCAAAATGCAAATTTGGTAGTCTCTGTTTATTCTCAGCTCATATAAAAGGCAGAACCAAACAGCCTACTGCAGACATGTTTATTTACTTGCTAGGAGGAGGAAGCTGCTAAGTCACACAGTTTATAGTATTTCACATGTTTGTGGAAATCATTGCAATTCTTTTCATTTGTGCTTGTCATTGTTTGCCTGGAGTTCACTTTGCCAGATGGTTCTTTATTGTCACTGGTGTCCACACCTCGCTCTTGCATCACTTCAAGACCAAATGGTGTGAAGAGCTTTAATACTTAGAGGATTTAGTAAAAGTAAATCCACACTTTGTGGAAGGTTCATTCTCAGCTATTCAAGCAGGTCTAGCACTGATTCAGAGAGGGAGTAGCTGACCCAAGGAATGAAGAAAGAGTGAAATAAATGGATTGTCTTTGCCATTCCTGTCTGTCCCCTGCTCTCTTGCAGTCAAAATGCAAATGGAAAATTAAGGATCAATATTAGATTTAGAATGAGGAGTTAACAGTTAAAGAAAGTAAGGCACAGTCAGATTTTTTTTTTATTTTTTTTCCCTACATTTAGTGTAGAAAACAGCTGGCTGAATTTCTTAAGCTAAATTTCTCAGGCTTGCAGTAATGTATTTGTATGCATCATGTTTCTGGAACCATGTGAGGATTAATTTTTTACATGAATTTGCATGCAAATAGAGTACTCCCTTTTGGCTTCTGTGGAGTTGTTTCTTGATGTTTGCAAACACTGTCACTCAGATGCACAAAGTGCGATTGCCCCATTTTACAGATGAGGAGGCAGTGGCTGGCTGAGAAAGGAGTGAATATTGTGCAGATTGTCTTTTCCATATGTAGGGTTGTGGGGTAATTTATAATTCGTTATTAAAACCAGGTTTGAGTGGCTATTGCCCTAATTTTGCAGGTAGCTGAAGACTATTTGTCCAAATGACTACAGCAATAAGAATGGACAGAGAGGTGATGTACCGAGTGTGTGTCTGCATGGATAAGGGACTACTTTAGCAGGAGGCAGGTGTGAGAGGATTTAGAGATTATTATAGAAAAATCCTTGCGGCTATCAGACTATTACATAGTTGCAGTAAAATAGGCAAACAGGTTAATGGGGTATATCCGCAGAGGAAAGCACACATCACAACTCTGCTGCAGTCCCTGCAAGGAGGCAGAGCTGTGATCCGCGGCATCAGGTTTTCCTGGGGACAGCACGGCCAGCCCCAAAGGGTTCACCTCGTGGGCCGTGTGGGTTTTAGGCAGGATGTTCTCGGGGCGGGTTTGTGGTGGAAGGGGAGACGTGTCAACTTCAAGGAGCAAAGAGGGTGGTGGAGAAAGAGGAATATGATCACGTCTCTGCACAGGGCAAAGGGTGAGAGAGCCTTGAAACAAAGGTTTTGGAACATTTTGACCGTGAAGATTTGTGGAGGGGAGGGCCCCAGTCCTGCCGGGAGCTCTGCTGGAGAGTGTCTGCCTCAGCAGTGACCCACAGAAGTGAAGTGCCCCATGGAAATCTCAGTGCTTTCCTTCCCTCCCTCCTGTGTTCCCTTCTGGGGCATGAGCTGGTTCCACTTGGTCATGCTCAAGTGACTTCCTGAGCTGGGGTCGGTGGAAGTGCACTGCTGAGGAGGTGAAGTGTCCACTGCAAGCTACTTTTAACGTGAGAATCAGTGGAGCTGTTTGCTTCAGAGTGCAGTAAACAGCGAGGCTGCCAAGTGAAGGCAGTGAAGCAGAGGCGTATAAATGAACTTAAGAGACATCTAGAGGTCTTATGAGGGGCTGAATGAAGGGGTGGAAGCACGTAGTGTCAGAGGAGAGAGGAGGGGATGAACAGAGCAGGCAGGTTTGTTAAGCAGTGTAGTCTTTTTTCTACTACCCATTTTTCATAGCAGAGCTGTGGCATAGCAAATGCAGGGAGACACATTCCTTGTGCTTCATATGCACGTTCAGGCACTAATTTTTAAAAAAGGGTGATGCCAGGCTATCATCTTATCCGAGTTCCTTTTGGTCATCCGAACAGTGCCCAGTGTAAACGCAACCTGGAAGTGTGCTGCTGCATTTCTTTCTATTTGCTTCACAGCCCAAAGTGACTGGAGAATTGGCTGTGGAAGGAACCTGGCTGCCACAGCTTCTCCGTTTGCAATACCCAGTGGGTATTTGCTGCAGTATCCCTGCAAGGGCTGCTCATTGTGCTTTCCACTCCACCTGGAAGACTGCTGTGTAATTGCAGCTTCTTATCTATGCTGCTAAACATAAAAGGTTTGGGTTTTAAGGGGAACTGTTGCGTTTGCCTTGCTCTTCTCCAACAGTCCTACCGCGCACATTCAGCTCCTTGTTAAATACCCTTGCCCAGTGAAGGCTGTGTGATAGTGTTTGCTCTGTGAGCTGTTTGTACCAAGCACATCTGAGGTGAGGTTTTGTCAGCTGGAATGGTTTGTTTCTGCTGGTGGGTTCAGGTTAGCATTGGGCACTCAGTTTCTTTGCCCTTATACTAGTATCTAAGATGAGCTGTACAGTATGTGCGAGTTAACAGAGCTGAGCGTTGGGAATTTGCCCTTTCCAGCTTAGGGCATCTCACGCATCTTGTGTACTACTGGACCCATTTCTCTGCGGGATGCTGCTGGCTGAGGGATGATATATTGCCCTTCTGTCAGGATTCACCAAGCCCTAATGACCTTCATGTAAATATTTATTGCCCATAACATCTAGAAAATAGAAAGATCTACCGTGATGGGGACGCACAATGGGAACAGAGCCAGCCAAATTTAACCAGCTTGCAAATTTTAGCCTTTGCCATTTGGTCCTGGGTTTTCTTGGAAATAAAATTAGCCATGTCCAAAGAAAGCTGGTGAAAGCCCCCTTTGCTTCTGGCACTTTCTAATCTGGTGTGACCTGGCCACTTTCAACACAGTAGAGAGGCTTATTTTTCACAGAGAAAACACAGCCTTGGTAGTAGACACTGTTAGGAATGTAGAAGTGAATTCTGCTTCTGTAATAGTAGTTTTTATAGAACACGTTGATTTGTTACATGTACAACAATAGCATACAGCAGTACACTGGAAATCAGAAAATTGTGGTGGGACTGTTAAGCAATGGATGGAAGTATCTTGTATGTAATACTGCAGTAGCCTTATAGATTTAAGTGATTTGGTGGGGAGTTACTGGTCACTCTAACAGCAAATAAGCTCACATATTCTTATTTTTGTATTGGTTCAGGTGTCTTTACAGCCAAAAGCTAGTCTTTCTGCCAGCCTGTGGAAAGTTCCTGAGCAAAGAGATCTCCACACCTGCTCCTATGGTAGCTAGTGTCATGCTGTTTTCTTGGAAAATGTGTTTAGGTACTATTTTCTAGAATAAACAAGTTAAAGTGGTCAGCAAATAAATAGATTCCTCCCACTTCTCTCCTTCCCCTATGTGCTCATAATAAATGGCTGAGGAAAAAAAAAAAAGATAAGTGGTTGGGTCTCACTCCTGCAGATGGTCAAGAAAATGACAGAGCCAACAAAATCAATTGCCAGCTTTAATAGTTCCCAAGCCCAAGGAGCTCTGCACAGTACTTCCTGGGGCCAAAGTGGACTTTTAATCTCAAGTTCCGTACAGAGGAGGAGTGTTGAAAACAAGAAGTTTTTGGAGGAGTCATGTGCTTCAGGAGTTTTGGGATCAACAGGAGGTGCGTGGTTTGTTTTCTCTTGTGGCAGTGTTGGATGGGAGTTGTGAGCAGTGGGTTTGGTGGGAGGAGGCGAAGTGCCAGGCTCTCCATCGCACCTCCTCCTGCGTCGTACGTCTGTGACGTGGGCTGCGACACAGGCATCCCACTGCTGCCTCCCAGCGTGTGCCACCCTGAAACATATCTAGCAATTAAGTGATAAGGTTAATATGTTACATGCATGGAGGCCAGGAAATTTGGAGGTAGAGTTGTCATAGCAACCTCAACTCTGCCCTCCTGGGCACTGGCATTCCTATAGGGTCGGTCACTGTGCAGTTGCGGGGGTGAGAAATGCTGCAAGCATCGTAGCAAAGGGGTGGGAAAAGTCATAAAAATGTAAAGATAAACCCAACTCTTTCATCTGGTTTTGTGGCGTCAGTGGAAGAGCAGTAAAAGGTGAAGCTCCTCGCCATTCAGCATGTTGGAGTGCTGCAGTGCTTGCTGTCAGGACACGTGAGAGACCCTGTGTGTTTGGGAAGGCAGAGCTAGCCTGGCTGGTTTTCGCCTCGATAGACTTCAGCTGCTCTCAGCTCTCTGGGGACACTGTGTTAAGTGGGGAAAGGGTGTCTTCAAAATTATACTGGTACACTTGTTTGGCTCAAAATAATACCGCGCCATTAAGAGCAAGACTTTGCCTTCCAGAGGGTTTTCCGGCTCTTCTACAGACTTTGAAGCCATCTAGTTTTGGTGTGAGAATTACAGAATGTTTGCTTTCATGCACATGCATATTTGTGAGTGCTTGTGTTAGTGCAAAGTGGCTGCTTGTTATGTCCTGTGGGTGCCAACAGCTGAAGCCGCCATCACCTCCAGGCATCTGTAGCCTGTGAGTAGACACGACTGGGTGCCATCACCTAGGGTAATGGTGAGTCCCCTTTCCCCATGTCTGCAGTGTGACTTTCCTGTGACTCTGCCACATCCAGTTTTGTTAGTGCAGATGATGTTAGGCTGTCAGAAACAGCAATTGTGCACAATGTGACTACCCTGGCCTTCAAAGTATGAAAGAAATCAGTGAGGATATCAGAAATACTGCCTTAGCTTTCTTTGCTTTAATGAACAGAGCATGTAAACCTCAGTGGTTTTGCAGGGATGATTCTTGTTATAGTATCCTGGCCTCACTCCTCAATAGTCTCAGAATCTTTTTTTTTTTTTCCCCTGCCTTCTCAGAATAGATCTGTGCTTAGGTATTACCACAAAAAAAAAAAAAAGGTAATTTTTAAAAATGAAAAAATGTCAGCTGGTTGCTGGCAGACACCTCTCATCTGGAAAAGACACTCGGCTTGGATGCTGGTTATCCCTGCTGAGATAAAGTGAGCAACTGGAGCAAATGAAGCACTTGTGAAGTGTGCTACAGCTTTGCCCTGTAGTATGCAAATGAACTGCAAATAGTGTGTGTTCCTGCAGGAAGTTCGTTATGAAAAGCAATGGCATGGGGAAGGAAATCGAGGGCCTGGGCACCAGTGAGATTATTTTTGGTGGAGGGTGGTGTGGATTTGCTGTATGGTTGGGGTACCATAATAGCCGACTGCTTTCCGTGGAATGCTGTGGCTCTCAGAGGCAGGAGATGAAAGACATAGAATGATATAGTGGTACATCTCACGGCGTTTTATTTTATATTAAAACATCTTTTTGTGTGTGTGTGTGTGTGTGTATGTAGCAAATGGATACCAAATGTGAGAGAAAAAGCCTATTGTGTTACTAGACTTTAGGACTTGCAAAGAGATCATGCAATTGTTTTTATTGTACTGAGACATCATCCTAATATCACTTTGGTTTATTTGAATAAATTACATGTATTTGGCAATTGCATAGTAGGAATTTGACATGAGTAAGTCAGCAAAGGTACATGATGACAATACCATGAAAGGCAATGTTTATGGAGAAGACATTTTTTTATATATCATTGTTCAATGTTGAAACATATTTATTCAATTTGCATTCCTTTTTTTTTTTTTTTTAAGAGCGCATAATAACTTAGTGTAGCATTGGGAACTTGGGACAGATATAACTTAAGCAGATTTATCTAACTACACACAGTACTTTGTTGTTCAACACACAGGCAGCTGCCATAGCAACTGCAAGATCACAAACTGTTATGATACCTCCGAGAAATGGGTTGTTTTTAAAAGAAGTGCAAGCGTGTGGATTTGTGTGTCAACTTCATTAAACAGTAGCCATGACTTTTGGGGGGAAATGATATCTCCAGATGCATACTTCTCTCCCTGTGGGATCTTTATGGCGTATTTTGATGATGTTATATTTTTCACTTTGCCATAATTTTTTCATTATCATTTTTTTTTCCTGAGCTAAAGGAATAGTATGTATTTTAAAATGCTCATTATTATTTATATATGTCGTGGTAGTGTCTAATGACCCTTATAAACTTTGAGGTCTTCTTGTTGCCTCCAGTTAAAAACCGAGAGAGAGATACGAAGATATGAGTCCTTTGCCAAAGAGCCTAGGATTGAAAAAGACGGAAATGGAACTGGTGGCACGGAGAAGCAAAATTATTTGTCCCATCCACACATCAGGTTGGTGGCAGAGCTGGCGGAGTGCCTGCTGAGAATGGGGATGGCTATCCTGTTGTACGTAGCTGGGGCAGCTGACTGGCTTAAGGAGACGATGTTGTAGGTGTATTTCGGATGTCCAGTGTATCACTTCCTAAATGCAGCTAAATAAATTATTTTATTAGATAAGGTGGAGACAGGACAAAAACCAGGGGGAGGTTCAGTGGCAGTTTATTTCCCCTCCTGTTGTTTTCCCATGAAAAAATATATCCTAAATGCGGGTGAACTTACCTTCCTAACAGCCATGAGCAAGGTGTCCCTGCTTCACAGGTGGATGAACTCCTTCACCAAGGAGTTCATAGACTCCCATGGGAGATAAAATGAATCAGCTGAGAGGTGGGAATAGATCACGAGTGGTTAGGAAAATAGCGTTAAAAGTCCCTGCAAGTGGCATTTTCCATGATAGGTGACAAACAAAAAAAAAGGTGGGGTATTTTGCAGCAGTGTCCTCATCCTGTATCAAAAAGCAGCAGTCATTCATTTGTGTGTAGCACTTGGCCCATTAGATACCCAAATGTTTTAATTTTGTGAGTCCAGCTTTATTCTCTTCTGTTTGTTTTGAAAAGGTCATGGTGATATGTCCCGAGTCGTGCTGTATATCAGTTGGGGAACAACCATTTGTCTGTGAAAATAAGAACAAATTTAGAGTTTTCCAGTTTTTATTAATAACATATGCAAAGAGTCTACAGACATTCATAGATCACTCTTAATGGCTGTGTTTTCTGAGAATGTGTTACTTGCTTTGTGAGGCCCGTGAGTCTTAGTCATGGTCCAGGATGTCAGGGAATGAACTGAAACAAAACAAAGTGGTCCTATCCTCAGACTACTTCCAAAGCAAGTCCAATACAAGAGGTAACAGAAATAGTCAGATGGGAGTACGTAAGAAGGTGATGAGAACTTTGGTCTATAGATCTTCTCTCAGGAAAACAGCTATTTAAGTGATGACAAACTGTTTGTTTGCATGACAGTTTGGGAGACTTTGAAGACTTGTATGAAGGCAAACAATGAAGTCACTTTGTAAATGTTTGTTGGGAGCTCTTCTGAGCAAGAGGGGCAGCAGGGGGAAAAGCACAAAAGGGATGTTGTTTGCAAACATAACATATAGGCTATAGACATGCTGCAGATTCATTACTCCATATGCATAACAAAACTTTATCATCTGTTCTTATTCGTCCTACTTGCTGTGAATAGGAATCTATGGGTGTCTCCCATTGATTTTTTGACTGCATAGTCAAAAATATGACATTGCTGACTTGAGGTGGGTTTTCCCATTCTTGCTCCCTGATAATCCCTACATGAGTGGCCTTCTCCAGGAAAAGAGCTGTGATGCATGTTTTAGGGAACTGCCATGACCCAGAAGAAATGTATCAAACAGAGAATGAGGTCCACCACCATCAACAAGCAGCAGAAGTGGGGATGTATTGTGGAAAGAGACATGCAGAAAAGCAGCCATTTGCTGGTTGTTTGAGCCCAAGAGTGCTTTCTGTGATTTGGGAATTCTGAGGGCTACTTGCTGTACACCTTTACAAGGAGTTTGTACATCTTTGCATAGCTTGAAGTGCTCAAAATTTGAGTTATATTTCAGAAAATTCATGAAAGTGGTTTTTTTTTTTCTTTTTTCTTTTTTTGCTTGTTTGTATTTTAAATTGCTGGATATGTTGTCATGTTTGTGAACTTTCAGGTTGGTCTCTGTTGCCTATTTCAAGATATATATATATTTTTTTTCAACTGAGAATTAGAAACTTATTTTTGTTGTATATTCTTTTTTTATACAGAACCTAGATTTGGGTGAGTCATGCACCTGCAGGTTATGAGGCTTTCTCAAAAGCACTGGCTATTGCAAGACTTGTGATGAAACCGCGAGAGCTTGCAGTGCTGCTGGAACAGCAAGGTCATTTTACAGCGTCATTTGTGGATTGCTTGGATATAAAATACAGCTGAATTATTCTTTTTTTTTTTTTAATTTGTATTTGAACAAAGTGGAGAGGCTAACCTTCAGTGTTTTAATATTGCGCTTGGTGACATGATTTGCTCTGAGCTTTTACATGTAATCTTCCCATGTTATTGTTACGTTTTTATTCGCTTTGTGGTTGCAGTGGATACAGTTCAGAAATGCTCAGGATTCACTTAATATTTCTTGTGGGAAGCAGTCTTTTTGCAAACCAGTGACAAACTATAATAATTATTTTGCTGTCCACTTGAAACACTGATCTGAACCTCTGACTGCCACAAAATTCCCGTATAAACATAGATCCTCAACTGCATTTGTTGGGTCTATTTAGATCCCTGCTTGGTTTCTAAAAGTAGGAATAAAGCCTGTGAACAACTCTAGCCACTTCCTCCCACATATTGCTTGGTGTGAGCAACTGTCTGCTTGGGTATCTATATACAGCTTAACTGTAGGTGTGACTTTCTGTGGTTTGACCGATTTCCATAATTTAGTTGCTAAAGATGACTGCAATGATAATTTAGTATGAAATGCTGTTTGGAAATGCTGAGCCAGCAGTGAATTTTCTAGGAAGATCTGCAAAGAAAATAATGAACATTTGAAAATTCAGTGAGAGAAATATATGTTTTGAGGACTAGATGCCATGCGAGGAAATACAGTTTATAAACTCTTACAAGTAACGGTCTGTTTCATGAAAATACAAGCTTAATCAAAAAATTTGTGGGTAATCTGAAAATTCTTGATGGACAAATTTTGAAGTGATTTGAAATCAGTTTGGGGACCTTAATTCTAACTTTCTTGGTTTTTGGTCCCTCTACAAAAACTGTCAATTTATTTTTCTAAATCAGATATCTTAACACAATGAAAAAGAAGCAAATGAATTAGGTTGTGTATTAGTAAGGCAGAAAGCAAGGTTGTCTTAGCATAGTCAAAGGCAAAGGCTGGGGCCCGAGCCTGGATTGGATCTAAAGCAACTCCGAAGGCCTCAGATATATCTATTTTTTCTCTGCAATGCTAACTGAACTGGTAGGCATTAACTTCAGCAGGACTTTGCCAAAACATGTTCAGATGATAAGGGGCTCATACCCATCTTCCCTTCCTGTTCCATCCGGCCCACTTTAAGTGTAAGCCTCTGTTTAACTCTTCTTCCTCATAGACGATTTGTGGTGTCACCTCCAGAAAGCAACTCAGGTCCAAGTCTACCTCACAGCACTTCTGAAGCTTCTCTTGTCCTTAGATCTCAAAGCACAATACCAGTATGAAAAGACTGAGGCATGTTTTTGAACAGTCACTAGCCCTTTTCTATAAGGTGGTGAAAATGCAAGTGAAAAGTAACGAGTTGACTTCTCTGGGAGCTTGTAAGGCTTGCTAGGAATGTGATTGTGTCCTCCTGATCCTGACTTTTGCACTTGGTGATTAGATTTTCTTTGCTTACCCATAATCCGTAAGAAAAAAATGAGTAGATTTTCTTTGGACAGCCACTGCTGCTGCTTGTTTTCTAATATAAAGCCATTTCAATATTTTATTGTTCGTCATGCTCTGACATCTATATGGAGTGGATGGAAAAAGCACAATGGGGGGATTTCCACCGGGAGGAAGCAGGTGCCAGCAAGGGGGCAAAAGGAGGAATGCTCATGAGGAAAGCCATGTTGTCCTGCAACCTCCTTCATCCTTGGCATGCTTTGCCTGAGGTTAAGCAAGTTGCAAGAACCAGGTAGGAAAGGGCCGTTGCTCTCACAAACGTTTCTGTGCCAGGGGTTTTCACCCCTTCCTTTGCACTTTAGCATCTTCTAGCAGGAGAAACAGTCAACAGGATGGAGATCCTGATGTACTCTGAGCCAGTACAAAGGAGCCATGGGGGCGGGGATGCTCTGGTATCAGTTACAGCTGGAGTCAAACTCTGAAGAAAGCAAACAGTGGGAATAAAGGTCACAGAGGAAAGCGAGGATGTAGTCTTAAAGAAAGCCTCTGCTGCACAGGATTGCCATGTGCAGTGCTGCTGAGCATCTTGAAAAGCAAACCAATAGCATTAGGGTGGGAATTCCCACTGCATCCCCCTCCTCTAGCCCCCTCACCTCTGTCTCAAGATCAAAAAGGCAGCAGCAGTGCAGCCTTCTGTCTGCGTGAGAACAGAGCCCGTGGAAGGGAGCTGCCGCATGGGAAAGCTGCTCTGTGAAGATGCTTGAAAAATAAACAATGGAGCATCAGCACAGTGTGAGGCGGCTACCTGGTACTCCCAGAGAAGGGGGAAAGGAGAAACTGTTTGTGCTTGGGATAGGCAAGAGCCTGCCTTCCCCCTCTCTTTTGAATGGCACAGTCTTCATTTCCATGTACTTATCAGACCCAGGGTAGTGTTTACAGGGAAGGCAGTTTGATAGAGGTAGATGCTGCAGGCAATATAGCGCTTGGGGGAATACATTTTGTCAGATTGTGCTTTCTGCTTATTGAAGGCTAAAGCCCCCCAGCACAAACTATCCTGCAGTTTGCGCTGGGGAACAGGACATTAATGGGATGTGCCAGGAATATGTCCTTATTATGAACAAATGATAGGAAAGATTGAGAGAACTTGAGATTTTTCTCTCCCCAAATTCTTGGCATTAGCCTGATCTCTTGCCGCACCTGACAAAATCTTCCCCAGTTGTATGGTTTTAATATAAGAAGACTGAACTGGTAAACCACTCCTGAAATGCATGTTGATGGTGGGTGTGTGTAAGGATGTGCAGGGGGCTGGATTTTCCTCTTTCCCCATCTTGGTTCCCCAGGAAGCCATTTTGCTGCACGTCTGGTGTTCCTGACCCACTGCATGGGAAGCCTTGAGTAATCCCACACTGCAGTGAGCCTGTTTGAGAAGTTTTGTATGACAAGATTGCTAAGTGGCCTGCCCTTTGCTCTGCCCCCTCTCGTGTTTGTCACATCTAATAATGGGCAGAAATGTGGTGTGTGCCACTGAACACGGGGAATTTGTTTGTGTTCCAAGTTTGGCACATCCTTTTAATTTGAGGAGAGAGCGTGGGAGCAGGGAATGGCTAAAAACACTGCTCATTGCTACCTCTGCCACAGACCACGTACAGCTCTCAGGGAGTGATGTGAACTTCAGCTGAAGCTTTGGGCTTTAGAATGGCAGTCATGTCTCAAGGGTCAGTCTTAAGTGCTATAAAATGCTGTATCTGTTTCAGTGAATGGCTAAGGATATATCAGACGTGCTACTATCTGTGCTCTGTTATCTGTGGTACAGATACTGGGCACTGTAATTCTGAATAAGGATGTTGTCATGTTTTATGTTGTTACAGTAAAGGAGCTGTTGTAGAAAGATCAGGCAGGCTGCCTTCAGCCCTTAGCCTGTGTGGGGTGCTCGTGCACTTTTGTGATTTGTGATTTTGTTACTGTCAGGTGCAGGGCTGTACTGCTGCAATCAAAGTGGGCTTTTTTCTTTAACTGCAATATGGGTTTGGAGCCTGTTCCTTGGAGAGAGCCCATCTAGTCTAATAATAACAAGGTATAAAAGTGCAGGAGAATGCTGACTTCTGAATTTCTAATGATTTTTTTGTGCCCACGGATTTCAGTCGTTGTTGAATGTGTATATCTAAGGAGAGAGCCAGCCCAAGGGCTTTGCTAGTCTCTAGTACACTTACTCTCTGTTCCTAGATGTAGCAGGTTCACTTGTTCCCACAGCCACCTCCCATTCTTTCCCTCTCCTTTTTGTTTCCTCCTTGTGCATTCAAAATACAGTGAGTAAATAAATGCAGCACAGCAAGTCTTCTGGGAATGTGAATATTAGAGGGCTCTTTCCTCAGGACATGTGAAAAAAAAATGCAAGAGGCTTTGTCACAGAGAGAAGTTGCTAAAAACATTGGTGAGATCCTTATGAGGAGGTGGGGAAGATTAAGATTTACTTGGAAAGGCTGCAAAAGTAATGCTGGGAGATAATTTGTGGCCAGCTTTGATATTACCCATTTTGAGAGGGTGACATCAAGGTTAGGTTGAAAGCTTCAATTGTCTTTATCACCTAGTCCAAAGGAAAACAGGGCTGGTTTAACTGGGATGTTCACAGGAAGGGAACTCATACAAAAGAAATTATCTCTCATATGAGGCATTTGTTCCCTCCTTAGTCTGTATAAATGGGGACAAGGTCTACTTTTGAATACCTATGAGTATTCAGCAGTCGGCAGGGAAGCTTCCACAAGGCAAATAAAGTCCCTGACAAATCAGAAAGGCATCTGCCTTATTCCATAGGCTATGCAAGAAGCGTGGGATCCTAAATGAGAAATGGAAATTAGGTGGATTGTGCCAGTAGGATAACGTTTTTGAGAAGCATCTGGTTCAGGATTGTACAATGTCTAGCAAGACTGCTTTCTGGGCCAATTCCCCATCCAAGGGTTGGTTCCATTTGCTTTATGTCTAACCCCTTCCAGGAGCATATTGCAGAGATTTCTGAAATGACGGCAATCAGACAAGAGTGGGATTCTGGAGCATGAGTGCTTTGTTAGTGTGGTATTACACCCAAGTGGGGAAGCCCTGCTGACAAGATAATTTGACTGCTTCTGGGACCTGGCTAGCATTTCCAAAGGATGTTTTGTGTACGTACTGGCTCTGTGCACTGGAGGAATGTCCTCTGAGATAGCTGAAGGCAAGCGATGTGCCAGGATTAGTGCTACTCTTGGGTAAAACCTGATGGTTGCCTATTATCCAGAATATTTTAATAATGTCTTCAGGGTATTTCCGATGAGCCTGAGATTTTGGATGACTGTTCTTATCTTTATTTATGTTTTCCCAAGTTTTCTCAATATCTTTTTCACTTCCAGCTGTGAAATAGAAACATAACATTCTTTTATTTTTTGTTTGCCTTATGCAGTGGTTGAGGGCTAACTTTTTTATCTCTGATGCATGTTGTGTGGTAAGAACTTTTGATATACGCATTTTAATTGCAAAAATGCAGAAATAAAAAAACACCGGTCAAAACCATCTGAACATATGACAAAAACCATTTTACTCTGCCTATGAATACACGATAATGCAGCAAGGACAGCATTTGCCAAATGGGTGGGAAAATTGGTAGGAAAAAGGATGTCATTTCATGGTCCAAGCTAGGTATTACAAATAGCTTCCCTTTCAACTTTATACCTTTTATCGTCAGAGTCGTTAGGCTTTACTTATTATGAGCTTCTGCAGTGGACCAGCCTTACTTGTGTTTAAACTGGCTTCATATCAAACTGAGATTTTTTTTTCTTCCTGGATGATGCAGATGTTTTTTTCTTACTGAATTGGGTCATTATGTTGCAATTTAAGGTAATCCCAATAAAGGGAGATGGGGGAGGGAAATCTTCAAAGTGATGAAATAAATGTAAACAAATCAGCTTTGGCACATAGGCATGAAGTACCGCTAGAGCCTGGGAGGATGTTTCATTCTCAACCGGCAGTACCCTGCATCATGGACCAAATCCCCAGAAGTCCTTTGTGTTCCTGTGAAGGTAGTGGAGTTCTGGTGGTACCCATCAGCTGAGTGGCACACTGAGCGCTTGTTTTAGGAGAGGATGAAGACAAAGCCAGTAGTTAACAGGCTGCATTTAGATCGAGAAGAAGCCTCTGCATTGAGCTCAAAATGCATTTTGCTCAGGTATTTAGAAAGCTTCCATGGCAGCTTTTTGCTAGAGGGTTAGTGAGCCTGAAAAAGCTGTGGCTTGAAGGTGAATATATGTTGTAGCCTCGACAGATCTGAGCCGTGTGTATCCCAAGTTGGAGTTGGGAGGGGAGGAGAAAGCTGGTGCCAAGTCTGCTGTCTGGTTTGTATTGCATATGGTCTGATTCTTACAGTAATGGCTGATAACACTATGCTTTTATTGATTCTGGCATTATATATAAAAAAAAAAAAAGTCAGGCATTTTGTGGTAAAATAACTTTTTGGTAAGATAGTATTGATTGGACAAAATCTGTGGGGGATTTTTTCAGACTGCTCCCTGTCTGCTGTATGTCTCTCCTGTGGATGTGCATGGATTATATTCTAAAATTATTTGAATGTTCAGTAGAACATGTAAAGATGAGGAAAGGAACACTTTGAAGAAATGTGTTTTAAGCTCATCAAAAGAATGATGCCAGATAAAATTCTCTTCTTCTAAATAGGATATAAGCCAGACATTTTATTAAAATCTGGGATGAAACTGTGTATTAACATTTTAAAATTTCCCATGGCAATGAAGAAATTTTGTTGACCAAAGAAAGTGGTCTACATAACATGGGACTGTTGTTTTCTTAGAAAATAAACAAAAATCAGGGTTAGATCAAAATCATTGCAGTATCAATGCTGCAATAAACTGTTAAGCTGGTGTATCACTAAAAGAAACTTGGAGAAAGACCTCTTACAATTAATGTTCTGAATCAATCTCTTACAAATAACTTAGGGAGGTACAACAGGTGAGTGAGGGGTGGTTGTTAGGCAGCTGATTCTAATAGTACTGGTTTGATGCATTGATAATTAGGATGCAAGAAGGGGAGGTGCTTTCAGGAGCTGTATATGAAACTTTAGTGCACTATTACACTTTTTTTTTTTTTTATAACATACTTCACCATTTTGAAAAGTAGTTATATTTCTTGAGAGGAAATACAGATTTTTGGTTTGCATTTTGTAACTTGTCTTCTCTTCCAAAGGAAAATTTGGCACTCTGAACTTGCTAACTCCAGCAGGCATCCAACACGTGCTTTTGAGAAGGTGATTATTCTATGTCACTGGGGCAGGTGTCTTTTCCTGTGAAGATTTCTGCTGTCATTAAGGAATAATGTCCTAAAGGGGGTTTGTATTTTTAGCAGCTGTGATTTATGTCCTGTGGGCTCTGTCTTTAAACCATGCCTCAAAGAGGGATAGGTTATTTTACAGAGAAACCCATAAAGTAATATATGCTTCAGGTCTGACTTGCTTTAAAGCTCTGCATTAATTCTTGAGAACTGAGGTCAGCCTGCTTGTGCTGAGATCTGCACAATGACATTTCCATGCTGTGGCTCATTTCATGCTGATGTGAGAAGCAGGAAGTAATATTTACCATATGAAGGTACATAGTGCTATTAATAATAACAACTAATAAATATTAATGCAGTGCATTCTCAATTATTCTTTTTATCCTTAAGTTTTAAAATATTGACAGAATTCTCCCAGTTTTACAGAAAAGGCAATAGGGTTGAATTCAATTGTAGGAATCATCCTGATGCAGACAGAAACCCTTGGTCACAACTTGGTGGCAGGCTGCTATATGGCTTTGGACTTCTTGCTTTTTTGCTACGAAGGCATGCTCTTGAGCTGGAAAGACATTTGCTCTGCTCACCTTCAACACAGGTATGGGTGGGAAACCACTGCAAAGAAAACTGCCTGTTGGGCTTCCCCCCACCCCTCTTCTCTAAGTAGAAGTGAAGATCAAACAGAATGAAGAGAAGGTATCTTTTGACTATGCTTAGCAAATGTTGGTTTAGAGAGAGCCTCAGTCCAGTCTCAGGCTGTCAGCGTGCTTTTCAATGGCCTTACACCGGTAGTTATGATTCAACAGATAGAATTTGGTTCATTAAGAATTTAAGACAATCATGCTGCATCTGTGAAGTGTGAGACACATATCGAGAAATATAAGAATGCGGTAATTTTTTTTCACATGCAACTATGGAGAAATGCTTTGATTTTAGAGAATTGCTTTATAAATGAAATTATAAGAGGCATTTAAACGTCAAGCATCCTTGTTCATTCAACAAAATATTTATAAGTACAATGTTAAAGCAGCTATGCATCTCTGGCAGAGACTGGACTTAGTGTTTAACAGGGAAAAGGACTAAAACAGTGAGAAAAGGTTGTTTTCAATGAATTACTTTGAATTTCTCTTACATGACCTTTTAAAGGTTTGCGAATTGCTACAGCAATTTGCTAGGTATTAAAGGGAACAAATGAACAGGGCCGTCTTTTTGCAAGACAAAGAAACAAATGTTTTAAGATTTTCAGATTGCTTCAACAATAGCTTGATGAAGATGGACATTATAACAAATGAAATATTTAACTAGAGTGACCCTTACTGAAGTGATGTCAAGGGTAATAAGTAATACAATAGTCACATTGTATGCAATCACTCCTTTGTAAACTACTGAGGCACAATTATTTTAAGTAAATTGAAATGTCTAATAGGGACAATGCTGTTTTTCTTTAGATAAAATAATATATCAAATTCTTATATAATCTTTTAAATGTTGCAGACTTTTAACATCAAAACTCTTTGTTTAATTCTTTCTAGCTAATATCTTAGTTCAGAAATTTTCTTATGGGACAAGTATTTACCAGTTTGAGCTCAAATGACAAAGAGTAGTTATCCAGTTAAGTTGATTTTCCTATTGAAAAGATTAAAGAGGTTTCATTTTTCGAATGGCACTCTTGAGACTTGACTGAAGTGTTTGTCATTTGGAGTAGTTGCAAAATTGTTATAAGAAATGTAATTCAAGAAAGAGCTTCTAAATTACCCAAACATTGGGGAAACAGTTTTGGGTCCTGAGTCATTGCTGTTCATGCAGACTGCAAATATTGTGCCCCTTTTTTGGAGTGGCACTATGGTCTTCTGCATGGCTCGTGGTTCTACTTCCATCTCCAGGGATGTGTCAGGACAAAGGTCAGGAAGATGCCACGTGAGTCTTCAGTGCAATCAGAGCTTGCTGTGAGAGTCACTGAGATGATGCTAGTGTTATTCCCTCCCCCCCTGCCCCCCCATTTCTTTTCTTCATGGGCTGCACTGTCTATCTGTAGGCTCATTGGGACAGGGATTTGCAGGAGCTAAGCATAAACACCTCTTCTGTCAGAAAGTCGGGGCTTTCCTTTATATGTCTAGGCTCCCAACACTTTTGTCTTTGGTGGAACCACAGGTGAGGGGCTAGATTATTGTGTTTCTGCCTTTGGAAGGTTTTTCTCCTTTTTATCAAACATGCACAGAAATGTTGGAGGAAGCGCCACGTGGTATCAGGGCTACTGGTTCTCCTAGCTCATTGCCAGGGGCATAACACAGAACTGGTGCAGATGCATCAAGGAAGATGCCCAATTACTACTCCATTTTCCCCTTTGGTGGTCAGCGTGGAGTCCTCTTGTACACTCAGTCTAATTTTTAAAATATTGTTCGTTTATTCTAAAGCTTTGCTTGTTGATACTTTGATGCCTTTTTGAATCAAATTATTCAGAAGTGTTTAGCACATATTCAGGAGGGAAACTTGTAGCCATTGTTTTCATACCAGAGGAAGTGGCTAACAGCCACTCCTGTCACCAGCCCTGCAAGTCAGGCACCGATTGATGGTTTGGGATTGGTCCAGTGCCCAGTCCAAATGACTTTAAAATTAACTGAGTGCTCTTCCCATAAATTTCCTGAATTATATCCACAGTGAGTTGGAAAACAGCATTACCTCACAGATGAACTTACCATGAACCAACTCAGCATACTGCCCTGCTCCCTTTGGCAGCAGGAATCAGAACTTTGACCTTTGACTATAAAAGAAAGAAACATCACTGCTTGAGTTTGGAAAAAAAAAAATCTTAGCAACAGCCTCTACAGCATTAGATAGCCTCTTTTGTCAGAGGCCCCATCACCAGTAAAGAGGGGTAGTAACAGTGCATGGAGCAAGCTCTGTTACCACAGTAGAGTACCTTGATGATATTCTGGGGACTCCGTCTGAAGGAAGGACAGTAGCTGTAGCAGAAGAGATTTCCCTTTAAGAATCATGGGGGACGTGTGGACCAGCAGCTATCCCTGAACCTTTGCCCTTGTCTTGTTCATACTTAACAGGACCTTTGTGATTCCTGTTTTCAAGTTGGCAGGAAACATGCACTGAAAACACCGTGCATCAGTTGGAAAATCTCTCCCCTGATGAGTGCTGAGTTGTTAGCTTCTGAGCTTCCAGTATCAGAAGTGAAGTTGCTGCCGAATGACCAAACTCAGTGTGTCCTCTTCTGCTGCGTATAGCCACTGCCCTTGAAAGCTCATGCAGAAAAAGCCAATGGTTTTTAGCTGACACTGATTATGAAGACCAGTGCCTGACCTTGATGAGCGTGACATACTCAGATCCTCTGGTATCTTGATGTGACCCTGAGTTAGCAGGGCTCTGCCTGCCTGAGCCTTGTGATGTCCTAAGTAGTCAGTTTAATCCAAACACCTGAAGCTTGTTCCTTCTCCCAGGTAAAGAATACCATTTTTCCTGTGATATATTCTTTTGAAAACACATTTATGAGCCTGAGTTGAATAACTAAAAACCATTAATATTATCATCAGACAGAGAATTGAGCTACTAAGATCAAAATTGTCAGATAGTAGCGTTATTTGATTGAAGGGCACTATATGCTGCAAGGTTCTGAGTTTTCCCAAAGAAGCTGAAAACATGTCAGATGTCAGCCTGGATCTTTACTTGTCCAGCTGGAAGTCCTAGGCCTATGTTACCAAAGCTTTTGCAAGCTTTTCTTACAAGCATGTTAAACCCTAGTGCTGTCATATTTTATATGGCAACAATTATGTCTTTGCCTCTGATGTTCTGGATAATATTTAGCTTTGTTATTATTACTTGCTACTGTTCTTCTGGGAGCACTAGTTTGCATTTAATTATGGATCACTTGCAAATAACCTTTATGGCTCTGATTCAAGCAAACATTTCTAGCAGGTGTGTAATTTTAAAGCAAGCAAATGAGCCCATTTAAGTCACTGTAGCTCAGATCCTCAGTGACATTTAGTGCCTAGCACTCACAGATTTCTTGAACCTAAGGTCTGAAAAATGCCTGCATGCAGGTTGGAACTGTGCATGCTATTCCTTCGAAAATGTGCGTCCATGATCTAATTAGTAGGTGTGACACTGAGGCCCAAAATTGCCAAGCATGTTATATCTTAAGTCAACTCCTTAAATGAGACTGGAGCTGCACCTGCCTACCTGGTAACATAATATAGGACTCTAGGACTTTGAGATTTTTTGTTAGGAACAACTACACTTTTTGTCATTACATTCGGATCTCCTATCCTGCATACTTTACTTCTCTTGGCTTGATAAAAGTTATGGTAAGAAGCACGTTGTGGAGCAGAATATAACAGGAACATTCAGAATATTGTATAATTTAATTGGCTGGTTGGAAATGCATAATAAAATACAGGGTGTTTGAGTTATTCGTTAGCTGCCTATGTAATTACTTCTGTTTAATATTTAATTGTGTTGATCTTTCTGTCTTGTCTTTGTTCCACACAGAAAATAGATCCCTCTTTTTGTCTATTCACAGTCATTGGGCTACCGGGTAGAGGGCTTTGTAGCTAATCTTTCTGATTGTTCAAATGTCACCATAAAATATTTAGCATCTTGATAACTCTAAAGCTATCACAACAGATTGGATGGTAACAATTAAAATTATGCTAACATCACTAAAACAGATATAACAGAGTGATGCTTGTTAAGCACTTAATGATCCCTTTCTCCAAGGAATTCCATTTCAATTTCTTTATGCTGCCTGATTGCCTCACTGCATCCTGCAGGTTTTGTGCACTACCGCTCCGTGTAATACATATTCAAACCTTTCTCTGCAGCTCTCATCATGCCAATCAAGGATGCAAATGGCGGTCTGTATGACTGTGTGATCAGAATCTCTTGCTTGTTTGCAAGCCTGTAAATAATGGAGTGAATAAGAATCTGATGTGTAACAGTATAAAAGTAATCAGACCTAGTATCTGGCTTCTAGTAAACATCAGTATGGCCCTGATCCAACTGCTACTGTAATCAATGTGAGGCTTTTATTGACTTTAATGGGAGTAGAATTAGCTTTGTCTGTGGTTTGAAAATTCAGCTGCAGATATTGGGGCTGATCCTTAGCTGGTGTAACCTGGCTTTGTACTCCTGGCAGTCAGACAGCCATTCTGACTTATTCTGCTGGGGATGTGGCAAGCAGTACCATATCCTGAACTCCTGCTCTAGTCCTGCATGCTCTTTGGCAGTGCTTTCTATTTAGGGGGCAGCTCTGGGTTTTGCTTCATTCAGCTATTCACTTAGGAGCTTCAATTGCTCTGTGAACAGTGTTTAAAATGTATAATTATCATTGGAAAAATGTTTCACTTGAAAGGGATTCTAATAATCATTATTTTGAACTTTAGTAGTTCGACATTTTCATAGTTTATAAAAGAACAATATCTTTTATTTTGGCTTCAAGGAAAAAATGAACTTAATTAACAAGAATAAAAATAAACTAAGTTTATAGAAAATGCAGTTCTTACAAATTTTCAGACCTTTGCCTGAAAATGTTGATATAAAATATTATAAAGGTTTGATGACGTGTCCCTGCTTTGGGGTTTTCTCAGGATGAATGTGTAGAGAAGACAGTAACTGTATGTGGATGGAAGGCTTTTTGAGTATAATTTTGGGGATTTTTTGTATTTTGAACCACTCTTAAAGCTGGGATATACTTCCTGTTTCTTTAGTACTACAACGAATATAAAGACCCTGTAAATTTCTTTGAGCTGAGACTTATTCTGGATGCTCTGCTTTGAAAGGATATAGAAAGTATATCCTTTAGGAAGTCTTCTGGCCAGCTGAGCTCTCCAAGGGCAGACTTTGAAAGCATGCTAGATTGATGTTCCTGAGCCAGCTCCAAGAATGTGTGGCAGTGTGTGGCAGCAACTGTACCTGCCCTGAAAATCAGGGAGGCAAATGTGTACCTATGTCTTGGCAGCAACTGTACCTGCCCTGAAAATCAGGGAGGCAAATGTGTACCTATGTCTAGGTTGTATGTTTGTTTACAGGCTTACTCCACAGCAGTGGAAATCAGCATAGTGTTTTTTAAGTAAAATGGTCGTGCAGATTTATGCTAGCTGAAAATCTGGGTCTCCAGATCGTTATGTACACACAGACATGACTTTTTTTTTTTTTTAATTAACCTGATATTTCCAACAAAGACAGTGGAAGTAGGTTGGACACGGTTATTTCAGTGGGAAATCCCCCCTGCATATAGGGAAGTACTTGGCTGAGTTGGGAAGCAGGATACAATGACCTTGTCATCTCAGCACACTGGGTAGTGGCAGTGCCTTGGCTTGGCTCTCAGCACATGGGTCCTTTGCCCAGTCTAGGGTAGGATTCAGCTGGATAAGAGCCTGGACAGGTGAACTTCTGGTGCATAGAGACATCTGTCATGGCATGCTCTGGATCCCATACACCTCCTGTGCATCCTGTTATTTTTTTTACCCGCTCCCAGCTGATCTGTTTGCCTCTATTTGGGACAGAGCAATTGAGGTTAGAGTGCACTTATGGGCCATACTGTGCCCATGGCAGACCTGGTACAGACTTGTTTAGATGTGATGCTTCAGATCTTTAAGATTCATGTGAGAAATCCTCCTTCAATCTGGCCATTGAATGTTGCTATAAATAAGTTGTCCGTTGCTCCAGTTTTCAATGTGAAAGCTTGTTTGTATGGCACTACTGTTTGTTTCTGCTTTCCAGACATAAGCTGGGAAATGAGAGGCTCTTCCGGGCTTTACAGGAGACTTCTATATATCTTTTATTCTGTAAGATCCTGTCTTTGGAGATAAATTCCACAAGGTTAATGATAATAATCCCCTCATAAAGATGGTGTCTGCAACTCTCATTTAGTTGTTTCCTAGGTTCTGTCGTATTTTATTTATAGTAAATTAAAGCAAGAAGGTAAAGTCTGTTTGTTTGTTTTAGTTTTGTTTTGTTTTTCTACTTTCCTATGTTTTGTATTCATAGGCTTGAAAACCTGCCCTCCATCCCCTTTCTATGTTTGTTCAATATCTAACCATGCAGCAACAAACATGGATGTGCACTGACTCATCTTTCTGCAATGGCAGGCTCATCTCGAGCATTTGACTGCAAAATATTTCGCTTTTTTTTTTTTTTTGATTACTTTGGAATTGCCCCTTTTCTCTTATTTCTAAAGATTTTAGTTCGTGTTGATATTTGATGAAACTAAGAAATATTGCCAAACTCAGTCAAAACACAGAGGAGTGAAGAAGCCTAGAGAACAGTCATCAAAGAGAAAGAGTACAGCCAGACAGACCTGCAGAGGAAGTAAGGTGATAGAGGTACATTACTTTATTTCAACTAAACATCTGTGTATTCTCGCCCTCACATGCTCTGTTACTGTGCAAGGGATTAGAAGGATTTCTTCAGTGATGCTCTTCACCTTTGTTCTTTAGGATTTGGACTTATAAATTCTTTGAAAGCAATTTTAACTTTTCACATAGAAATTTCATACAGCCTTCTCAATATTAGGGAAAAAGTGAAGAGAATTTGCTTTGCAATGTTAACTTTAAACTCCTAAATTCTGTAAAGCATCTAGAACCATCTATCGTTAACACATATGGAGCTTCCACCTGCTTATTTCCTCATATTCCACATTAGATTTTTACCAGCCAGATACTCTGTTAGCTCCTTTCTGTTTCCTGGGGAAGAGCTGATTCTCTTTCCCATCAGCTCCCAGTGTCTGTAGGTCTTTAATCTCCTCATGGGTCTCTGCTTAGTTCCTCTCTATGACCTGGTCATTTTGCTATTATTCTGTCACTGTTAAAGTTCAGGCCACAAAGACTTTGCTCTTGTTGTCTTCATGTGCAATTAGTACAGATTGTGTGGTAGATGTAAATCCTACTGCTTCTAAGGGCATTTGGAGCCTGGCCATTGAGTTCAGTGGGGTTAGCGTTTGGGCACATTAGAGACTTTCAGTGCAGCATAGCTTGCAAGTAATTTAGAATATTAGATGGAATCATATTGATGATTATTATTAACAAACATGTCATGATTAAGCCCTCAGGAGCCTTTAAGAAGCTGTTTTTACTCAACTATTCCTGGTGTGTTGAGATTAAACTTCCTGTCAAGCTGGACATGTGTACGCTTCCAGGCGTGAGCTGACCTCTCCAGTAGCTGTAATTAGAAAAAAACTTCAAATTTATACTAGTAGTTTTTACATGGTAAGCACATACGCACAATCCACGTAAAGAAGAAAAAATAGTCTTCTCAAATACAACTACATCTCCAGCTGTCTTCACAATACTCTGCAGTGTCTGTAAGAGCCTTAAAATAACTGCAAGCTTATAAATTTACTTTTTTTTTTTTTTTCAGTTATTAAATGTGCTTTACTCATTCCAGCCTGTTGCTGTGGAGATAGGTACAATATAAGAACCTTGGCAGTATGACAGGCAATTAAAATACCAAGATGTTTAGCCATGTATGAGTATTTTCACACAGTGAAACCTCTAAGCTTAGCCCGCTTCTGACATTGTTAGTTATTGAATCAATTGCATGAGATGAGGTTGACAGGTGTAATTATATATTTCTATGGTGATTATGTATGGCCTGTCATAGAGACCAAAATGCTTGTAACTTTGCACTCACTTAATAGTCATTTATTGAATGAAATATTGAAGTTGGCATGCCGTTTACAAGGGAAGGAAACGTAAAACAAAACAGAAGTCCATTTTGAAATATAATTGATTCATTAAAACATTGACCATTTCTTGCTTTCAGTATACTGAAATATTTCTTTTCCTGTTTCCTATAGATCTACCGGTTATTTAAGCATACGCTTGCACCTGACTTTAACAAAATAATAGAACTCATGCAGTAATTTAATGGGAACCTGGGTTGGGTCTGTAGCTGCCATATACAGGGAGAAGCTATGGAACTCTACAGAACCAGCTGAAAATGGGTATATTTTTAAAAATCTGGTTTACTTGTTAAAAGGATCTTTTAAATCTTCTAAAATAAACTTATCCATATACATATTTCTGTACAGTCTCAGTTTTCTTTGTAATAATATTTCTTCAATGTGCCTAAAATTATACAAGTATTATTAGAATACATTGAGGTGAGACATGAGCTGTTGCTGATACTCCTTATTCACTATCTAGATATAAATTTCTGTATGTTGTGACAATCTATAGTAATAATATTACTATGTTATTTCCTGTATAGTTCTTTATTCTGGCCCTTTGTGCCACCCTGATGATATGAATGAAAAGTCTCTACTCCTCAAAGCAAGAGAAGACAGAAAGAGAAAAGAAAGTAAACATTGATTTCAACTTATTGAGAGATCCTCTAATCTGGCTGAATTCAAGTAAGCAATCTGACTCATTTTCCTTAGTCATCTCTCTGCAGTACAGCTGTTACTTTATTCATAGCAGTTTTTGTATTTGAAATACGTGATTTATTTATTTATTTTTTTAAGTATAGAGGAACGTTTTCCAGTCACTGCCTTAACAAGAAGAGCCCATGGTCTTCTGTGAAAAAAGGTGAATCCAGATTTTGGATTAGTAACATCTTCTGTATGGTTTTAAAGAGCAGACTGTCAGCATTTTTGACAATAGAAGTAGGTATGAGAAGAGCTTCATTTTCAAGATGAGAATCTCATTTTCCTCATTATTGCTGGTGACTTCTGGTGTGGATTTAGTTGAATGATGAATATTCAGAATATTCAAGCTCCATAAAGTGGATGCAAATCTAGAATTGGAAAGTTTCATCACAGAGTTTAGAAGAATTTGTTTCCACAATTTCATTTGCGCAGGGCACACTGGTAATAAGTTTTCCAGTAGGAAGTATTTGGGTTAATATCTGGCTTTCTAATCCTGTGCTTGGAAGGACAGCTTTTGTTGCTAATCCAGAAAACTTCCCAAGTATTCAGTAAAATGCATGGTATCACTCCCCAAAATATTCTAAATAATGTGATGTCTGATGAATTGCATCCTTCTTTATAGCTAAGCTTGAGACTGGGGGCTTCTTTCACTCTTGCAACTGAAACTGTATTCGAGTAGCATACCAAACGTGCAGAGTATTTGATATTTGAAGGGACTTCTGGAGGTGATCTAGTCCAACCCTCCTGCTTAAAGGAGGGTAAATTGGAGCAGGTTGCTCAGGGCCATGTCCAATGAAGTTTTTAATACCAACAAGGATGGAGACTCTGCAACTTCTCTAGGTAACCTCTTCCAGCGTTCAATCACATTTAGGTAAAAGGCTTTTTTTGTTGTTGTTGTTTGTTTGTTTAAATGGTATTTCTGTATTTCAGTTTGTGTCCATTGCCTCTTTTCCTTTTACTACACACCACTGGAAAGAGTCTGTCTCTGTTGTGTTTGTTCCCTGTTTCTGTTTATACACATGGATAGAATGCCTCTTGAGCCTTCTCTTCTCCAGGCTGAACAACTCCAGCTCTGTCTCTCATATATCAGATGCTTCAATCTCTTAGGCATCTTCTGGGGAGTCTGGAACAAGGCCCATCACTCCAGATGTGTCCTCACCAATGCTGAGCCAGAGGGGAAGGATGTCAAAACAGCAAGGTGGGCTAATGCAGCCCAGGGAGCTGCCTGCATCTTTGCCACTCATGTGCAACCTGGTGGCAACCAGGACTTTATGGTTGGACTTGATGATCTCAAAGGTTTTTTCCAACCTAAATGACTCTATGATTGCATTGTTCCTAATTTCTTTTCAGTGCTAGAACTGCTGCATCTGCAGAGCATTGACTGGTGGTTTCAGAGAAGGGGCAAGACTTGGTTTTGGTGTAGGAAAACCTTCACTGTGATGAATCCCATCCCTAGATGTATCTTATCTAAGAGAGCTGGATGTTGTGGGCGACTGACCATTGTTCAACATACCCTAAGGGTAGTGTGTGACCTATGTAGTCATTGGTTCAAAGCCTTTTCATAGGAAAAGATGCTGGGCCTTGTTATTGTTAATTTTTGAGTGATAGTTCTTTACTGTTCATGTAATTAAAGTTAAGTAACACTTCTGTTGAAAGTATGTAGCGAAAAAATACCTACTTTATACATCATTGAGAGATCTATTAATCAGTTAAGGTATTGCAGGTCTGTACAAGACTCGTGTTGAGGAGCCTTTGCTTAGGGTATTAATGAAGTTGGGATGGTCGTAGCAATGGGATTTTATGAACACTTTGAAACTGGAAACCGACTGCGCTGGTTGTGCTAAATCAGAGTGCAGCTACAGTGCCTTAATTTCTAGCCCATGAGCACTTGCAAATCTTAGAATCTTTTTTGTCTCCCCCAGTTTCACAAGGCAGCACTCATCACAAACGAGCCCCTCTTACCCATACACCAGAGGATGGCCATGCTGCTCTTTTCCTTTCAGATCTTGTCCTCTTGATAGAAGTTCTTCTAAACAATGGGAGGAAATGGGATTACTGGGAGGAGTTGGCGTGTTTTGCAATTTGCAAGTTGTCTGTGTGTTTCTTCTCATTGCCTTACCCTCCTGGCCACCCTGGTAGCTCAATTTCTGTTGTTCTGTTGTTGTTCTGTTGTTCTGTTCTGTTGTTGTTGTTGCTTTTTTTTTTTTTTTTTTCCAAGGGCTTATTGCCCCTGAAGCTGTTGTTTCAACTTCCACTGTTGTCTCAACACTGCAGTGCCCAGGAGTTCCAGAATCTTTGTCTCGAGTTAACCAGTGTTACAAATGGATGAGCAAATAACTATTTTGGATCAGTATAAAGACAACCACATGGCTGACTTCTTGAACAGCAGTTGCAGGAAGCTTACAATACCTGGAAACAATTGCAATGAGCTTTCCTTTGCATGGAGACTCCCCCCATACACACACCTTTGCCCTACTCTGCCTCATCTAAACTCTCTGAAATTTGAATCTTGTGATTTCTATTTTCAAATTACATTCTGAGAATTTAACATATAATTGGCTACACTTATCCATGATTAAATTCAATGAACTTAAAATAGGACTGAATATAGTCTGATATGTCATGCTTCTCATGAATTTCCCTAACAAAAGTACTCTGCAAATCTGGGAAAAGAGATTCCATCATGATTAGTCTAGCTTTGTCTTTTACTCACAGGACTTGCTTACAGGAACCACTACAGTCATACCTATCTGACACAGAGCTACTATATGAGTTCATGCATTGTTTCAAAAGATCTGTGCTCTGTACACAGGAATTGCAAACATGAAGCAGTTTTCTTTAAAAATCAAGAACTGCATTGATTTTTGCATCTTAGTGATAAGCATAACGTTATCAGTTAAAGAAAGGGGTGGAATTCAGTAAACATTCACTAAAGGCATTGTGTTGAGAAGTGGTAATGCAACAGATGCTGTTTGGAATTACAAGTGTGTGCAAGCCCTTGACAGGGTGGAATTGCTCATCTTTTGGACAGAGATGAGTGCGGCTCAACTGGAAGCTAAGGGGCTGATAAATACCAATGCCGTAAGGCAGATATGAAAATATATAATAGAGAGGAACTAAAGTGGTCAGGTGGAGAAGGAAGGGTGCATTTGACAGAGTTTTCTGAATCTAGCCATTGTTCTTCCTGCTTGTTTCACTTATTCCAGCAATTTGCTTCCTTGTTATTACGGCAAACCACTTCCCGTGAGCAGCATAGGTCTCTCTTCCCAGAGGGACTGCACACCTCGTTTCCAAAGAGGGGGCAATGCGTTTCCCTCCTATGCAGCTTGAAGAACCCTGTGGATAGACCTAAAACCAATCAAGCTCTAAGTGAAGGACAGGAAATAGAGCAAAAACTTTCACAGGCCAGTCAGGACTGCACATCCAATTATTGTCATCGCAAAAGGTCAGCTCAGAAGCAGCCGTGAAATGTAACTGGGGTAGGATACAAGCAAAAGGGAGAATTTGCTTTTCCCATTTACACTTATTCTTTTTTTTTGGTATAATATTTATTTCTAATTTAAACAATTCCTTGTGTTTTGTTCCAGTCTTGACCACATGGCTCCTGTAGCTCCCGTAATTCTCATTGCTGATGTTCTAACGTGATGTAGCCATAAACTGAATCTTTTTTTTTCAATGTACCTTTTAAAATCGGTTTAAAGGATAAAGTTTTGAATGCTGTTGCTTATTTCCACCCTCAACTTGACAATAGAAAGCAAGTTTGCTTATTTAATATTTGCTTTGATTTGGTAATTATTCATTGCTCTTAATTATTTTTTACCATTTCCACATGAGTGATCAGGAAATGAACTGCTGTCTCACACTTTCAGCAAGTTAAAAAGAGCCTAACTATGGTATTTCCTTATTGACTTTTTACTTGCCCCTGTGCAGAATGTTTTAAGATGTTGCTTCTCTTGAGTCGCCCACCTCACAGCTTGAGTAATGCCACAGCTTTTAAAAATGTTTCCCTTCTGACTTGCTGAGGTGATGAAGACAAGTAAAGTCATTCAGCATAAAAGGTATACATGAACAAAACATGAATTGAAGGTGCAGGTCAAGTTACAATCTAAGCAAGAAAAATATTAGAACCAGTTTTGGGGACTGAGGAGACCAGTCCTGTGATACAGATTTGCAATGAGAAATAATGCCATTCTGGGATCCTGTATGAATTTTTTTGCTGAGCAAATCCTCTTTAGAAAATAAAAATAAATGACTTTCTCTGCCCATTTTTTGCTGATGTTTTTCTTTCATCTTTTCACTCCTTTTCAATTCAGTAATGATTGTAAATCACTCCTTGCCACAGAAAATGTTGTTTTCAACAAGCAGTGATTTAATTCTTGTAATCTTATTTATTAGGTTTATTCAATAAGTGCCCAACCTATGCTCTAAATGTCATTTGAAAATATGCTAATAAACAGACCTTGATTGCTTTTTGATTGAATTGCAGATAAGCCACTGATGACATAAATATCATCAAGTTAATCAACCCAATGGAGGTGCTTCCAGTGCAGCCACAAAGCTTCAGAGTTGTGTTTTTTTTCTTTCCTTTTTTTTTTTTTTTCCGAGATGAAGGAGGAGACCAAGATTAGCAGATGGTGGCCTTCTCTGCACTCCAGCAAACCTAGGATTTCCAGGCTTTAACACGGTGGTTGGTTTCACTGCAGTTATTTGGCTGATATTATGAGTGTGTTGTGAAGGAGGTCTGTTTGTGCAAATAGAAAGGTTTGCCAGTGCTGGACCAGAAATTGCTAGGTCTGGTTTAATTTGTGATGCTGAGTGAAGAAAAAATGGGTATTCGGATAATTTCACTTGGTGTGCATTCTACATGTTTTTAGGCCTGAATCCTGGTTTCTTCTGAAGTCTGTAGGCATTTTGTCTTTAAGGATCAGGATTTGGGCACTGCAAAGCTGAATTAGCCTTCTTGTAACCAGTGATGACTAATTTTACAGCAACTCTACTTGCACCTTATTTTTGGTGTGTTTGAAGAGATTACTAAAGAACTGAATGCAACTATGATACTCCTGGCAGGGCTAGGAAAATGTCTGAGGTAGGAACATTCTGCAAGACCTTTTGCATAGCCAGCTGTAGAGCAACACAGCAAGAGGGAGGATGCAGGAATTCCTGTGCATTATACCAGATGTTTTAAAAGGCTCCTGGGCCTTCTGCAAGGCTCAGGGCAGTATTTTCTATCTGGATGACACAATAGCTACGGACTTCTTCAGAAAGTGACATCTTCTGACCTGCGCTGGAGGTCAAAGCGAATGTAACACAGGCAGACCACATTCCACAAAGGTGATAATTGCCAGTTTTCTCTGCATGGGGTACGCTAATAGGAAAACAACTGCAGTGTTGTGTGGCTTTCGAAATCTTACAGCTCTTGAAAGATTACATCAGCTCTAAGGGAGGAGAAATAAAGTACCTTGCAAGTGTTGCTGCAGGCAGATTGTCTCCTAATAGCCAAACCCAGATGATTTCTCACATTTATTGTATTCTTTAAATCACTTTATTAATGGATGATGTTGCTTATAAAAAATCTGTTTCTAATCAGCTTGGCTTAGTCTAATCAAGAGCTCTAAATAATTTTAAATCAAAGGCAGTCCTTATTTAACTGGTAAACAGCAGAGGGATGAACTCTTGACATCACCCTGTTACATCCTAAGCTTAAGTGAAAAGGCAGCTTACAAACTGGTGGGCTTGGGTCTGAGATGTGAGCAGGCTGGTGCTGTAGCCATGTTCCACTGATAATACCCATTAATCCATCTTTTGAACTGAGACTTTTCTGGTGATGCATCAAACCCTGTGAAATCCTGTAGGTGACATAGTGTCATCCTTGCAATTTGTGCTCTTCAGCAAAGATGACCCTCAGGTAAGCCCAAACTTTTTTAGTTTTAAGGTGGAAGTTTTAGTTGCCTCTTTGACTTGCTGAAAGCTGGAAGTACTGCCTGCCTTCTTCTGAATTAAGGGCTGGTGACTTCAGCTTCAGATAGTTTGGATGTGACAGCAAAAGGCTTATATGTTCTTACAGCTGCCTCGTCTTGCCATTGAGCTGGGGTGTAATTGGACTAGTTTTTCAGCGGTTCAGATGTCAGCTGGGTGTGGGCTGAAGTTCACTGCTATGATTTAGTTCAAAGGTTCTCAGAGCTGGGCTTCTCGGCCTTGTTTAGGTATTGAAGTCAGTGCAGTGATTTTTTAGTGTGCTGTTCCTGCTGCATTCGCAGTTGATTCAAGCACCAGGGAGAACTGTTGGGAGATGCATGGTCTCTGGAGCATCGATTCTGTGTACCCTATGTGGCAAATCTGGAAGGATTTGTTCTAGTGGTTGGGAATAGTATTTCTCAGGGTCAGTGTGATATTTAATCCTGGTCTCAGCTTTTTCTTAGTTGAAAATTAGGAACTTTGAACCCTTTCTATACTGTGTTTTCTTGTTTGACTTGAAAATATTACTGTGGATGAGCTTGAAAAGCCACTTCCTTTTTTTCCTAAAGCAAATAGGATGTCTTAACATACTCTTACGTATGTTAGATGTTAGATCTACATTAGAATTTTCAGATTGAGACTGGCATGATTCTAATCTTCTGCTGTGCTACTCCTGGGGTATCTTCTGCAGATGTGGTGGGGGGAGATCTGGTAACTCCTCCTCCTGCTTGAGGAAGGCAATGAATGGCAGCAAAGGTGCTCATGATCTGCCAGCAGACTCAGAAAGATAACAGTTTGTCAGTTTTTCTTTAGAAGTAGTCTTTCCAGCTGTCACGATTGCAAAGTATTATTTTTTAAGGCAGAAACAGATATCCAAGAGAGAGAAAATACTAGACTATATATATATATGTATGTATATGAAACAAAACAAAAAAACAGAACACAACACAGTTCTGTTTTATATCTGTCCATTTAAAAATGTACTCACAACTTTTAAATTCTTTTGCAACTGAAATCAAGATGCCAGGCGAAGTATAATCCAAGAGGCACCCAGTTCTGGTGCTCCTCCTGGTGGTTACACCCTTCACCTCTTCAATAAAGCTTGGAACAATATGCCATTACATCTCCCAGGATAACATTTTTTTTCTGACCAATTCACAATCACTTCAATTTGCAAACAAATGTCTAAAACTTTAGAGACTTATATAAAAGTCGTGTAAATACAAATTAAATACTTTTCACAGTATTGCTTTTAAGTGCTATACAAGAAATGCTCCCAAAATCCGAAAACAGGATTTAATTTTTAACATTTGTTTCCTCTTTTTAAAAATATTTTCATAGGATGGCTGAAATAATACAGATGGGTGGAGACAATCTGTATATATCACATGCGGCTTAATGTACTTATAGGTTCATTTTGGAGAAGTAATAGCTAAATAAGCTTTGTGCAAAACACATTTGGGATTAGCCACCTGTAATGAAACCGCCTTTTGTACCTCTCAGTGGGGTGACTGCTAGCAGGCATCCTGGGGTCAGGACAGAAATGATGCTACTAATATAGCTGATGTCCCCACCATCCCTTGGGTTAACCCAGCAGTTTGGGCTCCAATCCAGCCGCATGACTGGGTAATTTTGCTTTATCCTAAATCTTGTCTCACCCAAAATGGGCTTGGTGACATAAGCAGAGTAACCAGCAGGGTTTGAACTGTGTTATCCAGTAGTTCGGATGCTGTTCTTGCTGCAGTTGGAGCAGCAGAAGCTGCAGTATGTGACGTGTAAGGTGTTGGGCTGTTTTTCTGAAGAGAAAAGACTTTTTTTTTTCTGAAGAGAATTTCCTTTGAAATGCTGAGGTTTTTGGAAGGATACTGAAATATAGCACTATCTATGTGTGATCAGCAGCTGCAGCAGCTTTGGTACCAAGTTTAGATGAAAACCAGATTCCACTGCACTGATCTGCTACTAGAAATATGAATCGTATCTCTTTCTACCAGTGGCTTTTCATACTCTTTATGGCTCTTCATAATATTATCTTGTTTCACAAAGACCTCGAGATTGTATAAAATGAATGCTTTATGGAATTTGTGGTACAGCTCTTAGGAAATAAAAAGCATACTTATAAAGTCTCCTTTTGCACATGCAAAGTACGTGCCTAGATACAGATGGATGAGCACGTAACATTTGCATGTGTTTTGAACATGCACATGGCACCCAATTAAAGATTAATTATCTGCCTTGAGCATGGTGCAGGGGTATATTTACACTGCATGTTGTGGTGCAGTTCTGTAACTCTAGTTGTTACTGAGTCTGGAGTTCCCTCTGGTCTATTCATTGCTCTGGAAATGAGTCTATACTAATTTAAGTTCTACCAGTATTTTTGTAGGGACTAAGTTTTGCACATCCTCTGCTTCTTTCTGCCCATTTCTGGTCTCTGGATGAAGACTGTGGTGCTTTCTTTTGCCTCTCTGCTGTGACATGGGCAGATGACACAATTTCTTGGATCAGGTTTACACGTAACTATGCTCTAAGTGATCTGGTGGCTTCCACACTGAAAGGTTCTGGTGCTACCTAGACCAGCTAGTTGGTTTTATGCACTCCCGTTGGATCTAGTGGTCCTGTACACTGTCTGTCCATTGCATATGCGTCTCTGACTTGGCTGTGATGTCTCTCTTTATTCTGCATTGATTAGCTGTGGTAACCTTAGAGGTCTCTGTTTCTCGTTTTCTCCCAACTTCTTCAGTGTGATCAGCAACTTTCCATGCAAGATGACCTAAAATAGCATCGTGTGTCCCTGAACTGACTTGCCTGAGTACGGTTTTGGCCCATAATAATATCATAATGTTATGGGCATTGTTGCTGAGATGGTATTTGAGCAACCTGGAAGTATGGACATTCAAAAATGTATTTTGAAGAAATCATGTATAACACAACTATAAAGAGCATTTACAAATAGAAAGCTACTATTGCTTAATTACTTGAGTTGTGGGTGAGTTATTGGGAAAAAAAAGGCATCTTGCCGTGGTACAACACAGTACCACCACTGTGACTGCAGGCAGGGCCATCTTGGGTCTGTGCAATATTCCTGTGCTACAAGTGCGAATTCCAAGAAAACAGATCATTGTGTCAATCAAATGAGAATCTGATTTCGGGAATTTCACTCAACTAATCTGTTAATTTTACTCTGTTATTTTTGTGGCAAGGATTATTTGAAAAATTGTCAGTGGTTTAAGATTCTAAAAGTCTTGCAGCTGGAAGTTGCAGTGGATGAAAACTTTTAAATATATAAAATTTCTGCCTGTTTTTCTAATTGTTTTGTAATCAAACAAATGTAGGAAATCTTCAGGGGTAACTAGAGCTCATCAAGACTCTTTATAGCTCCCTGAAAGCAGAGGTAAAAAATAAAAATCTCTCTTTTAATTTTATATTTTACTTATATTTATTTATTGTAATATTTATATTTATCCTCCATATACAACTGACTTAAGGTATCTCATTTTTAAGAATCAGCATTTTCTTTGGTTTGTTTCTGTTGTAAAAAGAGAAGTAATTTTAAATACCTTCTGAGCCAAAGGTCTTATTTGACTTTGTGACCTGGGTGCAATTTAAAGTGAATTATGATACTTTGTGACTCCTTAGTTTTTGGCGCATAGTCTTTAGATGCTTTCACTCCTGCACCTGTCATCCATTAGGAGACCTCCTTCTGTGATCTTTCATCATTCAGGATATATGATGATTTTCTTAAACACTTCAGCTAATTGGGAATGACTCTTGCTTTAGAATATATGGCAGTATTTGTAAATACCAGACTCTGGGTGAACTTTAAATAAAAGCATGCAATTTGACTGGAATTGTTGATAAATGTAAAGCTGCTGTATACGTAAATGATTAACGTAAGGGCCCTGTTACACATAGGATAGAATAAGCGCACCGTGTTCCTCAAATAAGCTTGCTGGTAACATACGCTGTCGATAGCTCTTTGTTACAAGAGTGAGATTTCTTGGTGTTAGTCTTTGCCCTTCAACATACTGCCTGTATTTACAGAGTGCACTGGTTATAGTATTTTGCAGTTTGGTAGGAAGAGTACCATTTTAATTTAATGCGAACAAGCCCCTCCTAACATAAGACTACAATTGCTGTCTGTACTGATTTAAATAAAGAGATGGAAATAGGTTTGTCTCCTTTAAAATCAATGGAGATATGAGAATACATGAGTCCTAGAGATACTTTTTTGAATGGAGATATCTGCACATGCCTCCTTCTCGTCTTTCTTGTTAGAATCCAAAATAAGTACTTGTTGTTTGCATACTTTCTAATAACCTATTTTGAATTTCCATATTCATATCACAAGAAAGCTATTTCAGAACTGTGAGTTCTGAACCACGTTTGGGAACACAGAAATTAAAAGAAAGGCATAGTTTTGGTTAGAGTACTGATATTTCGTGCAGCATGAGCTCACTCATTGCCCAAAAAACGTGAAGTGGCCAAACACAACATCTGTCATATCTAGGTACAAAATCCTGAGTCAAGCATTGACTTTCATTTTTAAATCCTATGTGGACTTAGGCCAGAGTTTAAATCTCTAATGGGCTGTATTGCTTTGTGTAGGTATGACTTTTTTCAAATACCACAGGACACCAGCATAGCTAAGAATGCCACCATTCCCTGGTAGACTTTCTTGGAGATTTTTATTGTTAGCTGTAATGAATAAGATTGCATGTGTGTGAAAATCTCCTTTAAGATTTTTGAAGGTTCGGGCCAATCTAAAATTAGAATTATTAGCAGGATCGTGTAATCACTAATGGTTATTTTGAAAGTATAAGTCCTATCTTCTAGACACGAATGTAGCAAATTTTTGGAAGGTCATTTCTGACCCAGTAACTATTTTGGTCTAATTTCTGAAAGAGCATTTATGGACTCTTAAGTCCATATATGATTTGACTGATGTACACATCAAACAATTGTGCATGCTAAAAAAAATCCAGAGTTGAATTTTCTTCCTCAGTGAAGTGCTGTTCCTCATTTACTTATTTCAATTATATATTTCTTTAGCTCCCACACACATGGATTTTCCTATGAGAAATCATAAATACACAGAAAACTTCTGACTTTTTATGGGAACAGACATTAACTTGATTATTAATACTACCGAAACATGTAAAATTTTTTTTTTTGATTGTATGAATTAATAAAAATTTCACAAATAAATAACATGTTACTGGCTCAGATGATGACTGAAACCGCAGTGTAAGATATTTTTACTGAAGAAAATAGCTGATAGTACAAAAGAGTTTATTGAGGAAAAATGTTCAACAGGTTATTTGTTGAAAGGGAAGAGTATGGAATTAGGAGGTAAAGGTAGTAAAGTGAAAAAAGCCACTTAAAGCTCACGAGGTCCCAAAGGTAATTGCTGCACTATATCTGATGGCCAGGAGGATTATCTCCTCTGACTTCAGCTATAGTAAAGTACTGGAGGATAAAGTCCTCCAGCAAAAAACATGGTGCCGCTACCAGCAAAGGAGTAAAACCATTTTGTGTGATGACAGTAATGAAGTCCAAATTCATGCAAATTCTACTGCAGTAACAGAAGAAGACTTAAAGGCTCAAGTGATGGGTAATGAGTGATGGATAATGATAAATGTGGTTTTTTTAGCACATGTATTTGTTTGATGTGTGTCTTATTAGGGCGTTGGTTTGGACAGTCGCTTGGCAGCATAGGTAGATATATTACTTGTGCCACAAATGAGATGATATTCAGAGGAAGACACCATCCCAGACAGAAATCCAGGACAAATCAGAATCCTGAAGTCTTGCTGGGACAATCCTGTCATTCCAAGCCTGCTCAGCAAAGCCTGGGTGTCCTGTGAATACAGCCTGGATAGCTTGAGGGTGCTTCCTGTTTACAAGGTAGTAACCTTGTTCTTGGCTAAATAAACACTTCGGCATTTCAGTTTATGTAGCCTGTGTTACAGTTGTTAACAAGAGGCACCCTTGAGCTATATAGTAGCTTTATACTGAGATTTCCCCATATCAGGTCTTTTATTGTTGTTTACAGAGTTCCACAGAGAGGTGGGATGACCTCATTGGTAAGGAGCATAGACCTGTTCTGCCTCAGACCCTTCAAGTGACTTGGGCCCAAATAGCTGAAGGCAGTTTGGTACCTAATTTCATTTTCACAGCCTGAGTGCTCAGTAGACTTAAAACAAGGCGTAAAAATGAGACATGATCTTTCCCTTTTACTTGGACATTACTTCTCCAGCAAGATGGCTGACCAAGTGCTCTTTGTTCTAGAACATGCCAAATACTGCACGAGATAATAGGCATCTAGGCTTGGGACTCAAGGGAAATGGCAAGGTTTGACTGGAAAATAATCAGCTTCCTTTAGAGGAAGCTTACATCATGCAGTTCTCTGTCTAATCAAATCTTGTGTCTTTCTTTTCCTCCTCTTCCCCATTCCCCCTTCCCTGCAACCTCCTTTATTTATTTATTGAAAGTAATTGCTAATAGTTTAAAACAGGTTTTTAGCCAAAATTTTTAAGAGCTGCAAACAGACTTACTGGCAGGTTTTCAGATCTCTTATGGCAATCAAAAGCAGCTGATGCATGTTTTGAAATCTTTTTGCAGACTGCCAGAACTTATGACTCAATTAATAAAACAAATGTGCCTATGAACTGCAGCATAACCCTTTTTACCTTAATAAAGTCCTAAATCTTCAGTGAATCTGTTTCAAGATTTCAGATCTACACGCAGCTAATATTTGCACACATGTGTATGATGGTTTATTGCCTTGCCACACTGCTAATATACCCTTTGCTAAACTTATGACCCTTGCATGCACACGCCCCTTCCAGATGACTGGCAATTTGGAAAACCTCATCAGACACAAGGTTATGTTTCTGTGCCCTGTTACTCAATATAACTTCTGTCTGACTAATTGCCACTTAGGACAGGACAAGCTGCTCCTACTCCTTGCACAGTGCAAACGCTGGTGGCATGGAGGGGTTTTGCCATCTCTGGGCTGCCTCCTGCACAAGACCAGCATCCTTCTCATTTGGCTGCCATGCAGAAGGGAGTGCACCATCCCACCTTCTGTCCCCTGCAGGCTGACAGAGTTACAGGGGACATCTGTCACTGTTTTAAGGTCAGTATGTTTTCTCCCCAGACTTGGAGACTTTTCTGGAGCAGAACGACCACAATATTTTAAGGCACTGTGGGAATATTCCCACCTGTCAACTTCGTGATGTTGCTGAGTTTGGAGCCCCGTCTACAAGCAGTTGCTCTTTAACTAGTGGAGAGATTGGTATCTAACCACGGAGCTGGGCTAATGCTGGCTTTGGTGTCTGTGCAGTGATGGCTGTCACAAGATGTGCCTTGCAGATGTTCAAGAAATAATTCACAGATAATTCACTGGTATTAGCATGTAGTTTTTAACCTATTATCCTGGTTGAAACTACTTTTGCAAATAGGATTCACGTTTGTAGTCAGATTATAAGAATATTTTAATGCTCTATCAGAGAAGTAATCAGAAGTAATTGAAGGAAGAACCTAAATGAGTTGTATTATTGTGACCGAGTTGTTTCACTGCTTTGATTTAAATCTCATTCTTAGCTTCATTTTATGTGTCGATTGAGTAGTGAGTACAGCCTTCATGGGCATACTTTGGCCTGGCAAGGTTGCTTGGCTTTGGCTCAGAGTTAGTTGCCCAAGATGGATTAAAAAAAGAAAAAAAGAAGAAAAAAAAAAATCTCTTGCATCCTCCTGCCATTCTTTTGCTAGGTAAGAAGAGGCTGGGCAGTTTGCCATCGGTACAGGATCTTTCTCCATTGCATCCTTCTTGATGATGGTATTGTTTCAAAGCACTCCCCTGGTCTCTCCTGCTCCTGTCATTTCCTATCTCGCCTGCTTTTGCACTATGGGGCTGCATTCATGCCCTGGCAAGTGACCTGGTGGGAAAAAAAAGAAAGTTTTCTTCCTCAGTTATTGCCCATTCCCCATGACCTCTTCTGGCCAAACCACAAGGGGTGTCCTCAAGAATTGCTGAGGTTGTGGTTGGGTAAGGACAGAGTGAGTATGGTGGTTTCTGGCTGAGGGGAGCACACACCCTCGGGACAGCCTCTGAAAGAGACTTTTTTGGGCTTTCTGAGATGTTTCATGGGAAAGGCAATGAAGGGCAGTTCCATTCCTCTTCCTCCTCAGTTCTTTCCTCCTCCAGGGTCTGGAGTGGGGAAGAGACCTCATGTAGCTCCTTATGGGTCCACTTGTGAGCTTTTAAAAGAAAATGTTGCATGGCTCTGGCTTTCCTGGACTGTGATATTACTTTATTTTCAAGCTTACGTAAGCTTCTAAAAGTGTAACTGGCAGATTAGACAGGACCTAATATGTGTTCACACCCCCCACCACACATGTTCCTTCCCCATCCCCTTCCTTAGTGTTTTTTGAATGAGATGACCAAAATCAGATCAATTTTACAAGACTCTTGAGGTTACAAATATATCAGACTTCAATATGGATTCATAACATAAGTGGTATTTTATAAAATTTGACATTTATTACTTTCTTTAAATTAGGGAAAAAAAAAAAGTTGAGGCAGAGTTAATTTCTGTGCAACTTCTGAACAGAATGTGTCTGCCACATCTCCACTGGGACCTCCGTGGGAATAAGGGACGTTGGGGTGCCACCTTCCCCTGCAAGAGACGGCTACTCCATGCAAACAGCCGTGTGCTATGAGCAATGCTGCCCTCTCGTGCTGACATGGAAGGAGCCCATCGTGCCAGGCCTGCAGCGATTGTGTTCTCCCAGCGCTGCTTGCTGCAGAGGATGGTGTCCAGCTGGACGAAGTTTTGCTGGTGAGGTTGCCATCTCTGTGCACGGTAGTTTTTGCTTTAGCTGCACTGTTATTTTAATGGCAGAAGTGGCCAGAGCAGGATGCTCCAAGATGTTAGAGTTCAGTTCATCCTAGACCCAGACCAAGACTGAAGTGTAAAATGAAAGATCCGCTTTTCAGTTGCATTAAGTCCAATCAGATCTGCCAGCTTTAACTTTCTATAGGTGTCTGCTTGGAAACATGCAGAGCAAGTCACTGCTTTATTTTAACAAGTAGTGGTTTCTAGAGATCCTGAACTTTTCATAAAAGCAAGCTTGCAATAATTTATGTCTGTGGGATTGATAATTATAAAATGAAATGTTAATTTACAAACTAAACAACCACTTAAAGAATCCCCTGAACTCTACGTTAGAGGGGAAAAAAAAAAAAAGTCAGGCTTGATCCATAAGCTGACAATAGTAAGGAAATTCAGACATGAGCAGGGAAGTGTTCCATATGTTCTCCAATACCTAGGCACAACTGGGTGCCTCTTTAATGATGAGCTGAATGCTCCCTGTTGTTCCTAGGTACTGCAGAACATATGGCGTGTTTTCCCCTTTAACTGTGAATTTCCTTGCTTTTGTCAGTAGGTGTCTTAACTCTATTGTATTTTAATTTAGTGTTTTTGCCTCTGAACATAGTCCAAATTTGATCTTAGGCAAATAGGAGAGTAGATACAGCTGTTGATAATCTCATATTTTTCTTGAAACTGTATTTTAATACGTAATCTATATCTATATAGACACACCTTGTAATTGTTAATAAGGGCCCTTTGAGAGTTTAGAAGTCATTTCACTGTGCTCCAAACTTAGCATGGATGATAAATGACCGTTTAGTTGCCAATATAGCACAATATTTCAATTTCCTGCCTTCACAGAGGTATTCCAGAGGTTGAATGGAGTTCATACTCACAGTATGTGTTGTCTAGAACTCTATGATCTCTTGCTGGCAAATGTTAACCAAAACCTTTTCAATTAACTAAACACATTCCTTGTGGAAGTCAGCCAACATAATGCTGGACAAATAGAATTCCAGCAATATTTTGCAAAAACCTCCCCCTGCTCCTGATTCTAGGTGAGTGTAGCCAGAGTGAGTTTATTAACTGACCTGTAAGCTATGTGATTGATAAAAGAGTAATGTAACATTGAACTGAATTTTGCTTTACAATGGTGATATAACTACAGTGCAGTTTCCTTCTGTTCTGCTGGAATCATGATTTACGTGGAGCAAACCTGAAGAAAGTTTGGCTTTCAATCAGCAGAGCAGAGATCAGACTAAAAAAACACAGGATACTGAAATATAAGCTTTAACCAGACTGGATCAGAGTCTGAGGTTTTGTTCTGGTCACATTTTTGCAATATCCATATAGGGGATAGCTACTTTAGTAGCTTTGCTGTTGGTTGATGGAACTAGAGGGAATAAAGTGGACAGCAGAATACCTGTTGCATTAGGAAAAGTGGGAGAAAAATTCTCCTAGAATGTTTAAAATAAAAGACATGGCCTCTGCCACTGGGATTTTCTAAGAATAGTCTTGGAGGAGTGTATTTTGGATAGATAAGTCTGCATACCTGGCTTGCACATGTGCTCTTGTATGTTGTTGACTGCTCATGGAGACAAGTGACTAGGATGAAAAGACCTTTTGTCTGATCAGTTACAGCCATTTTTGTGCTCAATATTTGAGTGCAGTGATAACCAGGAATATTTATAAAAGACAGCTTGGTCTAGGGGTACAGACAGAACTCCAAATTCTCTTCATTTACACCCTTATTAAATTCATTTGCATCAATAGGAATAAGTCTGAATAAGGCCCCTCTCTCTGAATTCTCTCACTGAACATTTAACAGCTGGAACAAAGCATGAGGATATCAAATAGCAGCTACTGAGGGAGATCGTGCCTTTCCCTCCCAAAAAAACTACTGGTTACTTCTGCTCTGACTTTTAGTGTCATAACCTGGGCCTACACGGCTCCAGGACTCAGAATTTGATGGTTGATCTGTCCTAACCGAGAAATGAAGAGACAAGCACTGCTTTGGACAAGAAATTAGAACAGGAATGGCACAGGGTTCCAAGAAAAAAATGTATTGCACCTGGCTTTAGGAATCACTTTGGGAAGTCAGCAGAGCCCAGCTGGAAAGGCAACCCTGAGCTACCTGCAGAGGATTGCCAGGCAGTCAGGCTTGCTGTCCTCAACACAAATTTCTCTCTGTGCCTTTATACTAAAACACATTGTCACTGTCCATTGATGTGTAGTGTGGTTCTCTGTCTGTGTGTCCACGTGCATGTACACAGGAATAGTTTCTATGGGAGGCAGCTAGCTGCCACTATGTACTCCACTGCTTCCTTTTTTGTTTCTCTGAGGGCATGTTCTTATTGAAAAGCAGAAACCACCACAAAAATTAGCCATATGGCTGCAGCTGGACACACTGTGAATCAGTCCTTTCGAGTGTGCAAAAATCAATGGGGGGGGGGGTAGGGAATAGCCTTTTTTGCCCATGGAAAGATAATTTGCCTATTTTCAGTTGGAGTCTGTATAAGACACTCTAATGAGCCATGGCCTCCTCCAATTCTGTGACTGGGTCAGCAAATATATTGGCATAAGAGAACTACCTAGAACACACTGGGTTTTCATTGTAGTATCCCTGTTCCTGTTCTCTCTCTCTCTTTTTGAAAGAGCCTTGTTGTATAGCTCAAAAATGGAGGAGAAAAAAAAAAAAAGTTTGCTCATTGCTTTGCCACAGTGCAGCTGGCTCCCAATCTAGCTGTGTCTTTAAAGGAGTACAGACACAGTAATCCACTAAATACTGTGTGCTCTCTTTGAATAATGCAGTGGATAATTACTTTAAAGACCACGCAAATGACTAAAGCTCAAACAAGTGTGTTTTGTGCTGCATGTTAGGTGCAGCTGGGACTAGGTTATTGTGCTGGAGCCTGATGAAATTGAAGTGAGGAAGACTCTACTTCATCTGGCTCGTTTAGGAGAAGCGATGCCTCATGCTGTTCGTGGTCTGGAAGTGTCATGAGACGCTCTCAGGGACTGCAGGTCTCCTCATATTTTCAGAAGTCACTCTGCAGGAGACACCAAGAGGCTCTTGGTGCAGTGTGCGGGAGATAAGGAAGACTATCTCCGTGCAGTGGCTTTGTTGCTTTCCATCCTGGCTCAATGTAAAGTCATACCTTGTGATCAGCAACCAGATGCACCATTCTGTGGAGCAGTTGCCCATTCCAACTGGGTCTGGGGATCCCTTGGGATTTATTTATTTATTTATTTTCCATTCTTTTTTTTTTTTTCATCCCTTCTATTTCCTCCAGACTCCGTCCTCTCTACCTCACCCTAGGCAACTTGTATCCCTATGGAGTGCTCCACACTAATGAGAAATAGCTTACTTTCTCTGCAATCAACTTTTACAATGTTATTGCCAATCAAAATGTTCTGGTATCCATTTTTCCAGTACACCCCTCCCCCCTTTTTTTTTCTTTTTTCTTATGTTCTCTTTAATTCTCCCTTTAGCCTATCTCACTTCATAGTCACCACAACTTTTAAAAACATGTCTGCATGATGGGGAGAAGCTTTCATTGGTTGCATTCCTTCTCTTAAGGTGGGTTTTCACTTCTTTTTGAATGCTACCTGTTTGGCTTAAATAACCCCTTGAACCTTGCTGTTTTCCCATGCTAATTTTATTTTTCTTGCCTTCCGTGTTTCTTTGAAAGGCTACACATTCCTTCTGGGACTCTATTATGGTTGCTTAAGTAGCCTCCATGCTGAGTTGAAGGATTTTAATTTCCTCACTTCTGACTTCAGGGCCTTTTTGACTAGCTTCCTCATTTTTTTTTTTAAATCCCCTTTCTAAAGCTTAATGTCACAGTGCTAGGTTTTGTTGCATTCCCTCCCACAAGGACACTGAACTTAATTACACTATGCCCCTTTGTACTTAGTGATTCAGCTATACTTAGTTCTTCAACTCACTTTTGCATATCATTTTCACTGCCAGAGTACCTTTTTTTTTTTTTTTTTTAAGCAAGAAAAATAGCTTTCAACCATTATCTCGGTTTATAATCCAAATGGGACATTTCTGCAAAGAGCTCTACAGCCCAATGAATGTTGTCTTCTTCCAGTGTACTTCTCCAAAACTACATTACCTTGTCATAGCCAACATTGTGGTGGGAAAGCTGATACTGCAGGTAGAAAGTTTGTAGGCTTGGTTTGGCAAAGACCAAGGACTAGAATTACTAGGTAAAATGGCCAGGGAGCAGACTGTCTCTTCCACAGTTCTGTGTCCTAACAGTATATGTGGGATAGGTGGATATCCTTCCCATGGGTCTATTCACTCCTGGAATTAGAAGATCTCCATTTTTTCCATGGGCTTTTTGGAGTTTAAAGCCATTCCCATGACCCTAAGGAAAAGTCTCTTATCGTGGGTATGTTCACACAGTATGAATGTGAGACTTATGTGACTAACACACTTCTTGCTTCTAGTCCTACAGAATCCAGGATGGACAGAGTAACCAATGCAGTGGTCTCCTTCCTGAGATTTGTATCTCAGAATCTGCTCATGGCACCCAGGCATATGTTTATACTGCAATACCAAGGTGGCAGCAAGAACTAATGTTCCAAGGAGCTGAAGCCCAGGACTGAATCACTAAAGATCATCTGTTGTCTCCTGCAGGAAAGACCCTATCATTAGTGGCGTTTCATGTCCCTGTAGCTTTAGATCAGACTCATAGTTCTTTGGCTCTCTCCTTTCTTGTAGGAGATTGATCATTCCTACAGAAATGATAATGATGTCATTTCTCCTCTGATCTATCTCACTGCTATCGTCTGTTGACTTACTCTGCCCAAAGATGTTCTGACAGCCATTGCTTACCATAGAGGTTCCCAGCTATTGCACTGTGATGAGAATCAAATGTGGAAGTGCAGAGGGATGCCCAAGAAAAGAGGCAAACCCAGTGTACTCATTGCTGGCAACCTGTTTATCTTGCCTCTGTTAAAGACCTGCTTGTCTCATTCTCTTCTATCCTGAACAAGAAAGTTATTTCCTTTTGGGTTGTGGTAATACAGATTTTACCTTCTTTCACCAAGAGTAGAAACACCTTGGCTGCTATCATGGGCAGTGTTTTGTTTCCTTTTGTTCAGGGGAAGAAGCTGGCATGGCTCCTTTTGACTGAAAGTTTTGCAAACTTTCCTGACTGTGATAGGTTTCATGATGAAGCTGTGGGAGAAGACAGATTCTGCTTCTTGATGACAAACATTTTAACTGTCTGGATTCCTGTACTGTCTCATCAAAGTGCCTGACTCAGTTTCCCAGAATTCTTCTCAGTGTGTTGTTAACAAAATGGGACAGTCTATCTTGTTTGTGTGCATCTTAACACTGCAGAAAGTATTCACAGCTAAACCTCCTGAACTGCTGATGGAGAACTGAGATCATTTGCTATTTTAGTGAATGTTCCTGAGAAAGGTTAGCCATCCACTTGATTGCAATACAATGATATCCAAACCTTGGTCAAAGCTAGCTTTGCAAATCTTGTTTTGCCCCTTCTTATGAATGACTCAGTTAATTTAATGGAACTTTTCTACTTATTCAGGCTGGAAACTAGTTGCAGTTGCCTCACATGTCAGACACAAGAATGAAAGCCAGCAGCAAGAAATTCAGTGTGTAAGCTGAAAGATCCCACCATAGGTATTTTAGAAGCAATCTTAGGCTGCTGAATTACTTCAGTACAACAATTTTCTACAATTGATAATTAGCATGAAGGAAATTACTCTACCATGTCTTTGAGACATTTTTAAAATTTGCCTTTGGGGACATGGAATATGGTCAGAGGAACCAGGTTGTAATTTAATCTTCTTTTTAAAGAATCTGCTGCCAAAAAGACAATTTCTGCAGCATTTCAAGTGAGGAAAATGGAAATTTAGGGGATGAATTTTAGGAAATAAATGTCTTGTCTTGTAAGTGAATTTTGAAAAGTCCTTTTGCTAAGGCCTTACATTTGCAAGACAATTATTCTCATCATTTGGTATGTGGAAATGAAGAAATCTTCAAAAAAAATTGAAGACAAATGTGGCTTAAAATCACATTCTGGCCCAATTTTCATGCCACTTGTCTACTAGAATGTTCAAGATAGTGGCAAATACTTCCAAAATAGTTCAACACGCTAGACGTTACCTGCTTTTGGAAGGGAAAAAATGCACTTAACAGAGGCAAACCTTTATTTAATTAGCCACAGTGTAAAGGTTTCTTGTATTCCTTTGCAGTTACACGGCCATGAGAGACTGTGGAGTACCTGAAGGGTAACTCCTACTGGGACTAATTCAGTCCAGACAGCTCCAAGTATGTTCATTAAGCTCTGGCTGGGTTTCACACAGGTGGGGAAGGTTAGAAGGCAACAGATAGAGAATGGTTCTGATTGTGTTAAGCATAAAACGCCATCTGTTTCACAAGTAAGAAGGGAACAAAATCTGCACGTCTTGAGGGATACTATCCCGCTGCTAGAAGTCAGTGCTATTTTTTATTTATTTTTTATTTTCTTGCTACATTCTAGCTGCTTTACGCTGAAGCTTGAAAATGTAGAAACCGTAAGCTCATAAATCAGAGGGCTGTTGAAAAGATGCTGAAGTTTAAACTACCACAGGGGCTTTTAGACCTGTAATACATCAGGAAAAGAGGGAATTTTAAATAAGTATTATGGTTGGCATGAGAGAGGAAGAAGATAGAATGAGGTTTAATTCCAAAAGTTTTTAAATGGAAGAGTACAGGCTTAAAAATCAACTCATATAATGGTAGAAAAGTTCTTCCTTGACTACTGTTCTCTTCTCAATTTCAAGTGACCAAGTGAAAAAAGTGGTTTTGGAATGGCACAGTAAATATGACAACATATTAACTACTTTATTGTTGCATTAGATAACTTTCTTAAGGATTGCTGGTGTGAAGAAACATTTCAAGCAAATATATGTGGCTGAATGCTAATGTGTCTGAGCTGCAGATCTGTGTGGATGCTTCGAGCTCAGCTTATGGCTGTATGGAGAAAGAGACAACTTTCCTCCTTGCTCTGCTTGTAGAAAATTCTATGTGGGGAAAAGCCATGGGTAGGATCGCGTAGGAGCAGATAGCAGCAAAGCTGCAAACTTCTGAAATAAAAGGTGCCTTGGAATCTCACAATGAAAGACCGATATTTCTGCAGATTTTGGTGATAATGGTGTGCTTCATTGTCTGCCCACGTGAAGTGCTTCATTATGAATGCAGGGGTTGAACGTCTAAGTCCCATTTTTTGTAATTTTGGCTTGCTATATACAACCCCCAATTTCTCATTAGTGAGGGTCAGTGTAAATAGTCAAGTAAATTGTACTTCTTAACTCTTACAGCTGTATCAAAAGTTCAGTGGGAGTCTCTCCTTTCTCTGTCTCTCCCTCTTGTCGTTTTTTTTTTCTTTTTATTTTGTTTTCTATGTTTTTAATATAGTTCCATTACTTAAACAGGACTAATTTCCTGATGCATTAGCTCAGTAATGGTTTTGCCAGCTCTTTAGCTGTTAAAAGCTGACCTAGTCTTGACTTACACCAATGGGTTATTCACATTAGAAACAGGATTTCCAGGATCTAAGCCAGAACTTGTACACGAGAGAGTAAGAAAAATGTGGACACATCTCCTGTGCCAGGCAGAGCCTTCGTGGAGGTAGAAGTGACTGACACGCAGGCTGGCGTATGTCCCTCTGACAAACAGGTGATGTATAGTGATAGAGAATAATCCCTAAGCAAGCGTTTATTGGTTGCTTTGGCTTTACTTTTCTGAGGAGAAGCATCATCGATATTCACTTCATAACCTTTACAAAAGCCTGTGCTCTTCACCTTTCAACATTTGTCTTGCAAGACTAGCAGATTCAAAGAGATTCAAAGACTTTTTTTTTTTATGTTTAGAGAAGGTTTTTTTTTTTTTTTTTCTGGTCAGTTTAGCTTTCATCCAATGCAAATGACCCCCAGAGAAACTTGTGATATCAGTCTGTCTGGTGTGTGATGTTCAGTAAGCTTTCCTTAAAACAAGAGCTTTTGTATATTTTTGGATCTTTTTCCTCATTTAGTATTGCAGTATTCCAAAAAAAAAAAAAAAAAAAAGGGAAAAAAAAGAGGGTGCTATGGAAAACTTAAGTATTAAACACCTGGAAGCCCAGACAAGGATGGTGAGTGAAACCGTCATGGCCATTCAGGCCCTGACTTTGTATTATGGGGATGTCTTCTTCTCTAATATCATTTCAAAGCTTTGTCATCTTTGGACCATCTTGAAGCAACCCCCTTCATCAACTAGAGTGTTTCTAAAGCCATTGTGACTAAAATTTTTCCTTAAAAATTGTTCTAGCACTCAGGATTTTTTGGGTTACAGAACATTTAAACCATCTGTGATTCTACTCATTGCCTGAACCCTGACTGCCAAAGACTGACCCCCTCTCTTTAACTGTGGCTATTTGCTTAGGATCACTGAAGACGAACCTACTGAGAGCAGGACTGTTATGGTATGTATTACCTGTTGTAAGGGACGCTTGATTTGGGTTGCTTTTGTGTAACAATGATGAGGTGACAGAAGGGGGCAGATCTGCACCTCTGCAGCCCCTGAAAAAGAATTCCTAGGCAGAAGGCTTGTGCTCACTTTTCCAAAATGAGCCCATCTATACTTACATGAAACTAAGGACAAACCTCCTCTCCTTACTGTCCATCCTGGGTACTTTTCACTGGGGTTGAAGGCTCAGGAGGCTGGAGTGAGAGCTGCTTGTGGTTTTGGTTATAGTACTGACCTCTTAATTAACGTGGGATTCCCTATACTCTTAATCACTTCCTATTTTCCTGCACAGACAGACATGTTCTTGGTAGTAGATGTGAATCAAAACATCTCAGTGTCTTCAGAGAAGTAGTATGAAGCTTTCATCATGCTTGAAATGCAGTTAAGGCACGATCTTTTACCATGCTCTAGGGTCTCCAGTCATTTTGCTGAGGCACTGTTCAGCTGTGGCTGTGGTTGCCAGTGGGCATCCCTCTTGTGGGGGGACTAGTGTAGAGGTGAAGGGAGGTGGCTCCAGGCTGTTGGCACAGAGACCACCACATAGGGGGAAAAATGGCAACCCGTCCGAAAAGCCTGGATTACGCCACAAAAAAATTCCAGTCAGTTTTGCAGCAGCTTTAGCCTATAAAAGACCTATTTCTGTGCCCAGTCGAGCAATCGTTTTGTGACCTAACCTTGAGTTTATCACATAGAGTACAAGATATTAAGTTCATTACTTACTATAAGGATTTTGATCAAACGATAATTAGAAGCACTTAAAAGATATTCTGTAGCCTAAAAAAAAAATAAAATCCATCGGTATATAGCATCCAGCCGTGGAACATATGTGTATGCAATAGTATCAATATTGAAAGCCCCTACTGTGATGAGCCATAGCAAAGCATTTTTAGTCAACATACTTCTGGGATCGCTAATGATTAATTAGTGTGTATCATAATGTAAAGCAAATGTCACCCCCGCTACCTGGGGCTGCTGTCATTTGAGAGGGGAAACTATTTCCAGTTGAGCACTGGCTGGAAAACGCAAAAAGCATCACAGCCTGCCATCTCGTGGGCAGAGCCCCGCAGCTCCCACGGGGAGAGGGACGCGTTTTTCTTCGCAGCCGCTTGCCTGGCCTCATACTTGGCACTGCTTGGAAATGGCCGACGGGTCTCACCACAGTGCAAAATGTTTTAACAGGAGAAAATCTTCAATAACAAATGTTTTGTCCCCCTTCCGTCTCTGGAAGGTGGCTGCCCAAAAGGGAACGTCTGCAAAGTTTTAATAATAACTGGGCTGAGGTTTCTCATAGTTGCAGTGCGGAGTTGTGTAAATAAAAAGTAAGAATTAGGTGCCTAGGAACCATATTATTTACTGATGATTTCTCCCGTAACTCACCTCATTTTTTGAGGATGTTGCAGTTGAAGCAATTTGCAAGATAACCACATAGCAGAGCTTTTGCCTTTTGTTGAGGGAAGTCCAAGAATTTTCTTTTCATGTATGAAAATCATATCATGCCTACTTTTGGTTTGACTCAGAGCATTATGTTTTATTCCCCCTCTCCTTTTTTTTTTTTTTAATTCCTCAAGAGCTACAAGTTTTTAATATAATTAATGCTTTTTTTTTTTTTAAAGTATTTGTTTCCCTTTTTAAAAAAAGTAACTCTCTGAGAAATAGTTATTAATCAGCAGGAAATTCTCCACGCTTGGTCCTGCAATGAAATCTATAAAAAGAAATTCTCGTATTTGCACAGGGCCCCTTTTAATCAAACGGGGCTCCATGCAGATCCAGGGAGCTGGCAGAGTGCAGACTCAGCTCGTTGCAGGCTCAACCTGAAAGTATTTGCTTGCTGATTTTTACTGGAAATATTCAGTTCTCCAGGAGGGGTGACACAACTGAACTAAAGGATGAGGTTTCTCTCCAACACCATTTTAAGCAAATGGCTAACTCAGTGCATTCAACCAGTGCATTTGCTTTGAAAACTGCAGTGTCAAATTTCATAATCTGAAGTGATCAAAAACAAACGAAAAAAATCCAATGCAACATTACAGCTGAGGATTTCTGACTACCGTAATCAGATATCACTATAATCTGAACAATTTGTGTGAAGTTAATGCAGTTGCAATTCAGCTTCAGTTTAAGAAGGGAGCTGTTTGATTTACCACAGTTTTTGTGCGTGCAAGTTGAAAAGCGTGCTTGATTTCCGCTATAAATTGTATCCATGCTTCATCACTCCGTATTTTTAGTTATGCTGACATCCTAAGCACAGTAGGATCTATACTTGGCATTTTAAATGAGTTTTTATAATTTATGTGGATGTTTGATATAACACATTTTTTCAATCTGTAAAGTGGGAGGGTTACAATTTAAAAGTGAATTTGAACTTTCATTTCTGCAACATGCTAGAAACAGCTAATTTTCAAACATAAACTATATAACCTGCATGTATTTTACAATTCTCTGCCAGAACAATATAATGGTAATTTATTTTGTAAATGAATAATAGCTGTAGTGGACAGAAATTAATTATCAGAGTGATTCCTAACTAATTGTCAGGATGGGTTTGATTTTTTTTTCTACTTGTGGATAAAATTTTAAAACTTATTTTATATTATTTATTAGCAAATATAATTCATGGAAATACTCCATTACATATCAAATAATATCATGGTTGCCTGGTAAATAAATGATGCTTAAAATGATGTGTTTGTTACTGAGAGATGCACAGATAATAGTAAGGGCAGGCTGATAGGAGTTAGTGCAGCCAAACTGTAGCCAAGCTGTTCTGTGATGATCTTGACCAGAAATGGTGCAATTACAAGATATTTAGGTAGATTTTATCTGTGAGCTGGGAAGTATATATTTTTTTTTTTTGTCTTTGCTGACTTATGCCAAATGCTTTCTCTGCCTCAGACTATGGGGCAAAGCACTGATGATTTGAGCTTCCCAGGAGACAATTTTTACTGTCCGTTTATTGGGGCTAGAAATCTCCCATGTGGGGAAAGTAAAGAAATTCTGGACCCTGTTTTGGACGTTCCTTGCTGGAGCAAGCACACGCCCTGGGGAGCTGAACACAGGCAAGCGCTGCCCGGCGTGCCCCGTGGGGTGTGGAGATGCGGTGCCGGAGGCAGCACGCAGTGGCTCCTTGCTGGGCGCCCCGGCAGGACTGCGACTCTGGCAGAGCTGGGCGTGATCGCCTCCGTGCACGCCCACTTGTGCACAGTAGAAACAGTGTGACAGTCCGAAAAATCTTTTTCACTTAAATGTATTCATTTCTATTTATTTAGCTGTCTAGAGTGGAAAGCAACCCCTGAAACTTTGCTCAATTCTTTTTCCTGATTTTTTTTTTTGTTCAAAATTCTATTTATGTTCTGCTTTTATGTTCTTTTAGCAAGAACTTGGCAACCTAGAAACTGGGAAGTACAATGGATCCCGTCTTTTCCCCAGTATCTTTTATCGTTATGGAAGGAGAATGTGTGGCTTGTCTAGGATGTTGTTGCACACTGTAGATTTTTTCTTAAAAGGAGCTGAGATACCTGTCATTATTAAAATCTCTCAGAAAGGTTGCAAAGGAAAACTCAGAGAAATTCATAGTATCAGTTATGGACTTTCATGTTTTTCTAACTATACACTTTTTACTCTGTCTACATTGCAATTTAGGGGAAGATTTTCAGAATAACACCCAGGAGTTCAGAAGTGCTTTGGAAATTATCAGGCCATTAAATTGTTGCCTAATTCTCCTCTGGAGTGACCTGGATAGTGCTGGGAGATGCTTTTGGGCAGCTCTGTGTTACACCATGGACTCAGGGTCCCCAGTGGGTCCCAGGGCATTGCAGTCCTTGGGAGCTGAACTCTCAGGGTGCCCTCCAGGCTCTTTGTGTCACTGGTGGGAGAGAGGCATGGGACCTGGCAGAGGGTGCTGCTCCAACAGCGGACTTGTGCGGTGGTGATGCATAGGCAGAACCTGGTGCAGTTACACACACATCTTCATGGGATTACTATTGAAGATACATTAGTATCTCCAGTACTAGATATGCTGAGTTATACTTTGCTGAGTTGTGGCCTTCAGGATGAAATTTTGGGAGAGAAATGAAGAGTATCTGATGATACAATTACAGTTCAATGCAAAGGAAAGTGCACAGCAGGGTAGAGGTGGGACAGCATGGTGGTTCCTGCCTGTGGAGTCCACATCACCTTTGGTCTTGCAATGGCCTCACCTACCTTGAGCCTACATCTGCGTGTGTGTGGGTTGGATGCATGGAGATGCAGATGTACATGTTTATAACATAATGTAAAGTGTGTCTTGCGGGAATAAAACATAAATACTGCTTATATGCACACAGACGTACACAGTCTCTGATATGTATCGTCTCAGAGATATTCAGCATATTCAATCAATATTTAAGATGTAATTGTATTATTAATGCATTCCATAAATAGATAGAGTTAGCTTGTTTTAGCTGAATGTATCCTCCTCTTGTGCATTCAATGTCCCTTGGACTTGCCATATTCTGAACACGAAACAATACAGATTTCTCACTCGAAAGGCCTGCTTTGCAGAGTGTATATGTTTAATAAAGTGCATTCACTGATTTTGTGAAGATACTACACAAGGCTGAATGCTGAGTTTCATAGACGTATAGTGCTAAAATTGCCTTGCCTATTATAAAGATAAAAATATCTTTTTGTTCAAATGTTCTGCTTGCTTCTTTACAAATGAAGGAGTTAAATACTGAAAGGCAGGTGGATGCTGTAACTACTTTAGAAAAAGATGAATAGGGCTGATGGCTAAAGCTACAGGGAATCTATTGAAGGTCCAGATGCAGACATGGCTCTTACTCCACACACAGTTCAAAGTGGGGTGAAGCTGCCTGGGTAATTGGCTATGAAATAACTAACCTCTGGGAGAAAATTGCCCTTGTACTTAATTGCTTGTTTTCAGGGTAACGTAGCCACCTGGCTGATTAGTGCCCTTACCTATATTTACACCCACCCGAGTTTAAATGCAAGCACTATTGTTGGTCTGGCTGTATGCATTCATCGAGTGGCCCTAGTGGATTAAAGAAAACATGACCACCAAGGTCAGTTTTTCTTTCCATTCTTCTTTTATCTCTTTCTGAATCCCCTATTTCTCACATAAGAAGGGCAAATTCAATCCTAAAGTAAATCCACTATTTTTAACAGAACAGCAGTGGAATGAATTCGGTCCCACATGTTTGTTTAGTTACAGTAAATACTTAAAGCGAGGAAGTAAAATCTAACATGCTACTGGAAGTCAGAAGGCAATGCAGGTGAATGAGTGGAAGGAAAGTGAAGTACTGAAACAGAGAAGGCAGATTATGGTGTTTTTGTAATGGAAATCTTTGAGAACAGGTTGGATAAACATCTCAAAGATGACTTTGATCTATCATGTAGCGGGAAGATGGAGAGGAATGTTTTTTGTGTCCCCACTATGTAGCAACTTTTGCGTTCAACCTTTGAGCCAGTTAAAATTATTTAAAAAACAATAATAATAATAATAAAAATATTTTTCTAGAGGTAATCAAGGTTGCCCAAGGTGTCTCTGTCCTTGGAGATATTCAGAACGTGACTGGACATAGACCTGGGTGACCTGCTACAGATTACCTTGAGTTGAGCAAAGGGGTTGGAGTGGAGAATGTGTATAGATCACTCCATCCTCAGCCATTCTGTGTTTCTGTGAATATGTGACATGGTATCAGGTTATTTTTTGGCATTAACATAGTTTTACATTCCTATTAGTTTTCTGCATAGGTGGTTAATTCAGATGATTCCTGTGAGTAGCATTTTTAGCATTTCTATTCTGAAGCTCAGATTCCCCATGTACGTGCTTATTGTTGATACTGATGCTGCTGTGTCCACAGTCAAACTGAAGCAACTTCAAAAAATCCTTGCATCAGCCAGTGTTAAGACTGCACCAGCACTGCTCTCCATGGCTCCTGTTTCAATCTGGAGTGCATTAATCCTTGGAGTTGATTCAGAAGTGTATTAGTACCACAGGGGTTAGAACCTGATTTTGGGTTGGTTTTGCTGCTGCTGATTGACAGCATGCACGAACTCTCTAATCAGGAGTATATTGCCAGGGAAATATGTGTCTAAAAGTCTGCAATAGAGAATGGTGTAGGCATCAGCAGCCAATTTGTAGCTGCTTCCTATAGATTTTTAGAGCAAAAAGGGATGGAAATCCCCGCCCACCCTCCCCCTTTTCTTTTTTTTGGAAAAAGGATGAGAAGCCATATTTCTCATAAGAGAAATGGCTGTGTATTCTAGATTTAGACCTGGGTTTTGTCTGGCACCATTAGGTATATCTAAGAAAATACATTCTTAAATTTTTTGTTTATGAAGATTTTGAATATAGGCGTGCTGTATATGTAGCTCAGGGTCTGTAATTAATTATCACTGAGGGAGAGATGTGGATCACAGAACAGGAAGCATTTCAACCTATTCTAAGTTCCAGGAAAAAGTCTGAAGACCTTCCAGTGACAATGTGAATGTGGGAGTACTACTGCACCCTCATGTAATTCCATACTCTTCGGCTCCTGGAGTCAAGTTATTCTGCAAAGTCTTAGTTCTCTTAAAAGAAACAAGGCTTGTAATCACCCACTTGGAGAACAGTTCCAACTCAGAAGCACTCAAAAATTTGAAAACTAGTACAAAGGGAAAACAAGCTGCATGTAGGATTGTATGATTTTTAAATTGGTGTCATGATATTTTCACCTCATGTATTTATTTGGCAGTGTTTCCTGTGGAAGTTGAGCAGTGTTTTCTCTGGGACCTGGACCTCTTGTAACCGGTTGTGCTGAGCACCCTCAATGCCTTTTGACTTCAGTGTTGGCTGATTAACATCTCTTGAAATCTGGCCCTCTGCTGAGATGTTGTTCAATTTGTAGGAAGGGGAAGAAGTTGTGGCAGGAAGGTGTCAAAGGATAGTTTCTTCAGGCACTGCTTTCCCTGTCAGTGCTTTGACAGCCCTGTTTCTACTGTTGCCTTGTTAGTGTTTTCAGTTCCCATCTGTCATAGAAATGCTGATGGTTTCCTGCTTTCAGAGCCAGAAAGCTGCAGTTCACACCATCTTTACTGAGGTATGATACCTTGGCAACTTTAAGTCCGGAAGACAGCCAGAGCAGGAATGTTACACAAGCCTGAACTGAGAGATCCATATGTGAATATAGAGTTACTAACTGTGCAGAGTTTATGGCCGTTCCTTTGCTCTCAGGAGGTACCTTATTTATTGAGAAATAGCCTGATGGTATGTATGCCAAACAGGTGGTCACATGGAAGAAGTGATGGAACTGTTGACGGAAGCAAACCCATGGGGCAAAGTTTTCTTGCACTTCACTTAGCCAGCTCAGAGTCTGGCACTTTGTCTAAGCCTGTCATCCAGGGTCCTTCAACCACTGGCTCAGTACTTCCAGAGAGAAATTCATCCCCTATGCTTTAGGTGGGAGACCTGCTGTATGTCTCCATTAACTATGTAGAAAGCTCAGCTCAGACATCTGTGTTTAAGCAGGCTAATATTAGGTGAGATTAACTCATCCTAAATAATTCTGCTGTCCCGCAGCTCTCTGACTGGTAGAGACTTCTCCTTCTCAGTATGATACAGAAAACCTTACAGTCCTGGTTATATTGGCAGTTTCAAAACAGTCTGGCTCTATTTTGAGGAGATCAGAAGGTTTAAGTGAATGCTGCTACCATACGGAATCTGAGTCTGTTATGCTCTAAATCTTGTGAGGCAAACTTCTGTTTAAATTATAGTTCTATTTTTTCCTATGTGAATGACTGTCATTTTATTCTTTCCTTTACACAGCTGAGGTAAAGGGAAATGTAGACTTCTTTAACTGATAAAGATCACGGTGCATTAGAAGGTAAAGGGAAGTTAAATGGAAGGTGTATTGCAATAAAAAGGAGCAGGTCTGCAAGAATTGCGACAGGAGAATGGGATTAGCACATCACAACTTTGAGTGATAAGAACCTGACAAGGGTAATTTCCTTTACAATTTTGAAGAAGGATATATATATATACAGAACTTGAACTTGAGAGAGAACACAGACATAAAAATATACATAAAAATGGTGTGACAGGGAAAGACTATGTTAACAACTATTTCCTAGTCTGTAAAATATGGGGAAAGTGCATAAATTCATGGGTTGGAATGAGAAATTGTCTCCCTTAACTCCATTGTGTTATAATAAGGGCCTTCCACTTGTGTTAAAAATGGAGCCTTTAGAACCTAGCAACAAAAAGAGTTCATTTGTATTAAAGATTTGTTTAAGGGTGGACCTTTTAAATCGTTTGACCAATTTGTAAAAGATTTTAATATTCCTGGAGCTCAGTTTTCCCATTTCCTTTGGATAAGACATGCTATTCTTTGTGAATTAAAAAAAAAGGTAAAGAAATGCAAATGTCACAGATTGAAACATTGTTGTACAAAGAGACTGTCTCACTAAATTGATTTCAAGGCTATATAGGACATTGTTAGTATCCTTAGACAAAGGCAAATTGGAAGTTAAAGAGAAAAGGGAGAGAAATTTAGGTAAAGAACTTAATGTATAAGAATGGAAACAAACTGTTTAGTAAAATGGATTTCTATGAAAATAAGACATAAAATTGTTCAATTTAATTGCTTCCTATTCAGAGAACATATTTATGTCCTGTTAAATTGCACAAATGTATAAAGAGGTTGTTGCTATACTATAACAGCAAGATACTGCATAAGGGGTAACGTATACATACACTTAGGTATTATTTGGAGATCAAACATTTTCAGCTAAAGGTTTCAGGAATTCTGCTATGCAAAATGAGATGTTTAGGCATGTTTAAACTGAATCATAAAGCTTGTTAATTACACCAATGGAAGAGAGAGATTTCTTGTTTTGATTCAACTCTTCTTAACAAATTCTTCCTGTGTTTAAACAGGATGACATTAGATTATAGGCTAGGCCACAGAAAAAAAATGGTCTGTGTTATCTGTGGTAGAATATTTAGTTTATCCTATGCCTTAGCATCTTATCTATTAAATATTCCACAAGAATTGTGGGACACAAGAAAATCAATTAATGCTTGTGAGACATAAAGTTTGAACTCAGGTCAAAGTGAAGGCCATATAAATATGTAGACATTGAAGATGCTGGGATATGACCAAGACATAGCATTTACTGTATGAAAAGAAGTGAAAATCTCAGGGTACTGCAAAGCTATTATTGTGCAAATTCTCAGGGGGTTAGTCCAATGAAGTACTGAATAAGCACTGAAATAATCACTAAAAGGGCCTACAGCATTTTGAAACTTTTCCTTGAAGTCTCATACGAGAATATCTTGACTCTGCATGGTCAGGAATGGGAGCTGGTGCTGTGATTGCTACAAAATGATTCTCCTTTGTGACAGCTGGTAAGCCATTCCTGTCACAAAAGGGCCTCTGGCTCACCAGGACAGAACAGGTCCTTTCTCCATTGCTGGTTATGTGGAGCAGGCCAACGTTTCTGCTACAAATTCTCCCACAAGACAGAGGATGCCATCCTGTGCAATGTGCTCAAGGTGATCCTGCTTGGCAGGACGGTCAGACAAGATGATATCCAGAGGTCCCTTCCAACCTCAACCATTCTGTGATTCTCTCTCTGACAAAGTGTCAGAGTCCCAGAAGGTTTAATGCGGTGATAAGTTCCTTCTGCAGCTGTTTATTTGCATGAGATGAAAACATTCTTATTAAGCAAGGCAAACAGGTAGATTCTTCAGCTTTTTAAATATGCACCATGTTTATCTTTTTACTGGATATAGTAGTTGCAGATGGTGAAGACATATGCAGCTTATTCCTTCTACTTACTTTGTGCCAAAAGCTTATCTCTCAGCTCTGAGGCTGTGAATCACACATTCCATACATTCAGTGGGATATTTTGTGGCTGAGAATTTGGGTGACTAATGCCTGCAATGTGTGCAAATGGACAGCAGCAATGTGCCACAAGAATTGTAAGCAGCCTGGTCCCTCAGCAGGACATAGGTAGAGCTTTACCAGCTGGCCTCACGGATCAACACTGGGAAAGCTGTTCTGGAGTTCTCTGTGCAATTCTGAGATCTGTCTGGTGGAAAGCTCAGATTTGTTTTGATATTTGCTGCCCATAATTTTCTTCTGATGAAATTACAACCCTATTGAGCACATGCTTATTTTCACCCACCCAGTTCAGCAGATGATAGTACTTAAAAAACTCCTGTAAAAATGAAAGGGGATATTTTTAATGTTGTATAAAGCTTGCTATTGTTCAGCTGGGGTTGACTTATTCTTCTCAGTCCTAAATAAATATGTTTTCTTCCTCCTGAAAAATAAACAAATGAATGGAAGACCAGCAGTTTAGAGAAGGAAACAAAAGGGAGGACTTCAAATGTAGTTTTACTAATGAGTTAATCAGCATGTTTGAATGCTAATAAGCACAAGTTAGTAACTGGATCATCTACTTTCTATTGTCCACTGGGAAGCTACATTTAGGAAATTAATTCAAAATTCGTATTTAACTCACTTTTCTTATGATTTAATGTGCATATTTAAATCCGCCATGCAACAGTATCATTGGTGTCTGCTTTTTTATGCTTCCTTCCTCCATTAATAATTACTATTCTCTAATAAAAATTAGAGGATGGAGGAAATAATACTAATCATGGATTGTAGCGCTGTCATGCAAAGATCCTTGTTAGAGCCTGCAATCACATGTTGTTGTTTAAATAAATGCCTGTAATTCTTCTCTTTGCATCTGGAGTATCCATTTTCCCTCCATGACATCAGTCAAGCCTTTCCCTGTTGACTCACAACGCTTTTGTAAGAGAACTGGTCTTTATTTCTGAGGAGGAGTATCAGTGTTGCTGGGCTAAGGCAGGAAAGGGGAATCCAACTGCTGTCAGGTACACTCAGGGCCTTCAGAGAGGCCAGTCATTCCAATTACTTTCATTTAAAGCCAGTGAAGTGATGGCAGAAAAATGTTTGATAGTTGTTTCTTCAAATCTGCTGCACAGGACTGCTGAGGAGGCTCTGGAGTACTCAGCAGAGTGGTCACAGACAACAGCCTGGAGAGCTGGAAGCTGCGTCTGTACAGCACTCTCCAGTCCTTTGAGTCCCTGGGATGCTCTTGTCATCTATGTAACCATGAGCAGGACAAGAAACATGAATCTGAGAAACAGCTCATGCAGTACAAATAAGTAAGGTACCTGATTGCAAGAGATGAAGCAGAAAGAAATGCTCTGTGTACAAACACACAAAATAGATCGACTTGCTGAAAGTGCGATCCCACTACGTGCATGGCAGCTGCACGCAAAAACCTCCTGACAAGTCTCCTAGCTTGTTTTGCAATAGAAAACAGTTTGGCTTTTCCTATTAATTTTTGTAGTTACCATTAAAGGCAATACCACAACTAACGTTATATCAGGCCCAATTACACTAGTGCACTGCTTCTATTTTTTTTTCTTTCATGCTGTGGCATTTCCTTTCCCTTGAAAACACTCTTTCACTCAGTCTAGCAATTAACTGCTTGAACAGTATAATAAGGAAGCAATTAAGAGGTGACAGAGAAAAATTAACACTCCATTTCACATTAAAGGCCAAGTGAGTATCCTGGCCATTGTGAGTTAAATGTGTCTTTGAAAACCTGTAGTTTGGATGTATTTTCCTTTTGAATAAGAAGCCAGCTCCATGTTTTTTTGTCTAGAGTCCCAATCTGAAAATGGATGATAACTAATTGGATGCTGTCTGCTTAAACAGGCTGTATTAATTGCAGTTTGTTCTCCTGTAAGTGTCAAGGAAAACAAAATCTTTGTAAAGTGTAGGCACAATGTACGCAGCCTTAATTTGAATATGCATGTACCAGAGCAAATAAAGCAAACTACTGGATGCAATGTTGCCATGGCAGGCAGTATTTGCATAATAAATAACAGCTATCATGAGACTTTCTTTATGAAGTTCTCTGCTGTGTTGTCAGCTATAAGAGCCTGCGATAAAGGAGCCAATATTGAGAAAGTAAGAGTGTGTTTTGCTTGCAAATGCAACACCCCAACCACAGTCATTGTTAAGCATACGTGATTCTGGTGTTGCTGACAAAACGTAGGGGGTTGCATTGCTTTGCACATACAAGCACACGAACTGCACAGGGAATCATGCAAAATGACTCTCAATAAGTGGTTTTTTTTTGTGAAGCCAGCTTTTCCAAGGCTGTGCTTTGGCAGCTGCAGGTTTGACACAAGGTTGTTAGCTTGGTCTGCTGCATCATACCGACCTGAGGCCCAACTCTGTGACAATCCAACAAGTGGGACACAGTGGAGAGGGTTTGAACAGTGCTGCTTTTTATTTTATAAGGGGCCTAAAACTCTAGTTGAGTTTCATGGAAGTTTTGATAGGGCTGTTGATAGGATGAGGATGCACAGATAGCCCTAGGACCTGTAGATGTCAGTGAGATCATGTGCATGTTGCTACTGATTCTGGTGGGACTGGGACTCAGTCAGGGCTGAGTGTCTGTGCCACCCCACGGAGCTCTGGCTTCAGAGCCCATGGTTTCTGCTCAGTGTCTCTGACACACCTCCTTCCTGCCAGGGCCCCAGTGCCAGAAAGGGAGATGAGGACAACCTGCAGCTGTTTGCCTCAGTTCTGTGCCAGGGGAGTTCTGTCCTCCTTTGGATCAAGGCCGTTTGGAGGCTCTTGATGATGTTCTGTCCTTGCTACCTGGAATACAGACCCTTCAAGTAGAGCTGGTTGAATATATATATTTTTAAATTTCATCTTCAGCTGAAGGGTTTCAAACCTCAGAGTGCAGCAAAACTTTCATGATCAAATCATAGAGCTTTGTGAAACTCCTTTGCTTTGGGGGTTCATTACAAATTGTAAGCACTGGTTCACTGGGGAGTCACTGAATATTGATAGTGAGCTTGGACTTGGTTTCAAATGAATGTGTTGTCGAATTTGGTATTAAAATCCATGACTTTGATGCAATACAGGCTGAAAGAGAGAGCTTTCAGCTAGATTTTACCTTGAGCTTTTTATTTTCTCTTTGTTGAAATGAACAGGAAACGTGGATGAAGGCAGTCATTGCTTCCAAATATTAGGGAGAGCAAAGGGAAGGTCTGAGGTGGAATGTAAGACAGGGCCTGAGGATGGAATTAACGGTAATAATAAATCCATAGCTGAGACTGTGTGCTTGCAGGTCAGTAAGGATGGAGAAATATGGCTTGCTGGCATGGCGGAGAGCATGATGGAGGTAAAGGAGACGACCACTTTGAGAAGAAGACTCACTGCATCTGAAACACATGCTGCTGAGGACAACCGGTCTGTTCATGGGTGAGCAATCAAAGCTGTCATTTAGTTCTGAAAATGGGGAGGGGATACTGACTTATACACCAATGTAATCAGCCTTTAACCTGGACAAACACTTTGTTCCTCTTTGGTTGTAAGCAAAAGCCTTCCTGTTCCTCTGCAAGACAGCTACGCTGAGGCTTTCCAGACTCATAGAAAGCAAAGCACCAAGTTCTGGAAAATATAAAACAAACAGAAAAAACAATCTGTCAAGGTTTGTATGCATGGATTTAATAAGCTTTGATTAGAATTTTATTTGAGATGGTAGATGTGACTTGAATGACAAGGGGATTGAGTCAAGTTGTAACATCAGTAGAGGTATTTTGATTTCAGTCATTTCTTTAAAATGCTTTTAGATGAGATTTAAATAATCATTTAGTCATATAAGACCTCCCATCCAAACCTTTTCCAAAATTTAAAAAAGGATGAGGCTGATAGTGCTGAATATATGGTAACACTGTTCTAGTGTGGGGATTAGCACAGAACTATCATTTGTATCACTATCGTTTGTATCATTTTCTTTGACTTTTCCATAAATTACTGAGAAATGAAACAATGCAGAAATTCATGAGAGGCTTTTTGGAGCATGCTACAAATTACAAATATGCAGCAAAAGTTACTGTGTCCCTTATCTTGGTTGACTTTTGGAATCAGTATAGATTTTTCAATTTTAATTTTCTATATTTGTTATATTTACTTGAAGATGTAGTTTATTCCCTTTATTATTATTCTCTTTAATAAAGTGTAAGGAATAAGCTGGCTATCTGTAGATATGTTAGAAGTAAGCCATCATTTTCAGGTTTTCTTTTGGTCTGTATATCAGAAATTATACCTTTATCTGGACGTATTTTTTAGCTAATGGATGGATCATGTAATATCTATAGTACTTAATATCTTCTCCTAAATAGAAAAGGAAAAAATCTCTTCAAACAAGCAACCCTAGATCTCATACAACAGCACAGCATGTGTCAATTCACACTGTGTCATGTGACATGAAACTACTTAATACAACCTGACTTGGAGTGACATTTGTATTGCCCATACCATAGAATAAAAAAAAAAATAACACTTACTTTCACAAGTGAGTAATTATCTTTTCCAGTTGATGGTATTTTGCTATTTGCAGGTCAAAATGAAAAACAGGTAAGGGTTAGTAAGCTACCTTGAAAAGAAATATTACAGTAGGGAAGAGATTTGATAAGGCCTTAACCACACTGGCAATATGAGCAAAAGAAATGGTTCTGTTCATGAAAGGATCGCTCTGTCTTTAGATGTGATGTGAACTAAAGCAGGGGGAAATCCAGAGAGGGAATCTTAGCTTTTGAACAACAGGCTTGTGAGCTAAAAGGATTTTAATTAAGGCTAAAGGACAAATTTAAGGAATGGAGAGAAGATCTTATGTATTGCCAAAGACTGAAGGCACATTCATGTTCTCCATTTAATCCCACACATCACACTATAGTAGATTGTTAATGCAGAGACACCCCAAAGATGTGAAGATCATTAAGCAAAAGCGACCAAGGCTGGATGCTCTCCTCCCCACCTCCCCACTGTGCTGTAGCTGTTCATTTTGCCTGGTGAGAGTACAGTTCTCAGGTGCATCCTTACACTGAAGACATGGAAATTTATAGCATATTCATAATGATTCTAATTTGATTCATGGTTAAGAACTGTGAGTCCTACGGATGCTGTATAAGAAAGTGTCTTGGAATAGCTTACTAGCAGTGAGAGTCATCTCAGGTACTTTTTCTGCTCACAAAATCTCCAGTCCTGTAGTTTTTTCTAGGTAGACTGGATCTTCATCTTACCCACAGATGACCCTTTGCAATGGCATCTAAAAAGCATAGTTGTCTGCATATACAGGTCATTGTTTTCCAGCTGCTCTTAAAGCAACCCCTTATTGTTTGTTCCTAAAACGCTTCTGTAATGCAGGTGTGCGCCAGCTTGCAAAGCTCCTCCATCATACTCCATTTGCACGTGATGCTGCAGGACATTTTGCACGAACACTTTTCTGTAAGCCAGGAACTGCAAGTGGATGTTACTTTCCAAAAATGGTTGTGGAAAAGAAGCTGATAATTGGAAAGACAGATGGCAAAAATATCCTGCCATGGTCACCCTTGCTGCAAGAAGTTGTGTGGAGGGCAGTAAATAGCTCCATTTTGCACAAAACCAGGTGATTTCTGCCAGCGACCTGGGTGACAGTGGTTCTTGGAGGGTCTCTCCTCCTCTTGTAGTATTTAAGAGATTTTAAGTCATTTAATAGATTTTAAGAGTCATTTAAGAGATCCTTTTGGATGCAACCTTGTAACCTTACCAGTTTCTACAAAGTTGCACAGCTCAGAGCAAAATTGCACCTTGTCTAATCTGCTGGTACTTGGGTGTTTCTTTGATTCCAAAGTATTGAGACATTGGAAATATTCACTGTAAATTTATTTTAGCTATTTTCACAGATTTTACAAAGCTTACAAGAATAAGCTTGCAGTGAATATTCCCTGTTTTTTGCCATGGCCCCATGCTGCCACTGCCATGGCAACCACAAAATCTCTTCTCTTTCCTTACCAGGTCTTGTCTGCTCTGCTAGTGATGTCTCAGTCTTGGCAGTGCATCTGTCCAATACTGGAGCTGCTTCTTCCTATTTCCTAGCCCATCTGCAGTGACTGGAGATGGCTGCAGGTGCCCTCTCTCCTCACTACCCCGCTTCAGTCCAGGGGAATAGTCACATTTCTTCCCTGTGTAATTAGTGCAAGGGAAGAATGACAGAGTAGTTGGGGTCTTGTGCTAGTTAGGGCTTCTTCAGGCAATTCTTGGGAGTGGCTGGATGATACTTTGTGGACATGCTTGTCTGGTGACTCCTATACATCATTTTTTTATTGAAAATGGAGAGTTTCAATGACTAAATCAAATTTTGAATGTTGTAATACACTTCATATATGGTGTAGGTCTTTTATACAGAGGGGAAGAAAGGACATATGAAATCTTAGAAATGAACGTAACATGACAATTTTTCAAACTGTCGTGAAATGAGGATTTATGAGTTTGTTGATCTCCCCTGGAGACCTGAGTGCAATAAAGGCAGGAATCGTGCTGACTCAGGCAGAAGTGAGGAACATGTTCAAGTTGAAGGCAAATGGTTTTGCTGCACAATCCAGGGATATAGGCTGGATGAGCTCAGCTGTCACTCAGTGTGTTAATCCCTCAAATCTTTAGCGCTTGAGGATTAATTTCTCTAAATATTGTGCCAAATATAATAGTCTCTCTATCTCTCACACTATTCGATGTGTATGAACTACAAGGAGCCTTTTGTCTCCCTAATAGGATTCAATCCTAATTCTGAAATCATAAAGCGTGAGCTTAAAATATAATAACTAAAAAAAAAATAATACAGATTTTCCATGATATAGGTAGTGGTAGATAGGTACCAGCTGGGCAGTTGTAAAGCCCTGATTCTGGGTTCTACTCCTGCCCTTTAGACCAGTCCTATAGCAGGAACAGGACAGCTACCAATCAGTCCTAATAATTTTACTGATAGCAATACTTTCAGGTGAGATTTTGTGTGTGTGTGTGGGGGGGGGGCAGGGAGTGCTATTAGGGCTTTCTGTTCTCTTGGGGATGGCCTATTACTGCTGGGGCGTGCAGCTGGAGAGCTGATCCTGTGCTCATCCACTCCCTTACGCTACCAGCTCTTCAGCTGCAGGGAGCCAGGATCTTTGGACGTGGTTTTGGGCCTAGAGGGCCATAGGACTGAATGCTGATAGTCTTATTCTTTTCTGCTGTGTTACTGCTGTCCGGGCTGGGAAGTCAGAAACGGCTGGTGGAAGCAAGTAACAAACAAGACAATTTTTCACATCAGAACATCTAGAATTGTCTCTCTCGGCATTCATGATTTTATGAAATAACTATTGTTATTTTCCCTTCCTATCCCATATCCCTAACAGCACCTGCAGATGGCAAATTGTAACCAATTACACTCTTATTCTAACGTGGGCTGTATTGATTTCCTGGACTCTGCTCTGGGTATGTCTGAGATAACTTGCTTCAAACTGTTCTTTTCACTTGGCACCAAGAATCAGTGTGCGGTGTGTTGAAATGAACATGAATTAGAGCAGAAGGCCCGCGATGTGCTGGGTGACTGCCTGCTGCTTGCTGTGAAGCTGGCAAAATTTGCAGTGTACTGGGAGCAGAGGTAGAGGCGTACGTCAACAGCCTTCTGCTGAGGTTCCTTGCTAGAGCCTTTGCTCCGAGCCCTTGTCAAACCCCTCCTTGCACAGCCCTGTACTCAGCCCGTGCTGAGAGCTCATGCTTGTGGGTCACAGTGCCCACAGTCACAGCTTACCAGGAAAAGTCCCTCAGCTCCTCAGTAATTTCTGCCTAGATGTAAGACACAGTTAGGTACTTTTATTATTATTAATTTATTCCTGTTTTTTTATATATATATATATATATATATATATATGTATATATATATGTCTGCATACTTGTTGTTTTATCCAGCTTATCTTCTTCTGGTCTGTTTTATTCCTATTCTGACATTGCCCACGTCTGCTGCCACTGTGGGACTCTTCCAAAAAAAAAATATTGCTCATTGTTGATACCATGTTACAGTGGGGATTTCAAGCATTTATTTTTGTCAGGTTAGTATCATTTTGTACAATTTTATGCCAGGCTGTCTTGATGAATTTTTGGATCCTAAACTAGGAAAATACCCTGTGATACCAAGTCAAATAGCTGATGAAACATTTTCTGTAAGAAAACTGCAGATCACTACACAAAAACATGTCCGCAAAAATAAGTAGATTACAAATAATTTAACCAATATGGGAACAAATTAGGAAAAAAAAAAAAGTGAAATAGTGGCAATAACCAAGTTTCATTTCTTCAACCCTACAACCCTAAAGGACCTTTTGTTTTGAAATATTAGTTAGTTTATATTTTCTGAGAAGTCAAACTTGAGATAAAGCATTCTGCTTTTATGAGTCCAAATCATTTTAGGTTACTGAGTACTCTTCACACTGTGTAAGCTTTCCCTCACATTTTGGGATGGCAAAGAATTTATAAATAAATAAATAAATAAAAATTAGGTTATTAACAAATTGCTTCCATGTCAGAATGACTTAAATCCAGGATATTAACATTTTCATTATAGCAGTCAAACATGTAATTTTACTCCAGTGACAATGAATTAGCTTTAAAGTTTCAAAGTGGAATAAAACCTTTAAATTTGAAGTCAGGTAAGATTTTCATACTTTTGCTTTTAGGTGAAAGTGAGTACTGAAATACAGGGATGCCGGATGCAAATGCTTTTGCTGCTGTAGTTCCTAGCAATCTGAGAATACATGGCTATCTTTTCATAAAACGGATCTAGTGAGATTTTGAAGTAAAAAGGTCTTCGTGGTGGGACATTAGTTAGATTATTTGGAAAAGTGGACAGCTGATTCTTTTTTTTTGTGCGTGTGTGTGTGTCTGTCAGCACCCTAGTAAAGACAGAAAACCTGTTACTGTATGTTTGTTAAAAGTATAACAAGATCATGTACGTAGAAATTGTTGAAGTCAGCAAATGTAAGAAAGTAAGCAGGCTGTTTTTAAGGTGAGATTAATTAACCATGGAAATAGCTTCCCAAGGGGCACATTACCTTTTCCACCACTGAAAGTCCTTAACTCAAGGTGGGATGCCTACGAAAATGCTGCAACAGTAGAAATCGTTTGACTAAATCTAAGCGTGTTATGGAGGAGTTCAGTTTGGAGGGGACCGCAACATCCTCCTTTGGCCTTGGCATCTGCGGGTTCAGGCTTCGTGGAACAGGTAAGGGTCTGGTCTGTAAGCTGAAACGTGGGGAAGCAGAGACTTTGAACGATGCGTGGGGTACAGAGATGCAGCGTAGGGACATGCGGCTGCGTGCAGATGGAGCACAGTGGGGCACCGTGAGCTCCAGCTGGAGCAAAACACATCCGGGCAGGCTGCTGGGATAGGGAAGGCTTTGTCCTGTGGTTTGCACTTGTCTGTTTTTCCTTATCCCTTTCCGCTGCTCCCATGCGTTTGAGAGACTGTTGTTTGCAAACCTGCTGTTAAATTTCGCTACCACTGAACCCGTATTAACCTGAAGGCATTAGAGAAATCAGTTGGAAAGCTCAAAACGTTCTCGAAGGTCAGGAAAAAGAGCCTTATGAACGACAAAGAAGAAAATAGGAGTCAATGAGACATGATTGTAGAGGAAAAATGTTCTCTCTTACACAATCCAGTGACTGAGGAAATTCCCTAGAGGAACGAGAGTAAGGTGCTTTCTGTGTGACTGTGAATGACAGCTTTTTCTTGCACTGTGGCTTGACAGTTGCATTTTCCCCCCTGAGAAGCAAGTGAGAAAGAGGAGACTGACCCTTTTCTCGGAACATTAATGCTTACTCACATCCCAGCTTTCCTCCATTTCGGTGTTCTCCATTTCAAGTCTGAATCTTCCTCTGCTCCCATTGAGTCCTGCATCTGTCTGTTCCACAATGAGGTTTGAATCAAGGGACCAGGGCAAAGAGGAAAGCCTTGAGCAGAAGGACGACACAGCCCCTCTACCGTCATCACCCAGAGAGATGGAGCAGTAGCATGCCAGGGCCACCACAGCTCTCTGTCCCACTTCTTCCTGAGGCTGCAGTGTCTGATGATGGGAAATTTGCCTTCCCCTGTCTGTATTTACACATCTGCAGGGTTCAGGCCTTTCTGGCAGTCCCCAGCCTGTTCTTTGTATTCCATTTGCTGTCACTCTGTCCCATGCAAAAACAGGATTTATCCTGCCTCATATCTGCTGTGGTATTTTTATATTTTCTTCTGATGTCTAAGGATGAAAAAGGTATCTAACAGGACACCATATGGGTTGTAGCAGGCTAAATATAATATGCAACTTTTGAGAGCATATGAAGCCCCTTAGGCAACCGTTACGCGATCTCAAAACAGGGTTTGGTGGGATAGCTCACATTGGTTTCTTGGGGATTACAGCTTCTTAGCAGAGAAATCCCCAGATGCACTGCCTCTTTCCCTTGGCTGTCTAGTTTAGCATCTTGTTTGCTTTTGTCTCATATTCTTCCTCTTTTTTTTTTTTTTTTCTTTCAGTGAGCCTTACTGACTTTCCTGATGGGTTTCCTTAAGTTCTGTTGCCCAGCTCATGGTTTATGGTTTGTGAGGTGAGTGGGGTGCTGCAATAGGGACGTTGGTGCAAGTCCCTCCCTTATTCCTGTAATGCTCTTCTCTACATTCATCTTCATGGGGTAATGGATGAAAACTACAAGCTTTCCTTGCAGGTCTCATGGAGGCCTTGGTCTTTGTCTTTTTTTCAACTCCAGCCCTGTAAACCTTCTAAGCTAACCTTGCAGCTGCGTCCTGCTAGGCTCTCCCACACAGGTCAATCTCATTTCTACTTTTGATTGTTACAGTTTAAAGATAGAATTTCCCTTTCTTGCTTCACAGCATTCAAATGCTAATTAGATCCCTTAAATGTCTAGGAAGTTATCCCAGTTTACACATATATGGTTTATTAACTCATGCTCATTTCAAACCTTTTCTTTGATGTAGGCTAATGGAATTATTCTTTTAGAATCACTTTAAAAGGTGACTCCTCTTTCTTTCTTGCTGGATGGTGTTTCTCTGAGGCACATTCGTGACAGTTTGTATTTGGAAAATATATTTGTTTTTCCATGGGCTACTGTTGAGCAGTGTTGGACTTGCATGCAAGAGGAATACAGTTGCTTTCTATTTGCAGCAACTTTTTCAAGTTCACACTTCTACTCTTTGTTGAAACAATATTTATTTTCTCTCTCTTTTCCGTAGCTGTGCAGCTAATAAGACAGCACAGACCAGGTTTGCAAAAATACATCTGCCTAGAGAATATGGTCATGTGAGCCAGCTTTGTTTCCAGATGTTTTCTTGTCATTAGCTTTTAATTTCAGCAACTACCTGCTTGTGCCTCTCCTCTTTTTTCCCCACCTCAGGTATTTTGTGCTGTTATTGTGATTGTCAGTTCTGTTCTGCTTGAAAGGTTTCAGTATATGTTGCCATGGTTACAGGTGCCAGAATTGGAAATAAATGAAGGGGGTATCAAGGCACCGTTGTGACTCTGATGGAGGCTTAGCACTAAGATGTTAGCTATTACTTCACTGGATTCCACGTTATTTGATGATGGATCCATTTTAATAGAATATTTAAATGCTTGTGTGAATATAGATTGCGCTCAAATGGAATTACGCAGAACTGGATTTAAAATAAATTATTTTTTTAAACTTTTTATATATATATATATTTATTGAGTGCATAGCTTTTGGGACAGTCTGCAACTAAACGTACAGTGTGTGTCTAAACATGTCCTACTGCATGAATGGTATGAGCATGTTTGATTCTGTCTACCACTGGAGTATTGTTGGGTATTAAGTATATTTCTTCATAAAAGTTCAAAGAGAGAACAGAAAAACTTTTTTAGGAAATAGCTGCCTCAGAACAGTTTCCTGTAGAAAAAAGGAAGACATTTGGAAATTAGGTGCTTGCTCTGCTATTGTCTGTGTAGTGGTAACACATGCTTCTGAAGACTTGCAGGAGGCTCATGGTGAAGATGACATGAGGTTTTCTGCAAAACAAGTTTCTTCTTCCATTTCTCATTTTATAGACTTGAGACTTAATTTGAAGCCCATCAAAGTCAATGGAGAAATTACTAATGATAACACTGAAATTTCAGTTGAATCATTGGTCAGTTTTTTGGCAACCTTTTTTTCCCCACATTGTTCAAAGTGATATTAGTCTGTTTTAAGTACTTTTCCTACCAGATTGTCTCAGTCAGTCCATCCTGCACACTCTGCATCCATGGGTAATGTGTTTCATGTGTTGTTTAACCAAGACAATGGGCAAAATGCCAAAGCACTGTTAAATGTTTAAAATGGATGGTAGCACATCATGCTTGTCCCAAAGAAAGTTCCCATTTTCCTTTCCTAGAGGAGAGATGGAGTTTCCTTTATTTGTGATATCTAAAGCAAGCTGAAAAGCTCTTGCTCATGTGAAAGGAAATTGTGTCTGTAAGAGTATGTGTACATACACATATTTATGAGCACATATAGTTAGTTATAAGTGTATTAATAAAATCTTTATATTTTTAAAGGAGCTTTAAAATTAAGCCATGGCTTTCTAGTTTCAGAAATTTTATTTCTGAAGCCAATAGAAATAGGGCAAACAGTGTGGTATCCTTACAGTGGTGATTAGTGATTGTAATTAGAAGATAATCGTAACGTGACATTTTACCAGAGGTTGAGGTTTTTACAGTAACTGAATTTGTCATCTGTAAAATGCAGAAAACTGAAACAAGTGAAAGCAGTCACTCTTCACCTTTTTCCCTAATTTTTATCTTCACTTCTTATTAACCCTTTTTCTAGCAAAATTGCTCAAAAAGAGCTATTTTACCTCCAGCCATTGCTATTAATCTTGTGGAATAGCTTTGATAATGCTGTTATAAACGTGGAACTCAGGAAAAATAATCCTCCACAAAATGCAGAACTTGCATTTATCCTCATCAGAATGTTGTGTTCTGTGATCTGATAAAGTATTTGGAAAGTGGCTGATGCCTTTGACCTTTTTCAGGTGACTTTCTGTCCCACTTGGGCATAAAGCAGTTGGATGTACCTGTCTGGAGAAGGAGGGTTTAGGCAGTGGAGTCAGTAAGCTAAAGGGAGGAAAGCTTGGGGAATGGGTCATTATATTCTTATTTTCTCTTCATTAAGGGATGCAGATACTAAAAGGAAATTAAGATCTAAACCCTCAAAATCACTGGTGCCTATAAAAAAAAGGGGGGAGGGGGGAGCAACAAAACGACATAGAGCTGTGTTGCAGAGCCATGAAAACCGTGTCTGGTGGTCAGAACATTTCAGAGTCCATAGGTACCAAGGTTTTCACTAGTGCAGCCAGTTAGGCATGTAACATTCAACTTAATAATTATGGTGAGGTCACCTTTTGTGTACCTTGTGGCATTTAGAGATGGTCTATGGCTATGCTGTTTCAACTGCCTGAACTAGCTCATACAGAGTAGCCGGGGTAACTCTGTGCAGCACTGAAATATGCTTTGCAGCCACCCCCTCAATGCTCTGCTCATATTTGTGAATTCTGCTCCACCAGCTGGATACCTAAAAGCTAAGCGCTTAAAAGCCCTTTGTCAATCTAGGCCTAAATTTTTAACTCTATATACTGCAGAGACTTTGTCTGGGAGAAGCTAGGGAAAGCAGTAACTGCTTTGTTTGAGCACTTGCGTTGTATAAGTGCTCAGCAAACACAAAACTTCCACAAAACAGGGTATCATATTTTCCTGTGATTTTGCAATTGCCTGTCATTAGGCTGGGGGACATACATGCACACAGGATAAAAGGAGCTGCATCAAAATCAGTGTTTACATGAACTCTGTAAACAAAGCAGTGTCTGCTTGGCTTGCTGCAGTGTTTCCAATTCATTGCGATACTTAATTGTTGTCAAACTGTTGTGTTTTCCTTGACACTGAATATAATTTGCAGGAAGAGATAAATGTAACACCCATTCATCTCCTGATGAATGAGCAGATCTGCTGTTTTATCCTTGACTTTAAAATTTTGGCTATGGTTTGTACCTGGTAAAAATAATCTCTTGGAAATCGTCAGTGTTCCCTGTGCTAACTCTGGGAATTATTGCTGCACAGGACAACAACGACCACTAGTGGCTGAAGATAAAATTTCCAAAATTGATAAAACTGGAAGAGAAAAGCTATTCATCCAATACACTAAATTACTGCTGCACATGACAATGGACGGATTTTGTGTGTTAAGACTTAAAAGCACGTCGATGTTTCTGTAACATGCACATGCTCTGCTTACTGCTGCAATTTGGCTCCTTCTTTCCAGGACTGCTCCAGCCCTCCAAGGTGTCCCTGAGTTGGCTGCTTGCTGTCTGGTCTGTATTAATGCAGACCACTTCATGTCCACTTCTCCCTCCAGGTCATGCTGTTTTGCCCTTACTTAATTCTTTATCAGTTCAGCTCCTATGTTCATGCATGTTGCACTCACAATGCAAGGTCTTCTGCAGCAGGGTGGCTTCCAGAGATGGCCTCAGTACGGAGAATCCAGACCTCGCTTCCCATGTAGGTACACTACATCAGCCCTCTCTTCTGCAATTACTGCTTCTCGTGTTGGTTAGAATCTTCTGTCACTTGTCTTTCATGCACTTTTAAATTGGTTAATTACTTTCTCCATATGCTAAGCACGCATTAGAGAGCCAGTTATTAGCAATACCACATGTTCAGTTCATTCTACATATCTTTAAATGTCTAAATAAATATCTTTAATTTAGGCATTTTCTAGTCTCCATGTCTTCCTTGTACAATACCACAGGTGTCTCATGTAGACCTTTTGTTAGTTCTTTAATGGGCTGTAGGCATCCTGCTCGTTAGTCTATTATCTAACTGCTCATCATCCATGCTCACAGGCTCCCCATGATTTCCCTTGTACAGCTACAATAATTATGCACCATTTTTTCCTTGCTAAGGAAATGTTCTGCTACTCTGTAGTGTTTCACAGACAGATGATGCAGGCTGCAAAATGTTACAAGGACTGTGTTTCCCGGCCAGGCACCGCCTTACCCTCTGCCTGCTTTGCATTATGAATGACATTTGCAGTGAAACTGAGTCCATCGTAGCATGAAGTCAGCTCTGTGGAGGTGAAGGGACCACAGAGCACCCAACCCTTTTGCATTGCACTTAAATGAGTGCAGACAGTACGGGGCAATGGGAATCAAGCTTTATAAATCCCAACCTCAAAATAATATTTATGCGCCCCCCTACTCCCATTTCTAAAATCGCTGTGCTATTTTGCAGTGGTTGTTGCAGTACCAAGTGGTGGAGGAAGGTGGCACAGGAGGAGGAGGAATCAGAGGCATGTTAATGAGTAGAGCTGCTGGAGTTCAGTTTGGGCACTGTAAACTTAGTAAAAACAGAGGAAAGTGGTGCCGTTTGTGTGTAAAACATTTATGGTAGAATAAAATACAGATAATATAGTAGTACATGCAGAACTTGTGTTTTCTCTCTGACTTTTTGTAAGCCCTTTGTATTTCCTGTTATTAGCCTAAATAACAGTTTGCAACTCAGTTTTCCACTGTTGAATTGATGTGCTGGGGGGGCTGCAGCAAGAGCAGGAAAGTCATTTGATCCACAGTGGAGCTGATTTCCCCCGTCCATGCAAATGTGTGCAAGTCACATTATTGTTAATGAGCTGCAGGCGTGATTGGAAGGGGAATGTACTCCACGGCTTACTTTACGAGCCAGTGTGTAGTTATTGTTCTGAATGGTCTCTGCAATGTGTAGTTGAAACCAAGCCAGGGGCAGGGTGCCAAAAGAAAGGGGAAAAATACTTAAGGCAGACAGTTTGCCAGTAGCTTAGCAGCTGTCAACTAGTTGTTCCAGGAAGATATAAATATTTAAGATTAATGATACCTGGCTCTTACTCTCCTTCTGTGCGTATAATGTATAACAGCATGTGCATAACTATACAATGTATGTGTTGTATTTAAAGGATGTAATTGTTAATTTAGACTGCTCACCATTGTAAGGAAAAAGAAAAAGATAGGCTGAACACTAAATGCTAAAGCTACATCTTTTATTTATAAGAAAAGTTCTTTGTTCCCAGATAACCATGGTGAAAGGTAAGGTGGTTCTTTGGTCAGGGAACTTGGGCTCTGGAGCTCTGCACTGATTTCTCCTGTGGGGTAACTCCTTTCCAGGAAGCACCAAATTGCCCTTTTAATTTTTTTTTTCAGTAAAACTTGCATTTAGACCCCCAAAAAACTATTTAAGGTGTTAATACCTAGCCATGTACATAATTTCTACTGAAAGAGACAGAAGGAAGTGGAATTTCTTCCTCCTTAAGGGGACTATTAGGGTATGTGATAAGGAGCTATACCTACCAGCAGGGAATCATATCCAGAACTAAAATAAAATCTTGGGAAATTCCCGATATTCTCCTTTGATTTTAATTGAAATACAAATTTTAAACAGTTTCCACTGTTTTTTCCACTGTTCCACATCTTCTGGTCAGAAGACAGAAAGAAAAATAAAATAAAAAAAAAAAAGTGAAAATTTTCCTTCTGTCTGCAAAGCCAGTTACTGTTGCCAGGGGAAGCAGGAATACTTTGCTTTTTGAGAGCAGGGAGAGTACAGGGGAGTACCCATTGCCTAATATCCATTGTTTATGGGTTGATTGTTCTTGGGCCTTTTGGGCCAACCAAAAGGGGAAAAAACTGTATTCTTCCCTGTGGGAAGACTCCAAAATCTTGAAACGGGCACAGATTTCTGGTTCTTTGTTAGCGTGGTGAGCCATGGGTAATGTTCACACTCAAGCAGCCTTCTGGGATGGACATGATGGTGTTAGCTGGTTCTCCAAATATCCCACCTGTGCTGGAGAAAGTTGGTCACAAATTGTGGACTCAAGAAAAGTCAACAGCTTTGGAACAGCTGATGTGGCCTTTATATCTCTGTACCTTCAGGAACTCCTTGCTTTCCCAGAGCATCTGTAAAACCAAATATATTCACTGAGGTCATGAGGTTCTTGAGGTCATGTCTGAAGCTGCAGGTAGGACCGGGATGCTTGTCACACCAGTAAAACATTTCTGCTTCCTTCTCCCTCGTGGTCTGGGAATGAACAACACCATGTGGCTCACCACAGGTGGAGAGAAACAGCTCCAGTGCCGCGGTCGCTGAGTGCAGGTGCTTCTCCCAAAATGCCAAACCATTTCAGATGGCTTCTTCTAGGAAACTGTGATGCACTTGTGGGCATTTCATAAATGGAAAGAAAAGAAAAGAAAAAATAATTGAATGATCAGCTGTGTGTGACTTATGTGCTGGGAGCTATTGATTCAGCCACAGAAAACTGTCCGTACCCTGGGAGGAGTGTGACCTGCCTCACTATCACATCCAGAAGGAAATATGCTTTTCCATTTTAAACACTTTTACAAGTTCAGTTCTTCTACCCTTCTTCCTGCTTGTGTTACACTTTTTCTGTCTTGATACCCAGCACAAGTTTGGTTATTTCAACTGCATGTTAGTAGGTGGCAGTCTCGATCAAGTTTTGAAACTCAATGAAATGTCCCTCCTTCCTTCCTAGGTGGGCCCTGAAAATGGTGCAAACCTCCTGCTAAGGACAGGCTGCCTGGGCCAGAGGGAGTCCTACTCCCACTTCTCCATAGCAATATGTATGTAGCATACTGCCAGCAAAACTCACATGAGGACGTCTTCCTCTGTGGTCTCGTTTCCTCCTGGAATGTGACTTGTAACCATACCTGGGAAAACTGTTCTCATCGAGCACGGTGATCAACTAGTTCCAGGCATTAATGCTCTTCTGCAGTTATGGAGTAAACGGTGCAGTTCAGATGGTGTAATTGCCCTTGCAGCCTGGCCTCGCACCCACGGGGCCGTGTTGGAGCTGTGTCTGAAAATCCCGTTAAGTGACTGTCCAGACAGAACAGGAAAGGGGAAGCGCACGGCACGGGAAAAGCGAGGCCTTCTGGGGCCCTGCGCGGGCTGCTGGCACGCAGCCAACGAGGTGCTAATTTACTCCGGTTATTTCCCAGAAGTAAAGGGCTACCTTCGTAAAACAACATCAGCCTGTGAGACACGTCCCTCCCTGTGGCCTAAGCTTGCAAGGATGCTCTTCCTCTTCTGACCCAGGAAGGAGGCAAAAGACGGAGGAAAACATTTCAGCGCACTGTAGGATAATCCCGAGTTAGTCTGCAGTAGAACTGTAGACTTAGTCCTTGGGCTGCCCTGAAAACAGCGTGCTGGTCCGAGAGCATCTTCCCTTCAGAAGAGGCTTTGCAGTAGGAAGGGGCTTATCTGGGAGAGCAAAACTCCAGCAAGACAGCTCTTAAATTACCGTCCTGAAAGCAAGATGAGGAGCTGTTTAGCGGGAACTACAATGTTTACCTTGAGAGGTCAGAAACCACCTGCAGTTTTTTTGAAGTTGGTGCTGCTGTGGAGGTTTCCAGGGAGACAATATATACATACATAGGTATGGTTATATAAATAAATATATATTTATAGGTATGCTTGGGTCACCTGGTGAAGGAAGAATACCTACTGTTTTCTTTACCAGGGTAATATACGGATACAATTCCATCAGAGAGGAAGATCTGAAATGCTGTGTGTGTGAAGGAAGAGCAGATGTGCTCTGTCAGGGAGGGCCACAGGCTGTAACCCTCTGGTGATGCTGCCTTTGGCCATGGGAGGACAGATGGAGGAATGGTGCCTGTGCCTGCCCACACCTTCATGCAGGAGCCATCCGATGCTTGTGGAGCCCTTCAGCTCTCTTCTCATTGCCTTGGAGACTCTCAGCTGACTCACTTCTCCAGCCTGGGCTGTCTTAACCTCCACCTCTGAAGAAAGAAATGGGAAGTCTTACTGAGCTGTTTTGAAAGCTCCTCTGCGTTTCTCCTTGGATCCTTTCCCAGTCTGATTTATCTGTATCAATAGACAGGTCACCTTTTTTCTCTTTCTCAGTTGATGTTGTCTTCACAATATATCTCTCAAAAGTTAGCAAAGAGAGATGACTTGTGTACATGTCTACCAAAGAAAGATATTTTTAAAGTAATCTTTTACATTACAGATAAATGGAGTAGAAAGTGGGTGATGAATAAGTACATTTCTCTCTGAGAAACTTCACATAACTGGAATATCACTCCATTAAAATAGACTGAATGTTATAATAGTCATCCAGTGAATTGGAGAGAAGCACTATTTTCAGCCTAGCATTAATCTAAATGGACATTTTCCCCAAGTTTTTAATTATTTATTCCTTTGCTGTCTTGCAAGTTCAAGATAACCATGGTTTTAAGAACACCTCTACTCCATTTCATGACGGAAAGGCTTTGGATATGGAGTGATCAGACAGAATTGGTCTGTGGTGTACCTGTGGCATGGCAGAGTAGCCGGCGTTGCTCTGCAGGGAGGGAGAACCACAGAGCTGATGTGTTAAATGTGTGGCTCATGCGGTGTGCGTGGGGGATCAGGCTGGAAATCATCTGAGACCTTATTCTCATGCCTCTTAATAGAGTCTCTTGTTTAAAGCTCTATCAGAAAAATTGATTGAATCCTTTCTCTCTACACTCAGGCAATGGCCTCAGGGCTGTGAATAAAGATTGCAGGCCATGAGGGATGTCTGGCCTGACCTTTCCTCCTAGGACAGCACCAGAATATGATTTTGGACCTACTCCCAAATTCCACTCTCTTCATCTAGAGTAGCTGTTCTGTAGGTTTTGCCCTTTAACTGTCTCCTGAAGAATTCTGTGCTATCCTCTGGCTACCGCAGTGAGTGTAGTGGGGAGAAATTAAGGGAAAATAATAACAGGCAAATGAGCAAAAGAGAAAGGTATGAATTCGTAGTAAGTTAATACTGCGTCATTTTTCCTCCTGGTTGGATAAACCCGCATTCAGTTGCCTTATTGTTCATGTGTAATCTCATCTTGCACAGCACTGCAAAACTCATCTCACTCCCCAGGGTTGCTGACGGCTACTGGATTCGGGCAGGAGGCAGACTGCAGGAGTCCTCCAAGGAGAAGGCGTCTGCTTCTGGAAAATAAGCACAAAATAAGGGAGGAATAAACCCTCCATAGTTAGTTTCTACTTTGCTATCTTTTTGGGGGGGCAAGGGTGCAGGAAAAACTTCAACAGAAATGTTTTAATTGGAGTGACTTTTGGCTTTTCTCAGCTATCAGCAGGTTTTTTTGGTAACATGACCATTGCTAACGTTGAAAAGTGGGAAAATCTAATTTCAGGTATTTATTCTCCTAACCCTGAGAATTTTACTCTACAATAGTGTGGTCACTTTATCAAAGCAATTGGGTTACTGGTCTGGCACCACTGAGCAACCAGCAGCTTTTTCAGCAAGAGTTGAATGCATCTCAGGAGTAAGAGATCTAGTGCTGCCCCTGCACTGAGCGCTTTATCACAGATTTTTAAAATGATGAGATGGAGAGGTAAGAGGAGAAGGGCCACTCATGTAATGAGAACTTATCTTGGGGTGCAATGCAGGGGGAGAAACTGGCTATTTGGTGGAGAGCCTGGCCTGTATCGGCAGATCACAGCCCAGGACTGTGATAGTGGTTCTGCATAACCCCAGATGTGCAAATGCTCCCCGTGGTACAGCAGCAGCTTCAGCATGGCTTCGCATTCAGTGCCTAGTTTTTGTTGTCTGAGATAAAACAAAGTCAGAATTTATGGCTGTGATGCAAGAACCAGGTGGTAAAAGTTTTATGGACTTCTTGTGGGAGTCAGACTAATAGGGTGACTGTAAATCTTGAAGGCAATGCCTGTAGTCTTCTAAAGAGAGCACATGCCTAATAACAATGAAGTGATTTCTTTTAATGCCAATAACTATGCCTGCAGCATACAAATACATCCTGCGTCTGACCAGCTCCTAAATCCCATCTGTGTCCATGCCATCTCCTGTGCGGTGCATGTTGATCCACAAGATGGCACTTGGACCTTGTATTACTCAAAATATGCTTTTTCCTCTGCTGCAATTTAGACTCAATAAATGGTAACTGCCTGGATGTCTGAGTAGAAATGTCTTTTCATTCTGAGTTAATCCTTTTCTTTTTTAACTTGCTGTTAATTTCAAAATATTGTAATGATAAATGGATCTGAAAGCAATTAATGGACTAGATTCTGCTGTGATCCACACATAGTGTTATAACTATTTGTAAAAGAGAGCCCTTTGGGAAAACTTACACCCAATACATAAATATTTTAATGACTTCTAGTAGGATTTTGCAAAAACCTTCTAGGTATTTTAACTTTCTGCGTTAGTATTGACCTGCTTCTAAAGTGTGTGAGTACAGGAATGTATAAATCCAGAGTGACAGGGAATTATTTCGACCCACTGAGAGCTCCATCCTCAGAGAGTTGCTGATGCTGTTACAGAGCGCACTGTGGGGTGGCTGTCATGGCCCTCTGTAGTGCGAACCCTGAAAATGAGTCTTCTGTGTGTGATGTGAGGAACAAAATACCATTCCCAAGAAGTGCGGAAAGAGAGTCCACAGCTGGGCTTTATCCAGCTGCTACAGGAACCGGGGCACAGCTTGCTGCCTCAGGTCGGGAACCTGCCGGGGCTGAAGGCATCTTCCCTGCAGAGCAGGACACCTCCAGCCCTTCATTTATACCCTTTAGCTGTAATGTTGTAACAGATCTGGCACAAAAGAGAAATTAAATATTAGCTCTTGATCTAGGTTTTTGGTTGAAAGAAATACCTGCTAATTTTCATCAATTTCACATGGCAAACAGGTGTTTTAAGGAAATAACATAAGTCTGAATTTTCTCTTTCCTCTCAGATTTCTTTTTAGGAATTTTTCAGTATGATGCTACTTGGAAAATGGACTGGAGAGCCTTCTGTGGAAACAAATTGAGCCTAAACTTGGTAGATGTTTCTGGAATCATCTGTCTGCACTTTTCCAAATGCCTCTGTCCATATTGATGCACTTCTCACCCTTTCTGCAGGTTCTCCAGCAGGATTATTAGAGTCTGCTCCTGTTTTTCCACCTGACGAATTTCTCAGTTGTAAATGATACTTTTACTTGTGGGAGAGACAGCAGTCCACCTCCCGTTCCTAGTAATGTCTGTGTCCACTAGAGACAATGAGATTATTCTAGACTGAAAGTGAAGCTTTCTGTCTACAACAGTGTTTTTATTGAAACTGTAAATCTGCAAAATGTTTTGGAGTTGACAAAATATCTTGTGCTGTTTTCATTTAAACTCAGACCAACAAAGCCAAACACCAGTTCTGACCATGTTGCAAAGTTTTAACTTCTAACACTTTCCTTCCATTTTAATTGGGATATTTTATACTATGGCTTTTAAAAATCTTTATTTCATTTGAAATATCATGAGTTTTCTGGAAAAAGGTCCTTCTGTCAGCCAGAAAAACCTTTGTCCTCCTTGGAAACTGCATTTGCCCTTCTACATATTGAATTTGTGAAAAACTGTATTCTTGCCTGGATTTAGTGTGCTGATTTGATCTCAACTCCAAAATCTGATTCTGCTCCCAGTTCTCCTTTAGACTGACATGAGCAAAAGCAGGATTTTGCCCTTTTGCTCCCAGAAGAGGGCCTACGCAGACAGACCTGTTTGTTTAGCAGAGCATTCCTACTAAATGATACCAACAATGTTAAGTATTGAACTTTGCTAATAGATTTTGATGAATTTCAAAGACCAATTAAACCAAGAAGAGTACAAAGTAGTGTTGTATAAATATTTAATGTAAACTTATGGATTACATTGTTCTGGAGACTGCTATCAGAGGCACTTTGAAACCACATGTGGCTCGTGATAGCAAGACAGAGCCAGTTTCAGTCAGAGATGAGTTCAGACTCTAATAAACAGTCCTCCAGGGATCACTTCGAAGTGGTAAAATTTTATGAGTAGCTAAAAAATCAGAGTTCTGGAGTCAACAATAAGCACTGTTGCATTTCCTCTCTGCCCTAATGAAAGTGACAGAATATATTTTTTTAGTATCCTTCTTCTCCAAAAACAAAGGCAAGATAACATGGTTTTGGGAGACAAGTGACAAACAAAATGAAATACTCTTGCGGAAAGGGAGCCTTTGTAGCTGGCATCGGTCTCCAGATGCTCTTAGAGCAATGGATTTGGAAGGAAGCTGTTTGTACCAGCTGCTGTTGGTGACGTGCGCCTGGGCTGGAGTGGCTGCTGCTGGGCTCCATGTTACACAAACGGATCAATCCCTGCGTGTGCTGCGGGCACTGGAGAGAAGAGCATGTTCTGCCCTTGGGCTTTATGAGCTTGTGCTGCTGGCACAGCCACGAAGCCCCCGCCTGCCCCTAAGTGCGGTAAGTGCCTGCTGGGTTTTGCTCTTCCTTCTTGATTCTCTGCTTCTCTCTTCCCGTTTCGGCAATCAGACATAAAGTGAGCTTCCAGGATGGGGTAACCTTGATGGCAGTGCAAGGTAGAATCCGCCAAGGTGATCTATGGGCAGGAATTTTCCACAGATTGCAGAGGGGCTGTCACACTGATAGAAGAGCACACAGGACAGTATTTGAAAGGGGAGAGGAGGGGATGAAGAAGTTATATGCCTGTTAGAAGATGGTCTGAATGACCCCTTCGCTTAACTGAAATCAACTGTAGAGACTGTATCTAGCACTCACCACTTCCGTAGAGCTTTCCACCCAGTGATGTAGGACCACTGGAGCTATGCCCATTTTCCAGGTGGGGATGCTGAGGCAGGGAAGGGCAGAGGCACGGAGAAAGCTGGCAGCAAGGCTTCTGCCGTCTGACTCCCATTGCATCCTCCCTCATCAGCCAGGGAACACGTCCAAGAACAGGTTTGCATGGAAGTCAGGCTGTGTCTGAAGGAGGTCTCTAAATAAATTTGGATTCATGTAGCCAGTCAGGAGCACTCGAGGATAGCATCTCTGCATCTGTAAGCCCCCCCTTGATAAGAAAGGACTTTAATCTCCTTAGGGTCTCAGATTGCTCTTTGCCTGGTAGACAATAAATAAATAAATAAATAAATAATAAAAAAAGAAAAAAAACAAACCAAACCCACCTATATCACAAGTCCCCAATGTCACAGGAAGATTTGATCATGTTTGCCTCACCAGTTCATGACTGGCAATGAGTTGGACTGTTGAATGTGCACCATGCACCTTGTACAAACCTTTTTTTTGGAAAAAAAAAAGGTAAAGATGGCAATTTTCAGTTGAGTCTTAAGCACTCGAAACAATGGCAACTTAGAATCTTCATTTCCAGAAAGTTTCATAATGCTGGAGACATCTGTGTTTAGCACTGTACTGGGTTTTATTTTCAATCATTTTTCTCATTAAAAAAATGTGTGTATCTCATTATGTCTTCAGATCTGAGCCAGCATTTAATTCTCTGATTGCATATGGTTGGTACAGCATGTGCCATTACACCCACCAAAATAATGAAATGACAGTTCCCTTTGCAAAGTAGAAGACTAGAAATAACTTTCTGCTGAGAGATGCTATTAATCCCCCCTCCCCCCCAATAAAAGTGAATAGATAAGTGGCCATGATTCAGATCTCAGAAAGTGTATTCTGACTAGTCTGTGACTTGTCATATACAGGCTGTACTGAGGCTTTGATATTTGTGGTATTTTATACCCATGCTAAAGTTATTTTAAACAGATACAAGAAATATCAGTCTCTTGTTTTTATGTATTATTTATGGGCCTCTTGTTCTTTCCTTTATGCCACAGAATATTTTTTCTTATTTCCCTTGATGTTACAAAGTAATAGTTATAACAACAAACTCCATCGGGAAGATGCTTCCGCATTTTCCTTTGCTGGCAGCTGGGACCAGAGTGGGCTGTGCTGGACCCGGGCTCCACGCAGATGTGGCTGCAGTGCTGCAGAGCCCGGTGAGCGGTAGATGGCTCTGTCAGCTCTTCTTCGGGAAGCCATGGGTTTATTAGCACACCTGGGTTTTTCTCAGTCTTTTTTCCAACTTTATTACCAATGTTCATCCTTTTTTTTTTTTTTTTTTTCCCTGCCTTAATATTTTCTCCAACTTAGCAAAGCTTCTCCCTGCCTAATTCAGTAAGTTTCTTGCGGTTTTGTGAAGAGCTTAAAATAAATGTGAAAGCAGCGAAAAGCAGCACTGGGGATTCTTGCCTGGCTAGACAACAGTGTGAAAGCAGTGCTTCTGGTCCAGCAGCATCAGCTGCGAGGGCCTAAAGAGCTCCCATAGCCCAGGGCAGTAAATGCCCATCTGCTGAACACATGTACACCATCCTGCTGGTTATGCCAGAATGCGACAGTCCCAGATATCAAGGGGGTGGTTTGCGGATGGTCAGTTTCCTTTCATTTAGCAGCGGGGAGGATTATTTATTAGAAATACAAGAACCTTTTCTTTTTTTTTTAATTTGGAGTCTCCAATTTGTTAATTTTCCTCATTAATCATGTCTCCAGGCATGTGCATGTATGAGAAACCAGTCTGTTAGTTCTTGCATCAGCTGCCTTGTGCCAGTCTAAATTCACTGGGGGTTATTATTATATAATATTAATACAGTTATTATAACTGGGGGTTATTATTATTGGTCATCCCAAACATGAGACAATACCTTTAGGGAAAGAGCTGGGGCAAAAAAGCTGCAGCGCTAGCACGATGTGCTGGGGAGCCTCCCAGGGCTCTGGGGCTCAGGGTGGGCAGATGGAGCACAGGGCCCCACTGCTGCACATCTCTGAGCTCCCTGCACCTACGACTTGATCAATGTATTTTGTCAAAACCCCAGTGACTTGTTTCGTTACCTTTGTATCCCTGCTGCTAAGCGATGAATGATGCTCCTGGAGATAATAAAGAAGCAGCTGTACAGTTACCCCAAAGGTATCTGTTACAATTTGATAATATTTTTTCCTCTTTTTTTTTTTTTTCTCCACATGAGCTCTGATGACATCTCTTTGAGCAGCTTTTTCCTTCTACTGCCATTTTATCAGGTCCCCTGTAGTTTCAGAGTGATTTTCTGCAAACCAATTGTGGTGATTACCCTGGGTCTGCACACAAGTTGGCTTATTGCTGTGCAGTTTGGGCAAGGGTTGGACTTCAAGGGGAAGGCTGTGCCGCAAGAATGAACCACATGGAAAGACACATGCCAACCAGCCCCAAAGTCATTGCAATCCTCATCTTACCAGAACTGTTTAATCAGATAGACTTTGGTGAATGGATCTCAACAAGTTAAGACAACAGCAGGAAATGGGTGGGTGTTTCTTCAAAGGAAAATAAACCCAAATGTGCTTTTCAACAGAATTCACCTTTCAGGGTGTCAGCTGTTATGAAGTGATCTCTTTTCTAGACTGTCCATGTTCTTTGAAGTTACGGTCCTATGTTTTCTTTCTCTGATGTTGACAATATGCCTGGGAGCATGGCCCCTGATTTATCAGTTACCCTATTTGTTACAGTCCACAATGACACATCTTTTTTACTTCTCCTAGCAGGTATTTTTTAAATAAAAGAAAAGGCAGACTTCTTAGCAGCAGCTTGGTTATTCATCAATATTATTAGATTCTCCCTTCCCTCTCCTGAAGCTAGGAATAGAAACCTATGAAATTACTGTGGAGGATGCACTCTTAAAACAAAGCACCGAGTAAGGAGGATGTGAAAAACATGTACAGCTGAAATACATAGAGAGATTTTATGCACTGCTCTAGGGGGAATATTGCATCTAATACTCAACATATGAGTCGGCAGGACCCTAGCAGGGGAGAAACATGAGACAGGCGGGGAGGGTGCACCGTGCTCTTTCCCCTCTGCTGGTGCTCGTTTCTCACTTGCATGAGGCTGGGGGGAGCTTCTGACCAGAGCCATCAGGGTATAACAGGTGCTTCTGAAGAATTGGATTTATTCCTTGCTTTCAAAGTTGAGTCTTACATGAACCCAAAGAAAAGGTGATGCCTCCATGATGTCTTGGAGTAGTGTTTTTGGTGCATTGCCGGTGCGTGGACAGCTTGCACCGGAACAGCAGGTGGCAGATGGAGTTGTGTTCCAGCTCGTTTACCCAAAATGAACCAGGGAGTGGGAGCAGCCACAGGAATTCACACACCTGCAGCACCCTGGCACCAGCAGCCTGCCCAGGCAGGAGGCAGCATGCAGCATCCTTCCCAGTATAATCCTAGAGGGTGCTCACCTGCTTCCCAGACTGGGGAAAGGAGCTTTGCCCTGGGGAAGTGCTTTTATGGCATGTTTATTTCTAGTCCTTCCTAGTCAGGTTCAGTTTTGGCATCACATTTTTCAGTGGGTGACCTGAGGAAACTAAATCTGAAGTGAGGGATATGGCCGGCATGCTGGAAATTTTGGCAAGAGCTGGTTGGAGGGAGAAGTGCTTGAGGGTCCATCTCACCTACTCATAGCAGCAGGGGGCTTTTCAGTTAGTGCTTGTGCTATCTGTCTTTGGGAGAACTGGGAAGTTCTAGTTGGACAATGCTCAGCGCTCTCATTAAACAAGCAGAAAAATAAAAAAGGCAGCCTTCACTCCAAGCCCATCAAAAATATATACAGAGGCAAGGAATTTAACAGGGCAGAGCAGCTGGTGTCAAAGCTCCTATTATCACACCTGTGCCCTAGTTACACGCTAACAGATCTTAGGCACGAAGGAGAACCTGGAAAAAGTGCAAATGCTGTATGCAGCAGAGAGCTGCTCCTCCAGCCAGCGCAAGGAGAGCAGCTTTCATCTTTCAGCTGCGGCTGCTTTGCTTTTGGGTCTGTTGGCAGTCCATGATATCACGGAAACACAGCTGCTATGTTTCTGCTGCAAACACTTAGCTTTCAGATGTGGTACTGCCTAGAAAAGTCCTGGGCTTCCCAGGAAGTTATTGTGCTGGCTTTCTACTGCCTTTCTGGCAAGGGTTAATAAGGCCATGGCATTGTTGATTGACAAAATGTGGAGCTTTTCTCTTTGCAGTTTTCACAGGCACAAGGTTCACCTGTGGTTCAGTATTTAACTAAAATTAAAGCTGACAGCTTTTCCATATAAATTAAATTAATGAGATGTTTGAACTAGTGCTAAATTGTTTGTGTAGATCTTTGCTGCTTGATAACATCTCCAGGCTCCCTTCCCACAGGCACTCTCCGTGGCCACGCAGGTTCCCCTGCCTGTGCTGGGATTAACGGAGCAACTGGTACCAGTGCTGCATGTGCTAGAGAGGTGGCCACACAAATTCCCTGCTTGATGCAGAGATGCTATTGCATAGGGAAAAAAGTTTACGCAAAAAAAAAAAAAAGGCAGTTTTCTGTCTTTCTGATCAGGCACGACACTTCTGTGCTTTTGCTGCTGCCAGTCTAAGGCACTGTCTGATAACAGCTCTGTCTCACAATGCTTATGCTTTATGGAGGTCTCTCTGCTTTGCCTGTTTCTGCAAGCTTTTCACTTTAGACCTGCTTAACTCAGCCTCTTCTAGCCCCTTGCTGCTCACAGCCATCCCTCCGTAGTTGCTCTCTCTTCCTCACACTCCACATGTGCTGCTGCTTCTGATCACTTTCAGTTAAAATGGGCTGGGTTTACAGCGGCTGCCGATTAAGCTAATGAGCTTGTTTAGGCCAAAACGGGCAAAAGGAAGAGGCATATATATAACCTGAGGTAGCTTTTTATTTTTTTTAAGGCTTAGGAGCAGTGAGTGTTGTTGTCTACTATTTGCCTGTGTTGTTATCTGCAGATGCTGCTGGGAGCTCAGTGGATGGATTCGATCTGGGGGGTCAGCTTGAAGAGGTAACAGAACCCTGACATTTATGGGAAGCCGGACTAGCGGTATGCCTGTTCCATGAACAGCTAGGTGGAAGGGGGTTACATAGAGTAAGCAAGAGCTATAAATGCTACTGTTTCTGTCTTAAAGAGATGCAGTGCTCTGAGGAAAGTATCAACTTTGCAGAAAGAACAGAGCAATAGCAGCCTTGTAGAAGACAAGCAGAAACAGAAGCTTGTATGATTTATTTATTTTTTTTTAATCTCTGAGTGTTTACTTCGGTGTATCTTTGTAGAAAAAGACTTTCTTCATTATAAGCACAACTCCCTGCTGCAGGGTATGGAGGTAGCTGTGACCTGGGAGCTGTGGCTGCCCAGCTGAGAAGGGGACTGAGCATGTTTGCTCGTTGTTGTTTGAAAACTAATCTGAGCAAATATCGCTGCCTGAGGAGCTAATAGCTGGGAAGGAGATAGGAAGGTAAAGTACAGGCAACAAGGCTAGTTTACATGTATATCTTAAGAGACCTTTAGCTCTGGTCTGATACCTTAAGGAATAGGGAATTTCATGACTGTTTGTGGCTAAAAGTCTGTGGTTTGCAGTGAAAATAGTATCTGTCTTTAAAAACTTCAAATTTCCTTGTCTCATTTCCTTTCATGTCATTTGCGTTACATTGCTATTACAGTTCAGGAAGGATGTAGAAGGTGTTGTTGAGTAAGTGCTTATTATATTTTCTACTCTTTGATCCATGTTTGGACCGGTGGAAATGCCACCTAAATGAACAGCTTGCAAGGCTGGAATACAGGTAGCATGAGCATCACTTTCATTTGCTCACGAATTAAAGCAGGCTACTAGACTCTATTTCAGTAAAAGGGGAAAATGTCATGACCGTTGCTCAAACAAATGTGCTTCTTCTTAGGCCACTGATATTACTGCAAATGTTAGGCTGAATAGCAAATTGCCAAACAAGACTGAATGCCACCAAGGCAAAGGATTATTATCCTTCTGGTGGATGGAGAGTGGGTTTCTGGCAAATGGTTTGTTATCCAGGATTCCACTGCTCCACAGAGCTGACATTGGACTGAAAGTAAAGTTGTGTTTACAGCGTTGTCTCTTGGCCACTGACATTCCCATCAGATCAATATTTCCATGGGAAATCCAGATGCTGTCTTATGATCAGAGCATTTGATATTCTTTGGGCAAAACTTGCTGCTTCTTTCTGAATCATCAAATGAATAGTCTAGCCATTAAGTTATTTTTAAAAATAGCATCCATTTCCCCCACTCTGTGTTATATGTTCTGTTTAATATATGCAAACGCAATACAAGGATTGTTTAAAGAAGCAAATCAAAGACCCATCTAGAGCAAAAAACCCTTAATGCAGGGAGCAACTAGTGCAGAAGACAAAAATGAACATATACAGCCCTGACCCGCAGACTTTGCAGCTCACAGGCTGTTGTGTTGAGAGTGACTGAGAAAGCGAGAGATGGGTGGGATGACAGGGACAAGAAGAGAGACTAAGGCAGGGAGGGATGTTGTGATGGGGAGAATATGGGGATTAAATTTAACGAATGTAGTGGCTTTGGTTGGATAACTCTTTGTGTAGGTTGTCCCTGCCTGGGATGTCCAGTTTGAATGGCACTCCAGTATTACAGGGTGTCCAGCTGCTGTTTTAATTATTGCCATATGGATACATCAGGCAGCTTTGAGTAATCTGAGCCTTTTGGGGTGATGCAGTGTTTCTTCAGGATTACCAATGAGTTTTGTGTCCTTTCCTGTTTGCATTCTCATCTGAGATTTACAGCAAACAGCAATGAGAAATGCCAGAGGGCAACTTTTCAATTCTTAGCAAAATAAAAATATGTGCCAGGATTCATGCATATATTCATGTGGACACCTGTGTTATTGAAACACATTTCCTTTGCTATTTGTGATGTATTTACTTGAATCATTCAAAAATTCAAGTAATGCATAATACTAAAACTCCCCTGTGGAGCTTAGTAGGAAACATGAAACTTTATTTTGTGCTTGAAAATACTGCATTATATATTACTTACTCTTTCCTTCTAGCATAGAGCCTTATTCTTGGCTGGAGCCAGTGCAAACCCCAGAGGCTTTCAAACTTCTTTGCTCTGACCAGAGTGAAGCTGTAATTTTTTAAGGTCAATATTTGTTTATAAACCTTTTTTCTGGGCTGTCTTATTTTTCACCTGGTACTGAACTTACTAGTTACCAAAATGTCTGTGTCTCTGGTGCTGCTTTTCTCCCATCTTCCCACGCAGAGAACTCGAGTCTTATATTTCTCTCAGGCTCATGTTCCAGGTGATTCACTCTTCAGGGAGATGTTGGCCATATAAAGACCTTGCCTCTGTGATTTAGAGGAGCTGGGACTTCATGGCTGTGAAAGGATGACAGACTGTTAAGACAGTACAGTAGGGAGAAATATGGTGTGATGTTTGGTGGGAAGTGTGGCAAGGTCCTGACTCACTGCTCAGACACCCTCCTATTTAACATATGTCCAAAGTGTAACTCTAAGCACATTTGCAGAACTTATTGCTGTAACAAACTTCAACAGCCTAAACATTTGAGATGAAGAACAGGAACAGAGGCCTTCAGGATGGAACAAGGGAAGAATACCAGGGAAGATTAATATCCTGCGTCTAGCTGCATCTATGCTACGATGTCATGCTGTCACTCCTGTACTGCTGGCACAGGTTCCTGGTGTGAGGGATTTGCTCAGTAGCACACCACTGTTAGGAGATGGTGGTGCATTCCTTCCTCACACCATGTGAAACTAATGGAACTAATCCGGAGTTCCTGCTCTATGAAATTGCAGTACACTGGGCCCTTCTTGTAGATGTGGTTTCAGCCTATGAAAGCATGCCTTGTTTTCTACCATGAGGCTGAAGCAATGGCGCTCATTCTATACCTTCTAGCCAAACCTGGGCTCAAGGTCTCTTGCTGGTGAAAAATCCATAAATCAAAATACTAGGACATGCCTTGCTGATAATTGATTCTTCCAAGAATATTTGCCCCAAATCTTTAACTATTTCCAACAACAAGAAGTTATAATGAAGACTAAGTGTATTTATGAAGTGAAATCATTAACAATAGATTAGACAGTGGAATCCAATTTCCTGTTCCATCAGTGATGCTAACACAGACTGAAATTTCATTGATGTATTGGGCATCATTGTCATCCTCTTAACTGAGAGAAAAATTGTTTGCCATTTTCCACTGGCTGTACCTTGCAGGCGAAACTGCATCTTATACAAAGTATCAAGCCAGAATCCTAATGGAGAAAGTATTTACAAGAAAATAAATATTTCACAGCTATCTCATATGTGCTTTGTATTTCATCATATTTAATGTATGAATGTATTTTACTAGTGTGTATTTTTTCCTCTTAACTGATGTATTAAGGAGCTTAAGGCAGAGAAACATATCTGTGTGAATGTCATCAGGGTTTTATAAGAAGACTGTACAGAGTACAGGAAACCTTCTAAGAGCAATCTGTAGTTCTTGTTTTATTTTTATTTTTTTTTAGAACAGAACTGGAGAGGCTTAATTCACCACTTTTCAAGTATTAAGTCCTAAAATCCAAGTGTTTGAAGTTCTGCTCCCTGCTTTTATGTGACATGCAGTCAGCCCTGCTGTGGCTGGCCCTGCTCCCATGTTGGGGGAAGGGTGGGCACAAGCTTCCACGTAGCTCACCAAAATGGGCTTCACAGGCAGTAACAGAGAAGCAGCTGTAATTGTTGATAGCAAGGGTTATTCCAGTGGACCAAACCCCATAAAGATGAGTGGAGATCTGGACTAATCTGAACCCCAGTGTCATCTGCACAAGTTGCTGCCTTGCTGCTCACTGCTCTTCTGGTCTATCAAGAATGCTTTAAATAGCAGGAGATCTTGCATGGAGCCTCAAGAGTTCTTTCAAAAGGGAAAATGGACGGTTTAATTCTGCTCCTTTCTTTCTGAATGCTCTACATACTCCTACCCCAAGATCAAGTTTTAGCATCTTAAGCGGTCTTTGGTAGAAGACTGCTAAACTGCAAGAGGGATGTCCGTATTATGGACGCTGATATGAGTTTATTGCTGTGTGTATAGTGAGGTTGTATCTTTAGCCTAGTGAGCACAAAATAAATCCAAGCTACCATTTACCAGGTCCTGTGAGGGGCACTTGGCGTTTCAGTCATCACAAGGTCACTGGCCTGTAACATAATGTTCTAGGATGTTACGTAGATCTGGAAAGAGTAGGCTTATTTTCATATGCTGGTGTTTCTCTAAATAACTCCCTGACAGAATAATATGATCTGGCAAAATCTTCAGGAGAGTCTCATGGCCAGGAAAATCAGTTCCTGATCACTGGTGGCGGCGGCTATGCCATGTGTGGCCGGGCAGGTAGCAGCCATACCTCTGAGCAAAGGCAGCAGGGCCCTTTGTGTAAGGAGAGCCTTTCTCCAGATTTCAGACCACTGGCTTATAATAAAACTAAAATACCAGAGTTTGATTCCAGCAATATAGCAAGGCAATGATTGATACAAAGGGAAATAAAAATCAATACTTTTTTTTTTTAGGGGAAGGTAATTTTTGGAAACTTTATTCTAAAAATGGACGTGAAAACTTTAACTTCAAAAGCAGAACAAATGTGGCTTTACCGTAGGCTTCTAATGAAGTCTGTTGCTTTTCTGGTGTCATCTAAAGAAACCTAAAAACACAAACCAATCAATTTCTGAACCAGCTCCAGGTGACCAAAATGAAATTCAAATAAGATAACAAAGAACTGTGTTTTTGGCCTTGTCTTATTTTTTTTATACATGTAACCATGATATTTTTTGTCATTGCCGTAAATCCTAGAAAGAGGAAAGTGTGTGTGTGCTTTTATTTATTATTTTTAAAAAAACGGTGATGCTAAAATCCTCTACGTGTGAGCGTTTCTGCTACGATAGTTGCAGTGTTACCTCCCACAACCGTCTCCTCCACTGACAAAGACACTGGGAGCCACATGGCTGTGCTCGCAGTGCACCCGATCAGCCCCTGCTGTGCAGGAAGGAGGCTTCGCTCTAATAAGCCACAGCCTCCAGGCATGGGGTGACCTCGCCGGAGGGCTGGAGGAAACAATGTTCAGAGGGAAGATTCACTAGAGGAGGCCTGTCACAGTGCTTAGCGCCTCTGCCTTTTAACAGAATGATTAAACACAAAACAGAGCTCTAACTCCAGTTAAGCAGCCAACAGGGGCTTTACTCCTTGCTTTCACTTAGTATGCAATGTGGCCAGCATGTGAAGCCAGGTAACTCTGTTATTTCCTGAAGGATTAGTGCCCCCAGAAGAGCACACAGGTTTTCTTTTGCAGAAATCCATGAAAAGATCCCAGGCCTGACGCTCCAGATTCAGTTTTAAATTGCCCTTTGGAAAAAGCTACTCCAATGAAGTTTCTGTGAGGCTGGGTCTTAAAACGTTGCTGCGATGCTGAAGGACACAAATGCAGCACTGTCCTCACCATAAATCACGGCGTGGTGACGATGTTTCACCTACTGCACTAATAGCATGGGGCGGGGTTAACTTCAGCTGTTGAGTCATTTTGTGTATAGTATGAGTTCACTGTTTAAGTCTCCAGCATGTTGCCCCACCCAGAGGCCAGAGAGGTACAGAAAGCCATCCAACAAGGACCCCAGCCTGCTCCTCTAGAAGCTTTTCTGGCTGGCATCCCTCCTGGGTAGATGGAGCACTTGCTTGTGCATGGGGCAAGACCTGGGAATTGGGTCTGGGCTGGAGATGTTGGTACTCAGCTGGAAACGGGTGCCCCGGTCCCTGGAGAGGAGCCTGAATTTGGAGACCTAGTGCTCAGGACCTGGGCTGGAAAAGGTGCAGTCTGGGTCCTTTCATGGGAGGCCTCTGGGAGGAGGTGGCACATATTGCAGAGGAGTGGCACAGTTAAAATAAAACGAATGAAGGATAAAAGTGAAGAAGGAGCTAACAAATGGGAAAGAGGCTGTCAGTGTAGTAGCAGCAGGCTGGGGGTTCACAAGGGAGGGTGCTTGCTGGGTGGGACGCGTGGGCTGACACCAGTTTGCAAGAAAGAAGTCTGCTGGGGATGCTGAGCAGAATGGCTGTGAGCAATCCTGCGGTTCTGCCTCTGAGCATCCCTTTCCTGTGCTTAATGCTGTGCTTTCAGGCTTGGGAGACCTAGATGTGATTCCTGCCTCTTCAAAGTAAATTTGGAGGCCCTGGAAGAACGCAGGCTGCCTTGCAAAGTCCATCCTGTGACTGAAAAAAAAACATTCCTTGCCATTCAAATCAGAATGTGCCACGCACAGCACTTCCCCAGGGGGTACAGCCAGCAGACGCGTTGGCAAGCTCCTGCAGACCACATTTGGCAAAATAAATGCTCGCAAAACCAATAATAACCACTCAGAACCATTCAGCTTTGCCTGCAAAACCAGAGAGGCTCCAGGACTTGTCTAAGATCACACAAGAAATCTGCAAAGTGGGCAACTGTATTAATGTCTCCCCTTCATAGGGTAGTGCCGTAACAAGCAGACCATCCTTGAATAAAAGCAGTATAAGGAAACACTTAAACGTCTGCCCTACTGGGAAGGGAGAATAGAGGCTTGAATGTATGTGGTTAAAGAAAGCGGGGGCAGGGGGCTGAATTATCTGTTTTCTTCTGTGTTCATGAATTACCTAGAGAATATCAGGAGGTCACAGACTGGGGGAATTCTTCTTAATGCTGAGACTGTTCTCTTAATGTCATGGTTGTGTTTTGCACATCAACATCAAATACTATGCGGAAAAATTATTCTGTTTAGAAAAGCATCAAAAGCTGTCTTCAAAGAATAATGCATCATGATCATGTAAGTGCTCTGGCATTTTTGATGTTGCCTTCTTACTCACTAGACTTTAATGATGTGATGAGTGACTTTTTGTCTATGAAAAGTTGCAGAATTCTAACTTTCTAAGCAGCTTGCCTCTCAGTAATGTCTATTTTCGGTAGTCCTCCCTGTTGCTTTATGTTTTGCTTGTATGCTTTTAAGCTGTTTTTTATACAAAGTGAGGGCTTTTACTTTCGCTGGGCAAGCGCTCCTAATTTACAAATTCTGCAGGCTTTGTCTATTTACAAATCGAATGGATGAGTTAAATTGGATTGGGACAATGAACACCCAAGGGATGGTAGATGATGCCATCTTCTGAAGCGTAGCCTTCATCTGGCTTAGCTGCATTGGCTTGATGTAACAAATCAGCTCTGTTTACCAAAGTGCTCCTGGTGTTTGCTTTGTGCATCCCTAAATGTCATCGCCAAGAAGCGTGTGAAGTTCCCACAGGCCCACCAGTCTCAGCCGTTAGCTGTTGTTAGGGAAGGTAACAGAACTCTGGTCTGGGTGGCTACTTCTTTTTAAAGCAGGAAACTTCAAAAGTTGATCTTAACGTCATAACTAGAAATGAAGGACACAACAAACTGATCCTGTCGCTATTAGCAGAAATCCTGTCTCTGTTTGTGCTTTCTTGCAACTGCATTGGAGGAAAAAGTCATTTTCTAAAGCTCTGACATTAAGCTTATCTATCTTATGGAGCTTGCATTTAATAGCCAGATGATGCAAGTCATTGTTTTCCAGGGAACAGTGTATGCTGCATCAGTTTTCTTTTCATTGTTATTTTTAAAGTCGTATGTCTCCATTACTCTGACAGCAAGGGAAGTGAGCAAGATGCATAGTCTTTGGTGACAGCTGCCATTTGCCTCCCCTCTTGTGTGCAGGGAATAGGGACACCAACAAAATTTCTCCTCTGTAGCATGACTGGCTGCTTGACTCTGCCAAAACAAGCTGTCCCTGCTGCTCCCTGGCTGGAGCTGTCAATTCTTCAGGTAGCAAGAGAGCAATCAAGGGAAAAGATTTCCAATTTTTCTGCTTGAGGTAACTGAACTAATTCTTTGTTACCCTGAGCACTCTGCTCCCTCTTCCCTCCAGTTCAATGGGATATTTTTTGAGTTCTCTGATTTTGACATCAGTCTGGAATAAACCTGTTGTTCTGGCTCTTGCCATCAAAGTATGAGCTATCCCAGTGGTCCTTGTAAGGGCAGACGGAGAAGGCAGAGTGGGCTGGGGGTGTCTGAACTGCAGCTGATGGGCAGTGCATCTTTGGAGAGCGTCATCCCTTTTCCCAGTGGGACATGGTGTGTGCAGGTATTGGTCAGTGGGAACAGCTGCAGCATTTGTCATGGGAAAGAATTAATACCATTTAAAATGAATTACGTGCTTGAGATAAACTACCTCCTGCAAGTGTGTTGCATCAGGAGAGTCTATAGCTTGTATTTAAGAGGATAGAAAAGGTATTTGGGCTTCTCTGAAATAGGGAGAGATTTAAAGTCCTGAAGGAACTACAAGTTCTCATCTTCCTTGGAGGTCTGTGTTTCTCTAATCCATGTCTATACTTGCCTACATTTAATTAGAGACAGGCCCTGAAGTGACTTAGTGGGTTGTGTACATGCTGAATCCGCAGCTGAGACCAATTCATTTGTCAAGTATAAGTCTCGAACACAGCCCAGCACCTCGCTCTGAAATGCCATAGCACTGGGCCTCCAGCAGGCAGGGGAGAGGCTGTGGGAAGGTCATGCTCCTCTCTGCTTGTGAAGGCTTTTCCAGCTCACTTTCCGTTGTGGCAGCAGCAACGGTACTGGACAGGTTACAAGAGGCTCTGCACTCGTAACTTTCTTCTCCAGATCTGGAACTGCCAGCCACATCTCTTCCTGCATTGCAGTAAGCATCAGAGTGGTCCAAAGTCCTTCTCACGTGTTCCTCACTGACTTTGCAGACGCACAGCTTTCAAAATCCCTGTGGCCATGAGATCAGGTTGGAAGTGACTGAGTTAAACATCTGCTTTGGAAAAACGCACGTGCCATGAAATCATGTCTATGAATGAAAACAAGCTGGAATTAAACATTTGAATTACTGGAGTAATTATGCTGGTAAAATGATATGGAACTAACTGATGGAGTCATGGTGGTATGGCATGTGTATCTTGTGGTTTCCATAGATACAAACGTGACGGTATTTTGCAAACACTATACACCACCTGAAACATATTTCTGCTACTTCAGAAACAATAATTACACTTAAGTGCCTTCTGCACAAAACATTCCTTAAGTGTTTCTTGAATGATGAAAACTAAACAAGTTTTCAAAGGTTACTTTAGCTTTCTCAGCTCCAATATTAACTCCCCCCCCAGACTAGAGGTGGAAGAAAAAGGAAGCAGAGAGCACCTAACCCAAGGTCTGTGAGTGTAATTTTGTAATGGGCTCCAGTGAGCACAATTCAGGTTGGTGCAAAAAGACTAGGGTGGACACATGCTGTGTCTGTGGCAAGGCTGGTTGTAGCCATGGAGGGCGAGGGAGGGAGATCTGTTTGGGAGATACAGCCTTGAGAGAGGACTGAGAGGAAGAGACAAAGGAAGATTCAGGGTAGAGCAATGGGGTGAACAATCACGTTCACATCAAGCAGCGACTCTGAAGGTGGCAGATAGGTGGGGAGAGACAATGGTTCCTTTCAGCACATGAAGGCTGAAACCTCCAGTAATAAGAAGTTATAAAGAAAGGGACATTGAACCTAAGGCAGAACTTTGCTGATGGGAAGTCGTCGTCTTCTAGAAAGACAATTTCCAAGTGAGGCCAATGGTTTGAAAGTGTGCCAGCCCTGCAATCAAACCAAGGTGGAGCCCTGCACCCATCACGTTGTGTTGGGTGAAGGCTGGATCTCCCAAGTGCCTCAGCCCCACAGAGCACAGGGAGTACTCGCCTCAGCTCAGATCCGGTGCTGACTGTGGAGGCTGAGCTCTGACAAAAATCTGGCTCAGTTTGTGTCGGAATAATTGAAACAGTCAGAATTATTATTCTCCCTTTCCAGTTCTCCTTCATATCAAATATGCATTTCCCCCCTCTATGCTCTAATTAAAAACTAAAGGAGGAGGAGGAGAAAACTAATAATGCCAATTACACATTTGGCTTACGAAAAAGAAAAGAAAAGCACACTCTAATGCGTTTGTGGACAATAAGTAGGAAATGATTCACGCTTAATAAACCTCTTTGCTGTTAATCTCCCTTAACCTAGGGGTTCTGTTACTTATATTGAAATGTCTCCTCACTTTCTGTTGCATTATTGCAAAGAATGAGTTTTCATTATTACTTTTTGCAGTGGCTATTGAGCCCGCTGGGGCCCTGTGCAGCTCTCACAGTGTGTGCAGACTGATCGCTGTCGTGGTGCAAGCATTTTTTTACTATGGTGTTCCTTCCTCTCACCCACCAAAGCACTGGGAGAAGCTGAAGAGGAGGTCCCAGGCCATGTACCAGTGTTGGGGAAGGGTTGGCCATGGCTTTCTTGGTCTTGTGTTCTTTGGGTAACCCTGCTGTCCTCTACCCAGGGGGTGGGTACTTTGCTGGGGGCAGGCATAGGAGGGCTGTTGGGGTGGTCTGCTCATAATGACGATTGAATGCCACTGCTGGAGAGGTTTCTGGGTGGATTCCCACCACCTGAAGAACTGAAGACGAGTCTGTGCTGGAGAGTTTAGGAAGGGACCCCCAAGCTAAACATCCAGCAGGCCTCCTGCTCATTGCTGGAACACCAGGAGCAGAATGGATGAGATTAGCACATTGTGTTAAAAACATATTTTTCTTGTGTGATGCATAGTCTTTCACAGCTTTCTCATCCCATGGAGTAGTGCCCAGAAGCTGATGTTATACCGTTGTAATTGGGAAGGAGTGGGTGTGGGGGTGTGTGTGCAAGGGGCAGAATGGATATTGTTGACAATCCCTCATGTTCAGTTACTTTCTTTACAGCAGTGTCATTCTCCACTTTTTTCCTTGTCCTTGGGCTTCACGCATTGAAAGATTTCTCAGTTTTGGTCTGTGACATGAAATTTCTCCATGCTTATTCTGAAGCAGCCATGTCTGCAGAGGCTGGGTGACTCATCTTGTCTGTAATCAATGGCTCGGGAGGCCACAGATGCTATCAGTGTTATTGAGAGCTGCAGATAATAACTGAGCCCCTTGTGACGCTGCTGCAGGTGCGTGGCCAGGTCGAGGTGAGCGAAGATGCATTTGTCAGTGGGAGCTGAGAAGGAGCAGCAGCACCAGCGGTGGCAGATGAAGTGTAAGAAGAGGGGGAAAAAAAAGGAGATTTCTGTGGAAGGTCTACTGTCAGATATACTGCCCCATGCTTTCACTTTATTGTGATGGCAGATCTTCCTTTCCAGCCCAGATGGACCTGAGTTTTTAGAGAAAGGCAGCATTTCTGGCCGAGACATCTCCAATACACACTGTTCACAGGAGAGTCAAATCTTGATTTGATGTCAAAGCCATGAAAGGAAACTTTTTTTTATCATTTCATTATTTCCGTGAATCAAACCATGTGTCTGAAATCCTTTAACTTTCTTTCTGAGAGAATGATATACTAAATTCAGAGCTGGATAAACATTAAAACAGGAACATTATCTGTGTGGATTGTAGGTCCTTTATCAGAGATTCAGAATGAAGTCTGTACAGCTGCATGTCGTTCCTGGTTAATGTAATCAATACACCACTCTCTTGCCCTGTTACAGGCAGGTTACGTTTCTCTGGTTCTGGCCAGTGAATTTTGAAATATAGCTTGCATAAATTTGCCTACTTCTCACTGTGTCCATTAGAAAATGCTTTTAACTATCTCAAAATCAGACTTTCAAGTATAACCATTTCTCCCCTCTGTGATTTGCTATGGAAATTTCACCTGGAAAATCAAAGCTTTTAAGAGGTCATTTCTACTTTCATCTTTTCCTTTTGAGGTCCTAATACATCAAAAATCTATACTTGGAAGCATACATCTCTACTCAAACATTTAAAATACCTGGAGTTCTTCATGGTCTAGAATGACTGAAACCATGAGCATCTCGCCACATCTGTGAGAACACAGGACTCACCAGAGCTTGAGGTGAGGTCCCAAATCATGTGAAAGCTTGGGACACTTGGCTGAAGCAGAGCAGGAACACATCAGGACTTGATAAAAACTGGACAGACAAAATCCTAAGAGGCCTTATTTTCTAGAGGAAAAAAGGCCTGAGCTGAGGGGAGTCAGTGCTGGGCAGTCAGCAGCTGGTCGCTGACCCTCAAGGCTTTCTTTAGCTGGGAACATTAAATATTTAGGCTTTTTAATTTTTCCCATCCAACCTCGCAAAAATTCTCCCTAGGTGTTCTGCAGGTCACCACTGGTAACTGAAATGATCTAAGAAACCCCACCTGAGTGGGAGCACTCACCATGGTGAAGGTGAACAAAAAAGCACACAGAGAAGCAGCCATCCTGGCAGATTCTGATATCTGCATGTCATGTTTCCCTCCCTCAATTTAAAATGCGAGAAGCAAGCAGATGCTGCAGGGAGGCACTCACTTTAGGTTCAAAGAGCTGTTTGTTTAAAGGATCAACAGATCCAGCACTGTATTTAGTGTTGTTCAAAGTGCTGGACTTGGCAATTATTTTGATTCATCAGTGTGGTAAGTGAAGCATCCAAGTGTGACAGAAAGTTCCCCATATTTTCTTCTTTTTTTTTTTTCTTGTGTAACTGAAATATTTCTTCTTCAGAGGCAGCTATATTAAAGATTAACATTCTGTTCTTGACAGGTATTGTCAATGACTTGTTAATTTAGTGTTAATTTTACAGGATTTTTTTGGCATTCATTCAGTCTCTAATCCACAGGTTATTAGTGCCAGAGGGACATTTCCAGTAGCACCAGTGTCTGAGCATTAGGCAGCAGATGTGCTTCCTATCATCACAAGGGAAACTAGAGTTGGATCCGTCTGACTTTAACCACCTAAAGGGTATAAACTTAGGGCAACAAATTAGAAAACCAATGTATTACGTGTGCTCAGCCACTTTGCTTCAAAATGCTTTAATAGTTCTGTATTCAATAACAGCTAGAGCCAGCTGTCATAGTGTCTGAAATAAACTGCAGGAAAAACTCATGCACTTTTCTTGTTATAAGGTAAAAGCAGCAGATGCTTGTGACATCCTTTCTCAGTCCACAGGAGAGCTGAGATACCACGATTTTATGACCTGAGCCTGCAGTGGATTTCCCACACGAGTGACTTGCAAGTACTATTTCTTCCAGATGAGATGAACAGAAGTTTTGATCATGAAACAAATGCTAGTAATTCAAATTCCACTGATGCTTTCTATAGAAAGTTCTTTAGGAAATGGACTCTTAGAGTCCATTTCATGCACTTACAGTTTGCAAAAGTACCTTTCCAACAGCTGCCTTGTGTGCTCAGTTGAAGTGTAGTTAAGAGGCGTCTCTGCAGCCTGTTTGTTGCCTGTTCTTGGCAACATTTCTGCCACAGTTAAACCCTTGTTGCTGATTCAGGCTACAAAGTCACCTGGAGGGGGACTTCAAAACATCAGCAGCAGGACTACTCTAGCCCACAGAACATGACAGGCAGCTGAAATCCAAATTGCTGCAAGTATCAGGAAAGCTCAGAATTTATATCAGATATAATATATTACAAGTGAGATTTATAAAAGGATTACAAAAAGCAGTTAGTTAATGCTACTGGCAGTGAACAGGGATTAAAATATTCATCTAGTTACTGTTTGAATCATGGAGTCATTTATTTAGTTTTGTAATGAAGCTGCATACTTTAAACTGACAACAAATAATGCTTTTATTATCACTAATATTTTACAATGTCCATCTATCAAAATCCCTCCATGCCTTTCACTTCCAAGCAAAGTCATCTTGCATATAATCAGTGCATAATAGAGAATTTCCTCAAGCAACAGACATGCTCACAAGGGGGTAGATCACCCAACCATGTTGTTGTCTGCCTTTCTACCCCCCTTCTCTCTCCAAAGCTGTAGCATTTGGAGATCACCTCTTTCCTTTTCTTCCCTCTGGGAGGTTATGTGATGCTGGTTACAAGGCAGCCTCCTCCTAATGTTTCCTGCATTGTGATATTATTCCTTCAGTTGCTGTGTTTCTGGTAATTTGCACTTTGTATGACTAGTATTATTTTACAGGAAAGTCAGGTCTTTATTTCAGAAATGGTTGCATTTAGGCCCCTGTAATTCCACTCTGAGACTTGAACCTTTTTACAGAAAAACATCCCTTTTTTTGCCCCAGACCTTGCTGTGGTTACCTGCTGCAATATTGCTGCAGTTCAGCATCTTGGCAACATAATCTATACAATGATCAGCAAATGTAAAATAAAAACTTACTGCCTCAATAAAAATGCATTTGTGGCAATGGCCAGTATTAGAGGTTCACTTGCTACTGTTTTTTAATTGTCTACTTGCCAGGAATAATTTTCAGCATGCTGTACATCTACAGTAATGCTTCCAGGTGCACTGTAGTGGTTTATCATGAAAAAGCTGCAAGTTCACCTGTTGTTATCGACTGTAAAGCTTGATGAAGTCTGCCTGGGCTGATAAAACAACCTGGTGAGGAATCATCAGCTTCAGCTGGAGCTTTGGATCTGTGCAATCCTTTGATGGCCAAAGCACAGCCCTTGGACCATTTTCTTCCCAATGCAGCTTCATGGATTTCAGTTGCCACCAGGTTTCTCAAGCTTTCCTGCTCCCAGGCTCCTGGGTGAGATAAAAATACTGTTCATTCCTTATTTAGGACCAGGGTAGGAAAGCTCAATGGTTTTCTAGTTTTTGCTCTTACTCTTAAGTCAGCTTACTTTTTAAAAATATTCAGCAAAGAATTAAGAAGCACGACTGGACTTGTTTCTGTGCCTTCCTGGATTCCCATGGCCATTGGTCACACTGCACATTGAGTGGCTTCCAACAGCTGGTTATTTCCTATGTTGTTTTCTGCTGACAGTAATAAATTTAGCCGTTGGTGTGATGGTCTGGGAAATTGGCATTAATAGTGATTTTGAGTGGCTGGTTCCTTTCCTCCTGGGTCAGACCACCCCTGGTACTTTGCAAGCTTTGCTCCTTTACGATGTACTGGTTCTGATACATGTCGACACAAATTACTCAGTTGATTTGTGTTTGAATTCTATCTTTTATACTTTTATACGTAACTTGTGAGTTATGCGTGAGCTGTTTGTGGCTTTTGTATGCACAATGATTCATCCCCTCCTGACCATCTGTGGGACTGAAATTTGCTCTTCCTCTCAAACAGCACATCTCTTAGCAAAGTCTCAGCCTTTGTGAGCAAGAAGCCAGCCGACAGCTGGGCATCTGCTCACAAAGCAGGGAGCTGCAGCTTGGGTGTCTCTTCGCCTTTGAAGCTGCAAAGTGATTTTAGGGCTCATAGAAAGCAACATGTAATAGTTGAAGGAATATGAACAGTGGCAATCAAGGAAGGCAAATATAGTCTTAAATAAGATTAAATATAGAATATTGAAAAGATACCATAATTATTTCAAATAACCAGTCGTGTTATGTATATACTTGAAAACGATGTAGCAGAAATCATGAAGGAGAAATAGAAAAGGCATATATGTGTGTGCACATATAGCAAGGACAAATAGGATGTGGTTACCTGAATGGTAGATGCATTAAATATTTTCATAAAAAGAAATTTTGGCTGCACAGATAGGAAGGAACAATTTCCATCGCAAAAGGTTTTCTGCTTCTGCCAAGTAAGGGAGGTTTGAGAAAAATGCCAATGACACCTGAGATTTATTGCCCAACTGTATTGAATATAGAGTCCTCTTCAAGGTATAGTCAGGAAATAGAGGATGTGTGAATTACAAAACCATGATATCCTTCTCCCATGGATTCAGCTAAGGAGATTCCCCAAGGTTTCCCATCTCTACAATTATTTCTGATTCTTCATAACCTAGTTGCTTTGGATTTTATTAAGGCAATATTAGCATGCATTCTTCAACCATTATGTTGTGATTCATGTGTTCTCAGGGCTCCTTCAAACCGTTATCTAGAACTAGTTTTCCATGAGCCTGGGGATGTATTAAACTTTGCTGAAGTTATTACCCTGCTTTCTCATGGGCAATGTGGGAGGGGACGTGCTGTACAGCTGTCCTGTCCCAGATTAGTGCTGGTGTCAACTCCTTCAAAGATTTCTCCTTCTTTGCAAGTAATTTTAATGCATTATTTATTAAGTATTAATAAGCCACATATTGGGCATCTGTGCCTGTTGGGCAAGTTCTTTAAAGTGTTCAGCTTAAATATATGCAAAAAAAAAAATACAACTCAACAGTAGCTAACGGTGCACAAAGGGCCAGCCAGAAATTCCAAAGTAACTTCCCAGTTTGCATGGAGACTCTGTCCTGTGCTTCTCCTCCTGACTGCTTGGGCAATGCCAGCAGCTCCTGAGCAGGCGGGAGTTAACTGTGCTTGGAAGTGAACTTGCCTGGATCCTTATAGACACTTGTTTAAAGTGACCAAAATGACTGTAGGTTCACAAAGAGTAAACACAGAGATTTCTAGACATAAGGTTTGTGAGGATTTGGCAAAAATGAAATTCACCTTTCCACAATATGCTTCTTCCCACAGCATGCACTTTGCTTGTGGGACCCACTGTTATTGCTGAGGCACTGTGAAAACCCCAACCTCAGCAGAATGCAAGGAAAAAAAATAACAAAAAAAGAAAAAAAACCAAAAAAAAAACACAAAAAACAACTTATCTTCTGAGGTGTATATATACATGTATTTAAATTAAGGCTTTCAGGCATAACTCAAGTCCCTTTTGGAAGCCTGTTGTTCCATAAGATTGCTACTACATTCCTATAAACCACCTGGACTTGGCCACTGCCTTAGCAAGGACACCAGACAAATGCCTCTCCAGACTAATTCGGAGCTACATTCTTCCTTCCATGTGACCACAAAATAGAGACTGTTTTGTCAAAGCGTGTTAAAGCTGCTTGAAGTCATCAGTCTTCAGAAGTAAATGTGCTCCCGGGAGAAGTTTACACCAAGCCTCAGATCATAGCCAGTTTCAGTGCAGTCCTTGGACAAACATCTCATGAACCACCTGCACTAAACATTGTTTTGTACCTCTGGGAGACTCACAGCCAGCCCTCCCTGGTGCACATCCAATGCCTGCAGTGTTGAAAGGAAAACCAGCGCTGCAAAACCCCAGGTGTTCTGGGTCTGATCCAGCAGAGGTACAGCTATGTGGACAACTTGAAGCCTGTGAGCAGCCATGCTGTGGGTGCAGATTCAGCTGTTCTGCAGCCTGGAAGGATGGAGCACCTGCATGGGCTGAGCCCCCACCCGCTGACTCACAGCTTATTTTGGAGGAACTCCTCTTGCCCTGGGTTCTCCTTCCCAAATGCCTCGCACAGTGGGTGGGACAGCATTAGGAAAGCTGGCTAAGAGATGCCTGGGGTGACCCAAACAGGCTGGCTTGTCAGTTCTGAAGTGAGCTATATGCTCTTAGCTTGTTCTGCTTGCATTTTTTTTTAATTTATTTATTTTTAGTGGGGGATGCAATGACATGCTGGAAAAAGAAAGGGAAAACAGGAAATACTGATACTCATGTTACTTACTTGACAGTGATTTTTCTTCAAACCTTAACTCTAAGGAGCATAACACACCTGATACAATACAGAAAAGCTACATCTGAACTGATGGCTGGGTCAGAGGCTGTGAAGCCTGGTGCCTCCAGCATTCTGATTTGCTGCATTATTTCAAAACTCCCTGACACACTAGGTCAGATGTTTGGCAGGTTACAGAGAAAGAAAGAGAGTAACTTTCAATTTCTAAAACACTATATCCAGTAACTAGGTGGGAAATCCACTGTGTGCTTCCTACTTCAGCCACGTGGATGTGAAACATGCTGTACCATCCAGGTTTGGGTCATCAGACATTACTTATCTCTGTCTGCTAGAGTGGATGGCAGCTCTGCTGTTGTCTTCAATAGCAGCAAATACAAGCTAGCACTATGTGCTTTTTAAGAATGCCATTCTTAGCATGAGCAAACAATTCAGAATTGCTGCTTAGGCTATGAAATGCCCTTGGGCTTTAGCACAGGCAGTGAAGCAGCTGTGGTGGTCAGGGATGCTCCCCCTTGCTTAGACTTCCTGTGAAAAGCGAGGATTTCTGTGAAAAGCACATCAAACTGTTTAGTGTTTTGCTATTTGCTTATAGTTCCTTCTGAGACTGGAAAAGGGAAAATAGAAGAGAAGCTGTGGATGCTCCATCCTTGGAGGTGTTCAAGATGAGGTTGGATGAGGCCCTGGGCAACCTGTTCTGGTGGGGGGTTTTGAGCTGGATGGTCTTTAAGGTTCCTTCCAACACAAGCCACTCTATGATTTAAGGGAAACAGGTTAGGCAAAATATCAGAAATTAATATAAAATTATCCTTTGTGAAATTATCCTTTTGTATCCTTTTAAATTAAAAATTATATTAAAAAAAAGTAATTTTATAAGAGTGAAGCAAGTTTTTAAATAAATAATTTTTCTGAATATCTAGGACTGAAGAAGGGAGCCTCCTGTACCTTTTTTTGTTTTTAAATCCAGGGCAGATGCTTCTCAGTCGTGCAAGGTGCAAGGCACTCGGGTCTCTCCAACAAGGCCACAATACGTGTCACAGAACATCAGATCAGGCCCACAGATTTCATGCTCAGTCACTTTCTTGGATCAGACTGGAGCACTGAGTAGCCTGCCAGAAAAAAAAACAAAACAAAAAAAAACACATTTCCATTGAGAAAGGAATGCTTGGGGCATTGTAGGGGCAAATCACTATTTTTTTTTTTTCCTGGAAAGTAGAACAGAGCATCCCCCATGTTCACCCCATTGGATTCTTAGTGTGGAATAATTCCCTCCAGGGTAACTTCAGTACTGTCTCTGATCTTGCTTCAGAAACCTCAAGTCCGCATCCAGCACCTGGAGGGGGGAAATCAAAATGCAGGATAGGAGGTAACTACAGCAGAGATAGGGGAGTTATCTGGGAGAGGTGTGGTCGTTACAGGGCATGGACGTTGACTCTGTAGGAAAGCAGGGTGCCTCAATTCCAGCATGGATGGCTCAAACCCTTCTCTGTGCCTTGGGTCCTTTGTGTTAGTTGCACAGAGCAGCACCAAAGCAAGGCACAGAGCGCAGAAACGTCACCTGCCGGTGTGCAAACCTATGGGTGACTCAGCAATGCCGGGGTTTGCTCAGTAATGGCAGATTGCTCTGTGTTTCTAAGTACGTTACTTTTTTTTTTTTTTTAATTTTCTAATTACCTTCTCTTCAGTATTGATCCTGTGCTCTTTTAGAAGCTAGATTCATCCCTCGCTTCTCAACAGAGGCAGAAGAGAAAACATTTGGAGTCTCAGGTGCTCTGCACTCCAGCAGCCACGTCTGCAGGGCTTGTTTTCTGGCTGACAGTTGGTCTGGGACTCTTGATTGTTTTTTTTAAGGGCTGTGATTTTACAGCATGTCAGGATCTTATGTCCAGCTCCCTTCTCTGCAAACCACTTGTGGACAGTTGACCAAGCCTAAGTTTAATGTTTAAAAAAAAAAAAAATCAGTCATGAGATTCTGTTGCCAATTCTCCTGTCATTCCTCTGTCCTGTTTATAGCTTAGACTTGAAAAGCGTAACAATTTTTGAAGGCTTTGCTTTTAAACTCTGCTCTTGTTTTTCCTCTGTGACTGTTTTGACAGACTTCTCTGATGTATATTTTAGTATAGGTTGACGTGAAGCTAATGAGAAGGCAGCTGTTTATTTACAGAAATATGGGTCCTATTTGTAAAATTATTTCCTGTTGAGAAAAACACCGTTTTCCCATTTCATTACATGCTTGGATTTCTTTCTTTCTTTCTTTTCTTTCTCTCTTTTTTTTTTTTTACATCTGCATTTCTTTACAACTTGATCTTTACACTGTATATCACTACAGACTTATAAGACAGACAGTAAGCTCTAACCCTACCAGTTTAGAGATTGTTATATGACACAAAAAATCTTCATCTGCTATTTTAGGTCAAGAAATAGATTTGCACAGCATAAAATAAGTTTATAAATAGCATTGGTGATATATAAACTGATTAAGTCATCTATATAAAGTTTGTTTATAATCTCTTAGGCTATACTTTGAGATATCTGTTAACTGATATACATGAAATAAAACTTTCAAACTCCTTTGTTCTTAGTTTTATACAGTTCTGCCTTTCATATAAATCTCAACCCTTGTTGTGTACTTAAGGCTGGTTTTATCTGGGCGAAAAAAAAGAAGACCTTCTGCCCTTCTCCTCCTTCCTCTTTGCCAGTGAGATGCTTCCCCATCAGCCCCATGGCAGCTCATGTACTGCTCCAGGAGTCTGAATGGGGTGGAGAGATCTGCCCTTATCATGCTGCACACTGACTTGTGTGGAAAGTCAGCCTGAGGAGTTTTCCTTACCTTGTTTTGAGCAGTACCTTGCCCTACCTTGTTTGTGGAGCAGTAAAATATCATGGTATCCTTCCCTTCATGTGGGCTTCCAAAGCCAAGTTTTCTACCCTGCCAGGGAATGGTCACAATGATAGAAAGATCATATGGGACCTGACCACTCTGCAACCACTAGCAACGTTAGGCCTATTATCTCCATAGTCTGCATTTCAGTAGCTGGGCAGTTTCCCACTAAATCCTGGAATCTCTGTCAATAAAAGAAAAGGGAGAAATGAACAGCTTCGGTAACAAATGTACCCTATCGGACAACTTATTGGCATGGCAGTTGGTAAAACCTGGCTGTGTTCCTGTTCAAGACTTTGGATGGACTATGTTGTTTCAGTTTTTGATATACTTCTCTGAATGAAAATTACGGAAACCCATTACCTTGTCTGCAGGGAACCAGTTTCTAAGACATCTTCTATTTGTTTACTTCTAGGTGAAATTTTACCAGGCTCCCTCTTCGCCTCTGTATATTTTTTTTTTTTTATTTTTTAGGAAAACCCCTTCTCTTACTTATGATTAGAGCTGAAAAAATATTTCCCCCTTTTAGTAAGAAAAAAATAAAACCATTCTGAACTGTTCTGTGTGACTTTGGTGGGGGAGAAGGAGTTTCAAGACGAGTATTTTTAACCAACCAGAATGGGAAATCCGACTTAGAAGCGTGCGTATGCTGGGGCACAGTTTAACCTCTCTGCTGGGCTGCGCCGACAGCAGTGGCAGTGTGGGTGGCAGGACAGCTGCTGGGCATGGCTCTTCCAGCACAGCCCATGCATTTGCATTCCGTTCACAGGAGCCGTGCAAAGGAGTCCATTCTGCTAGAGGGCTGCAACTTGCCAAATTGTCTTGGCAGCCACATCCGTGCAGCCTATCCAAGAGGGGTAAATGAGAGCAGGATTTGGCCTGCTTTCTTTTGGTTAATCTCTCGTTTTAGAAGAGCTCCGTGTTTGTCTGGTTGGCACAGTGATGCTCAAGAGCTCCATTCTACTTGCTGAGGATGTTACTAGTCTGACAGCAGCCTATAATTACTGTATGTCATGCAGCGCTGGTGATAGATATAGCAGCACTGGAATCTAGGGACTGCTGAATTCACGAGCCACTCGAGGGTATCTTAGCAGTGAAACGGTACTTGGCGTGACTAAAACATGCAAACACTTCAGAACGGGCTTTAAAGCCTGCAAATTGTACCAATGAAGTAAATGGAAATATTAGTGTATGTATACATGTACAAAAATGTCTGTAGGTTTGGAGGCTTAAATATAATTTCAGTTTGAGACCTTTCATCTTGTAGTGATTTTGTTTATGTAATTATCCGTGCTCAGGTTATCTTTCCCCACAAAAGTCAGTGTGCATTGTGCTGGTTTTGTGTTATGCAGTAAGTGCGTGTACTTATGCCATTTAGGCCAGTTCTTTATTTGTGTAAGAGAAGCTTTGATAAATGCAGTTAATGCAGTATTAACACAACCTTCAGTTTATACACTAGCCACATTTATTTTATTTCTAACTTAATTCAAGTTTTGGACCATAACCCTGTAAGGGCAGATGATGCAGGTCACTGAAGTCTGCTGAGTGGTGGGGAGATGCTGTATTAGGTCCTCATCAGCCTCTTCCAAATTTCCATCTCAACAGCCATGTTACATTGGAGTGTTATTCTTTGATTAAGTCTTGATTTGTCTGGAAAGATGACTCACCTGAAACAAGCATATTAAATGAAGGATCTACCTGATTTGCTATTGAGAAATGCTCACAAATTCAATAAAGCCTTAATTCCACATTTACAAATCCTGATGCTTTCAGCTCTATAACCACAGTTCCCTGTTAATCACAGAAGTCTTGTAATTTCTGGGTGTATGAATGCAAGCAACTGTGCAAGGAGCCACAGGCAGACACCAGCGTTGACTTGGTCTGCAGCAGGACACTGCGTATTCAGACACCATCTCTCCTCCTTAGCAAACCTGGGATTTTTATGTTTCTAAGGCATTTAATGGAATAACACATCTAATAAGAGCATTACATCTGTCCCTGCTGGTGCCTGGACAAAATGGCCTGCTAGCGAATGGAAGAACTCAGTATCAGCCAGGTGCCCAAACTTTCTCCTAGCCTGTATTTGGTAGTGTCCAGGTCTAACTGAAAGGAACATGGTTTCTGGAGTCATTTTAATCCTTACAAAACCTTGGGGAAATTTGCTACTATGTGAAACCAAATGAATCCCTCATCATTATAATGATTGTCCCTAAGGAAGCCTCATGATGAAGCAGGCCATATCGATAGGCAAGAAGAGCGGTATGCCAGCTGATTCTTGTTGGCACACATCTCTGCAGGCACTGACACAGGGAAACAAAGGTTTTCCTTGCTGTGCTTTGTGCGTGCGTTCCTGTATAGCCAGATTCTCAGTTTTGGTTGAGGTGGTCTTCTGAATGATTCAGTGAAATAGAAGAAGTAAAGAGGTCAACAAGGTCATTTCACAATCAAAATTCCCTGAAGGTTAACTCTATTCTATATCTTTGTAGTTTTAGAGAGAAAAAAAAAAAAAAGAAAAAAAGATGACTAAATCAGCTTCTTGGGGAAAAAGGATTTGGTATGTGCTTTTCTGTGTAGGTTTGAAGAAGGCCAAAGGCCGTGGATATCAATTCCAAGGCAGGGGAAAATAAACCAAATCACTGACCAAAGTACTCTGGATCTTCAGAGGCTGTGCTTGATTAAGTCTGTTTTACAGATTTAGTAGAAGGCAAGGCTCATGCAGTCAAAGCTATGCAGTAAAAGGGGAAGAAATACCGCAGTGTAAGATATGTGCACCCCTGTTCTGTGTTACTTAACACTATTATGTCTGAGGAACTTTTTTTTTTTTTTGGCGGGGGTGGGGATGGAGAGGAAGGTTAAGAAAGTGGTGGGACCGACAGCTAAAGGACTGATGCTTGTCATATGTAATTACTAACTTGCACCCATGTGTAGAAGCACAACAAACAAATGTGTTTTTCCTCCAACAGTATTCCTGGAGCTAGCACTTAGTATGATAGTTTCTTACAGAGACAGGGAGTGGCAGCTTTTATACCAAGCATATCCAGGAATTTCTCCTCACTTGGCACATGCAAGCTCAATTAGACTCAAAGTGATCCTAGGGTAATGACACAAGCAGATGCAAAACAAGAAAATCAAGGGAAGTGCTTTTAACTGCGGTGATTTAAAGTGTGAAAGACGAGTAGTACATAGATTGGCATTGTTTGCTGAAGTCAATCACTGAGTCCACTGAAGGTTTTATTGATGAGAAATCTTGTGGCCCCGTGGAAGTCCCCTTCCCTGTGCAGTGCCAGGAGCCTGGGCTACCCACCTAGTGGCAGCAGGTCCCCTGAGTACCCTCTTTGTCCGAGTTCCTGTCTCAGCCCAGTTTTAATAATCTGTGTGCAAGAGTTAGTGACGTCTGCTCCCATGGCAGGGGACTCCCACAGACAAGAGGTGGGGAGATGGGGTGATTCCTTTTTTTTCGGCTCAGCTCTATGCTGGATAAGAGAAACAACCTGAAAGCTAAGGCACTGCTTTGGTCTAGGGAGGGCTGTTCTTCCCTGTATGTGACCCCACAGCTGCATCCAGGACCAGGGTGGCACCGCATGTAGTACTGCCCTGCGTGCAGGTGTCTCCTTGTGTCACTTTTCCACAGCCCCAGCCTGGTCCTGTTGCAGCCATGGGATGAGTCCTTCTCACCAATTTCTGCTGCCCCAGATTAGCAGCTCTGGAGGCTGATCAGGGGCCAAAGTAATTTTGACGGGGTTTTCTCCATTCATCTTGCTCCAGCTTCACTTGATGGGTTGCACAGAGGCCTCACTGCCTGCAGCCTCATCTGTATTCATAACTGTGATAGCTTCACACTCACAAAAACATGGAATTGCCTTCTTCCACAACCTTTGATAGATACAGTATATGGCTGCATTTAATTCTGACAAGGCAGATAAGACAGTTTACAAGCTGGTGGCAGTCTTCTGTTGATTTTGAGTAATTCTGGTTTCTGCCTTTTGACCAACTATTACTTTCTGTTGTGATAATTAAAGTACATTTTTACTTTCTGTGGCATGAGGCCATGATTTTCTGTGCAGGATACACTGAGTTCCCACATCACATGGGAAACTGTTGGGAAATCCATAATTGCAGAGCTTTGGCAACCTTTAAATATTTCCATGGTTACTGAGAGGAAGGACTTCCCCATTGGTTGATGCAGTAATTATTTCAGTGACAAAGAGGAACATGATTTTTGAAGTTGTTTGTTAATGTATTATTTGTAGTACCAACTTAATTTTGCAGCAGAGTTCCATTTCCATGTTCACTATCTATTGGTTTTCAAAGCTGATTAATGAGAGGCATTAAAACTTTAGCTAATACAGCCAGTGCAATGATGTGGAAAACTTTGCCGCTTGTACTTTTCTGTTACTTTCAAGTAAAGAGGAAAGCCAGACTCAGCACTATTTGATTTCACTGGGTTTTGTGTCTGGATTTCACGCCTATGCATAAAGCTGTGTTTTTAGTGATACAAAAATGCCAAGAAAAGAAAATCTGGAGTTAAAACAAGCAACTGTAAGTTTGTACCTTTGGTATATTCATGTGGAAATGAATATGCTGAGAGCTGGTGCCCAGCTGATTATATTGGTATTTTCAGAATTTGCTTCTCATAGTTAACAAGGGCCAAGAGGTGCCTGTGGGCAGGCTGGAGTGATGCATGGAGAGGGCAAGTAATAGTGTATGTATACTTACGTAGGAGGATGCTGAGACTTCTCTTCTAGAGGTTTTCCATGAACAAAAGAGGGCAATGTTGTCTGATTAAGTAACTCATGAAGCATTGGTCAGGAGAGAGCACCAGCTTGTAACACTTGCTCTGTGGTTTCTTGTGCAAGGGATGTGAAATGATACCTGCTCTTGGAAGCCACTTTCCTTTTGCGCTTATTTCTAATTCCTCTTATCTTCTTCAAAGGGTGCCTATAGAGAGCACAGGTAGCGTGTACCTGTGCCAGATGACTTCCTGGTGTATTTAGAACTTTTGCCTGACTATTACTAGAGTTAAAGATTTAGAACTGGATATTTTTGCCATTTTTTGGGGGCCCATTCTAAGTCTAACTCAGCTTGATGAAGAAACCTTCAAATTTGTATTCTTCACAGAATCTCAGCATGTTTGTTTTCTCCAGGGAAGTTAAGGTAAATATTAATGTCAAACTGGATTTGAACTGAAAGCATCACACAGGATCTGTTTTATAGGATAATGCTTCATTTTTTTTTTATTTTTTTTTTTTAAACCTAACCCCTACTACTGACTACTCACAGTCCAGAATTAGGACAGCTAGGCATTTTCTGGTTGAAAAAGCTTAAATACAGCCATCTTCAGTGTGTCTCTGTGCTAATGCCATGGGTAAATGAATAGAGGCAAGACTCAGGGCACAAACCTGGAGCAATTTTCACTGTGGCAGCTGCAGACAAAGAGACAGGCTATGTGTTGAAAGGTGGACACTTTAAAGTGTGTCAGATTTAGCCAGTATACAACCCAGGGGGCACTGTTAAATCATTCGGGGGGGGCTGTGTCACAGATTGATTTATTTTTTAATTGGGACAGCTTCTCTTGCCAGGGGTTAACTCATTCACCGGCCTGCAGCCTGCTCTGCAGTATGTTGTTGTGGATTAAGAAGCCAAATGCTCCCTTGCCTACTTAAACAAGCCCTCCTTATCCTTGCTAAGGCTGGTGCTGATGTTAACAGTGTACTAGCCTCAGGACAGTAGTAAAACAAAGCCTAGTGTGAACACGGGGATCTTCTTGTTGGCTATGACCTCTTTTTATAATGGACCTTGGATAAAATGGAAAAGTGGGGATCCTGTATTTTAAGGGTTTGGGGTACATGCAAGATGGTACATGCATGGTACATGCTGGCTGGCTAAAGTGGGGTGCACCTCGCCCTTGCTCACTGCCAAGGAAGACGTGCAGAAGGATTGTTGCTTCTCCTGCAATGCAGTGCTGACCCTGATGGACACCTTTGTCCCAGACACTTGCTCAGGCTGGCCCACCACACTGGGGAGCTGTGAGCCAAGAGACCTTGACTGGGGCACGTGGAGATGCCGTTATGCATGGGTAAGAAGGGCTCAGCGTGGTGGTTACTTCTGGCCCTCCAACAAGGTGGGGAACCACTGGACTTAGAGGTGCTTCTCTTGCTTGGTCGCAGCAGAATTTTCACCCACCTGGAAGAGCCTGAGCTGGGCATCAAGTTGCCTCTTGGTCCACCTCATTGTGGAGAGGAATTTGGGCCATCTCCCCTCTTCCTTTCCTCCAGCCCATGCGCTGACAGTGGCTGCTGGCTTCATCTTGTGTTGATGCAATTTAGGATGACACAGAGCAGCCCCATGCAAGATTAATGAAAATGTTCTGTAGTCCCTTCAAGTCCTCCTGGTGAGGTAATGTAATGTAGATTGATTTGCACTGTTCCTTTTGCCTGTCCTTTTTTTCACAGAGGCTTTGACAGAATGGCAGGCTTGCTTGTCTGCTTTATTTGTTTGTTTCAGATGGGGGAGGAAGGATATTAAATATCCCAGTTAGTAGCTTTTACTTCGGGGATGTTTTCTCACAGGTCAAAATTTCCATCCCTGATTTTTTTTTTTAATTTGGTCTCCTTGTGTTCTGCCGTGTGTACATAAGCATAGGTACATACATAATCACTTAAAATTCAGGGTTACCTTTCCATGGGACAGGTAATTGAGAGGCATAGCCCATTTTATGTACTTGTTAGAAGAAAATGCCATGGGAGCAGTGGGTCTGGTGGCCTCTGCATGGCAGTAATCACCGTAAGAAGTGGAGTCCAGACAGGTATGCCCACAGAAACTTGGGCGTTTTGGACAGAGGAGGGCTTTCTTCCATGTGTACAAATCACTCTGTGGACCAGCTCTGCATTTTACCATCCTCCTTCTCTATTATTACAAGTGTCCTTGAACACCTGCTTTTCTGCTGACCCCATAGCATCTGCATTCTTGACAGTGCCATCCTGGTAGTGAATGTGGCTTTGCTTTAATTTTGTTGACGTGGCCTCTCCTTCCATCAGCAGCACCCTGGGAACAAGGCTTTGCCCCAGGGATCTGCAAATCTGGACAGAGAAGAGGCATGCAAGGAGAGGCAGAGGCAAGCTCTTGAATGGACAGTTCTCCACTTAAGATTAAATCCCTTGTTGAGTCTTGATCTGAGTACCACCAGCGTTGTACCTTAATGAAAGAGGATACCTTCAAAGTTTATAGTTGGGACCCATGCCTCAGGGACGTTTACATGTTAGTTCAGGGCTCAGAATCACCTCTATTCTAAATAAATTTGCTTATACCAAGTAGTTACTTCTGACACTTCTTGGAGTTTTCTCTTTCAGCCTCTCTGTCCTCCTCATTCTAGTTATTTCTCGGGGGCTAATCAACAGAAAAGTCTTTGCTCTGACATGGGGAAATAGGAAATCAAAATAACACCAGTTTGTTTCTTCAGACAGCCCTGCTCGGCTCTTTTCCCTTACTCTGGTGATGCAGGGGCAGCACCTGGAGCTTTCAGGCACACGAGCAGGGAATGGGAGCTGCTCGGCCCAGACCAGTACTCCCTGGAGCCCATAATCTTTGCTTTTCTTTTAGCTGGTGCTGCTGGTTTGTAACCATTTAATGGCAGCAGCCAAGGCATCGGGTTGTGACCAGCAGCCATGCTCAGTTGCTTCCTGGATACAAGCCAGGCTTCCCGCAATTATCTCAGCATCCCCAGCAGCATCAATATTGCTTTCTGCTTTTTAGAAACCACTATAAAATTTTATTAGAAAACTTCCTTTTTAATTGCCCAATTGTTTCAATGAGACTGCTTTTCCACTGGTCTGCATCACTTTGTCATAAATGGTTAAGAGTTCTCATATGTGGCTCTTTCCTTCTGTTTTTTTCTTTAAATAACTTTAAGATCAGATTCAGGAGATTTTTGTCACAGCAGTGGCCAAGTCTGCCTTGTGAACAGAAAACAATCTGTTGAAATAGGCCTGCTCTCACCCTCCTGGATGCTGCTCTGCCAGTGCTTCCTTGTGAACATCAGTTCCTATGTTTTTCCCCTTCCTTGCTCACAGGATTTTCCAGAATGTTACGGTCAAAACTCTTCTTCCTACCTCTTGAGTCTGTTTTCAGTGTTTATTTAAAACTCTCCTCCTTTTAGCAGCTATATGGAAACTACAGTGTGAGACAACTCATTATAGCGTGATGGAGGGGTATGGACATATGTACGCACCAGACTCACATACGAACAAACCTAGAAAAGGAACGGTGAGGCAAGAAATAGTACGGCAAAGAGAAGTGGGAGAACAAGCGACTGTCAGATGTTTCAACCCCCACGGAAGAGAAATGGCACCACTACGGTTAGTCACAGCTGTAACTCTTGTGCCAGTCCCTAAGGCTGAGGAATCCCCATCACCCTATGTGGTTGATCCAGCAGCATTGCAGAAGGTACGGGAGCAGTGAGAGGGACCCGGGTGACCTAAGAGTAGCTGCTGGGAAGAGGTAATTTTGGTTCCAAAGCTGTGTGTGTTTATGCCCACAGTGGGAAAACTTATTTTTCAGTGATGAAATTAGAAGATGTCTTCCCCTGCTATCACAGGTCTGAATTCTCCTCAGGGGGGGAGGGGGAGCGGAGCAAGGGAAGAGTCTTGGGTTGCATTTGGAAGAAGGGGAGACTTCTAAATGCATCTGGGGCCCACTGGTTTTCACTGCTTCTGAAATGTACCTCCCTAAGCCTGGCAGTCATCTTAAAGACAGCTTACCTGAACAAGAATAATTCATTTCTAGAACTAGTTTAATATTAGATATTTTTTTTTTGAGTATTTCCCTCCAACAATGTTTTTGCTGCATGGGTTCATGCCCTCATTGAAAGTAATTTATTCGTGCAGGAAAAGATCTTTCCTTAAATGCTGTTTTCAAACAATGAGGGCAAAGCCTTTATTTCATGACTTGAATGGTAAGAACCAGCCGTGGTATGAACTGAGCTCATCTCTCACAGCTAGAATTGCATCGGTGCACATGATCACTCAGGTGTTCCTGAGGTGGCCTTTGCCCACAAACCTGTGTGCAACAGCATGGTGGAGATGTGTTCCATGATATTCCCTAGGCTTTTTTATATTCCCTTCAGGTTGTTTATATTTTTGGCTGTTATAATATCTTGTAGCAAGCAGTTCTATGATTTAATTACAGGCTTTGCTGAGTGTCATTGCCTTTTTTTTGCTCTAAACCGGCTGCCAGGATGGGCATTTCTTGAGGTAGCAGATGTTTCATAAGATTAAAGAATCCCCAAAATACTTTTAATGTTGTCTTTGCATTTTTGGTTGGAGATACGAGTTTTTTGCAGAACTGATGGGTACAACCGAGTGAGGACTGTGAAGGCCGCCAGTGGCAGCTGCTGTCTGTTCACAGAAAGCCAGTGCCTGGACAAGGCACAATGACATTTTCCATTCAATTATGTGGGGGCAGGAGCTGTTGCCATGGCAGTGTGATAACAGTAGCACATCCCAGAGGAAGTCCCTCTGTGGCATCCCAAGTTTTCCCCTTGCCTCCTGCTAATGCCAGGGCTGCTCTTGAGTGCCACAGCAATAGCTGTATATGTTGCTAACAAACACACAGAACCAAAGCAAATCTACCCAAAGCGGGAGACACCTGTGGGATGTGATTGTGGATTGTGCTTGGAGCAAAGTGCAAAATACTCTAAAGCACTATCGAGGCTGAGAAGTCAGTAGAGAAAACTGGGTGGGCTGAGATAGAGCTGTGGCTGACCTACTGCTTTTTTCCTGGCTGTATGACCGGCACCTAGCACAGTGTGCATCCTTCCCTGGCCTTGCTCCTCAGCGACTCTTTGAATTTTGCTTTCCTGGAGCATTGTACCAGGCCAGCATGAGTGCGCTGGTGTGCATAGGATGGGAACATAAACAGAGGCTGAAACCAACTCTTTGAATCAAGGGCATTGTAGAAGGAAAAAGCTGTATTTGCTGAGAGCTGAACTGTAGCTGTTACATTTAGGCAAGTGCTTTAAAGCAGTCACAGTGTTATTCTATGTTACTTGATGACCACTTTGTTATAGGGTGGACTTTGCCAATAATATTAGCACATGTTGTGCAGTTCTGGATGCTGGCTTAATCTCAAAGGAAACTAATCCATTTCAAGAAGCAAAGTGTTGCTTTCATTGTATGCTCCAAATCATCACTTTTCCTTTTCTCAGTGTGAGAATCTGAGCCTGCCACTGTGTAATTTAAGTGACTAAGATCGCTTTCACTGTTGTCAGCAGTTCCAGTTTTCATCAAACAGTTACTTTTTGGTGTGGGAAATTTAGTATTCACATTGTCATGCTGGGTGCAAACTTCCATGTTAAAATACAGCTTAATGTAGCAAAAGTGTGTTCCAGCTGTCTGCCAAAGAAGTTTCTGCACCACTCTAGACTGCTCGATACAGGGAATGGAAAGGGCATGCACAGACGGTGTCAGCCTGTAACTGGGAGGAAAATACCAAGAATCGGGTTTGCAGGATCCAGGAGAGCACACACAGGGACTGGCATAGTTTCTTTTGCCTGATCTCACTCAGTTTGGCTTGGACACAGTTGCTTATTGATGATTCTTTATGGAGGGATGAATTGCATCCTGTACACATAATGAGGAATTTGGGACAGTAATGCAATCAGAGATCTGCCCATTATTTTCTAACCATGCCCATATTCTCTAACCATGACATTTCTAGTCTGCAAGTGGCAACTGCAGAAGGTACTGGAAATTTGTGTGTATCTGAGTGGGAGAGGTCTTCCCTTCTTTATTATTACTTTACCACCAAAGAAAACAGGACAAAAGCAGTTATTAGTGACATTTCCCTGCCAGTGATGACATTATCTCACCATCCTCCAGACAAATGTCACAGATGTCGGGATTGCTTCTGCTTAGCAGAAGCAGCCCTTTTGAGTCGGAGATTCAGGTCCTTGTCAGGAACAGCAGGCACTATCAAACGGGAGGTGGGTGGAAATTTATGAAAATGTTGGAAAGAGCCAGAGGGCTGATCAGTCCGGGCTGCCAGAGTGTTTGGGCATGTAGGAGCCCTGATCACCCCACTGTATTCATAGAAAGTGGTGCTGCAGTGACTGTCATACAAACGTCCCCATTGGAGAGAAATTGCAGTACGAGCAATTCCTGACGGGAACCAGACTTTACTTCACCTGGCACAACAATGTGTGAAATGGAGAATTTTAATTAATGGAGCTAAAAAACTGCCAGAAAACACTCAAAGTGTTTGCCAGTAATCAGAGGTGGGTCCTAGCGAAGATTTGTCACCTTCCTGGACTGGCAGTGACTGGCGAGGGTGGTGTTCTCTGCAGAGCTGCAGCTGCCCACTCTTCCCGGCTCCATGCAGGGATGCAGCAGTGCTCTCCCGCCTGTCAGCACAGTCATGTCCAGGGGAGAGACCCTGCAAGAGGCAGGTCATGGTATCCTAAAAGCTTCAAAAAAGCTGTTTGTCAGCAGGGCAAGGTAATGGTAAAATGCACCAGACCGCAATACTCCAGCATCAGCACGGGCAGGGCAATTGATTTGCTCCGCTCCAGACTATGGTGGACATGCACCTCGTGGGGAAGGACATTTCTGCTCTCAGTTTCTTTCCTTGTTCTCTGGACAAACCCAGGGGAAGATCGCATATTGTGGAGTGCAAAAACAACAATTCAGCAAGTTTTTTTCTCTGCACAAATCCTATCACTTTTTCCAGGCAAGCATCTCCCAGGCTATGGTTAGTGGAGTATTTCTAGGTGGGTGTATGCGAGAGCAGAGTTTGACCCGTGATTCTTAAGTCAGCCTCAAATGGGAATCCGGAGGAGGAGGAGGAGGACAAATGGAGACAACACTTTAACTTTGCTTTGGAAAATTTACTTTTTCATAGAGGATATTTTCTCTGCTCTGCTCCTCCCTTCCTCCCTCCCTCCCTCTCTTTCTTTCTTTCTCTCTTTTATTTACTTAACTGAATTTGTTGTTACACAAAAGTTGAGCTCTGTTTGGAAAGGGACACTTGGCAAACATACATGATTACATTGAACTCAAAGGAGGTGACTCACAGGCTTAAGATATTTCCAGGAATCAAATGTAAGGTAGAAAAATGATATGATGCTTCTTATACCATGGAATAAAAGAGTAAACTTTCTGCCTGAGGGCACTTTTAGAAAACCAGATAAAACCTGAAGTCTGAAACATTTAAATCAAAAACCCTGGCTCGAGGTTTCCTTCCGTTTTCTGTGCTGTAGTTTCTGAGGAAAAGGCTGGATTCTGAGAATCAGTTCGCTTCTGGCCACAGAGACATTTGAAGCTTATATTAAGTTAGCCAAAATGCTTCCTCCACACCTCTGCTGGAGAGGTCCCTAAAGGTCTGAATCCTTGTGGGAGGCAGGCTTAAGCAGATGAATTAAGACGACTGAAAATAGTCATTGGTAGGACTTGCCAGCGAATGTATGAATATTAAAACAGTCAGCCCAAGACCTGAGGAGATATTCTTCCTGAAGTGCAATGCTTTCTAAGGGGTTTTTAGCCCTGGAGGTGCCGTGCTCATGGATGCAGCCATAGTACTGCTGCCCACATCATTTGCAGTGACCTGAGCCCTGGGCTGCCCTTGCCGAGGGCACAGCTCCCCAGTTCAGCAGGGCACGGTGGGAAGGCTTGTAGGAAAGGGGAGATCTGTTGGGAAGGGGAGGCATACATCCCCCTACATTTCCACCCCTGCTCCAGCATGAGGCTGGGTGTGCCAGTCTGGCTGTACTTCACTGGACAAGATGAAGGGAGCATTTCTGTCATCCCCTCCAGTATGGCCAAACTACCAGCCAGCCCCTACTCCTCCGCGATGACTGGGGACAGACCGATGAATGCCCCATTTAAGCATATTTCATTTCCCTTGGTTGTTCTCTCTAAAATACTACACACGGATGGGCATGCTGGGATGGCAAGAGCTGCTCTGTAGTTAGAGTGACATTTGAGAAAAGTTGAAGAAACTGGCTCAATTGTTAAGCATTCTTTCTGCTTCTGGGAAGACATAAATAAATAAACAAATAAATCATTTGAAATCACCCACTCATCAAAGAAAGAACAATTCATATTTGCAGATCTTTGTGGTGTGGAAAGCTTTTATAGCAAATGTATGAAACGTCATTACAACTGATGCTTTCTTGCTAGGACTCAAAACTAAAAATAATTTACAACCTACAACAAATCCTGTTGACAGAGAAGACAATTTTTAAAGCTTTGTATTTCTGTTTTGAAACAATTATAGAACCTTATATTAGAGAGGATGATGTGACTGTTTTTCGTATGGAAACACCATTTAATTAAGATTTAAACAGATGGCTAACAGGAATGGTATTGTAGGCTTCATCAAAGTAAAATCTAAAGGGCACAATAATATTTCCACTTCAAAGTGGCTTGTTTTGATTCCTACCAATAAATAAATTAATTTCACATGTCAGAGGAAAACATTTTCTCTGTACAATTAATGTATTGCTGCTTGTGTAGTGAAGTGTAGATCACAAAACAGGTACAGTTTGTACCCCCAAAGCAGATACAAACCTACCAATTGAGCAAATATGCAATACTAGAAATCTAGCAATAACCACAGAAAAAGAACAACAGCAGCAAAAAAATCTATTTCTCATAACTGGGAAAAATCTCTGCCTGGTAGGAGTGGGCCCGCAGCAAGCACTCCCTCCTCTCTGCAAACACACACTGCCTTCTTGCCCCACTGCCTCCTGCCATCAGCGTGCCCAAGCCAGTTTAGAGATTGCTCAGGAAAGCAAAGAGGACACTTATGAGATAAGGAAAATGAGAGCAGCAGTGCTCTGATCTTCCTTTATTCAGGGAAGCAAAGGAAACTTGGTGGTTTAACCTAAGTATGGGACTGCAGATGTATAAACAGAAGTCAACCAAGGAAGCAGCTGTCATCCGTACCATGTGCTGTACTGTGCACCCATTCTTTGCACTTACCTGCTTGCAGAAAACCCGTAGAAGGAGGAAAGTGAGTGCAGCATCTTTTTGTAGATGGGACTTACGTATTTTTCCTCTACAGCACAGCTCAGCTGAAAAGGCACCATCAAGAAACCTGCATTAAATGTTTCACATTGAAAAAAAGAGAAAACACCATATCTAAATCAAATTGAAATGAATTTTCTGGAACTTCTTAGTGCAAAGCATTTTTTTGATAAGAAAACTTGCCTATCGAAAGGGAGAGACTGTGCTGGCCCTGCAGCTCACCTCCAGAAGGTGAGAGCAGCCCTGCTGAGATAAGTGCCCTATTTCTGGGCACGGCTCGGCAGCAAGTCCGTCTGCAGCCCCAAGAGAAGATTCTAGAAAGCAAAGGTCAAGCAGATAAAGCAGCGGTTTCAGAGCCGTCACACTCTGCAGTCTTTCTGTCGCTGTGCTCTTCACGGTCACATGCAGGTCAAGCACAAACTTGAGTTCAAAATTCACTCTGCTCCAGCAAGAATGCATTGGGCATTAGTTTCATCCAAAGTAGCTAAAATCTAGTTTCCTTGGTAGCCTGCAGGAAGAAATCAGCTCTTCTGGTGGGTCTTTCTGCCCACGCATTTCTCCCTGTTAACTTCCCAGGGAGCCTGAGCAATTCAGCTTGTCCCAAAGCCCTGGTGCACCCTGGCTGTGCAGCATAACATCAGGTGTGATGGTGAGACTGTGGCTTGCTGCTGCTGATGGGGCTTTGCAGCCAAACAGGGAGGTAGTTGGGGGTTCTGGATGCTGGGCTGGGCTGCCAGTGCTAGCAGGATAACACCTGTGCAAATTGCATATAGGCTCCTGGGCTATTTTCTGGGATTCCAGCAGTGAGTCCCTGTTTGTGCTCAAGTTCCTGCTTGCACCAGCTAACTACTCTTGCTGTGTCTCTAGCATGAAATTTGAAATATTTAGGGAAAAAATAGGTGACCTCTGGTGGGATGGAGGATAGGTGGGCAGTGTGTAACAGCTACAAGACACTGATGTTGAGCCCACAGCACAAGCTCTAGCCTGGGTTGGGACTGCCTCTCACCAGTTTTTTTTTGCAGGCCCCCAGAAGTGGAACTGCTTGTCCAAAAGATGTTGTTGTCCAAAGATACCCCACGGGTAGTCGAGGACCCTGTGGATCAACAGCAGAGCTGGGAACATGAGCCAACTCTGAGGCTCTTCAGGGAAATACTCTGTGAAACGTAACAATAGAGGTAAGCATCACTTGAGACATCCCATTTATAATTAGCACTTCGCTAAAGACAGGAAGGTTTTCCCTGTGCGAGACCTAATGTCATTAAACTTAAACCTGGCAAACATCAGAGTTACTGGAAACAAAATCAGCCTTGTCTGGGAACACAGACTGCTGCCTCAAAGTGCTAATTTCCCCAAACATGCAGGCTCAGAAAGTGTGATTAGAAAACCCAGCCAGACTTAAAAAGAAGTTCTTTCACCCACAAAGGCCCAAGCTCATAAGCTGCTCCTATCAGCTTGGTGTATTTAATAGCTTCATTGCTCAAAGTGATAACCAGACCATGTTGAATTTAATGTGGGACCATAAAAGTCTGAAGGAAAATTAACAACATCTAATCCCACCTCCGTTGCTCCTGCTTGATTTTTCTCAGGGTAGCTGTGGGAGCTTTTTTGTCTTATTGGTTGTTTGTTCCAACCATGTTGTCACCTATCCCCCTGTCCTGTCCTTGCACGGTCTTCCTCCAGCCATTTTCCTATTGTCACCCACAGAAGACTTGGCTCACAGGACTCCAGTCGTATCAGCATCTCCAAGATGTTTAACAGTAGGAGCAATGTGAATATGGCATAAAAGTTAATAGCTTATGAAAGCATAATTTAACATAGTGTTAAGAGGCCAGATCCTCAGCTGATACTAACTGATGAGAAAATGGAATTGCATCAGTTTTTACCAGCAAAAATGCACAGTCTAGATCTCTAGGTAAAAGTAGCTTATGTAGTTAAAATTTCACACTAACTTATTTGAAGACAGGGAATTAAACAACAAGACTAAGCATCTTCCAGAAATAGATGCATCAGTGGGAGTTGGAACAGGATTCTATAAGTAATTACTATCCTGCCTGGAGTGTCAGACTCATCAATAAAAGCAAGGCTTTTCTATAGTATTGGAGCATATAAAATGGAGCAGACCCCACACACCCCACGCTAATTGTTGGAAGTAGACATTTTGCAGAAATACTGAAATCGTGAAGTGTCCAGATGGAGGGGTGAAACCTGGAGGGCAAGTCTGAGTGAAGACTGCTTGTCTGACCCCTCGTTGTTCCTTCAGGGGCACCAGAGAAGCGATCACTTATGGTGCAGTGTCTCATCCCTCTTCTGATGGCAGCAGATGGCCAGGGCTGCTCAATCCCAGATTAATCAAAATTCCATTTGGAAGAGGCACACAGGAGCAGTCCAGAGATGGAACTGGGCTGGCGGAGGAGACAGCAGGATTGAATATGCTGAAAACCCATGTGGAATTCATGGAAAAAATCAAATAAAAATGTTCTAGGAAAAGAGGTCTGTAAATGAAGGGGAAGAATGACTTCCAGACCTGACAGTCAGAATCTGGGGCAGGAACCAGACTATTCCCCATGACTTTTTCCAGGACAAGAGCATTTGCTACAGCCTTTGCAGGGGTTAGTAATGAAATAGAGCAGAGTTGTAATTTTAAGGATCTAGAAATATCATATTTTGTTACACTGCAATGACAGAATTCTACTTTGGAGAGTAACCAGCCCAGCAGGCACTGGGCATTAAGGAGGCATATATTCTACCTTTTCCTTTCTGTCCCTGGTGGATGATTGAATTCCAGGCAAGCTCTGGTGCTGTGGGTTGTGAGCATGCTTCTGGGCCAGTGACACTGGAGATGTAACTGCTTCAGGTGAGGTGCTGCCTCTTTTGGCAGTGACACGCATGCCTCGGTGAAGGGGGGGGATGCAGGTGAAGAAAACACATGCCTTCTGATCCAGATCAGGTGTGAGGCTGCTGCTGTGTAGATGCAGAGTATTTGGGAGTCACTGGTTTAATGTGATACTTGGCACACTGCAGAACTGGCTGTGTTATTTGAGCACTCCTAGTTCTGCCCTTTGGAAGAGGTGTTACTTTCCCACAGAAAACCAGAGATTTTGATTTTAGAGAGAATAATGCCTCTTTCATTTACCTGGTAGAATCTGAGTTGGTCCCCTCTTTCTGTAAATGTCTGTTATATACTCATCTCGTAGGATTGCCTTGTGGGAGACATTCTTTTTTCTCCCCCTTTCATATTAATTCTGCTGTGGCTTTTAAGGGCTGTGGAAAACGGAGAGGTGAACCACTGTTAAAGCAGGGTTTTGTGCATCTGGGATTTGTGCTACTGCATGTGAATGAGTGAGCTGCTGGGGAACGTGCTGCCAGGCAGCAGGAGTCCCAGCAAACAGATCTCCCTGCACGGGCATGAAGAAACGTTACCAGAAGGCTTGGCCATGTCTCTTGAGGGAGATTTTAGTAGCACAGATAGATGCCTTAGTGGTTTTAAATACAGCTCTCAGCTGCATAAACTTAGTAAACTCCACTATAGGTATGTATGACTCATTGGTAGCTTCTTAGTAAGTTCTCTTGATTTTAAAGCAACCTGCTTAATTCTGCATGTGATACTGCCAGGATCTTGGGGTGAGACTGGGTCACTGCTGCATGCAGTAGACCTTGCAGCTTGCTCAGCACATTGCTCTGCATATGCGTGCTTCCCAAGGTATAATGGGACTTCTAGTGTCATCTGGACTTTCGGACAAGAGAAATTGCTGAAAGAAGGGGCAACAAGTCTCTACCCCCTTGCATAAATAAAGATTGGAAATGCAAGCACCAGATACAGCAGTGCAAGCTACAGGTGGAGTGTTGACCCACAGTGCTTTGGCACTGTGTTGTACCAGAGTATCTGAGTTTCAGCTCTGTCAACTATCCTGCTTGAGGGATAATGTATTTTTTCCACTTCCAACCTGTCTCTATTCAAAGACCAGAAAAATAGTGAATAACTTTCAGATTGCACCCCGATCTCTCCCCCCACAGCCCCCTGAATAATTTTGTCCCTGTTTCTCTACGTCATGCCAACAGGCTGAAGTAGCTTTAGTAATTTAGAGAATTGTCATGAACAGAAGACTGGATTGTTGTTTGGTTGTTTTCGTTTGATGGAATTGCATTTCTTACCCTGTCTTATGATATTCTGACTGTCATTAGTAAAAGCACAGTTAGTCTTGGCCCAGCACTTAATCCAGAACCCAGTGAAGTCACTCAAAAAGCTCTTATTGATTTCGGTGGATGCTGTTTCAAACCCAGAAACACAGGCCTTCTCGGAATGTTTTCTCCAAGATTTATGAGCTGTTTGAAAAGGTAATTAAAAGGGAAACAGCATGTAACTGCAATTTAGGGGAGACCGGTGTCTATGCAGTAATGAAAAATACTCCAGAACTTATCCTTTAGGGAAAAGTTTGGGTTGCATAAATCATCCCCACAGGTTTGAAATAATACTTCGTCTCACATTCTACAGGGGATTTAAAGTGAGTGTTTTACAAGATTCCTTGTGCTGTGTTTCCCTTACTGCATGAATGCTCTTTGGCATTCAACAAAAATCCAGACTGCTTATGTTAATCTGATTTTCCCAATCAAGCCACGTTAAAATGCATTTATTCCTGTGTGGTGAGTCATGCTATAATGATCTGATCTGTAGATCAGATCCAGGTTATGCTGGATGTTGTGCAAACATGAGACAATGTCTTTCTCAAGGGGCACGGAAGGCACTTGCTCTCCATAACATGATAACAAAAGAAATTATATAATTTTTGACTACTCCAAGTGGAAGCCAAATCTTCCAGCTGTATTTGAAAATTAAATTCACAATATTTAATCAAAGGAAAACAGGCATGAAAAATTGTCAGGTGAAAACTAAGAGCACAACTGGATGGAGACAGTAAACACTCACACTGCTGAAATCACGGTGGAGTAGACATGACAGGAGTAGTAACCATAGTCTGTGGACAAGGAAAATGTGTATTAAGAAGCAAATCAGGGTAACTAAATCATGCCTAGATTACCATGGACATAATGCTTGTGTTTCCTTGTTGTCCCATATACCTTCTTTAGAGTTAACATAGAATTTGTTGTTGCTTTGGTGTAATCCTTCAGTTCAGATCACCTGACTTTGAACAAGAGCGGTAATTTAAGTGTATTAATTATTGTTATCGACATTTTGTCTCTGAACTGCAAGTACACATCTAAAGTTTAATCCAAATGGCTAGATTGGAAGCTGGAGGCCATGCAGCCAGCAGCGCTAAGCCCAAGCTAATTAACTGTGCTGCAAGACAGACATAATAGCTCAGGCAGAATTTTATAAACAGGGAGGCTCTGGTTTATTTGTGAAGAAGTGGGGGCTGGTAATAAAATGTTTTGTTTGTGTTTGTTTGTTTTACATGGGTGAAGACATGTAATTTACACTTGGAAAAATAATCATTTCATCCTTTCTCTATTGACTTATTTTTCATAAGCACCATCTTCTGTGGGCAATATCAGGCTAACAGCTGTGGTCCTTTCCTTTCTGCTACCTGGGATCCTATGGGCACGGGAGAGGTTCAAGAATTTGCAGCTTTAGGAGCAGTCACCCTTGTTTTTTTTTTTTTTTTCAAGTTACATTTTTCTTTCTCCATGATAATACCTTGGATACTCATTCCATACTGTAACAATCCCTTTTGGTTTTATCCTAAATGCAGAAAATTCATTAAATTACTCATTCTCCCCCATTTTCATTGTGATCACCAGCCACGTCAATCACAGCAACTCTTCAAAGAGAGAGGCTGAACTGTGCATCAGATATGACTTTATTCTTTGTATTTATAAAGCAAAGCATAAATTCTAACAGGTCCACTAGTCATATCTATTGATTTGGTACTTAATCACATGAACACAATGAATATTCAGTGCCTGTATGATATAAAAAGAACAATCAGAATAAGCTATTATAGGTGCTGGAATCTCATTTAAAATCTAATTAGGTCTAGCACAAAACTAAAGGAGTCCTGTCTGAGTATGAAGAAATGGATGTGTCTATATAACAAGTGAAATGTCTTCTTTTTTTTCACCCGTCTCCTGGCATGTATTAAGAAACCAGTATTTTTTCTCAATTCTCACTTAGAAAACCATTACTCTGTCTAGCTTGGACAATAGCTCACACCCTCATGCTTTGATTTACGGATTAAAGCTGATCACTCTGCGCTGTATAACGGTGCACTGCTTCACACACAGCACAACCACAGTTTCAGCATTAGGGGTGGTCACTGCAGCTCAAGCAGCAATTGCTTTGTAGCTGTGCCTGTTCCACAGCGCTGACTGGCCTGAAGCCTTGGTGTTGGGTTGCCCTAAGTGCTAATGGGCCAGTGACCCCACTGACCACCAGCACTGGTCAGCTCTAGGCTAAGCCAGATGCTTGCAGGTTGTGAAGAGAGTCATGGCAGTAAATACTGCATATACCAAGGTCTCTCTGACTGCAGCCCTGGTGTCTCTTTGCCCAGCAGCACTTGACCTCTGCCTTGGCAGCAGTGCCAGGGGTAGATGGTGCGTTGCATGCTAGAGCTTGGGCAGGGATTCCCAAACTGAGGCATCACAAAGATACGTGGTGGGTGCTGAGACCTCTCCTTGCAGGCAGAGATACAGATATTTCTGCAGTATGACGAGGAAAGTGGAAAAAAAGGAGTCACAAACAGGTTGAGGTTGTTATCGCTCACTGGTAAAGTCAGTAGAGGCCTCGTCCCTACAGCTTTGTTTTCCTGTGTGTCTTATTAGCGAGCAGCAGCAGCAGAAGCCCGATGACTGCAGGTACAGATGGGCCGTGCTAAGAAATCTGGCTGCAATTAAAAACCTCTGCAGAGTGTGGCTTTTCCAGCAGTTCTTTTATAGTAAAAGGAGTGGGAGATGATAGAAAAATCCCATCCTGTGTTTGAAATCCACTTAGGGCACTAAGATGACACACAAGAAATCCTTGGCAGTAAAAAAATAGGGACTTGCAGGCTTTATTTTAAAATATATCTGTACAGACTCCCATATTAGGACAGAGACTGCCTTGCCATTTATAGATAGAGATGTATGGATGTGTGTAGCTCTATCAGTGTTATACACATGCCTGCATGATTCAGTAAAAATAGATCATAATTTGGTTCAGCACTTACATTTTGCAGAAAAATAGAGTACCACAAGTATATGCATTTACATAGATAGTCATGCAAGGGAATAAAACCACTCTTCAGAACATGTATTTATTGCCTCAGGGGCAGATGAAGAACAGAACCAAGGAAAATAAATACCTTTCAGCTAACTGTGTTCTGCAAATAGGACATGGCCTTCTGTCTTCAGGGTATATCTTTCTGTTAAAACTGTGCTAGCAAAGTGAATCTGTTGTTTAATGCCTGTTCTAGCTTCCCTTGTGCTTTTCTTGGTGAACCAAAACGTTTGTAGGAGTGGGTTCAACCGACTGGGTAAGATTTTTCACACTCTTGCTGTCTTTCACTCATTTCCTTTTTTTTCTCTTTTTTTTTTTTTTTTCCAATTGGAGGTGCAGGAGGGCAGTCAGAGACCGAGACAGGAAAAGCACTCAAGGTTTTATGCAGAGTGAGTCTGTAGTCCTCTCACAGGAAATGCTTTCCCTGCTCTTCATTGCAAGAAAAAGAGTTTAGGCTTCTACTCTGATTTAGCTTGAAACTTCACTAACATCAGATGTCTGTAACTGGCCAATCCCCTTGCCAGTAATGGGGATTTTACTTCATGAGGGGCAGCTGAAAACTGCTTAAATTAGCAAAATAACAGCCAGAGCCAGGCAGAGGAGGGCTAGGGGGCTGCAAGGCTTTCCAGGGGAAGCTTTGCCACCCTGCCTGCAGTGGGATGATTAGATAACTGTGCTTGATGTGTTCACTTTACGCTGCTGTCTTTTAGTCATCTTTTATTCAGTGACTACACCTAGGTTTTTCTTCTCCTGTGTCATTTCCAGCCCATAACACAAAATCTGTTGTTTTCCAGGAGAAAGTTTCAACCTCACTCCTTACAGCTCAGATCATGTAGGTCTGCTCTTGAGTGAAGCCTTAGAATGGTACCATGGGTTAGCAAAATCAGAGGTCAGAATTTGCCCAAGAAGCTGGCTAACTACTGCTTAAACGCCATGCTAAATGATAATTTCCTGGAAATACAGTCCTGGATGCAGAAATGACATTTCATTCATGAATTCATTTTGTTGTTGCTGAACGTTTGTAGCTGGAATAGTTTTTATGCTTTGAAAACCTGTTCTTATCCCACCTTCATCAGCTTTTGACAGCACAGAAGCCAAGGCAGATGTTCTAGGAAAAGTGCCATTTCCAACCATGTACTTGGACCGCAAAAGGCTCAGCCTGAAGCAATGTTACAATGCCTTCAGAGCAGCCAGCTGCAAGTGTCTCCACCCCAACTGGCTGGCTAGAATTAATATCATTATTCCAAATGTAAGGAATTAAAAAGTGTATTGCTTCACACAGAAGCAGAGAATTAAAAGGAATCAGGGAAGGTCATTCTGATATTCTGTTCACATAATATATTCTGGGGGGGGGGGGGGGTCCAACCAGTAAGAACCCACTCTTCTATATTAACATTGTTGTGAATATTAAGATTCAGAAGTATAACCCAAGTTTTACACATTCTCCCACCTGTATTACTGGCTACAATTTCCATCATTTTAGCCCTGCAAATTCAAATTATTGAGACTTAGTCTGACCTCCATGCAATAGCCAGCCAAGAGAAGTCCCATGATATCTCTTTGCCAGGGAAAAATTGTGCTCATAAACAGCTGAGATGCTCAATGGGCAAGGGGGAGCTTGATAAACTCTAGTCACTCAATGATGCATCTGAATCAGTGAAAATAGGGATGGATTAGGGGAGCCCAGGTCAGGGTGGCCACAAGGGAAAATGCAGGGTTCCAGGAGCACAGGGTTGCAAAGCAAAGATACCATGTTCAGGACTTCCCACACAAGGAGTTTCAGGAAAGAGATTTTTGGTACAAGTGATAAAGTTTGGTTGGCATGAGGTTAATTCATGAATTAGCTTGTATTTCTCATGGTTTGAGGAGGGTGAGGAAAGTCTTGGTCTGTGTATTGATGGTTTACTTGCTTCTCTTCTCCCTTTAATATATTAAGCCCCACAGAAAGTGGGCAATTGCTAAGTATGTCCCTAGACTTTGCAGGCTGCTGTGTATGGATCCTAATTTTTGCCTGTTATGGATTGCCCTCCATACCTATATTGTTCCCAGGATTTAATTTTGACTCCATTCCATCTCATCTGAGATGAATGGCTTTAATCAGAATCTCTTAAACCCGCTTCATTCAATGGTAACCCTTTGTGAGACACTGAGGAACACACCACTGTATTGCCCTGGCAAGGCAAGAGGCTAACTGAAGCAGGGAATTTTAGCTTCTTAACTAGATTCTAACTAAGAGGCTCTTAGGCTTTATAAGATTTTCCAGTGATAGCCTCATTTGGTCTCTATAAATGGAAGCTGGGCAAGAAAATAAAATCTATCTGTCTGTTCTGAAACTTACTTATTGATTTCAGCAGTCATACTGTAATTGTTCTCACAAATCAGCTGAGATTCTTAACGAAAGGTGACTTGAGTGGCAATTTTTCAGCTGTCCCCTGATGGGCAGCAGCTGACAAAGTCTGGTATTCCTTGTTAACCAAGTATAGTTTTTTTAAATGAATGAATCAAAGCAACTAGAATTAATGACGTTTATCACAGCACCTGCAGCTCTCATTCACCGCTTGCATTTATGTTTCGTAAGGCTGAGCTGATGTTGGCACCATAGTCCTCTTCCAGAGAAGTGCTTTTCACCAGCCCCAGGCAAGAAGTTCTTTGTAGAAAAAGCAGACCTCAAGCGCTGGATGTGAAGGTGCAATCACACCAGTGCTTTGCAGTCTGGCTGGCATCAGGTCTCACAGCTGGGGCATTCTCAGAGTCAATATAAGACTAATTTGTGAGATCTTTCACACAAGAGGGTGCAAGGGCATGGGCTTTGGGAGGCTGGAGTGTCAGGTCTGGAGACAGAACGATACCTGAAAAGTGCTCCTTCCAGTTCAGGGCAGGATTTACAGGGGTATGTTGTCCTCATCTCTGTGCAGAGTATTTGCTTAATTTAGGGACCATGGAGCATCCCAGGTTGGGAGGAGGGGAGCACCCCTGGCCAGCATGTGGATGCAGGCACTGAGAGGGGAAGGTAAGGGGCAGACACCCTTGGAGCCTCCCGTTCAAAGCCTGAGACATGACAGCTGTGTTTTGCAGCTGTTTCGGAAGGGGCTTAGTGTCTCTTCGTTCTCTAGTTTGTACATATGGTTTTCTGCCTTCATTTTGCAGCTCTTGCAGATAGGAGAGGACTCTCTGAAGTTCCTCTGAACATGCAGAAAAATTAGCATACTTTCTCCTCTGAACTTCTAAAATCCAACTAAAGGCTTTTAGCTGATTATCTCAAGTCTCTTCTCTCTAATGACTTTCCAGTTCCTTGATGTTGAGCAAAATCAGCGGATAACTCTCTCTATTAGATATAATTATCAAATGTATATTGAGCTTGGGAAATTATTCAGTTAATTTTGTCTTTAGTCTTCCACTTCCTGTCAGAGATTTGAAGCATAAGCCTGCATTTCTCTCTTAATTACTGCATCCTGTTGATTTCTTTTTCCGTTTTTAAAAGATAAGCACATGCTTAAATGAGAGCCTTTGACAGAGGGAAATAAAAAGTCTTCATTAAAGTGTGATTGTGGTTTGAGTGTACTAATATCACTGACTAAGGTGAACCATGATTTTTGATCAGAAATTCATGACTGATTTAGCAGTTTTTTATGAAGATGGCAATGGGGGAGGGTCCACTCTCTATAACAGGAACAGTGTCTTTCTCTTGGTTAGATTTTGGTACTGCCACTACACTTCATCCTCACAAGGATGAGTTCTTGTTCAAGTGGAGCGACACTAATAGGAATGTTCATATCCCATACTAAGCTGCTTTCCATCTTTTTTAACACCTATCGAGTTGATTTGAAAGAAGCTCTTAATATGTGAGGCCATTCAGAGAAGGGACCATGCTGTAGTTTCATGAAGCTGCAGCCTTCTTGCAGCCCTGCCTACTAAATGCCTTCTGTTATGTACCAGCAGCCAGGACTGCAGTCTGTGTCACAGAGCCTTTGTTACCATATTTTGTCTTTCTGATGTGGGGATGAATCTTTCTAGCACCTTTTTAAGGTCATAAAAATAATTTTAAAACATGTTACGTCGCACAGGGAGGGTCTGCACCACTGTACCCATTCTTGTTTTCATGGTATAGTTTACTGCTCCAAACACCCACTGCCTCTGCTCTGGGTTTTGTCTTTGACCTTTATTCCATTCTGAACAGAGCTTGTTATTTTTTAAATTCTGAACTGAACATGCTATTATACGTTCACATTTTCAAGTAAGCACGAAAAACATTCAGTTAACTCAGCTGAGAAAGTAGGCCTGGATCTCACTGCTGGAGTTCCTTCCCTTGTATATTCTCGATGCCTCTTGTCCCCTTTTCATGAGTGCTAACTTTATTGTGTAGCAGTCTGACAGCAGGAACACGCTGAATTCTTCTAGTTTGATGTTTCCATTGCAATATTAGGCTGAATGGTAGTTGGCAGCAAAATCCATCCCTATACCTCCAGAGACTCATTAAAACCGGGTAACTCTGAAGTACAGCAAAATGATTTCTGTTTGGACTATGTTGCCAATTTAACAGTTGTGTGAAAGGTAAAATGATTAAGTAGTTTCTTGTAAGGAAATTCCTCTAAGTAGGCACTTTCTAAAAACTCACAATAAATGTTCGCTTATCAGATCAACTTTGTAGATATAACTGTTCATAATCCTGTACTGCATGCCTAAGAAGGCATACATAGGTTTTTCTAGCATAACTGAGTTTCTTACGTGGCTTATTATAATTGCAATAATTTTTGTATGTGTTTAAAACTAAGGACTGGGAGTATTATTATCACACCGTTTCAGGACACATAGTGGTTGAGCAATGGAGCTGCTTCCTTTGGATCTATCTGGCATGGACGTGCTTTGCCTCCTCTAATTCTCCTTCTCCTTGAGATCTGCAAAAACACCAGCTTGCTAGCCCTTCAAGCAGGGAGGTTTCAAGCAAGTGCACAGGGCGCATTATTGTAACTAATCTATCAATTGAGCATATATACTTGTTGAGGCAGTGCATTTAGCAAACTTACATAAACGAGTCACTTCCAGGCGTGGATATGTCCACATAAATCAGAGCACACATATCCCAGCTGAGATCAAACCCCACTGAAATATTTTTGCAGTCAAGTGATAAAGAGTAAGGAAGAACTGTTCTGAATCCCCACGCAGGCCTGCTTCAACCTGGACTCATAATTTTAGCTCTAATCATAAAGGAATATCTACTATAGATTTATTTTAATATCCCCTTGTGGATGTGACAGACTGAAAGTGTGTGAGCCCTGATACCGGAAAGCAAATAACGCCGCTTGCAGGCTTCTTGACCCAATGGAGATGTCGCACAGGAGGTCAAGACAATCCCATGAATGTATTTGGCACTGAAATCTCCCCTCCAGTGTACCGGTGGCTGCCAGCCGAGGTGCCCCGCAGCATGCCAAGAGGCCAGCTGCAGCTAATAACCACCCGGGCATCTGGGCACCCCGTGCTGCTCCTGCCAACGCGCCGCAGAACTTGTCTGCAGCACCGACAGGTTTTCCTAATTCGCTCTTACACACAAAATCAAACAGGAAAATATTTAATTTGACAGGGCAAACAAATGGTGCTTTAGTGGAGAAATGATACTTCAAGCATATGATGGCCATCTGCCTGCTCCTCGTCGTGATTGTTGGGGAGTTATAATTGGACACACGGTTTTGACACCTACAGAGACTAGCTGGTACTGCCACCAGACAATTTTAAGTGGGACAGCGCATTTATGAGTGTGAATTTTCACTTGGCTGCCATCCAGACAGCCCTGCTAGAGATCACTGGGTGGTCAGGGATAAAAATGGTTAATGAAGTCTCTGTTTCAGTTAAAGCTAAATGTACAAATTACACATTTTTTAAATCATTATTATTTTGCACTTATGGCTACTAAAGATTCTACTTGGGTTAGAACAAAGTGTACAAATTGTATGTATTTTATATTTACACATATTGGCATTCATTGCCAGTGTCTGACTGCTCTCAGGAGCCGATAACAAACCCTGTTGTGCCAGTGGGTGTCTTTTCTCCAAATCCATCAGGCTCCATCCTGGAAAACCTAGGAAGGAGCAGTGCCTTCCTGTGCCTGTACAGACTGTTCCCACTGGGACAGAGCACACAAACACCAGTTTACATTTATTGTGCTCTGCAGCCTGCAAGTACTAACGCCACATCTGCTGTGGTTGGTGTTCCTTTCTTAGTCAAGGGCAACAAGGCTTTCACAAATACCCCCACCAAAATATCATTTTTTAGCCCAAACTTGTTGCCAAACTCTATTTTAATCTTTAAAAAAAACAAGCAAGTAAGCAAACAAACACCAAAACAAAACAACCAAACAAACACAAACTGGAGATCACTAAATTCAAAATGATGTAGAGAAAATGCTGATAATCTTGTTCTACAGCTTACCCACAAAATGTCTGCATGTGGTGTTTATCCTGTCAGTATATAATGCTAGTGACAGCAAACAGTCCTGCAGAAAGCTACCCCTCATTTGCAGGGAGTGGAGGGAAGCATGGGGCTGAGCAGAGGCATGAGATGGCTCCGTTGGTGCAACACGGGCTAAGTGTGCAGTGGCGAGGCACTGGTGTGGCTGTGGCAGGGACAAGTTGTCAGCTGTGATGCTGGATCTGCTTATTCCCATGTAAAAGGCAAGTGGTGATGCAGAGATGGCATTTACTGTAGGTTTCGAGGAAATTAGGTTTCAATATGGTGTGCCTGGCTCATCCTCATTTCATAGAGAGGGGAGCTACTTTAACAATGCATGGTGGCACAGTTGTTTCCCATCGGGTATTAATGATATATTTGAAATGTGACTGCTCTCTGACAATTTGTAATGTAGTGGTTCTAGTCCAGGCAGAGGAGGGTCAGTACAGCCTTGGTTTGATTTCTAGACGAAAGCTATGCCAGCATAAAAATACTCTTTGGCACCATAGGGGGTTTTTAGGGCCAAGACCCAATTTCTTTATTTATTGATACATTTATTCTTGAAAGAAAAAAAGGCTGGATAAGAATTGACCTGAATTCCTCCAGTTCTAGACCAGCAGTGATGTGAGATAGGAGCGCATCTCAGTCCTTGCCCCGTGGGCTGATGGTGGGCCTGGGCCCCTGCTGAGCCTCCAGCAGCTATGGGCTGTGTGAGGCCAACAAGACTGCTGCAGCCGGGCTGGGGTTGCGAGGCTGGCTGCTTATGGCGGTTAGAAGCTTCGGGAATGGTTTAGATGCATTTATTTCTGAACTCCCCAGACGGTCACCAGTGATTTTCTCAGGTTTAGGACATTGGCTAAATCTTAAATTCCAAACCTGCCACCAGTTCCCTCCTTTGCTGTTTCACTGCTCTGTCCCAGGCATTATTTAGCCAAGGGACTGCACTGTCCCAGTTACGTATAAAAATACCAAACCAAGGTACTAAACCAAAGGTAGATTATGTATTATTTTTTCCCTGTTGAGGGAAAAACATTTTTTGTCCATGCATTTCAAAGCACGCTATTGTTCATGAACAATTTAAGAGAGAAATATTTGATGCTGCAGGGGCATTGGTAATGACCTAATCAAAGGCAAAATGCCCCTTTGCTCCTGTTCAATGTTCATATTGCTTAGTTCTTATTAGCATTGATTTTCCCCGAGCCTTTAGCATCCTATTTATGAAAGGTAGCATAATGAATTTTAGCAATAAACAAGAATGTCGGAACAACAAAATAGACCTTTCTTCCAGTGCCTGATGTGTAAGTGTGAAGCGGCTGCATTTCCAGAAGGGCTCTGCTTTGGCTGGCTTACATTTCCTCCACCGCCACGTGGCGAACACTCTGTGCCCCCGTCACCATCCATATGTAGGGCAAGAGAAGTGTTTACTGCAGATGAGGGATACGCTGAATGTCTAGTCTGACGATGTTTGTATTTAAGTCAGTTGGGAATACCTGACATTCTCAATTACGGCTTGTTTGCACACTCTCTTTGCAATTACCAAGCAGTTTGCAGCCAGTGCACCTAAAGTCTGCTCTGGGACAGGCTAAAATCTCACTGTCAAAGCTAGGAAGGCATCTGGCATTTGCAGTGCTAACAGAGAAGGATCTGAAAAAAGGCCTAAACTTTGTTCAGACATTTTAAGCGACGACTCGGTCACCAGTCCTTCCCACAGCTCCTTGCTGATGTAATTACAAACCAGTCCCAGCTTAGGCTGGCTGAAAATAAACTTCACATTTTCATTTAATTGGTTGGATTTTCTGCCTCAGAGTCACACACCAAAAAAAAAAAAAAAAAAAAAAAGACACAGAAAAAAATATTTACTTAAAGGGGTTACCTAAGTAGGATCTCCCAAATATTTAAATGTCCCAAACAACAGGTAAGGCAATAAATCATATAAAAATTGAATCATACAAAAATGTGTTAAAATATAAAAGTAGCAGGTGAGTAAATTTACAGTGGGGGAGCTGAATGTCTATGGTTATTTCTTGAACCCTGCTCCCTGAGATGCAATCCATTCATGTCCCATATGTTAAGCCCAACAGCTTCCTGGTTCTTGTCCAGAATTTTCTTGACAAAAGTCACATGAAAAAAACGCCTGCAATTTTTGCATTCAGCCTTCAAGCAGAGCCTGCCAGGGATACTGGTCAGGCAGTGAACTATTCCAGTTATGTTTTGAAGCAAAGATGGGACAGCAGGCAGTGAGGGCTTCCACATCTTTGGTCTTGTCAGCTCCAGGAGGACTGAGAAGCTCCCATTCTGCCTGGCAGCTGGAGGAGCCGAAAGCAGCAGCTCCGATCAGCTCTGCCCCATCCTCAGGGTATGCTGACTTTTCCCTGTGCTATGGCTAAAGCCTTCTTATTTACAGTGAAGCATTAACATTAGCAATCAGCAGCTCAGTCCTCTGTCTTGGTCAGTCTGTTGTCATTTCTCTCTCTCTGCAATGAGGGTCAGGCACATAAATAATAATGTATGTTAATGCCTTTGAAAAGTCTGCAGTGGACCTTGCTGCACTGGATGCTGGGCATTGCAATGGTGTTGCCATACACTGCATTTCTTTCTGGAAAGAAATGAGAACCTGGATTTTTTTTTTTTATGCTGAAGTTTTTTATTTTTAAGGGTGGTAATTTTTTTTTTTTTTTTGAGTATGCGTGTTATGGAGCTGTGAGTTGCAATCACTGAGGGAATACTGCAAAACGCTCATGGGAATATTCATCCTCCCGTTCCCTGAACTGTCTGCAAAAGGATATTTGAGATGTTCAGATGATGCCAATAAAACAGAGTTCTCAGGGACATTAGGCAGGGGGAACATGAGAAAGGGGATATGGGGCAGACTCCCAGATCAGTGGATGTCTGAGAAGTGCTTGGTCACCTCAAAATCCTTGGTGGGCTCGGGGTGCCAAGCTGAGGGTCACGGGTGGCAGGGAACACCAGAATCAATGTGTGGAGTGTCAGCAAGGGTAGCTTTTGGCTGCACTTCATTAATGTAAGCTGGGAAGCGACTTCTTACATTTATGACCAATGGGTTGCAGGATATAATTCATGCGGCAAAGAAAAGGAGCAGTAGCTGAGAAACAAACTATTCACTATTTTTTTTCCATCTTTCACCAGCTGAAAGAAGTTGTTGGCAAAACTGGAAAACCTCGGGTCATTTAGAGTTCAGCTTTATGATGAACTATTTATTATCCCTGTAATTATATTTGACAAATCAAAGATCAGTGTAGACCTTACAAGTCTTTAATGAGAAAGAATGTCGATCTTTGCTCAGTATATTCCCTGCATGTTCGGTTCAACCGCCCAAAATCCAGCTATGGGTGCCTCCGTCTTGGCAGGCTGCAGTGGCTGGGGCATGGAGATGTGCCTGCAGGAGGCCAGGAGCATATCCTCGCCAGAGATGGGGATGCTGGAAGCAGTGGTGAGCCTGGGCAGCAGGCTGGTGTCAGGAGGGTGCCTACAGCCCATTTGCTGCTTCTCCCCAGAGCTGCTTCTTTGAGTCCCTGCTGCAGTCTGCATCCGTATTTAAGCACTAGCCTGACAGGGGGAGGATTTCTTGAAGCTGAAAACTGGATTCAGCAGCAGCTCCTTAGCCTGTATTACTCCTGTGAAGCCCCTGAGAAGTTATTTATTAGGCTGAATCCCATCCTTATCCATGTCAGGGGAGTGGTGGGAATGCTAACGCTGTGTTCAGAAATCGTAGAATTGGATAAGAACGATTCCTTTACATTTTTATGTGAGAGGAGCAGCAGCTATTCTAATTCATCTCCTAGTTTCTGAGACTCTAAAAGTCGCTGACTTACTATAATTAATGTATTTTTTTTTCTTGCAGAACTTTATTCATAATAAACCTTTTTATGTAAAAGAAAGAAAAAGTAGACATTTTCCTGGGGTATATCCCAGTAACAGGCTCTGCTGGATAAATTGCCAAGTCATCCTATGATTTGCATTAAAAAAGCACAGGGTTAGCTATCCCAAGACATAACACTGTAACTTAGTTTTTTATCTACTTTGCTCAATTAATCAGCAACCACCACTATGCCTTCGGAGTGAGGGTCTGCAAGAAGACCTCAGAGGAAAGCTTTGCAGCATGGACGGATCCTGCACCACCTCCCAGGGTAGGGTGGCCCCTGGAGGAGGAGGTGCAGGGTCAATTGTTATTTCTAATTTCATGCACCTTGTCTCCCTTGGCAAGCTTGGAGGTAGCTGGGCGTTGCTTTCCATCAGCAGGTGCTGATGCTGAAAATCTTTTTCTGCTATTTCCAACCCCCCCACCCTGTTCCACCTTGCACAGGGCTGCTGAAGCCCAGCTGGCAGGGGACCATCATCTGCGACACGCGCAAAGAAAACCCCTCTCTCCTTGTCCCCAGCAACCCCCGTGCAACGACCGAATAATTTTCCTCCCACTTGTTTTCCACGGGATGCTGTGGGGCTGTACACGCGGCGCGGGGGAGAGGCAGAGCCAGCCCTGGTCCCAGCGCTGGTGCGGTTCCTGCCATCCGGCTGCTGCGGATGTGACGGGAATGGGAATCGCGGAGCTCTGTCCTCGCACAGCGCTTTGTAAATGAATCGCTTTGATCTCAGGCGGATTTCCCCGTGCTATTTTTAGATGCGGTGAGGATAACCGAGGGATGTCGATTCTGATGCAGACAGAAAGGAGCTTCAGATGCAGTTTTCCTCCTGGGGCAGGAGAGGAGAGCAGGAGGAGGAAAACAAGGCAACCTCCAGCAGTGTTTCTGAGCCTTCTGGAACAGACAGAGATAGGTCGCTAAGCCCTTGAGGCTGAAGAGGGATGTTCCCTAAATATAAAATTCTGATAAATCTCCTTATGCTTCTCCTTGATGCTTTTTGTATAACTCACCATTCTGCAACAGCCCAGAGTCAGGATCTGTGATTAAATTCAGCTTTGCAGGGTCCTGGATATATTTATAAGGGATTGCTAATTGTTACCCTTTATTCAAAAATAAATGCAACATCTCTCACTCTCCCTGTTTAAAGGACATAAGTGGATGTCTCAGATTGCTTGGTTTTGATCATGTCAATTCCTGCTTTGCGTTTTGCCTTCAAAAACAATAAATAACTTAAGCAAAGCAAGAAACAGAAAATCAAATAAAACCTTTCTTCCGCAGGAGCGTGTGCGTGTGTTTGGAGGTTTGCACGCAGGTTGCTGGAAGGGGAGAAAACCTGTGTACAGGGGGAGAGCTCTTTGGAAGGGTTTTATTTCTTCTTCTTCTCCCATCTCCCGTTGCTGGGGAAACCGCCAGCCCCAGCGCTGGGAGCGGCTGACTCACCGCGCCCAGTCCTCACCGCACGCACTGCGCCTCGAGCTACAGCGCAGGAACAAAGGAAACACAGACTTCAGCAGTTAGACACGAAATACCAAAAATCTCCTTTCCCGATGTCTGCAGGACGTGGCTGGTGGCAGCTGGCTGTAAGCGGTCCCAAAAAGCCATAGCAAAGCCATGGGCAAGGCTTTTATTTGGTGTCCCGGGGAAGGAGAAGGCAATGCTGCCTTCGGTGATGGGGTCCCAAGCTCTGCAGAGCTGTGCAAGGGTGACTCCATGGGCGTCGCATAGCTCCGATGGTCACTAAAGCTGATGGAAGAATCCCTATTGATTTCCATTGGGCTTACTCACTGCTCACCTTTCCATAAATCTTCACGGGAACACAAACGAGCCCTCTTCTCTTGCTCCCTCCTCTGCTGCGTTCGCATTTTGTGGATGGAGCTCAGTTCCGTCCAGCTGCGAGCACAGGGTTTATATGGGCATTCCCTTTTCCATTTGTAATTGTGCTGCTCGTGCCACCTGCGGTTAGGGGGTGGCTGTCCACAGCCAAATGCAGTGGTGCAATGAACTTGGTCATCTGTTAGCATAAATCGAGATGCTGATATAATTATGTTTATAAATTCCAAATCATAAGGTCAAACAAATAGGCTTAACAGTAAGCAATTTGGGGTCTCCTTGGGATTTGCAATGCATTTTCTAATGTTTTATTCAGAATTTCTCTATCTGGAGAGCTAGAAGTTTAGTTGCTATGTCGGTGTTTCTGGTTTTCATGTTTTCTTTTTATCCACAGATTTTGGGGACGGAGAGGAAGAAAGCAGGAAATGTGATGGGACTGTAGGAGAGCAGCAAGCACAGCAGGACCAGCAGCAGCCAGAAAGAAGGCTTAGCAGGGTGTCGCAAAGCTCGCATGTTTGGCTCCTGCCTTGGCAAGCTTTGGGAACCTGAGTTATAGCTGGAAATTTCCCCTGGCTCGGGTTTCTGGGTCGCCTGTGATGCTCAGACTGTTGCTAGCATCTGCACTGGGGAGCAGAGCCTGACATTACAGCTGTTGAGGTCCAAGACAGACACTACCAGCAACAGGCTCCCAATATTTTTGGCACACCCTTTCCCCACATTTCTCCCCCTGTTCCCTCTTTGTCTCCTGTCTTCCTTCCCAACACTGGGGTACAAACAACTTCACGTTAATTTAACCTAACAGCTAACACCTAAAGCAAAAAAGATGTATACTTGAAAGACCTCCAACTTCAGTGCGTTTTTCCTTCATCCAGCACAAATGTGCGTGACCAGATGGACCAGATAGGCATCCTCTGCCCCCCCCCACGCACCACACCTGAGCAGTCTCTCCAGATGTGTTCAGAAGTCTGGACAACCCAGGACAGCCCAGCACAACCCTCCTCAGCATCGCTGGGGCCATCCTTCATCTCCTTAGTCGTGCTGCCCCTCCACAGTGAGACATCCCCCTCCTGATCCTTCCTCCTGCTTCACACTTGCTTTTTCTGCAGAAGTCCCTCTGGGTATCATGTTATCAGTAGATCACATCTGAATTTTGCACCTGTGAATGTAAGGCTCGTGCCTCTTCTTGCCAAGTCCATCTCAGATGGCTGGGGGGTCAGGGCAGCCACATCCCCCCTGCACCTCCAACCCCCAAGTCCCCACAGCCCCGCACTGCAGAGCTGCCAGGAGCTGGGGCAGGAGGACAGTTTTGTTAGCGTTAGTACTGAAGCAGCATTTTAAGCCAGTCACAAGCCAAGGCTGGGTTTTCACAACAAAAATTTGGATTTAGAGGGTGGACTCCCTCCTGAATCCTGAAAACCCGCTGCCTGGTGGATGCCTAATTCTGCAAGTAGGTCACGCCTGCTCTCTGCCTCTGGGTACGGCGGAGACTTGACAGGTCTAAATAATAACTCTTATCTCCTCGCTCTTTGATGTGAGATGTCACTAAGATGTTCCCTGCCATTCACTTTTCATTTCTCCTCTTCCCTTTCTGTAAAACTCTGCTGAACACACAAGTTAATGAATGATAAGACATTGCTAGGTCTCACCGGTTTTGGCAGCACACAGTCTCCCCTCGCCAGCCTCTGACGTGGCCCTTTGCATTGCCCTGCTGTGGGAGACCAGCTGGCAGGACCATGATGTCCAGTGTGCAGAGCCCAAAGCTGACAGCCCTCTGCCTATAAAAGAATCACAAGTTGCACTTACTGCTTGTGTAAGGATGTGTGCGTGCATACACACGGTCTTTACATCAAAATGCTGCTTGTGTATGACACCACGGATAACATCTCATCCTGTCCTCTTACAGTCTCCAGCTCATCGCTCTGTAAAGAGTTGCAGATCTAAGCTTTAAATAAAGTTGGGAGTTGAAAGCTGTGCAAGGGAATCCCATTAACAGAAGCTGTGTCAATGCCATTGGCGGCTCAAATGCTAAGACACAATGCATATATGGTTTCCTACTCTTGCATTTTACCGACATGTATTCAGCTGGGTCTTTGTCAGAAAGGTTTCAGCTTTTACAGGGAGTCTTTCAAAGACCTTGCCCTAATTATGAAGCAATTCCAGTGACATTTTAAATTATGGGTGAGTTTTACATAAGTCTTTTGATACGTGTTGTTATGACATGTAAAATTTTATCTTTGCCAGTTGCAGTGAATTATGTAAGATCTTTGTTTTGCATTTGTCAGGGTAATTTGAAACATTGCAGATTTAACGAATGCACTTTCAAAGGACCCAATCCAGCACACAGCTGCGATAGCACAGATAAGCTTCATAAACTTTATTAAATTTCTATTAAATTATATAAGCTATCAGACATGTTTATGTGACAGTGTTAAAGCTGCAAAGTCAAGCATGCAAGGAGTAGGAAAAGTCTTATCCTGAAACGCAGCCCCTTTCCTGGGCTTCCAGTGGTGGCTCATTATATGATCAAATGCTGTTTTTTTCCATAGGGGCCCAGCCTCAGTCGCTGAACAGACTGCCTGATGCAAATCAATGGGCAGCAATTCAAAAATCTGTTTTCTTCCCGTCATTCAGTGTGTGGCCCCAGCCCTTGTTTACTGCATACTGCTTAGCCTTGCTGTAAAGATGAAATACTGTTTCCGCCTGGGTTTTTCCATGACACTCATTACTGCGGTGTTTGTTTATTTCACATGCAAACTATTAATTAATTTGTCTCTGTGAAGCCCAGTAAGGCACGGGAGAAGCATTATCACTTTATAGATAAGGAACAGAGACACAAAAAGAGTCAAGTCAAGAATGTCAATTAATTTGGGATGTTCAACTCGAGATGCTCAAGAGCTGATACCTCCATGCATGTCTTATTTATCTGTCTGCTTTAGTGCTGCTGTGCCTTTCAGCATCTAAAGGGCAGGACCACAGAAGACAGTTGCTGCCTGACCAGAGAGGCTGCCCAAAGCACTTCCCAGAGCACAAGAAACAGCAGCAAGACAGAAGTGAAGGAAGGGCAGAAGATGCCAGAATGCATGCAACTTCTTGGCCAACATTTGCACAGGCCTGCAGCTGCAGGGGCCACACTGAGCTCACCAGCCTCCTTGGCCTTCTTCAGATCACAGTTTGCCAGCTCCCAGACCAGAAATGAGAGACCTGAGCATCACTGCAGAAACTTTCACTTGTCTGAGCTCCAGGAGTATTTATATAATTTAATCGATAAATTGCATTGATTTATTTGCACTAAGTAACTCCTTGGGATCTGGATAATAGATAAGGGTGTGCATGGTGCTGTACAAACACATCATAAATAAATGTAGCTTGCAAATCAATTGTCAATTATTGGTGATTAATCTTCTCATAGTAACATAATGTGATGTGATTATGGATTTTTTTTATTTTTTTTATTTTGAATTTGACCTAAGAGATTTCAGTCATTTATTTCAGGAAGGCTGCCCTTTAAGCCAGATCTTACACTTCTTAAAAGGTCGTAGGGTTCTAAATATCATGGTAACTTATGAAGCACGGCTCCCTGAGAGGTCTGACAGCTGCCTTCAGCAGAACAAAGCAAGGTCCTGTTCAAACAAGTGCTTGGCCATGGAGGCTATAGGCTGTGTTCTTACAGGGAATTTCACACTATTGTCCTCTTTGGCTGCTGGTGCTGCATACATAAAATACTGTAAAGGTTACCCCAGCTGGCTCCCAAAGCCTGTGTACATCAACATATGTGAGGAACAGCACAGACATTTACCATCATCCTGTCACCGGCTGGTTCGATTTCTGACATTAGTGAGAGAGCTGAGCGCATTATAATGTGGTGCTTTACTAACTGCATCTGCTGTGAGATTTATGCACGAGAAAGATAAATATATTTGACCACAGTTAGGTGTAATTACAGATACATGGAGGCCAATACAGACACCAGAGCCAGATGAGACTGCAGCTACCACACCCCTTGCCTGATCTCAGCACTCCCAAGCAGTGCACAGCTGAGATGACTTCAATCACATTCATCTCCACAATGCATTATTATATAACAAGAAGACTGTTTTATATCTGTTCATTAGGTTTCCCAGAAAAAGGACAAACTTCCTTGTCTCTTTTTCTTCCTCATCCTCTCATAGCACATGGAGGGCAGAAGGGCGCAGCCATGTGGTCCAGAGGGATCTCTGTCACCTGCAGTTCGGGTGCTTTACATGGGGTTTCAGGTTTTTTAATTTTATTTTTTATTTTTTGGTAATAAGAAGAAAGGGCTTTTAAAGTAACTTCTATGCAATTGTTTATCATTGTTACAATGTTGCTTCTTCGCTCTTTTCTTGTGCATTTTCATGCACTGTTAGGCACACATCACTATTTTATAGCACAGCACTCACTTTTACGAAGTACAGGTGATACTTGAGCTATTCTGATTACAATGTTTACGTTCTAGGAGTATTTATGGGAGAGGGGAATGTATATGTTTGCTGCTAAACTTCCAGTCTATTGTACTGATAAACTCACAGTGGCAACCTGAAGTCCATCTGAACACAGATCAGGTATTTGGCCAAGCATTATTGTATATTGTATAGGTGAACTAACACAAACCATTATGATTACAAATTTGTCTTACAAACCATTGATTTCCTTCTGTTTATTGAGCAACAATATGGCTTTAGCCCAAGGTTCAGGTGGTAAATAAAATGAATTAAAGCTATTGCTCCTGGCCCTGGGCTTGTTTGTTACAGTACACGATACACTCAGGCTCCATGAGCTCGTTCATGTTGGTTGACCCTTCCATGACCACAGGCATTTTCCTCTGGGAGCCATTCCCAGAGCGTGAGGAGGAGACTTACTCTGCACTCTGGGCAGTCAGGGCAAAGATCATAGTTGGAGGTTGATAATCAGATGGATGGAAGTTTTACTGATGTTTAATGAAGACTCTTGGTAGTAAGAGAAATGCTGAGAGCTGTAGGCAGCCCGACTTTCAATAACTTTGCCACTTTTGAGTCATTGTTAATACCATCCCACTCAGTGGTTATTCCTAGGCCTACTCTCTCTTCCCAGCACTTTTTTTTTCTCATATACTTTTAATTTCCTTTAACCCCGATGGCAATTACCTCCCCCCAGCCCAGCCCCTCTCTTTTTCATCTTTCCTGGCAAGTTCCATCCAGCTCTGTAATCTTTGTCAGCTGCTTAAACCCTTCTGCTTTTCCATGGCAGTTTTCAAAGACTGGAGATCCTTGAGCAGTCTCCTGTGAGGTTTTAGCAGCCATTTCCTGCTCCTAGTTTCTGTGTTGGGCAAGGGACTGCAGTTTGCTTTCCTCTTTAATGCCATTTCTGAGCAATTTTTCAGTGTCATGCTTCACCGTGAGTGATCAAAGTCTTTCCCACTGCAAGCTTTGATCAAGAAGTAAAAGTCTTCTTGCAAAGCATCAGTCCCTTCCTGCTCGCTGCACGAGGTGGGTCAGCCAGTACCAAGGGCAGTATGGAGGTTGTGGAAATGTTTGCATGACTAAGGCTGGCAGGGGTTGCACGTTCATTTCCCAAACGTTTTCCAATTTACTGCATCAGCCAGGTGAATCTCTGTGTGATCTGAGCCTGTTTTTCACCATGTTAAATTCCTCGTGCTTGCTGGTGCCAACCCCATTCTCACCAGTTCAGGCTGCCAGGGAGTGCTCATATGACAAATGCGAGCTGAGAGTTATCTAGAGATCTAATCTGTCTACCTTTCTCTCTAATCTCAATATATAAACATGAATATATTTGCTATGTGTACACACACACACATATATATGTATCTTTTCCTCCTTGGCAGAACTTGAACGCTGAGTGGGCGGGTGTCTGTCTGCTGCAGAGCGTGATGGAAGACTACTGCTTTTGCCCTTGTTGAAAATGAAAATAATCGAGGGCTGGCTCAGTCAAATGCCACAGAGAGATGTGCCAGGGGCAGCACTATTGTGGGTGAGCAGCTGCCACAAGTATCCTTGAGGCAGATATGTGGCTGGCTGTCTGGGTGGCTGTCTGTCTGGGTCGGTACAGTCCTCTGCTCTGCACTGTGCATGCCGTGAGGGGGTCTCACCAAGGAGGATAAGCACCTGAAACAAGTGACTTCTGGTGGCAAAGCATTAATGAGATGCCAGCTTTGCATGACAGATGGGATACCACACACCTGCCACAGGATGTGGAAACATGCCTGGGTCCCACATGGTGCTCACAAGGCAGCTGCTCTTGGCAGGTGGGGGCAAGGCAGAAATGCTTACCATTTTCTTGAATGCTGATTGAAGTTGCAGAACAGGATACAACTGGAAAAAAAACAGTGACCAAGGGGATGAAAACGGTGCTGTGTTCACAGGTAGAGACTTGGGGATCATCTAAGCAGGTGGGGTCACTAGCTGGTAAGAGTTAACAGCATCCAAATTCCTGCCTGGTTTATGATTTCCTCTGATTTCTCTTTGTTTTGCTCCATCTAGCCTGATTAAGTGACCATAACATCTGTTGATTGAAACTTCCTGGAAAACCTCAGTACTGCATTATTTAATATCTTCACCAACATCTCTGTAACAGGTGATTTCCCAAATGTTACCACTACTTCCAAAGCCATTAATGTTTTGTTGTTGATTTTTGTTTTTAAATGAGGGAAGTTAAAAACACCCTTCTCAGCAACAACAGAAAGTTCTGCTTTTGATTAACAAGGAAAAAAGTTTAAATTTTAAAGATCACTTTATATTATTAACTGACTTAATTATCAGAAGGGATGGTTGAATGAGCAGACAATTAAAATAAGGAGAAGCTCAGAAGGAAAAGTTCATCAGTGCATTAGGCAGACAATGGGGGAAAGTAAAACCATTTCAAGTACCATTTGAAGGAAGCCATTTGGGAAAGAAATAGGATTAATTAAGTTTTGAACCAGTTAATTTTGTTATCCAAAAATATTTCACAGATTAACCACTATAACATACTTATGCATGAGGTAATGTCTGCGCTCCTTCAGCAATGGGGTGAATTTCTGGTCCAGATGAAGGTACATTAAAGCATGAGGCTCCAGACTTCCCAGAATCCATGGTGTATTCTGCAGCCACGTTCAGGATGGGGCTTCCGATACCCACAACAGAGAAGTCTAAACTGCGGCATAGTATTTTGCTGTACTGGTTGTGGGTCAGGGTGTGCGCTGAGTCCTGCTAAATGCGATGAGAGGCAGTGGCTCTGTGGCCTCTCATAGAGAATGCACCCAGCTCTATGATCCCTAGGCCCCATCATCTCCTCCATTTCCCTTTATTGGCCTTGTTCATTTTTGTTGTAAGCAAAGTGGCACCTTTTTGGCCTAAAGCATCTCTTGTTGAGCTAGAACAGTGATCTGGAGGAACCCAAGTGGAAGGTGCTGTCACCAGAAATTCCCCTGAAGAGGAACCATTTTCCTTCTGCACATTATTCCTATTATCCCTTCCCTGGAGCATGTGTGTATGCAGCTCCAGGGATGCTCCAAGGGTCCTTTCATTCACATAATTCAGGTAAATGCTTATCTTCCTTTTTTATTTTTTTTTTCCTGTTTCCGTTGAGAACGTGTCTAAAAACAACTTCTTCCATGGATTTGTCTCCCTGAGGTTTTTGCCTGTAGGCCTGACCCTGAGCTCACAGTGGGAAAAAGAGAAGACAGTTTTCACCAGCTTTGGCTGACACCTCATAGATAATCCTGCATTCCAGACCTTAGTATGGGTTTCATCAAAATATATGTAGTATTGTTTGACAACACTAAAAGAATTCCGAGTTCTTGTCTGTATGAAACCTCCTTGCTGCAAAGGTTTGGATGAAGGAGTCTGTGCCCCCGCTCCATGTGCAGGGCCCTGCTTTGTAAAAATGGGTTCAGTGGGTTTAGTAATTGAATTAAATCAATACATAAAAGAAGGGGAAAAAAAAATATATTTGCCCAGTTAGATACGGCTTTTGTTTGTGCGATAGTTTCTTCAAGGTGTGGGTGATGAATCATGACAAATTACTTTTCAGAGCTTTGCAGTCTATTCACGAATGAATTAATTTTACCCAGCACCAGCCATGATCCTCCCCGAGACGCTGCTGCTGCGGCCATTCAGCCACAGCGAGCAGCATTTTGCTGTCAGTGCTGAGCGCTTCTTTTCACAGCGAGGCCCCTGAGTTCACCTGGGCTCCCCCGGGAATAGGCTCTGTGCTGAGACTTCTCCATGCAGGAACGAAGACAGAGTGTGAGAGAGATGCCCGTCTGCTGTGTGTCCCCCCAGCTATGACACCAACAGCCCGGATCAACCCCATAGTCTGCACCGACTGACACCTCATCAAATTAACCATCTCTGTGTGCTACAAAGGTTGGGATGGGGCACCTCTTCCATACACAGGTGTGATGGTCCCTGGGGAGTGGACCAGTGGCCCTGTCTTCTGCAAGGGGACAAGCTCAGAAAAAGAGTACAACATAAAGTGTGCAATGTTAAGCAACCCATGGAAAACGAAGACACAGCCTACAACCCATGGAAAACGAAGACACAGCCTACCCCTCCAGTTGCTGAACTTAGGCGAGACATGCCAGATATATGATGTGGGGAAAAACACGTCCTATGGGTGCTTGAAAGTAATTTTGCATAGGTGGTATTTAAGACTCTTAACTTGCAGCTTGTTAATAATGATCTTTGAAGGGAACCCTATAAACTGTCTTCCAGTTCTTGATGAGATGGAATAATTTATTACTTCAATTTCTCTGATTAATGTAAAATGTGTTTCAAATTTAGGTTTTACTTTAATATTTAAACTTCCCCATGAGAGGAGCTGGAGAAGGGCAGAGTGATTGAGTGCCCTCCCCTCCGAACTGCCGTGGCGTGTTCCCAAATCAGGGTGAGCTCTGCTAGAAGAGCTGATCTGCAATAAAAGCCATCACTCACCAGCAAACCTGGGTTGTTTCAGAACCCTGCTCTCCAAAAGGCAGGAACATTGGTGCCAACCTGCCACTAAGGGTCAGGTTACCACAGCTCTGTTCATTCATGCCAGTGAAATTTTTTTTTTTTCCCCTAATTTTAACCTGTGATCCAAGTTGGAATTCTCAAGCACGTCTTCCTCAAAAGAGCTGGAAAAAAAGCCCGAAGCTTATGCTCTTCAGGGCAAATCGCATTGCAGGGCTTTTTCTTAAGAAACCAATCTATTTTAAATAGGCTTTTTGCTATTCTTTTACATCATTGTTTTTTCCAGAGCCAAAGTCAGAAAACAACATGGTGTTGATCTTACACCATGTAGGAAACTGAACTCCAAGATCCAGTGTAGCTGTTCCTGAGCTGGTAAAACTTATTACATTGCAGAGCAACTGAAGGATCCACCTGTTTTGTCTTGACCACTCAGCTTGCCCCTCCCTGGATCAAGAAGACATAGGAGAAGTGCAATATTGGTACAGTGAAATGGAAGCTAAGCAATAATGTAATGTAGCAGTGCTGGGATGGAGAGCCCTTAAATAGCTGCACTGATAAAAATCAGAGCCCAGACAAAAAGGAGACTGTTTTAGAGAGAATTATTTATTAGAAGATAGGAGGTTGTTACATATAGATTCTGTCCTGCAAAAGTGTCCTGGTCAAGGATATGTCAAGGAGACATTTAAACCTGTTAGAGCTGGCTCTGGTCTCCATTCAGAGATACTCAAGACACAGCAGAGCTCTGCCAGACCTGGCTCTCACACTGGTGCTCAGCTGGGGAGAGGCCTGGTGTACCACAGCATCCCTGAGCTCATTACACCGTCTTTATCCCACTGGAAAACCTGGCCTGTGGGCTGGAAACCAGTGGTGGGGACACCAGACAGTGCTGCAGAAGGGGCACCATTCTTCCCTGGACTAACTTGGAGATAATTATTTCCCCAAGCAGGGAATTGTCTTCCATCATGCCAGTGATGAACATGGCTGAGCAAGTGGCTACAGAGATAAAACCATGCTATGAGGTAGCATGACGTACATTAAAACAACAACAAAAATAAAAAAAAAAAAGAAAAAGAAAAAAAAAAAAGACAAGCTCTCTGTGATACAGAGAAGAGCTCTTGCCACCCTCCCTTACCCCCAAACCAGACAAAGCAGGCAATGTCCAAGCCCTATGCAGAGACCTCAGAGAAAGCAGTTCTGATAGGCAGATGACAAAAAGGCAGCACTTGTGCCTTATAATAGTTATGCTCCTGGCAGTTTTCCTCCCAGTTTCATGGGTGACCCATTTCCGTTCGCGTTGGCAGGTAGTATTTGTCAGCCTTTTGTAAGGTCTGCGCACAGACCCAATGGTGGCTCTAGGCCCTTTGCCTGGTGAAGTCCAGGAGAATCAGAAAGCCACTGTGCCAGTTTTGCACCTCCTGAGCCAAACCCAGGCCCACGGTATGCTGCACAGAGCGTGGGCAGCGTTGGTGGAGAGGCAGGAACAAAAGAAATGGCAGATGAAAGGCATCAGCCATCATACTGGCAATAGCAGAAGGGCCTGAGACCAAGCCTTCTGCAGACAGTTGGTGGTGGCTCACAGACAGTACAAGGCTTGGTTCATACCTTCCCCTGGGCTTTGTCTTTATTCCAGGCATGTATCCCATTGCACTAGGATAGGTACATGTGGCAGAGCAAAGTGGGCTGACCAGTGGCTATACGTTTTCTTTTCATAGGCAGCTATCCATACGGGTGTTTTCCCAACATCTCGCAGGCTCTTAAACGAGGGTCTGACCCAAAAGTCCTCTGTCTAATGGTCTAATCTATGTGTGCTGAAGGAGAACGACAAATAAATACTCTGGAGTCTGTCTCCTAAATCTGGTCCACTGCTGAAGCCACATTCCTGTCTGCCCATGGGACTTTGCTGGCTGGGACAGAATATCACCTTCGCTGTCTGCAAAGTGCAGATATTTTACTATATTTCTCCTTATTAAATCCCAGTCTATGGCTCCAGAGACTACATGTAAAACTCTGGGCACAATCTCCCTCCTTTTCCATAGTGTACACGAGCTTCTGTGTGCTATCAGGACACTATCAAGGGTATTTGCTTTCAGTCACAATATTCTGAAGGAAAAATTATCGTTGTAACAGGTTTGTCAAAAATTTAACACAATTGCCAGAAAGAGTGGTTTATGGCTCATCTATCACCATATCTCTCTTCTCATCTTTAACCCAAGAGTAGGATTTGCTAGTCTGATATATTAGAAACCCTTGAAAATAAGGTCTCGGCAGTGAATGCTCGCAGCTGATGCCAATGTCAATACAAAAGATGGGTCAGACTACAGACCTCAGAAGGGACAATGTGTGAGATGAGCATTTTTCTCTCACTGCAGATGACCTTCAAGGTTGGAGATACTGGGGATAGGGATTAACAAGGCTGCAGCTATAAAGCAAAGCAGCAGATCTCCTGTTATCTTTAGGATAGTAAACATTTGGCATTGAACCATGTATCTAACTAGCTTTGGCACAAATATGCCTACTTTTAATCAGGTTTTATGTCCCTAAGGCACTCGGACTCCTTTTTTTGGAACATGCACCCCAATGAGTCTGATGTTATTAAGTGGGAGTGTTGAGAAAAATGTTCCATGAGGACAAAGCACACTTAATTGAAGAGAACAGATGCTCCAGACCCACTGACGTACCAAAACTCTTGGAGCAGTCACAGGCCATATCTTCAATTTTTAATAGCTTTCATGGAACTGGTTGTGCTTCCCTACTTTTTTTCATGCTTCAGCAAAGGGTGTGCTGAGGACCCTGAGGTCCTCTGAAGGCCACTGTGATGGTGGTGTTTGGTGGGTGTTGCAACCACTGCTCCAATATGGGACCTTAGCAAGCTGAAGCTCTTTGCCTACTGTTTGCCACAAAACAACAAATTTTGGGGTTTGATGTGAAACATAATCTCTTTTTCTCCTCTCACAGCCCTGACATTCATAGAAAGCAATTGTTCTAGCTTGGTCTAATTCCAGTTTGGTCAAGAGAGGATGAGACCGACCACCAGACAGTAGAATACCTGTTTTTAATGTCAGGCTAACATTTATAGGTAGCTTTTTGTCTCCATTACCATTATTCCCTTCCAGAACTGCTTGTTCAGCCTCTCATGATAAGAACCTGTTCCTCCTAGGCCTTATTGAAACACCTTGATGAGTGAAGTTCACCTGTCAGAGCTGTCTGGGCGTTCTAGAAGAGTTCTCTTTGATGTTTTTGGAGAGAAAAGTTCGGAGAGAGCGACATTTTCTCTCCAGAATGCGCACAAAGGCAGGAGGTATGGTAGCCTGTTTCCTCAAGTCAAGACAAAGCTGGCCCCTGAGGTGAACTTGCAATGGTACTGTGCAAGCTCTGAGCATCCTCCAGGTGCCACACTGGCAATAGCAATGCTTGACTTACCAGATATCGCTGGGTCCCCCCTGTACCGAGGGCTCTGGAAAGGTGAGCTGCGAGGTAGCGCTATGCAGCTGCACTGGGGAAGCCTAGCAAGGAGAACAGACACAGAGAAGCTGGAGAAGCTCCAAGCAGAGGAGTGCAATTCACTGGGGCTCCAACAGCGCACAGCAGAGGGGCCGTTACCAAGACTTTGTGGCTCTTAATGGTCACTGTGTTTTGAGTATCTCAGCTGGGCACGTAAGACCAGTTCTAACAATATCCAAAAAGAAGAATATGTCCTCAATTGTATAGTGTGTGGCATTACAAGGGGATAACCTGTTACATAGAAACATTTTGAACATTAATTACAATATCTTTTATAACTTTGTAATTTAACTGCCAACCTTTTTCCTTGAAATTAATCACCGATGTACATCATATAATCAAACAAGCTTTTTTAAAAAGTACATCTTAATATAAATAGTTTATTCAGTGCATGGTTGTGTATACAACAAATAATAAACAACTCTTTTGTACAAGGCAGAAAACTGCCTGTACAGAACTATGTCAGTTTTGGAGCACAGAATCCAACGATGATTAATGCACAAAATCTTACACATCATGCAACTCTATGCCAATATTCCAACTTTCTCCCATGCAACAGACATGATGACCTAAATGGAAACCTAACTACATTTTTTAAACAATTGTTTCCAATAGCATGTATAAGTATATGTTGTTTAGGGGTAACCTGTCCTAACGCTTCCTCCTACACAATATTCACGTGCCCGTTACAGTGAAAGAAGGACTTTTACAAATAAGACGTTTCTTATAAAAAAATTAAGTCACCTTAATTCCACAGTTTCTGTCTTTAGAAAAGAAGCCACAACAATAGTTTAACATGACACACAAAATGGAATTAAGAGAAATCTACACTGGAGGATAATTTTATCCCTTTCTGTTAACTTCCACTTGGGATAACAAAACAACTCAAGTCCTACAGACTGGGGTTAGCACAAGAACTTTACCAGAAACTACAAATCTATAAAAATTTATATTTCATTGTGTTTAAAACCACAAGAACACTGTTTGCTTGAGCCTGAGACACCAACTCTCAGTTCCAACCCTGAATTTTAAATTATTTTTTAAAGACATAGCTTTAAAGACCCATTGGAGTTCAGAAATCAAAAAGTTGCGCTATTCCAAATTAAAGGATATATTTTTTATCAAGCCTTAGATATAAAACGGTAAGCCAAGGAAACAACAGAGTTTACATATTTGTTTTTTGTTTGCCCCTATAAAACATATAAGCATTAAAATTTCCTTTGAAGAGCAAAAGTGGTCTTTTTCTTAGTTGGAAAGCAAATTCTTATCAGCAGTGAATGTTGTGAAATGTTTTTGTTTCGTATTCCACAAAGCATAGGAGAGAGAGAGATAGGGGGAGGGGGGGGAAGAGAGAGGGGGGAGAGAGAGAGAGAGAGAGAGAGAAAGGACATTTCTTGGACATTTCTTCTCCAAGATTTATTCCACAGTTATGTTTGCTGGCTATCCAAGTGCCTTGTGATATGCACAAGCATATTCTACATTATTGGGGTATATCCTTTGACAACCAGTAGATCTAATGGCTGATAAACGAGTGACCTATGCAAGTTCGGTGGCTTGTCCTGGGCAATTGAACGTTTGGATGAAAGACTGCTAGTAAGAATTCAACTGCATCCAGAGGTAAGGTTCTGTTTAGAGAGCACTTGGCTTGCCTTAACCTGGCTACGTTGACTCGTTTTGACTCATGGATTTACCCCCATTTAGCACTCCTGAAACACTTCTGCTCTTTGTTGGGGTCCCACTTCCAGATCTTGAGAACTCTGTGAGATCGTGGAGAGAAGGCTCTTTGTACATGGCCACTGCAAAGCAAAAGAGAGACAGCACGTCAGTACACTTTACAGTCACTTGGTGCACTGTCCAGCTATGAAAAGTCTGGATTTTTCATTCAGCAATTAGCAATGTAAGGAGTGACTTAAAGAAACACAGCAAGGAGACCACTTGGACTTCAAACACTGCCTTAGAAATTCCAATCTCCTTTTCAAGGGGATGGCATTTGAGAGAGGAAAAACCATAACTCCCTCTCCCTCCCAGTTTAACCACCCACCTACACTCTGCACTTACAAAACTCTGCAAGACAGACGTGAGCTGATATAAATCAGCATTTCCTTACTAATAGTGAAATAGCACTACCAACAGCTGCTATTTGACCTGTTACTTGTACGTAGTTCAGGCATGTGGGTGTGGAAGTAGATTTTCAGTCTTCTGTTTTCTTTGTGTTCACACACATAAGGGAGGATCAAACTCAACATCAGTTGCGTAAAACCTGCTCCTAAATGGAGACTGCCAAGCTAGTCCAGTATTCACCCAGGACTACGCACCTTTGAAATATCCTCTCTGATTTCAAAATAATACTGCCTTGAAAAGTTACTTAACAGTATAACCCAGAACTAGAGAGCTTCATTCCTCCTGAAGGAGAAGCATATGGAAGCTAGTTCTTCCGGAGAAAAGGAAGCATCTCCATACATCAGCTGAGATCTCTCTTTGCATTGACCAAAGATGTAGCCAAGTCTGAGCACCACACTGATTCAGATGCTTCAGTTAACTGGGATGACTCCAGGTCCTGGCTTTTAATACACAGCAGGATATATACGCCACATGCATTATTACCTTTAATGTCACGTGTTGATGCCACATTAATTACGGTTAAATAAGAACCATGCATTACAGATTTACCCCAAGCAAAAATAGACAAACACCCTGTAATATAAAGCACAGATTAGCAAGCTATACAGCAAGTCACTAAAGGCCTGTGAGCAGATGTTTGGGACATTCCAGGTAAAGTCTTCATTACCTATATGGTAGACATTGGCCTTTGGGCACAAAGAAACTAATATACATATTTGGTTAAATGAGAGAAAGGCAGAGGTAATATAGAGAAACATAAAACAAACAAACAAGCAAACCCTAGCTCTAGTTACACTGAGTGTGTTAGCAGAATGTTATACTCTTGTTATATAGTTAGCTGTATCCTTCAAATACTTATGCACAGGAATTAAACATCTCTGACACAATATAAAGTCAGTTCAGAAAGATTTTTGGGAGCAAACCCAAACAATTACCTTTTAATGGTTTTGGAAGAAAATGTGCTGCAGGTTTATTTTTCTTCACGTGGTTTCCTTTCATTATTTCTCCTTCCTTGTTAAGACCCAAATACCAACCCCGTCCAGATTGTTGCTGTCTATAGATCATTGAAGAATATGTTACATAGTAGTTTTCAAATACTGATTCTTTGAACTTGCATTCAGGTGTAAAATGTTCCTGTAAGAAAATAACAGATCAATATGTGCAATGCTGAATCTCCCATCAGTTAATGCAAAAGCATCCAATATTCATTGCTTTTCTGACAGTTAAAAGACCTACCTCTCACCCTCTACTATCCAATTTGGAATGCTCGCCCTAAAAGTACTAACAAAAGAGTAACACAATTTGAAATCCATGAAATGACACTGTGAGCAGCTCAAAGTAGCATAATAAAATCTTTTTAAGCAATGAGTAAAAAGTCTAAGTGAAAAATCATTGATTGATGCAACTAATGGCTATCAGGCAGACACAGCCCTGATGTCAGCCCCACGGGACCAACTGCGGTCCAGCCTTGCAGGCAAGAAGCGAGGCCACGTAATGCCTTTGTGCATTAACCGCTGGCCTTAAATGTTTAGGAAAAAAGTGCAATAAAAATTCAAAGCTGTGATGCCGTGAGTAAATGGTCTTTTACTAGCCCAGCAATATTAAGTTAGCTTGTAGCAGCTGCCTCTTTGCCTTAATCTATGCTCTTTCTCTGCCCACTGTATCATCTGCTGAAATCCCAGCTGTCAGAGACCCACTGCAGACCCCAGCTTCTGATCTGGGACTGGCAAGAGTTAACTGGTATTGCAGATGAAAGCATATAGGATCAAGCCTTAGTCTTCATGATGAATTACACAGCTGCTTTCAAGGAGATGATATTGAGCTAATAGTTAAAATAAAGAGCAGCAAACCAAGAGAGAGCCTTGTTCTTCATGCCAGTGGTGTGACTGGCTTTCACTGTACAATGGTCTTAACTCAGTTGATACCTTTTGGCACTGTTACCCAGGTTCAGAAAAGGATGCAGGCATGAAACATGAGTCTTGGATGGGTCTAAAACCAAAATGCCAGTCCTTATAGAACTATTCAGCTGTTTCCCGAGGTGTCTAGGCACTTCAGGTTTTTAGCGATACAAATTTTGATGAAGTTTCAGCTACGGACCTCTGACTGCCCGTAAGATATGAAAGAGGAAGGGCTTGGTCTGGTGATGCAAATGTTCATATCGCAAATATGCCTATCATTGCTCTGCACAGCCACCAGCTCTTTGCTGGACTTTCCTTGTGAAGGCAGACAGCTTCTGCAGAGCTGTCCTTGTGCTCAAGTATCCTGCAGCAGCATGAAAGAAAGGAAGAAAGATTGTGCCTGCATAATGATTGCAATTAAAAAAAAAAAAAGTCACAGGAAATTAAGTGTCTTGGGAGCTTAAGATGCTCTTATTTAATTTCTGAATATTCCTGTATGAGAATAAAGATGGTATTTAAAAACAAAGCAAAACAAAACAACACAACAAATACTGTACATTTATGCACATCTTTTCCCATTTTGTCTTCTCATAGGAGAAAGAAAAAACCTCCTGTCCTCTGATTGGCATTTGCTTCAACAAAGAATGTGAAGTAAGAAATTTTCTTCCTTTTTCCTTCAAAGTAATTGGCTGTTATTTAGTTAATTGACGACTGGTTTCAAACGCTGTCAAACAGAGACAGAAACTGTATGTTTGCCACATTTCTAAATAAAAGCCTTCTCTCACTGTACCCTGCCCAGTGCTAGCCATGTTAACAAGGACTATTGCCAGTGTATCATCCAATTAGCAGCAAAATAGAAAACTACAGTGTTCCCGATGGATGATTATGGTTTATGTACAGTAATTTGGAGCTCTTTCGGGTACAAAAGGCCTGCTTGTGCGCAGTGACAGAGGGTCAGATTGCAAATAGAACCACGTTTACTCCAGCTCTCTTAGGAAGAAAATTAACTTCAGTATGAGCAGCAGGAGCCAAGAGTCCCTTGAAGCAGAGTGAGGAAACAGAAATAAAGACACTAAAAACCTCTTTCATCCCCGATTTTCCCCTTGGCTGCAAGGCTTGCGATAACATGCCACGGTGGAACTCACTGCGAATGAGCTTGCAGCAGTGCCCATGCACAGCCAGACACCGCCTGCTGGTGCCCACCAACCTGAGAGCCAGCCCCACGAGCATCATGGACAGCCATCCTCTCCCTGCCTCAACCCACGATTCAGTGTCATGACCACAGCAGTCATTTCTCATGAGAAACAGCTGGGCACAGAAATAAAGACACCTCTCAATAACATGTTCAGTGACCGAGTCACATTTCCTCTGTTTTTTCAGCATTGCAGCAGATCACCTTCATTCATCTGACTGGCTGGGCACGAGATCACGGTCTTTCATCTTGACTGATATCTCCTTAATTTCTAGGCTACGGCTGTAGTTTCAAAAAGGTGCTGCGTGGTGGGAAAGGCTTCCTCCGTGCCAAATAAATGGTGATCCCAAACGAGCTGTTTACAGAAGCTGAAGTGCTTTGCTTGCACCTGAATACTAAGCAGCTGCATACCTTTTGAAGATGTTTGCTCCTACCCATCATCTGCCTTTAGTTTGTACAACATGTGTCTTTACCACTCACTTAAAAAAAAAAAAAAGAGTGGGGAAGGGGAACTGCAGACAGAAGCTTTTATTAAGGAATGCTAGCAGATATGCTCCTAATTTGAGGGTATTACAACTAAAGCATATTGTTCTGAGCTTGGCAAGCTCATACACCAACCTGATTGGGTATGGACAGGGCTTCTATCAGCACACTGGTTTAAAATACAGTGCAGAGCAGCAAGTGCAAAATGGCTATTATGTTGTCTTTGCTGGCAAATTCTTTGACAGTGCACTGAGAAAGCACAAAGTTGGGAGATCTTAAAGAGAGCTTTAATTCTTGAGAGAATAAAAACTGATGTTTTCCAGCTTATATAATTAATGCTATTCAAATTTATAAATATAAATAACGGTTGAATTCTAAGGCCGCAAGCAGATACCACCAGACGTAAGTGCATAGTGATAATAATGTCATCCCTGTTTTTTCCTGTCTTCCAGTTGTCCTGAAGGGAAGTCCATCTTTGCAATGAAAGTAATTTGAATGAGTTCTGAGGTGTCAAGTGTTATGAATATATAGTTATACAAAACAGATGAGAAAGTAAGCGTTTGTGTGAAATAGTATTTCAGTCGCAGCTTGCTTCAGCAGTCAGGGATGACGGCACCTGCACGACAGTAAATTGCACTCACCAAAGCCCCTCGCACATTCACCCTTAACAACGAATGAATGAATAAATGAATAAATAAAAGTTAAAGAAAGTGCTGGATTCATTGTAGTCATGACTCAGCCATGCTTAAGAAAGCAGGAGGATGAAATGTCAGAAGCTGCTTCTTGGTTTTGAGCTGATCAGCTGAACAAGTGAAATGTTTCCGCATGAATAGATCTGCAGCTGCATTAAATATGTGAAAATAATTAAAAAGGGGAATAATTTGGTGTATGATAATATAGTAAAAAGGCATTGTAGCATATATTTAGAGTGACTGTATTTCCAGGCAGCTGACAAGATTAGATCTAAAATAATCCAGTCTCTTCCTTACAAATACTGAGGTATAGGCCTACCGATGCTGAAAGCTAAACTACTGTAAAAGCAAACCTGGCATTCTTCCTGCTCTAATTGTGCAAAAGCCACGCTTCAAGCCAAACACCAGCCAGATTATCAGCCATCACACCCATCTACACTGCAGGACCAAATATTAGTTATTATGGCCCCCATATGATTGTAATGCAGGAATTCAGCCTCCCAATAGACAGAAAATGGGGAATCTGCTTTAAAGAACGGTATTCAGTGTCTGCAAAGCTCTGTCATACTATAGAAACCTCTCATCAGGATGGCTGCAGGCACAGTGCACGAAAGGAGGGCAGAGATGCTTACTCTCTGCTATTTATTGCATACCGTATTTACATCATGGATAACCTTGGCAGGGGACATGACCAAATACTTTACAGAGCAGTAAGTTTAAGTCTTTAGGTCAATACTGAGTTTGTTAAATTTCTGTATATCACTACAAGCTGAATGTTTTGCAGCTTTCAACAGCAGTTGACCAGAACAATCAGAATATTTACTAAGATGGATTTAGCGTTAGAGGCATGAAAAAAAAAACACACCACAAAACCGAAGACAATCAAACAAAAACCACACACACAAAAAGCCACAACAAAACAAAGAAACGACAAAAGAGAAATTAACTTTGAGAACAATTTGGAAAAAGTATTGGGTACATGGGAAACTTGGAAAATGTTCTTACATACTGAGCATACATTCTTTGCAATCAATGGTTTTGCTTATTGTGTTTATTGTTTATTTCCTCTACCTAATGAAAATTGGATTTTTTTTTTCTCCATATCCTGATTTCTTTCAGGACTATAATGTAGCCCAAGACTCCATTCTATAATCATGAATTTTTGAAGGAGCCTCTTTAAGGCTCCAGAGTAGTGATTTTCTGCACCAGTGAGCCTGCCTTTTTATATTAACAGAGATTGATTTTCTCCATCTTGGCATGTGAAGTTCCAGGGTGTATCCTTTGGATCATCACCCTGTATTGTGCAGTGATATCAACTGTACAAGATGAGATCACTTCAACTTTTAGGTTATCAGAAATAACAGCTTTTAGGCCACCAATGCGAGAACACTCTCTGAAGAAACTGGTATTTTGTGAAGCCTCCAAAATCCGTTGGCAATAGTGACTGAAACTTATAATTAGCTTGAAATAATTTATTTTGGATCAGATAATACAGTTCCCACAGATAGAATACAATGCCACAACACTGTCTGTTTTGCTTAAATTTACCTATTTACCTGTTCTGAGGAATCCCTGTGCTTTGGGTGGGAGCAACTCACAATATATAAATATGTACTGATCCTCTAGGACTATGATTAGAAAGTCTGTTTAAAGAGTTGTAATTTGTGGAAGAGTATAATTCCCCTTGAGTTCTCTGCAAGCTGAAGGCATGTGTACTGGCATTGTGACCATCCAGGAAAGAAAGTTAAATTCAAAATTATGTAGAAAAGGTACAGTAAATTCTTTCATTAGGAAACCTACTTCCTGGCAAGGGAGATAGGAAGGCACAATTTTCCTAGGAGGTCATCCCAACCAAGTTCATAGCATGGAATGGTCTGGGATATTGCAATAAGCAGGAATTTATGAAGTGAAACACAAAAACTCAGTGGTGTGTAAATTTATTTAGGACAAAGCTTCCAGAAACAATAAAATGGAACCCAAGGAACCAGCAGGATATCTAGCATCTCCAGAGTGGGATTTCAGGTTGTCACTAGGTATTCTCTGAATCTATGAGAAAAGCATTGCAAAGATCCTGTAGTTATTCCCTTGACACTGTTCCTTTGCACAACAAATCAAATGCACACGCTTAGGGAAAAATGTACACAGTGAACTGAAGTAGAAAACATATTAATCACAAACACGAAGATTTACAGGTTTTAGTTTTGTTCATTACTTTTTTACTAGTCTTATCAGTGACTCAGTTGTGAAAATTTGTCCAGGTCATCGTTGCCCAGATTTTTAAGTGGCATTTAGGCACATCAATAAATACCTATTTAAAGTTTGGTGCGTCACCACTCAGCATGCTCTGCCCATGCAAGGAATGTACTGCCTGATGACCCCAGGGAAAAGCCTCAATGACTGTAAAGAGTGCTGAAATTTAATTGAGACAGGAACGATGCATGATCATGGCATTGTTCCCCTGTCTTTTGGTGATGCTCCACTTCCACAGCTGTGTTGATTAACCAAAGCACTCCTTAACTGGGGCAAGAGAACTAATGCGTGATACATACAGAAAGATGACACTCTTCTGAATACTGCAGAGGAAATTAATCTCGTTAAAGGAAGTCTACAGTGTCATTTAAATGTTCTGCAAGATGCCCAGGAGAATGCCTCACAGATGTCAAGCACAGGTCCCGTTCCTAATCCAGCTCACAAAGTTATAAGACATAATTTACATGGTATGAATAAGAGAGAAGTTCTGCTTTGCCCCCATATGCTTTTCTGCATCAGTGCTGAGCTGTGCTGAACGTGTGTACCCCTAACGATCCTGGATGCATGGTACAGGGAAACCTCTGCAATTTCCCGAATGCTCTATAAATATTTTAAAATCTTCTAATGCTTGCATCTATTTTTTTTTTAATTTCTTTGGCTCTAGGGCACCAGACTTTCCAGTCCTAGTTGAAAAACAGTGAAATTCTAGTCAGATAGAAGGAAGAAACTAGTCTATAAACACTGGCTGTTTTGTGAAACAAAACCTTGGGAAGGCCTGTTAAGCGCTAAGTGCCCATCAGGTTATCTGAGGGATCTAAACCAGGTTAACAGAGAAGAACAACATATGTGATGAAGTCCTACTATTACTAGAAGTTGTTTTTTTGTCATATTTAGTTTTTATTGCTTCACACATACAAAAGCCCTATTACTGCTTCAAAACCTATTAAAAAAAGTCTCTATATAAGTTTGCGTTTAAACCTCTAAACCTTTTCAGAAAGAGAAGTCTATTGGCATAAGCATAGGTTGGGGTTTAAAAAAAATGATATCTATATATACTAGAATAACTTTCTCAATGTATAGCCAAAGGCCGTATTGCATGATAAAGCCCATGATTTGCATGAGACTGCCCTTCCATGCTTGGCCAAGGACTGGTGACCACCACCATATCCTCTGGGCGAGGTAATCTCCAGTTACTGAAAAATGGGAGTACCCTGCATGTTTTTCCCTGTACATCCACACTGCGATCTCATATTCTTCTCTAGGTATGTGCCACTGAGCATCTCTGGACTGCAAGCTTGCTGGACCTTGAATCCGATCTGCTGCAACTTCTCACGATTCGCCTCCCAAGTGACTGAGTCAAGCAGATGAAGTAAAGCTTCCCAGCTGACCAAAGCACCACGAGCTACCCTCTGAGCATGTCAGCTGAAGAGCAAGAGCTGCCTCAATGCGAGCTGTACCAGTGTTACTGAAAATAGAGATGCTGGAAAAGATGTGCTCCCTTGAAAATCATGGTGGAAAAGATACTGCATGCTCAACCTGGACAAAAAAATCAAGGTATCTTACATCATCAAAGACAGCTGAAGCAAGTGACTATACATATACAGGTATATAGTGTACGGAGACTCACAGCTCACTGAGGCTGACAGTTCATTGCAGCAGACTTGAGATGGTGCCAATGGGTGAATCCTGCTCACATTCAAAGCTGGAGCAGAACTCCCTTTTCCTCTCAATAGGCTCAAGATTTTCCCCAAAGAACCTAGTCCTTCTCATCATTCTCCCAAGCTCATTATCTTCATTTTCTGCAATAGTGGCTTCCACAGGTGAAGTCAGCAGCACAGAAAACATATTAAAAATGCGTCCATTGTTGTTTTTTATCGTAAGCAAACTTCTTCTTCTTCTTCTTCTTTTTTTTTGTTTTTAATAGCTTTCTTCTCTCAGCTTTTAATTTTGGAAAACAGCACATAAAAGTACTCAGTGTGCCTCTTCGGTGCCGTTCATTACTTCACATCTCTCTATCATGTCTCTGCTTATTCATCTCTTGTCTTAACTAAGCGGACCTAATCTTTTTAAATCTCTCCTCATATAAAAGGTTCTCTGTGCCTCTCATCATTTTCATTACCCTTCACTGAATCCTTTCAATTTTTTTTTCCAGGACTGAAACACAACATTTAAAAAGAGGCTGAACCGTTGAGTTGTATAACAGAGGTAAGATATTTTCAGTCAGTTGTCTTATGACAAAGTAAAATGGTCTTTGCTGTTCAGCCTCACCATTGTGCATTTGTACAAAAGTTCTCTATCTTTTAAGTTGTGTCTCTGATAAACACACTTCAATTTTATGGTATTTCTGACATTTTGATCCACCAGTGTACCCAAGCTCAAAAATTAAAGAAGCAGTGATGGAAGCAAAAGGCAGATATGACAGCTTTTTTTTTTTCCCCCCAGAAATAGAGCAGAAAGCCCCAAAGATGCTAAGCAACCCATTCTGTAGCACAGACGTTATTACACAGATAACCCGCCAGCCATTGCAATCAGATTTCTAGCAGTTATAATTGACATCAAATTCTGGTATTGTCAAATCTCACTGACACAGCTGTTGTGCAGAATGTCCTCAGCTTAAGTGTGTCATGCACTACTTTTTTTTTAAAAAAAAAAAAAGTCCGCGTTTAAAAATGCCTTTTAAAGTACTGGGCCCATGTTCTGCTTCCAGTTAAAGACAGCCCTGCATCCCACTTGTTTTAATGGCCAAGCCCTGAGCCTGCTGCCATTCGTCAAAGTTGGCCAGTGACCTGAACTGCAGAAGGTGAGCACTCAGAGAAGGCTGAGCCTCAGGAGACACCACAACTGCCTTGTTTTGAGTCAGCTGCTTGCGGTTTGTTCTTCCGAGCTGCTAATTGCCTGCCTGCTCTCCCTTTGGGTTTGTATATCACTTCCTCGTGAGGACACGGGGCCAGAGAAACCATGCAAGGGTACTGTCTTCCACACAGCAGCAGCAAGCTGCTGCAAGGAAGAGCCTCTCCATCAGGCCGATGACATAGCATGAGGAGACATCGCTCTGTCACAGCCCAGCCGTCTGCAAGTTGGCAAGAGCAGCCGAGAAAGAAAATGTGTTCCTGTCCCAGTAGCCCTTTTACCAAATTACTCTTGTATTCATCTACATGATCGCTGCCACTGGGGGAATCCTGCACTGCTGCTGCTGGGGCTGCAGAGAACAGGGCAGCAGCCACGGGTTAATTTGCTCCTAGAACAAGGTGACTTGGCTGGCGTTTGTTAAAATACCACCTGGGAGCATGGGGCAGGAAGGGCAGCATGACCTTTCTGCTGCCATATTGACTGCCTGAGCCACACCATCCCAAAACACTGGTTTCAGTTACATGGGCTGCGAGGGGCTGCAGGGCACAAGCAACCTGGGGTGAGGCTCGGCAGGCAGCAGCAGCCACGCTGGGGTACCTGTGACTTCAGCAGGATGGAAGGGCAGCAAAGCTGGAGCACTGCACCACCAAACACTCCCTTGGCACTCACACCCCGATGGGCTTTTTGGAATTAGCAGGGTTAATTAGAAGAGTGTGGGATTTACTGCTCTAGCCTAGATACAGGACATCAACGGCCCTGGGGTAAGGAGATGGAAGAGATCTCCTTCAGACCGTCACCCATGAATTCATGCAGATTTATCTGAAAGTGCTGAAGAAACAATAATCTAATCAGAGTTTGCAGCAGGCTCTAAATCTGTTTAATTACAAGCTGGGACATGACCCTTTTAGCGGCGGATGCTCCTTGAATTCTGTGGGAAAGGGGAAAGAAATGGAAAGTTTCCCTTTTTAGGGAGCAGGGTAGCTGAGCAAACAATGGTCAGAACAAGCGCTAATGTCCTTCCCCTAGGAATAGGTGACAACGGGGAATGCTGTTTTTGCGGTAACCTGCAACCTGTCTGGAAGCCTGTCTGCACAGCCGCTGGGACTTACACTGGGCAAATCAGCATGGAAGTGATCTCCTCGTCCTCTGCTGCTCTTGTAAGGAGCGATCCTGGGCTTCTGATGGCAAGCTTATGGAGGCAGAGCTCTTCCCTCCACAGACCGGGCAGGCAGCGCTGCCAAACTCAGCCTCGGCTCAGCCGGGACCTCTCCGTGCCACCACCCACCACCTTTGCTGACAGTGGAGAAAGGTGGGACCTGCCCCTGAGGAAGCGCTTGGAGGCAGATGCTGCTGAGTGAGCTCTTTTTCTGCGCACCAGAAATTGCCTCTGCTCACTGACTGCGAGAAGCTGCAAGCAGAAGATGATAAATAACAGCAAGAGCTGCAGGAGAAGAAATAATGCCACATTACATCAAACAGGTCCTTGCTTTGCTGTCAGCTCAGAGTCTGTTCTGCACAAAAGGACAGGCTTGCCATTTGGCCCGTATATTTTATTAATGTGGCTGCATATTTATGGCACCATGGGTTAGCCGATCCTTTGGTGGTCAATACCACCCTTTTAGGCTGCAGTTCTCAGCAAAGGCATTTGTCCTGGCTGCTGCTTTTCCCCACGTGCAGTCAGCAATGCTCTCAGGTGGCTGCCTGCAGGTGCTTCGCCCGCAGCAACATTGCCAAAGTTTGGGAACCCAGTGTAAATCTCTGCAAAATACCGAATGCAGTGGAGTCTTTAGACTGGCATTATATGCTAAAAATAGTATTAATATCAATCCAATAGGCCTATTATATACATTTTTATTCTGCAAGGCACTACACTGCAGGCTTCATTTTAAACACAAATAATGTCAGCGTAGGGAAAGTTAAGCAGGTCATTACACTGAACAAAATCAGTGACTCTTTCAGGACCTGATCCTAAACATAATATGATCAAGGGAAAGACTACCTATGACTTTACTGTATTAGCTTTCTAATGTTCACGTTCCCTGCTAATAAACATACACATCTTGATTTAAGAACTCAAGGTTATTTGACATTTTCACTCCTAATCCAGCTAACTCGCTTACATCAGGTGCAAATGATAAAGACTAAGCTTGAATACTGGGAATGTCACAGGTTCAAGGAGCTGGTTAGCTCTGCCTGGACCAAAGCAGCATCTCTGTATGACCAGATGGTAACGTGACCTTTTCAAACGAGCTTGATTTTCTGCAATCCATTTATTCATGAATGCCATGGATGGATGTTTTTCAAACCTCAGTAGTTTGACAGTGCCAGGGCATTACTGGCAGCCAAACCCTGCTTCTTGATATAGAGCAGCAATGCTCTTTGGAATTCCTCCGCCCTCTCGGCTCCCTAAATTATGCTATTGAACATATGCTGCTAAGAGGATCTCAGAGGGATGTTCGTATTAGACGGCAGGCTAATTGTGGGATTTGAGAGATTTCAGATGGCAAAAACTTTAAAAAGGAAGATTATCAAGGATTATACAAGAGAGATGAGATGTAAGACTGACCCTTTATCCAAGAGTTGATGCTGACTGAGAGCAAACGTTTGTTTCAGCAGGTGAAGACCCCACCTAAGAAGGGACATTTATGCAAACAAAGAACAGATCGAATTTCTCTCAGTAAATGACATATATGCCCTCCTTGTAAGCAATACTCGATGGGTCAGATTAAAGGAAATTCTTATTCAGAGGAGTTTTCCAACACCCTACACATGAAAAATTGCACGAGAGCAGAGCCCAGTCTCCTCTGCAGCAGGCACAGGTAACAGAAGCACACACATCTGTCTGTAATTTGGGTAAAGCATGTATTAGCATTTAAAACACTGCATTGCTCTAACAAGCAAGCTGGCACCACACAGCTTGGGAAATGGGAAGCTTTGTGCTACAGTCAGTGCTCGAAGTGCAATGTGCTCTCAGCAAAGGCTGACTGCATCCCTAGGAGTGGCTCAGGCGGTCCAGGAGGGCAGCAAATGCAGCTACTTTCATCTTCACCAGGCCCTCGGATAGCAGCCCAGGCAGAGCACTGGGGAAACCTCTCTGCAAACATCAGACAGGCCTAGGACAAAATAAAGTTTCTTCTGTTTTAAATTAAATAAATAAATAAATTAGTTGTTACCCCTAAAAAAGGGTGCCCAGCAAGCTATACGGTGTAGATAGAAACATTTCTAATACCTCACTGCGTGATACAGCAACAACTCCAACAACTCCCTCAGACAACTGTCCTCAATGAAGTTAAGAATAGATTTTTTTTTCAGTGATTTATAGGACGCTTTCTCTAAAACAAATGCACAGTCTAATAGGAACTCCTGTCCTTCCAAGCGAGAGCCTGAGCCAGAGAAGAGAGAGGCTTATAGAGCTCCGCTTTCTCTCTCTCCCGAGTGGTGATACGGACTTTGCAAGGGTCTGTCATTTGGTGATGTCTCACTCCCTGCTGCCCCTGGGCTGTGTGACTGATTACTGGAGCCAGACTTTTGGGAGACAGGCTGCTGCTGTTGTCTAAGCAGCAGAAGAGACGTGAGTCCCTGGTAAAGCACTTACAAGGCTGATTTAAACTTGGAAGGCACCCAGATGTCTCAGGGAGGGGTGCAATTTAAAACCCTACCCTAAGATAGCCTCGACTACAATCACAGATTTCTGGGAAATCAGCATGGAACAGTTGCTTCATGAGCCAGGCCCTGCAGACCGATGTATTACAGCATTTCAAAAGGAGAGCTGGTGCCATTCTGAGTTATCGCACAGAGAAAAAAAAGATGCAGCAAAACAATTAGTGCAAACTGTGACTAAATGAGCTCTCCCTAGCTTGCAGAGCTGTTGCACCAGCTCTGTACCAGAGTGTACAGAGCTGCGCCAGCAAGTCTCTCGGACTTCCCAAGAATTCAAGTCCAGGAACATTTAACATCTCAGTCCCAGTTTCTTCTGACAGTGTCACCTGTTGAACAAACACGGAGCTCTCGGACAAGACATAGAAGGGCTGTACTGCAGAGAAACCTTCATTCCTCAAATCATAAAAAAGTTGAATAACATGAGTACCTTGATGTTAAAAAAAAACTTTGTAGCTCTGCTACAGAGAGTCCTTTTAAGCACAGTAAAAACAAAATTCTAAAAGTTCTAAACTAGCAGTTATTGTGCTTGCATTACAGCAAGGAGGAATCTGAAATTCAAGTCCAAGGCTTCTTCTGAAAACTACTACCATCTTCTCTCGAGAATCTAAACTGCCTTGGATCAGTTCTGCTTCTAAAATCTGGTTATCTATTTCCAAGTCAGCAAATAAAAGCTGACTGCAGCCAGCCAAAGAGCAGAGAGCAAAACCACCCTGCGATTGAAAACATAAAGGTGAGCTTGTCCATCAGAAAAGGTGTTCATATTCCAATTTACCCACTGATTCATCTTCCATTTCACCGTCTAGGGCTACCCTTCGCTACTATAACCTAACAAGCAGCAAAAAAAAAAAAAGGCTGGGGGAAGAAGGTACAACAGGGCAAGGATTCAGGAGAAATGCTGGTAAATTTGATCAGCTGCCTTCTGAAGTCTGCACAGGGAGTATGTGCTGGCAAGTTCAGAAATGCAGTTTTCCTGCAGGCAAACAAGACTCTGTGGACATCTTTGGACTTTGAGGATTTTGTGGCTAAACCCATGATGAACAAATGGGGTAATTAATTTCCACTTAAATTCTACCACTGAAATAAAATAAAACTATCACTGAAATAAATGGGATTCATCTATCTGAATATCCCTGAGGATCTGAGTCTGAATCTGGACCTGCGTGCGTGAGCCCAGGCTCTGATTCAGCTCTTCTACCTCAAGGCACATAAAAGCAACACCAAAGTTAAGAGCTGGGTCCGCCTGGGATTTTCCTGCCCTCAGTGAACACGGTTGGGATAAATTTACCCTGTAGGGGATAATGAAGCATGGATCTGCTATGTTCAACTCCTGCACCACAGATTCTATTCTGCTAAAGGGTATTCTATGTGAATTTAAATACAGAGTATTGAGTAGACGAGGATTTCAGTCTGCTCTCTTCCAAGCCAGGCCAAGTCTGCCCAAGATCAGCCTTTGCATCAGCAGCGTGATTACTGAAACAGAAAGAAATTACCTTGGGTGCATCCAAGATACAGTTTTCACTTTGCAATATTTGCAGGGATTTCTTTCCCCTTTGCTGGAATAGCCCCCAAACCTTACAGTATTATATTGGCAAAGCTCCCAATGAAATGAATCATGACTTTGCCTGAGTTAGTGCTCCAGGACTGAGCTTTGAATTATTAAAAGAGAATGATTTGTAAGAAATTATGTCAATTTTCAAAACAGCCCAGCAAATGTAGACAAAACCCGTTCTTTGAAACTAGTGGAAAGTATGCGGTTGAACTCCCAGTCTGCTTTGAAATCTCAGCACTAGCTTTTTAGTGAGAGGCAGTGCCTTTTAAATCTCATATTTTAATCATCATACTTCTGTACAATGCAGAACTCTTGCCTTGCTGCTTTGGTTCAAATACAACCTTCCCCATTATGAGCTTCACAGTGTAAGTGAGCCCCGCGTGTCACAAGCTGATGCTCTCCTGGCAGGGAAGCGGCAGGCTTGCTCCTTTCCTTCCACTCGTAAAATAATCTGCTGTCAGAACAGGTATGTGCGACTTCCCAGAGTGACCTGTTGATATCCCTCTTTGTTCCTATGTGGCACCTTGAGGGGAGTCAGATGGCACACCAAATATTGCTTTAGGCATTACATTTGCATTTGTAACATTAGCCTCAGATACAGTGGCGTTTCTTGCTCATTGGGTAATGAATTCTTCCCCAAGGTTTGGGGTTTCGTCTGTGCCACCTGCACAGCCATGCAAGCTGGTGTTGCAGTGACCCGCTCCTCGTGTTTACTGAATTCAGCAACACCGCAGCACACACACACACACAAATCTTATCAGTGATTCCTAGACTTCTGTTATTTTTTAATAACGTTTTAATTATTTTTAAATAATATTTTTATAATTATTCATATCTGTCTTTGCATAGGATGTCTGAGTGCAGATTAATTGCGTGTACAGATTAATGATTTTCTTTCTGTAGGAGGTAACAGTTTGGCTGCTGGCCTCTCATCTTTTTAAGCTCACACTGATGAAATCCAGCTCTTTGCTTTAGTGTATCCGATCACTGGATGTTTGTTGTTGAAAGGCAGCTTCTGTCAGAGCTGAAAACACAACCACACAACGACAGAATACAAACTGTAAAATGATGTGGAAGAAAAAGATTAATTTCTTCCCCTAGACATTGCAAAGCCATTACCTGTTTTTGAATGACATTTCCAATTCTACACTGGGAACTGCTAAAGCATTTACATAACAATGCAAAAATGCACACATTATCACTGCAGGAAGCACTTAAAATTTAAGATAATTATATAGTATGGAAACGATTTCAAAGGACTCAAACAAAATAACAACTAATTCTAGAGAGTCACCCTTTAAGATGATTATTACTCTGCACTACCGCTGATCTCGCGCTAAAAAAATCCTTCTCTTTACAATTATACGCACATTATAAATTCCTACTTTGTTCCTCCACCATCAAGCTCCTACAGCTGCCGCTGAAAAATTTGCATTCTCTGAGAGCTTAACCAGATAGCCGAAATAGTCCCACTGTGAACAGAGGTAGAACACAATGTTGTCATGCTCAGGAGTGAGCCTCCTCCACCCTTGTCTTATGCTGGGTCCTCTTGTTTTAAAGCCACTCGGGTTAAATCCGGGGCAGGAGCCTCAGGCAGGGGCACGGGCCACGGGGACACCAGCGTGTCCTGTGTCGGAAGAGGGAGCTTGTGCCGACCCCACGTGCTTGCAGAACAGTGTCTTGATGCCAGCAGAGTTTGCAACAGGGACATGTGGAGGATACCTCTGAGGGTATTTCTCTGCTGTATGATGAATGGCAGAATAAGGCATCCTACGCTGCAGCCTGCAGCACAGGTTGTACGTACAATCTCTAGCCCTGTGTTTCAGAGGGGAAGCCCTCTCTGCCATTCATCAGTGCTGCCGGGCATGCAGGGAGGGGAGCAGCCAGGAACCAGGGGTGCTTATTCTTGCCTGTGCAAACCAATAGAAAGCAATAGAGATTTATTTGGTCAGCAGATTTCCAGACAGAAAATCACATCTGAGGAAACCTGGACTGAGTTCCAGGGAGAAGTGCACTCACACAGAGGAAAATTTGCCTCACCGGCCTCTTTTCATCCTCAATTCTGACTCTCTCAAAGTCCATTTTCCATTCACTGTTGCTCTTGTTCCTGTTCTCTGCCCCATTGCTGCATTTCCTCTCTCTTTTTTTGTCCCTCAGTGCCCCAGGAAAAAAAAAAAAAAGAGAAAAGAAAAACATCTGCCTACTTCTTTTGCTCAAGGCAAACTCAACTGTGGAAAACCTTATCTGCCAAACTCTAATATATTTTTATCGGACATCTGCAAGGAGAGATTTAAAGGAACTCATGCCAAAGTCAAACACTTGCTTCCCTATTCCTCCATCCAGCAAGGGCAAAAGTCCATACTGAACTCATAGCAGGTGAAAATCCCTTGTCATGGACACTTATAGAGACATAAGGGACTCCCATCCCAAGACTCAATTCAAGTGTTTTCCAAGTCTAATTATTGGAAATAATTGCAGTGACAGAGATGAAGCTTCCCCACAAACTTCAGCCAGAAAGGGAAGACTGATAGATTTTAAATCTAGTCGTTAAATTCTGACAAAGTGTGGAGCAGCTAAAAATAATATCTGATGATGGGAAACATCATCCAACTTATTAATAGGTGGTGTTACCTGGGCTGCTGCTGACATTTCACGTTACTGCCTCAAACAAACCAAAGCATTGGAGGTCAGAACAAACCAGGAGTGTTTGCTTGGCAATGGGGTTCCTGTGGAAATTTAATTAGGCTTGGACTAGAAAACATTTCATATGGTGCTGGCACAGATTCCCATCTATTAAATAACACTTTGCATGAGCAGAATGCCACTAGCTTTTGCAAAACGCTTTACAGATATAGATATATGTGAAGCTTTATCAGATAACTGTGAGCAGGTCAACTTAGGGCAATACACATTCACAACAGTTATTTAAATCAGCCAGAACTACAGTTTTAATTTTTCATGGTCAGCTTGGCTAGCCTAGCTTTTGTACTCCTGAGACTATTTCTGGTAAAGGGAAAAAAATGAAAATAAAGAAGACCCATATGCTTCAAGCACAGGCAGGGGTGGATGAAATCTTGTTTCCCTAAACGCAGGCGCTTTTCTGGCCCCAACCCTTCCAAGCAGGAATTACTTTTCCTCCAGGTTGGCCCCACGGTACCAATCCTGGTGCTTGTTCCAAGATGGCTGAGAGTGCCCTGCTGCCCCTTCTCACTGTACCTGGTTCTTCTGCTCTTCATTTTGGTACAGAAACCATCACAAACAGCAGCCACTGCCGTGCCTGTACCCTATGTGGGCCACTGCAGTGGGCAGCAGTGCGGGCTGGTACCAGGGTGGCCCTTGCTGCTGAAACACCTCACCCCACCAAGAGCGCGATCACCTCTCACGTTTCCCAGACGAGAGAAGGCAGGAGTCGTTTTATGAGCAAGCTTGCCAAACTTACTCTAAAATGAATTATAAAAGTCTAGCTTAAACCAACCAGCTGCCTACCCAACATCCAGACCGTAAGGACCTGTCTAGACAGAGAGGTAATTATACAGAAAACAAGACGCTCTGTCTTTGCAGCAGAGGCCATCTTTCATGTACTGTTGTCACTGAAACCGTACCGTCTTTGGAAAAGACAAAGCGGTGTGCCAAGTGATGGTCTAGATGTCATCTTCTGGTGTGGACACAGCCTCACCTGACCTTTTGAATCAGCCAGCACAGTTTGGGGTCAGGACGCAGTCACTGCCTAATTCAAGCTTGCCACCTCCCAGCGTGGCCTAGGATAAATCTCTTCGTAACAGCCTCATTTCTCAGAGATGCACTTTGGGGAGCTGCACATACTCAAATAAGCAAAGCACTATATCCAGTTTCCTATTTTGTAAAACTGAAGTGACGACGGAGAGGAGTAATTAATGTTTGCACTCCATTGTGAAAATGAAGACTACTAAATAATATCTGAGTGTAATCACATGTACATAGTTGAAGCGTTCTTAAAGAAATGTTTTAAGAGATTCAACTTTCCTGCTCCCAGCAGCTGCAGCCAGCAGTGATACCAGCCAGGAATGGAAAGGGCTGAATTATTTCTGCAGACAGAAAAACAAATGGTTTTTCCTTTTTTAATAAAATAATTCACGTGACTTGTATCAGAAAAGCTTGTAATCTAAACATCAAATGATGTATAGGGTAGGTCATCACTGCGAGTTTTAATATGATACCTCAAAAATACAATTATATATGGTTCAGTGATTTACTAATAATCTCGTTTTACAACACAGGCAGAGGTGCAATGCACAACCAGTCTAACCTCACTTCCCAGTTCTAATTCTCTGTTACCAAAAAAACCCAAACACTTGGAATCAATTATTTTTAAAGACCTGTCACAGCATCAGAGATCAAGACAACAGAATTGGAGAGTTCTAAGGGAAAGAAAGTACATTATTTTTCTCAGACCAGATGAACAACAGTAAGGAATCTTGTTAGAATGGGGAACATACTACATAAAAAACTAAAACACTTTTAAAACCCAGCAGACAATTCTTTGTATTTTCAACATCTTTAACTAATGTCTCACATGTGATGTAATGCTCAAAAAAAAGACAGCTGAAGTACATTTTTGTTTTCAGCAGCAGTTTCAGCACTTGGGATAAACTTCTGGAAACACTGCAATGGTTTTTGAAAGTAATTCTCTTGGTTGGAGGCTCAGATCGCTGCTTCCTATCTTGCTGTTGGAAATGGGACTTGTCTGCACCTCCCAGTGCTCTGATATTTCCTCATAAGCCTTTTCATGAAGGAGGAAATGGAAACCAAGTTCTTACATGTTTTGCCCAAGGCTAATGAGGAATTTATCTCCCATTGTGGATTAAAACCCAAGAATGCTTCTTACATACCACTGCATTTAGCACAGACGTTTCCTGTCTCCCCTGACTCCACCAAGCTCTCCTGCTCATTGAGACAAAGATCAGTTCGCAGCATCTTGGCCTACTGTTTTTTAAATCCACACAAAGTCCTCGTGCTCTCATTACTATATGCTTCTGCATTGTTAAATCTGCTAAATCTTTTGCCTTTTTCTCTGTACCTTTCGGCACTCACCCTTGGTAGGATGCACACAGTATTTAGCTAGGACTAGGGGAAGAGCATCCCGTCTCCATTTCACTCAAGGGGTATGGCCACATCTCCCTTTTACAAAGCCAAACGCACAAGAATAACTGAGGGTCCAAGCAACAGTCCAAGGGCTGCAAGACTTCCCCTGGCAAATAGGAGACTCCCTCTGTATTTACATGTACATTGTACTTACGTTCACCTCTCTATCATACACTTACAGCTGAAACAGGTTCATTGTCCTCCAACTTCTTGCAAAAGGTGCACAGGGGTATCTGTAAACTGACACTTCTGCAACTTGATAATCATTTCCTGGAGTGAGAGTTTCTGTAACAAGATCCTGGTGGCCTCTGCCTGCACTGTCCAACTGCAGGTGCCAAGAGGGCACGGAAACACTGGGGTATATTTTTACCTGATAAAGCTCGTTTCACCAGAGGCTGGCAGCACTGCACTAACCTCTCAGTGCTGGCAAACCATTGGCATGGGTGCCTGGTTGACATCAAAAGAAAGCTGGCTACACTAGCAGCAAGGTGCTACCATGGTGTTAAAAATTAATTAGATACTGTGCCCTAAGAAGCTTCTCCATCCCTGGCTGAAAAGATTTCATGGGGGTCTGCTGGTGAGCGCTATATACTAGTAAAACATGGTTAACGTGCATCAGCAACCGCATGCTGCACCAATTACAGTACATAGCTACAAGTAAGTCAAGTAAGTTATTTGTGTAATTACAAGGAACTGATCCCTGGGGGTCATGCAAATAATTCAGTATACTTGCTAAAAATGAGCTTTCTGAGAACATTTACACTGGTATAATCTGACGGGATGCAGAGTTCTGGAAAATAAATGCCAAAGGGGATGAGAACACAGCTAAAGCTAATTTATTTTTTAAATCAAATGAATATTCACTGTCCCACCCCTCCCCCCGTATTTGCTCAGCTTTAATGAATAGATTCTTCTCTTCTTCACTTTGGGCTTTTTCATTTTGGGGCATATATCCCAGGCTGGGGAATGTTATCCAAAGCTCAGCACAACTGCCACGGAATGAAGAGCAGTATACACAAAAGTAGCTACACCACCTTGCACGCAGGAGACACTTTTGCCCATTACCTGAATGGACAGCCTTTTCAGGCAGCTTCTGAAAAAATAACCTCTGTTATTAATTTAATCACCTTGTGTCAAATGGTGGAGTGACAAGAGAGAAAATTTACCTCAGCAATAACTCAGCTCTAGAGGTATATACAGAGGAGAAGGAAATTGGGTTGTTGCAGATACAGCAATAACATCACGAAGCAAAATACAATATTGGAAGAGATAAAAGTTTCCCATCCCAATATTCCTCAGTGACAAGTATGAAAGAGTATGCATAAGAACAAGGGAAAAAGATAAAAGATAGCACCAGAAAAAAAAAGTAATTTAACTTTGAAAAGTGAGCTAACAGGTAATTAATCCCTCAAAAGCAAGAAGATCAGAGCATTTGGGAAACTGGCACAGACACCGATCTCTGTAACATACGCTTTGGATTCTCCCCGTTTCGTTTTGCTAAATATTCTGCAAAGGTGATTCAGAGAGATCCCAGCCAAAGGGCTGCCTCCTCCCACCAGCTGAGCTCCCTCTGTTCCCACCAGCCTAGAAAAATAACAGGTAAATGGGGGCATGCAGGGTATCACGGTGGCAGTGATGCTGACGAGGCAAGCCAGAAACAGAAAGTGTGTATCAGTGACATGTTTCCTAACAGCAATGACAGATTTTAATAAGCAAGTTATTCTTAAGTTTTGATTTGAGGTGTATATAATTAGGTAACGTGGGCGTTGAGTGATAAAACCCACAAGAAAAACACAAATTAGAAACACTGGTTCTTTGAAACCACTGCCTATTTCACACTAAATGGCGTGACCTATTTTTATTGTATTATTGCATTTGAGAAATAAAAGGAAAAAAAAATTTTTCATCTCTTCTTCAGCATCAGAAAGATATACTGGGGACAAATGACACTGCTTTTCCCAAAACTCCTCTTTCAAAACTGAAGAACCCTCATTTGTGGTTTGATTTCCATAATTGTTAACTGACTTCCTCCCAGGAGCTACAGGTGAGCTCTACCTCACCTTTTCCAGGCTTTCTGGTGATCACTTTCATAAAACTAGCTACAAAAACATAGCTAAATACTTCCTTGCTTTGGATTTGAATAAGAAGAGGGAAAACTAGAAAAACTCTATGTTGATCAAAAGCAAGAGTTTACAAGGAGTTTCTGGAGTATCCTTTTGAAGGAAATATGGCTGCTGAAAAAATCAGAGATTTTTTAATCCACTCTGAGCTTTTAAGCATTTGCATACGTGGCAGGATGTTTCATGTGCTGTAAAAGAGAAATGCCTAGGACAACCTCCTATACAGATTTCACAAATTCATACTTCTTACCATCATCACTAACAGGCTGAACAAAGAATCAATAGAGCAGTTGTACAAAATATGTATTTCTATCTGTCTCAGAAATGTAATCAATTTCCTTTTAAATAACCTAGATTATCTTTGTTAAATTTATAAAGTGAAGAACTTCAGTGTGCAGGACAGTGTCTCATTCTAATATCTTCACAGCCTTTCATATAGGCTTCCACTGGCCATTAATTTGTGCAAGAGAGCAAGTTATCTTTCAGCCACCTGAAAGTTATGTAAAGACACATCTTTATCTACAGTTATGAGCAAAACCACACTTATTATTTCCCAAGAAATCCAGTCCATCTACTGGGGATTACCAAAGATAGTTGCTGTTATTGAACACAGTAGATCTATTATAGATCTTGGGAAACAATTTGTCCTTGACATACACCCCACATAAAAACACTGACCAACCTTATCCAAGTTCTGCTCAATTTCTATTGTAGTTTCACCCCAAATATAAAAAATGAATTCCCGACCATGAGGGCTCCAGATACCAGCAAGTCATTTTGACCCCAGGGCGGAAGCCAGCATGAGGCGCCTATTCAGCATGTGGCTTTCTGCTGCTGCCCCATCCCCAGCCAGAGCACAGCACACAAACCCTGAGCTGCGATGAGAACTGCAGACCCCTTCACAGGCTTCTCTGAAGCCCAAGTGCTCCACAAAAAGTGCAAGAAAAAGCGCACAAAAAAGTGCTCCATCCATTTTTGTGATGCCTCTATCAAACAATAAGCTATCATTAGAGATAATGTAAATGAATTCAGTTCCATAGGAAACACCAAGCCACTACAAGCCACTACAAAATCTGTTCTTATTTCAAATCAACACAAAAATAAAATAAAAATAAAAACCCTGGATCTTTTCACAAAAGAATCAGAAATCATCTCTTGATGTTCTTAAAATTCTACACTCAGGCTATTATACAACATGAAAACTGAAATTATAAAGTTGAAAAGTTTGTTGAGGGGTGGGGATGGGGAAGACTTTTATTTTTATGACCTGAAGAGCGAAGTATCAGTGTTTTCACTGACACCAAAGCTACGATGAACTCAAGAACAGGCATCTTTTCAAGTAACCTGCACAATTTTTTTAATTTTTTCTTTCACTGTCTTTATATGTAACATGAAATTGCAGCTGTCTTGAAGGGAGGAGACCCTTTTAACCCAGTTGGGAAACTACTGCGTGCAGGCATTGGGCTCAAACTGCTGCCATATCCAGACAGACTTTGTGACCTTCGCTGCTGCTCCTGCAAGATGCACGCTGACGGGATGATGTTGTAAGTAAGCCAGGAGCAGTAGGAAATGGACTGCTAAGTGTCTCATTAAGTTCCATTAAGGGGTCTAACCACTACCCTTGGATTGACTGTCAGAAGGAAAACATCTGTTTTATTTAATGATTTCTACTGATGCTATTCAGATCCCAGCAAGTTTGAAATGTTGCCCCTTATGCACTTACAGCACATTTCCCAATTAAGAGTGGAACGGTTCTTTTTATAGTAAAGTGGGAGATTTGCAGTAACTACTGTAATTCAATTGTAGGGAAGATCTCAGGGGCTTGATTAACTTTTTTATTGCAAAAATCAATCCTGGTAAGAAAAAGCAAAGTCTGTACTCCTACAGCAGCTTACCAGATGAGCTCTGTCCTAGGTATGACTTCTCTCAGTCCCACCCACTAGAAGATTACAAGATGTGTCCAGAGGCTCTATGTACAGAAACAGAGCCACTTTTAATCATCACTGGGGAAAGAAGTACAGATTCACCGAGTTACTTGCAAAGAGACTGACCTGGAAGGGTGAATACATTGTTTGATATGCAGGAAGCTGTTTCCTGCAGAAAAACACTTTCAGGGAGGTTGTAACTTAGCCCTTATCACTTCTCAACATAAAAAGAAAGTGCTTTTACCAGCTAATGGTTCAGAAAAGTGCATGAGTGGTTAGCGTAACCACAACAACATATTCAGAAGCAGCGAGACAGAAAATGAAATGCCTGATAAGCATATGTTGTTTTCAATAAAGAAAGATTTAGTGCTAAGTGGACCACACCGTCTCCGAGGTTACGCTGCAAAAGCAGAACATGGGAGGACCCAGCACCCTCAGGAAACCTGCTGTGGCCTGGCTCCACCACCAACCACAGCACAGCCTTGGTCTTCAGCCCCCATGCCTCTTATCTCCTGCTGCAAAGCAGGGCTGAAAATTTGCCATTCTCTGCCTTGCCTCTGTTAAACCGCTCAGTCCTCACAGGCACAGCACGAGGCCATACCACATTCAGTGCTTAATGCACTCTCCAGGTATTTAGGACTAAGATTGTTTAGCCAGAACAGAGATTTGGAAAGACAATTTTGTTCTGGCCTTGCATTAATTGCTTATTTATTACATGGTTAGACTGGATACGTGTTATCAATATTCAGGTCTGAATGCACCAAGTGCAGACATACTGAGGACTGACAGCATTTTGTAGAACGGCTGAGATGAGACTGGAGGAGAAGGAATACCATCCAGGTGGCTTTGTGTCTCAAGCACAACAAATCAGCCATCAGCATTTAAAAACTGTTCCCATGGAGTTCTGGAGAAGGGCGGGAGGTTGGCCCTCACCACCCAGCCACTCGGCTGCTCCCCACTGCCAGCAAGCCACATGCACATGAGGTGGATTTCAAGTGCTCTTTGCCTTACCTGAAGGCCATTCTAGGCAGGGCCTAGAAACACCCTGTTTACAGGGTACGCTACAGTTGAAACAAACACATAAATCACCTTTCTTCCTACAGTGAAACCTTGGTAGACCCTGGCACTGTTCCTATGACACCATGCCTAAGCCTGGAGAGAATAAATTGGTGGGCAGCCCAGGCCAGCCTAAGGTTGTCTGGTCATGATGTAAGACCTTCCTGCGTTTGTCTTTCATTCTTCTGCCTTGAATAGGTGGGTAAGGTTACTACTAGGTGCAAACTATAAACAGGAGGCAGTATGTAGAGTCATAATCAGTTCCCACGGCAAGTGAGACCTCGAATGGACCTGAGTCAACACAACCGCTCCAGGAACAGCCAGGCAACGAAGCAGCTCCTTGTCCTGGTTCAACCACCGCCAACCTACTTACGCACTTCCCTGGAGCACAATTTGTTCCTCCTTGGGAATGGTTATAAGAAACATAAAGCTCAGCTAAAAGTTTGTATGGGAATAAGAATCCAGCTCCAGAGCAATCATTACTACAGCGCCAATGAGCCTAATGAGCAGCAGAATACAAACAGCAACAAACATAGACGACCGAATTTACAAAGAAAAAAATAAGTTGCCTCATTTAAATGAGCAAATCACCGTTATTAAATTACCGCCTTCTCTAGATCGTGCTGAGCTGGTTTAACCACACCAAAATACACACTGTTAATATAACAAGAGTAAGTATAGGACTTTAATGAATGCTGGGTTTCTCTGAGCACTCATATCCAGCTGAGAAACGCTAACTCATGTTTTTGCTTAACCCTGACACTTGGACCCCACTTTTAAGAAAGCACAAAAGCAACTGCTGCTTTCACAAAATCAAGTCTCTGATAAGGTGTTGCAGATTCCACACCATTTCCTGAAGGGGAGATAAGGAGAGAGCATCGATACCTCGCATCCTGAGCAACGGTGACTCAGAAAATCCATCACTGGGTACAAAACACACAGATTCAGACAAACTCATCAGTTGATACTGAAAAGTAGTTCTAGGTGGGGGAGGAAAAGTATTTTAAAGTCCCACATAAACAAAGAACAAGATGTACTTAAAAATATGTATTGAATCTATGGTTACATCTTTGTCTTCCTTGATTTAAGGGCTAGACTCCTGCAGCTCAATAGGTCAGACCAGAGGTCAGACAAAAGCACTCTGGACTCTGACAGCAGCTTCTGCAAGATGCTGGATCATCACTCGTGCAGTCACACCAAGGACCAGAGGAATGTCACCCATGCTAGCAAGGACACAGACCCACAAAGAGGTTAACCTTGCTGGCACCAATAGCACAGCATGCGTGGAGGTCACTAGGACACGCGGGGGACAACCTACATGTCCGAGTGCTCCCATGTAGACAAGCACTGTGAGGGACTCCCTGCTTCTGCCCACTTAGAGCACCCATTCTCCATGGTGGGACCAGAGGGGCTGGGTGTACAGAGCTGGAAATCAGGCTGCAAATTGTGCGAGGGCTTGGAGATGCAGGGCCTGCCTTCAGTGCAAGATTTAGCTGAGGAGAGCCAGGTCTCAGCTGCCTGGGGCATTGCAAGCTGCCCGCAGCATCCCTACCTCCTAGTTGCCACTTCCCATCTGATAAGAAATAACAGCAATTTTCCTGTAGGTTTTAAAAGTTCTTCATTGAAAACTACAAAATTTGAGACAAAAGACTTCTGAAGTCTAAATCCTCTGCTACCACGGACTAACAGTTTGTAAAACTGTTATAAATGGAACCTTACCATCAAGTGCAACTTGGTTCACCTGCAGAGCTGAGGGGAAGGCTTGATTGCGTACCTAATTTAGGTCGGAGGAAACAGTTTCTATGCTAACCCTCTACGCTCGTATTTCACACCACTTTGACAATCTTAAATGTTTTCTACTGCTGCTAATACTTTTCTTCTTGGTGTTAAGCTCCATGCAAAAATTTCTGGAAAATTTCAACATGCACATCCAAAGCATATTCAAACTGAGGAAAACCTGAAAAGTGTGCATTTCTCCACGTCAAACCACCCCCAAAATATCTGCCTTTGCTTTCAACATTATTGAATGTTTTAAATCCATGAAAAAAGATGATAGGAAACATGGGCCCATGTAGTCCTCATTACTCATGTCTGCATTCGCCTGGCTCACCCATGCAGGCTTTATGTGTCAAAGGGTTCAGCTTGCAGTATACAAACTTTCCCCACCACTAATTAATTTTCCCCAACACTTCTTTTCCCCTGTGTAGTCTGCTATGTGAAAAACAAAACACGCCGCCACCAAACAAACAAACAAAAACCAAATACTTTGCCCAGTTATGCTTAGTTAAGAATAATCCAGTCTCAGAGATGATGGATGGCTTGTACAATCTTTAATATACTTGCCCTATATCATATTTTATATGATTTTGCTTTCTTCCTTTCCTTATTTCTGCTGCTTTTTTTATTCCTTTCTCTCTTTCCTCTCTTATAGCCTAGCTTTCCCCTTTGGCAATTCTCTGCTCTGTTTCCAGCCTTATTCTTATCAGTGGATTTTTCCATGGCTCATTTTTTTGGCCCCTTGAAAAAAATAAAAAACCTAATCCCCATGTCCCAGTAAGACTTTCAGACTTTGAAAGCTCCTACACCTTTGGTAGCAAGCAGCACACTTTTTGCCCATTTTCAGATATTTTCTTTAACAAGCTGAATTTTAAATAAAAATGACATTGCTTAAATGATAACGTTTCTTTCTCACACAGATGATCACGTTCCTAAGCAGTTCATCCAAAGACTTTGCAAAGGCAATTCAAGCACATCCTTTTACCTGGGGGGAAAGGACTGTTATTTCCCAGAGGCAAACACACTCTGATGTTAATTTAAACAGAGCTCATGAAAAAGTGTGCTCTGCTGTGAACAGTTAAGAATCATTAGGGCCTATACCACACAAGATTCCTAGCTATGGCAATTTTAAATTACCCCAAATGTATATGATTTGAGTTGAATATGCATGCCTGCCACCCCCACTCAAACTGAAAATGGCTTTCTTTGTAATAAATGCCTATTCTGCGTAGAGCGATTGGAAAAGAAAAGCCCTTCCCTAGCTATGGTGTCCTCTAAAGCAAGTGGGAGGAGAAAAATGTTTGTAAACTGCTCCTTTTGTTCCAAAATGTGAAATGTATTTTGTCATTTTTATCTTCAAACCTTTGTATGGGCTCTGGCAAGTTTTGAACCAGGCCTGTAAAAGGTTCTGGAAGCAGGAGGGAGCAGGTAATGAGAATGAAATCCACCCTCCCTGTTGGGGAGGGGGGAGAAGAAGAAACGTACTAAATAAAAGACTGAGAAAAGTGGACACGAAAAGAGAGGAAATGAAGGGGAAGTGACAGGAAGGAAGGGAAAGAGAAGAGCTAGTTGTAGTAAAAATTGTCACGGTATTTATAAAAAAAAAAAAAAAAAAAGAGGAGAAGAGGGGGGTATTGAAAGCTAGGGAAAATCAAGTATCTTCTCTAGTACCAATTTGGCCAGCCTGTGCCTGGGAGGCTGAAACTCTCCCTTCACTCCTCTTTGCAAGGTGAGGACCATGCTGGAGAACAGGTCTGGATGTTAAGGAATAACTGCAGCATGCTGAGGGGATTCACCTCATGCCTGTGGAAGCTGGTAGACAGAAGTCAGCAGGATCCCCTGCGATCTCAAAATCCCTCCTAAGTCCCTGAAAGCCAGCAAGAGGAGATCCTCACCTTGCCCCTACTGTCACTGGTATGGTATTTTAGCTTTCTTAACCAGCCCTTGGAAAACTCCACATGCAGTTTCTTCTTTCAACTGGCTTTAGGCTTTCTCTCGAGTTAACGAGAAACAATTTCTGAGCTACTCATCTAGAAAAGTGCCCTTCTTCAAAGCCCTTTCCAGGTGCAACGCGCAAACAGTAGCACATCCAGGTTCCTTCTTTAGATCTCACTTGTCTGCATCCAAGGACTGCTCCTGGGAGCTCTTTCAAAGGCTGAAGTGTCAGCATCAGAAAGAAGAGAGGTGTGTGGGTGTGAAGTTACTAAATGCAAAACTGTCACTCTCCTTTCATTTACAACCCTGAATATGCATGCATGCAAAAATGTAGGGCTTACATTAAAGTTTTTACTCTTGGAGCACAAAATATCAAGGAAGAAGCGACTGAAAGATAAAATGAGGCTATTCAGGTTAGAATTCTCTCTCAACTAATCTTTTATTTTTCATCAATAATTGTTTCTGTTAATGAACTCCGCCCAATTATTTCTGTTAATAAAATACCCTGAATTAGACTCTTTTATCATCCCAGGGAAGGGCACCATCACAACTGTGTTGCTGAATGGTCAATGCCAGTAACCAACAGCTGATGGATTTCTTTAGTCTCTAACCCAGCTAAAAGCTATGTAGAGAATTACCGTTGCCCAGCCCAGGAGGGCACCAGCTTAAAAAGCACCCAAGGGCCTGAGTGGGGATTAGTGGGGTGCTCACAGTAAAGGATGCTGCCTGGGCTCTGCCTGGAGAGGGACCGGGAGCTCCCTGGGTGGGAAGGATACCTGAACAGCAGCGCAGTGACAATGGGGCAGCGGTGTGCACTGCTGGGTTGAACCCACGCACACAGCAGGAGCCCTGCGCCACAGGAACAAGGACACACAGCTGACTCGGCCAGGCGCTCGGTGCCTGCACCAGCCGTCCCTAAGGCAGAAATTTGGGGAATATGCATTGCTGCTCTGCAAGCGAAGACTTTCCTCATCTCAGCTTGCACTAGCCAAGAAGGATGAAAACATATCCCATCTGATGGGAAACCTGCATTCTGCACCTTGGTCACCCCCAGGCTGTGTTTTGGCATGAGCTCTGCTGCTTGGTGGTGACACCGACGGGTCACCGGTCCGGGGGATGCCTGTCAACCAGCTCAGCGGGACATTTGCTAATGCCCGCAGGCCAGCTCGGATGCCAGGTATGACCACTAAGTTTCCATGACGTTCTGTAATAGTCGAGGCTCACCGAGCTGCTAAAACACCTGTGTGCTTGGCTGTAAATGGAAAAGAGCAGTGGGACACAGGTAAAGCACCAGTGCCCAGTGCCTGGACATCTTTAATGGATCGCCCAGCATTTAAATGGGACCTGTTACTTTTAAAGTTGCAGTTATCCTCCAGACACTTTGCAAAGTGCCTAAACTTGCAGCCATTTTCCAAATGAGGCAGGTGTTGAGTGCACTAGCAAGGACGCTGGGGAGGACAAGTGAAGATACAGAATTTCAGTGGGAGGATTTTTAGAACAGACGTGCCACCCGGTACCCAAAACTGGTGCTAAACAAATTGTGTGTGTGCACCTTGATGAATTACATTAGTGCACCTGGGTTAGCAAAGAAACACTCTCTATAACCAACAGACTAATGGTATCAGCCAAATCCCTGAAAGACAAAGTATACATGGGGTAAAAGGTTCCTTTTTTCCTTCTGCAACATATTACATTATGAAAGGATTCCTCAGATGAGATTTTCAGTATAATGCAATAAGCTATGTGTGGGGGATGGAAATTAATGAGAATGTCTTTCCTTTACAAAGAAATATAGTACTTTGATTGATCTGCTAGGTTTAAAGGAAAAGCTAAGCATTTAAAATACACACACGCACCCACATAAATGCATGCTTTCCTGCTTTCCAACCCTGGAAACAGAAATGCTGAGGGTCGATGCTGTCCTATCGGCTTTCTGCTTGTAAGACCAGGACCACAGCTGGGAAGATAAAGCACACAAATTGACTAAGGAATGATTTTGTGATTAAAATCCTTGCCTGTCTTAAACAAATCTTTGCTTGTAACTGGTGTTTAGCCTTTGCAGTAATGGTGAATATTACTAAAATGTTCCTACAATCGTTGATTACAGACATTGCTCTAACCCTGATTTTCTGCCTTCTTTACCCATTACAAGCAACAATACAGATAAGTAGAGCTCTGGCATGACATACAGCCAAAGGAGTGAACATATTCCAAACGTATCAGCTAGCTGCGTGCAGATTGCTTATTAAATACTGTTGTACAGCAGGTAGCATGGCCAAGAGCATAGATTTACAGCTTTCGTGGCCTCTGGACAAACTCAGTATTTCAATGGGACTTCTCTGTCACTTTCCCTTCTCCTTATGAGATCCTACAACACTGCGGATGTACCACAGACACTGCTCTTGGTTATAATCTCAGCAGCATCCAATGAACCAGAGATAGCCAATGAACCAATAGCCTTAACAACTACAGGGCAGTTGATCTATGGCAGAGACTCAAAAGCTGGCAGTTTCATGTGCAGTCTCTTGAATGAATCCTGTCGTCCCAGGGATGGGGTGAGCAGTTGCATTCTCTAGCATCTGATAAAGCCTAAACATTGATGGAGATCTCTCCAACCCAAGGGCATTCCTGCTTTCCTCAGGTTGGGTAAGAGCTGAGTTATGCTGCAGCCTTTCTTTCATTAGGGCCTTGAGCACCTCAGCTTTCTCTTCCTTACCCAACTGCCTTGTTTCACGACACTTGTGGGAATGTAATATCTCTGAAAACTGCATCCAGTATGCTGTATTTTGTCAGAGTTGGCTAATGGATTTTAAAGTTATTAGGAACAGAGTGAGATATATCATCTGATGGCCAGGCAGGCACATAAACAGAGAATGCACACTTAAGGAAACAAGGTCACCTTGTCTTGATATACGTCTCTCTGACACATTTTGTAAGGAACTAATCTTAAACAAATTCTCCCAAACACCTTAATTTCCTTTTGGCTGTTTGATGCTATGTTGCTGTAGCTATATTAACTTTCAGGCAAAGAGAAACAGGAAATAAGAAATGAAGAAAATAGAAGATGAAAAGAGAACATGGCAGTTTTTATCTAGCTGTTACCTGTGCTTACATAAAACCACAAATTTTGACTCACCGTGGTTTGTCCATCATCTATAATTTCCTTCTATACTAATTATTAAATGCATGCATTCTCCAAGGCTCTATAAAATACTTTTCACTGTTGTAGTACAGTAAAATATCGTAACATATCATCTGTTTGTAACAGGATTAATTACAACTGCAATTTGTACTCTCCAGATATCACATCAAAGATTTCTCTAACAGAGCACTTCATAGGAAAAATGCCTTATTTAAGGGGAGAAAAGTACATGAATGGGTGAATATAAATTGGCATCCAACCAGATGTCCTTAAGGTCCTATCACCAACACCACAAATAAAATAAAAGCAATAGCTTCTGAAATGTAAATATTCAGTGTTTTCTGCCAATCAAATTTTCTTGGGATTATTATACTGAATTTGGATGAGAGTCAGTTGAACTAATAGCAAACCTTAATATCCAAACCAAGCAAACATGATTTTAATAAGGCACGAAAATACCAATAGGTATTCAACTAATATCCACCCTCTTTGCACTGACAATGTGGAGCATAAACATGGGTCTCCAGTTCTCTCTTGCTTCACCCCTACCAGTCTTCCTGACTGTGCCAGATACACCAATTTGGCAGAGGGCTGGACTCAGACACTTGATTTTTCTTCTACTAATGCGCACAGACAGGGAGAAAAATCACTTCAGAATAACCAAGAACTTGAGAAAAGTTTCTTGCTCCACTCCACAGTGATAACAGCTCTACTGTGTATTGACCACTGCGCCCTAAGGAGGTATTTCCTTTTTCTCCAGGCTTAGATGACCGTACTTTGAACTGTTAACATGTCATGTTTGCATGTCAAGGTGTTTGCTAATTGGGATACCAGGAAATGCTAAGGACAAAAGGATCATAGTATCATCTGGGAAGAGGTTAGGTTGAGGAGTAATGGACCTTCCCAGAGCTGCTACTGTTGGAAAAGGGCTACAGTGGCTGCTGAGTGTCCATCTCTATTTCAATTGTAAACCCCTTTAATTTATTACTTGACCATAAAAATAAACCACTGGTAGGACTTGGCAGGCAAGGTTATAGCCTTGGAATGGGGTTGATGCATTCTGGATGTTTGACTGAATGATTCCTGTGACTATAACTCACAAAAAAGCTTGCGTTTTCTAAGCAGAAATACAATTCTTTACTCTGAATATACCAATTAACTCAACAAATACAGACTGATCATAAGATCAGCTTTCTCATAAGAATATCTACTAAACTAGCATTGTATGTGCACATAACTCTTTAAGCAGAATGCTCAACCTCTAACTAGCCATCGCAGAGTACTGTTCACACGCAGTCTTTCAGAGATGATACAATTAACCTTATGAGCACAATTGCCTCCTTCTAAAATGTATAGACCAATGTGAGCAATGACTGACATCTCCATATGAGCAGAAAGGGAGGGTTGAATGAATCAATAAGAAGAAATGAGTCTTGAATTGAAATTAAATTCATGCTATGAAGTTAAAACACAGAGCTAGCTTTGTGATGATTTCTATCTGAAAAAGGAAAAGAAAGAAAAAAAAAGTCAGCTGTCTTAGACCTAGGTTGAGCCTGAGCCAAAAGTTTTACATTTGGATAGAGTGAGACTTGGAGAAAAGCCCTGAGTTCTGGCACATTGCTGTTTCTATTGTCTGTTGGTTGGAGGATTTCCACCCCCCCGCCCCTGACCTCGAATTCCAGGTTCCAGTATATAATTGCACAGAGCTTCATAACCGGGCTTAAAGGTTTCAGCGTTGTCCATCCATTTATTCTGTCTATACGGAGGATTTATTTCTTATCTTTTGTATACCAGCTATGTTCCTTATCATTATGGTAAGAAACCAAATGTTTGTAGCATCAGGTTGGTAGTGATGCAAAAATATTATTTCAGAAGTCTTTTGCCAAAGAAATAAGATTTTATCAGGCTTTCAGGACCTTGAAGATTACAGAGAAATGATTTTTTTCTCTGTAGCTTTGAGAACGCACTTTTCAGGAAGGTGGAAGGAAAATACATTTATGCATTTCTTAAGTAGTTAGTAGAAACTCAAAAACTCTCTACTCATATGAGCAATTTGGGCTATTTACATATCCCCTGTATTCACTGCTGTCCTACAGAAACGGAAACTCTTATAAATTTAGTTTGAAACGCTGTGATTTGTGTTTAAGAACCACATAACCTGTAAAACCTCACAAGACTCTCTACTAACAGATCTTTAAATATGCCAAAGTAGTCAAAGGACCAAACTCTTCTTCTGTGTGTAGCCTTGCTGCAGCTGACACAGTGATGTGAGTATAGGGAAAGTACAACCTAAGGCACAGTGACTGAGACACAGAAAACATTCAATTCTAGGTTACTCAACATTTGTTTTGAGAAAGAGCAGAGATGCTCAAATTTGGTGTTTTTGTAGCAAACAGTCTCCAGACAGCTCAGTCTAATGACGACTTAATTTTACCAACATTGTTTGACTCAGAAAAAAATACAGATTGGATAATTGCTATATCAAAAAGTAAAGGCCATAACTATCACAATTACCCACATTAACTCTAATTGTTTCATAAGAGAAGCAACTGCTGTTTAGGAGACTATGAGAGCCAGAGGGAAACAAAACGGCTCAACAAAGGAAAGCTTGGAATTAATTGAGAGGGAAAAAAAACCACTTGTCTTCTTTGACTGTCATTCCTGTGATAATAAAACGAAGGTCTGCAAGCGCAGAGGGTGTGCCATTGAGTAGTAAATGAAGCTTCAACCGATGATTCATAGCCAAGCCAGGGTGACCGTACCCATCTCCTTGGTTAACAGCACAAAATTAGGTTGGTTTCCTTAGTACAAATAGGCCTAAGCCACATGCAGACCAAGCCTATCACCTTTCTCAGCTGAAAATTTCAAAATCTTCAGGGATTCAGCATAGAGAAATCACTGTATGGCCTCTAAAATTAACATTGCCTAGGCTTTGTGATAGAGATGGTGCCCTTAGCGCTACCAAATCAATGCTGTTCAGGAAGATACATTATCAGTGCAATGGCTATTGGCTGATGAGCAAGGAATACCTTCTCCCTGACACTGCTGCTGGACATAATTTTATGAAGAAAAATATTATTTATAATTTAGTTGTCAGAGCTAAAAGTTATTTATAATATATGCTTGCCTTTCTGGCATTGTTCCTCTAAGCATAGCTAAAGGAAATACAAACTATTAGTGCAACACTTAGAGAATACAGGTGTTTTGGTATCTCACTGATTAGAAATGCAAATTTGAGAAACAATTAACTAATGTGGTAGAAATCAACAATTTGTGTAAAGCTCTTTCATGCCTTTACTATCACAGCTGCAACAAATTCCCCAAGTAAAGCCTAAGGATGTCTGTGTCCAATTCTACTGCCCATGAAGCAAGCTCCCAGCGTCTCTGTCTAGAATACACATTAAATCTTTGTTTCACACAGAGGCAGCTAAAGCATAAATTAAAGTCAAGATTTTCCAAAATAGGTGAGTGAAGTTGGCTATGCTTTCATGACATCCAAAAGTGGTAACACGCATGCAATCATCCTTGCTTTTCTGTGATACCAGGAACACAGTGCCTTCCACAGAAAGGTGTCAGAAGAAAGGATGCTATGCTAACTGTTAGACCTTATCGCAGTGCTCCTGGTGCCATGATAACACTACAGAAAGAGCCTCCTGCAAACATTTCCCTGCACCCTGGAGAAATAGAGATTTTTGTACGGTCTACCAGAAAATGTTAAGTCCTAAAAAGAAATGTGCAAAAATCTACAGCCTTTGAAGAGAGGTATTTTTTATGAACAACACAACACCTGGTTCTGCACTTGCCAAACTATGTCATAGGAAACTTTCGCATTTCAGCTACCACACGAGTCAAAATGAAGACCTGGGCATCCAGTTCCAGAGAAGGCTCCAAGCCAAGGGCTCAAGTCTTGCACGCAACACTGAATAAACCCTCTGGACATCCAGGGATGGAGTCCGCTGCTCTCCCTATTCCTGATGACTGCTCCAGGCCTTGGGATCTGACTCTAAGCAAAGAGGGACTTATTTTAGTCATTGAGATTCACTAGGCTCCTAAATGCTTTGTTCATGTTTTTAAATCCCACAAATTTCATATTGCAAATCAATGGCTGTCCTGTTTAAATCCTGCAAATCTTACTCAAATAAATTATTTTTTTCCTCTGGCAGGCATTTAATTAATCTGCTTGGTTGAGTAAGGATTACTTACATGAGAAAAAGTTTGTGATATGAAGCTCATTAAACTCTTGGTTCATCAGGTGAAGGGAAAAGATCTGCACTTCGAAATGTGTCTATTCCTCTTATTAGATTTTCTTTGGCTTTTTGTTCTGTTTCAGATCATTCACTTATTTACTCTGAGCTTATTGTGCCTTCTGTCAGTGTCAATATGGCTCAGCTGGCAGCAGATGCTCCTCTAGCTTTGAGCACACTGGTGTGAAATAACGAGAATGGAATGAGAATTGATGTGAACCTTTGCCTCAAATCTGAACTGAAGCCTTAATATTTATGAAACTCTGCTTCTAATTTGTTTACCAGCTCCACAAGATATCCTCTTTTTAAAAATACAGTAGGTCTTGCAGATTAATTGGAAGCTGCCCACGCTGGAAGGGTAAGAAATAATCCACTCTTTCCAGTTTGCTAGGACCTGTTTGATAAAACATTGGGTCCTGGAGTTGTCATTCAAGGAAACACGTCCTCCCAAACCCTTTGAGGTTTGTCCATTCCCAACCCACTCAAATGCAAAGTCCCACTAATACTTGGGTTCAAGAGGAATGCTTCTGTCTCATAGCAGCCTTTTATTTACATCTGAGAATGCTCTGGAGATAAGGATGGAAGGTCTAAATTGCATACCCATTCATGTGAAAGTCAATGTCATCAGAGCAAGGAAAGGGGAAGACGCCTTGTAAAGCAGACAGCCTCTTGTGATGTGTTTCTGAATCTAGCTCTGTATGGTTTTTTAGATATGTCCCAAGGTTTTAAATGACAGAACTGTACTTCACCAATTATTATGCTTGTTTTGACCAGCTCTCCAGTGGATTTGATTTTAGAACCGTACTGCTCAATATTCACTGCTGTTTGGGCAAAATTACAAAAGTTAAAAACAATATGATACACCTGTAGCATCCACACAAAATAAAATATGAAAGGTCTTATCTGTTCAATTATTTAAACCATCCAATCTGCTGGTAAAGGCTATTATATTGGCATTATATCCAAAGGTTCCCTATTCCATTCTAAATTTCACATTCCTTTGTTAATCCTAGATTGCATAATGAAAGCAGCTCAATACAGAAATTAAGTTTCTTGATTCGATTTTTATAGAACAGATTTGTCTTCTTCCCCAGACCCTTTCTAGCTTTTCCATCCAGGAATTCAGCAGGCCTCCCTCCAAGAAGTAGCTTATATTTTAAAAAGTTGATTTCTGAAACAAACTTCAAGGACGTAACCTAAATATGACAACTATTGTGTTTAATTTCACCCTGCCTGGCTTCTGTATTACACACAATGCATATCCTGCTTTCTAGGATTTGTACGGGCTTCTTTGTTTTTGGTACCGAGAAGGCATACCATGAGGATGACATTCATGCTCTCTGCAACCGAAGCAACAGAGTTTCCCTTGGAAACCTCTTTCAGCTGTGCTGCAGCTCCCAAAAGCAACCATAAATCCCAGAATCTTGGGGATTATGACTCACTTTTTTTCTTGCCCATCGACTCCCCGCCAGTTTTGCTCATGGATGTTTTAAAAGACGCCTTTTGATTGACAACACTGCAGATACAATTTGAACTTTCAGAGTCAAGCTGGATTCTCAGTTTTCGCACCTCATCACTTGCAACAAAAGTTCTGCCAGGAAAAGGATGCTTTCAGTGGGTTTGCAAGGATGTAAATCAGCAGAAAGCAGTAAACATTTCTCTTAAGGCTGCCAAGTAGGAGCAGAACTGAATTCACTTCCTCTTAGCACTGTCGCAACTGCAGGACTACATGAAGATAAAAAGACACAAAAACGTGTTTAATAAAGTCACTCTGAGTACCCCCACACAACAGATCTATTTAGGATGCTAGCACGGTTTTGAAGGAGAGTTGTTTTGGGATCTCAACTGCCCTTTACTTCCTGTTAGCCCAGAAGCTCCCAAATTTTGTTTGCGCTAGCACTGCTGCAACAGCTAAAGCTCCCAGCCATGCCCTGGACTGTGCTTACATGGGAGCAGACGTATACAGGAACAGACGCAGGAACAAGCACACTTCTGTCTTCTCATTCAGCTTTTCTGACAGCCCACTATACCCCAAGCCCCATGCTCTCACCACAACCACATTTTTCCTGCATATCCTTAACTGGTGTTACCCAGCACTTCGGGAGATTTCTTATCAGAGCACCAGCAGCCTCTGCAAAATGAACCCAGAAAGGAAATGTCAGTGGGACCCAGAAGCAGGACAAACCAGTAAGGCTACAACTTTCTCAGGCTGTACTCATAGCCAGACAGCCCCCCAGCCAAACAGCCTCTCTCTGTTCTGGGCTAACTGCAGGTGACTATGTAAAAGTATGAGAAAAAGGGAATTTCATTTCGAGATTTTCTCAGCGCACTTCCCCAGCCTCAGCTGAGCTACGATTCAGGACATTTCTAAGTCAAACATGATATCATTCTATTCTCCCACGTGCCTGGTGACAGGACGAGGGGGAATGGGCTAAAGTTGCGACAGGGGAGTTTTAGGTTGGATGTTAGGAAGTATTTCTTTACCGAAAGGGTTATTAAGCATTGGAACGGGCTGCCCAGGGAGGTGGTGGAGTCACCATCCCTGGAGGTCTTTAAAAGACGTTTAGATGTAGAGCTTAGGGATATGGTTTAGTGGAGTACTTAGTGTTAGGTCGGAGGTTGGACTCGATGATCTTGAGGTCTCTTCCAACCTAGAGAAATCTGTGAATCTGTGAATCATTGTATTTTGCGGTGCTTTTCTTTCAGGAATTTGCCTGACTTTTTGAGCCCACCTACACAATATCATCCTCAGCATCCCATTGCCCTGAGTTCCCATCCTAACACATGCTGAGCGAAAAACACCTTCTGCAGATTTAATAAGCGTGATCCTTGATTAGTTTCTACGGAAGTTCTGAGGTTGTTTTCCAGTAGGTGTCCTGAAACGTTCTCCTTGTTGGTTTGGGGGAGTCCTCGGAGTCTGCCTTTGATTGCTCCAGCATCCTTGTTCAGATGTTCGCCTTCTGACAGGCTCTGGCAGCGAGCAGCAGGCTGCCGGCGAGGTGAGCCATCTCCTCGGCCAGCCAGGGAGCCAGTGCGATGAGGCAGAAGCTCTGCTGAGTCACCGTGACAAGAGCTGCTCATTAGCTCAATCTGCAGCACGAGAGGGAGGGGAAGCCCCTCTGGGCAGGAGATGGGAAGGCAGACAGCCTTCTAGAGGGAAAGTCAAGCATAGGAGAGAGGCTGCTATTTCATAGTGGTATTTTCTTTTAATTAAGCCGTGTTCTAAGAAAGCAGGTAAATTTGGAAACATTTCTGATTTTGAGTTTTTTTTTTTTCATACGTATCAGGGGAAAAAAGCAGTAATTCAAAACCCCACATAAATATTAATATACACATTTTGCTGGCAAACTGCAAAAGAGCCAAGCCCTGGCAGGGAGCAGGCACACGTCACCCTACAGGCACCTATGCCGCCGGCACAGACAGCCCAGTCACAAACTGCAGCATTCACAGCAAATTTAGGAGAGAAAAGCAGCACTTCTCTCGTTGGCTCTGCTGAATCATAGCAACGTAACCCGTCCTCTGGTGATCTGAATACGCGCTCCAAACTGAACACGCTGAGAACCTGGCAGTGCTCTTTTTCTCACACTTTGCAACTCACGCCGTCTGCTCAAGTCCTTATCTGCTTACAACGCTTGCTTGCCAAACATGCTTTGCAACGTGACGGTGAGGAGTTGTGAGTAGCCTGAAGTCCCGGTACTCAGTATTCCTCGTGTGCTGGCGTGGGGCCGAACCACACTGCTGGAAGCTAGCTGTGTGCAATCCAGGTGCCAAACTACCTAGCTCGGGTCCAGCTTCAAGTTCTGCCAAGGGTTTTTTTTTGGTTGATGCCAGTTTTGTGCCACTGTCACCTCAGCAAGCAGCGCAATGAACTGAAAAAATGGGCCTCGGGGGCCACGTTCCCATTGCAGCCCCATTTCTGAGCTTGCTGAGTCCCAAACTTCTGCTTTGAGCAACATCCAGTCTGATTTTTTAAAACTTTCAGTCTCTTAACTTGAGGACTTTGACATTGATTAACAAAGAGAGAGTGGATGCACTTTTAGTCTTTTACCTACTTCACCTGTATGTTATTTCTCTCACTGGACGTCGAACCTGTTCTTGTAAAAATAACAATTTCTCTGCTGATTTTTAACAGCCACTCTGTTAGGAAACCATTGCACAGGCATCTAACAGCAGGTTGGTAAGGGTCTGTGCAGCACACGCTCCTGACGCATCATTTTCTCATGCTTGGGCTCCTCTTATGATGCCTCATCTTAGAAGGTGCTGAGCACCCTCAGCTCCCACCACCCGCAGTGAGGGCAGGATGCACAGCAGCACCTCTGTGGATTTCAGACACCTTGGGGATGACTTGTAGAGAAAAGCAGCATAATAGCTTCAAGAATTTCAGCTTGCTGAATCTCTTAATAATTCTCTCATGGGAAGGCAATGCCTCCCCCCTTCTCAGCTGGAAACGGCAGGCAGTCTGTCTCCTGAAATTTGGAATCATGCTGATTCCGGCAGAAGCAAGCACCTGAACAAAACAGCTACATGCCGTCCGGCTCACAACCAACCCCAAAACCTCACAGTCAGATTTTCTGGTAACGGGCTGAGCCTGCGAGCACAGCCTGGGCCAGGCAGCAGCCACCAGGGCAGCGTTCGCAGGAGTGGTGATGCTGCACGGAGACTGATCAAGGCTTCTCCCCGGCCAGCATCCATCCCTGCGCTGTAACACCGCTGTAAGACTGAACCAAAGCGCAGATGGTTTGCATCTGCTGAGCTGCTGGCATAATTTAAAGCTGTGTCTGTAGCTGAAGGTGTCAGAAAATGTTTATCAGTATGGGCTGGTCCTGCAGCGCCCAGGAGCCTCCAGAGAGCACGCTCCTGTCTCAGCGCTGATCCCACACCTCTCCTGCCCACTTCCCACTTTGCCTTAGGGCAGGGGGCAGCCAGGGCTGTCAGCACGATGCCTCACATCCTTGCTGTGAGGACCTTGCCCGTTTCTCCAGCACAAAGCAAAGTGTCGTGATGAAAAGAAAAACGTGCTGCAGCTGCATCTAAGACCTTATCACTGAAGATACCTATATTAAGGTATATTCGGTACTTCAGCATTCATGGTAAAAAATGATTTACACTGACATGCAAATTTAACTAGATGAAGCTTTTGATTATTTCCCCTATCTCTTGGTTTGCGCTATTTTTCTGAGGTGGTGAAATGCTCTTTGCCAGTAATTCATTATAAATGCTCCAGCCATTCCCATTTGCTGCAGCAGGTCTCTGATGCTCTGCTCAGTATTAAAATATGCACAAACTTCTCTTCTCTCCAATTCACCAAAACAATTCTTGAATGACTCTGAGAATTTAATCATGTTTCACGTTTTTTGGCCATAATCAACATGCACAATTCATACAGTATTTAATTTACGTGCAGGTAACAAACATATGACAATCTATTTATCATCAGAGGACAATGATAACTGAATGCTGTCTTAGAGTAAATTATGTGTATAATACCCCGCACATAATTTTATTGAAGTGCTCCTTATAAACCCATGCTAACTCTACTGAGTGCATCAGACAAGAAATGGCAAAATTAAGTCAGGTACAGAAGCTCTATTAACTCAAACGTATTGGGCATTGTAACAAAGCTAACAAAGGAAGCATAAACATCTCCATGGAGTACATTTCCTAATGCCCATCCTACAAAAAGCTGAATGCCCTGAATTCCCAACAGATGAGCTGAAAGGCTGTTGGAGGGAGGGCAGACTGGATTCTGTCACACTTCCTCAGGGCAAAGGGCTGCTCGGAGACAGGGGCTCTGTCAACCTTAGCGAGCAGTCGCAGTGCAGTCCTGAGGGAGGAGATGGTAAAGCTGGTGCTTCGGACCCAACATGCAGATCCCAGGCACTCAAGGGGCTGCTTCAGGTGAGCAGTTGTGTGTCCTGGGGACTGGAGAGCTGGCAGCAGCAGAAGTGCACTGTGTCTGCCCCCATCTGCCCCCGAGGGCTTTGCTCAGCCCAGGGATGAGATGGGGAAAGGCTTTGTCCCACTGCCCCCATCCCTGGAGCACTGCTGGGGAACCAGGCATTTCAGGCGGCCCTTGTCCACACAAGGGGGAAAAGGGAAAGGCTGGGAAAGGGAAAGCCAAACTGGGGACTCCTTGAACCCACACTCTCCCCTACACCTGTCTGCCTGACCCAGCTGGGAGAAGCTACAAGCTTACTCACGTATGACACTATTAAACCAGACACTTGGGCAAATCACAGGGTGAGGTGAAAAACACACTCTCGTCACAAGCTGAGTGGCACAGGCCCTGAGACCGGCCAGAAAGATGCAATGAACAGCACATCTATTTAATTTTACTTTTTGTCATGATGTATACAGGCTAAACAAGAACACAATTACATAAGCTGAAATACTGTATAGGAGAAATGTGCACCTCACAGAAAATCATTTAAAGATTTAAATGAAATAATGAAATAAACTCTGATGCGATAGTTTCTGGAAAATATGCAGATAGTTTTTCTTAGGCTATTCTTTGAAATTTCCTATGATACGGGTTATGTTTCAACCTATGCAGAATTCAAACAGCACACTCAATTCTTTTCACCTAGTGCATATATGCCTTCCCTTTAATGAACTTCTCTCAGCTGCTGCTCTGTATCACCGTGAGCCTTTTCTGTCAAATCACAATCACTTTAATGAGAAAGCAGTAACTCTAGGACTACGTCTGACAAACAGATCCTTAAAATATTTTTCACTCTTTTGTGCAAGACAATGAAAAAAAAGGAAAAAAAACCACAAGAAATTCATAGGGTATGAAGCCAGAAAAACCTCAAGCTTAGCATATATTGTGGTCTTCTGAAAGATTTTCTTTCTATGAACATTTTTTCTTTCTATGAACAACCACATAAGATAAAATAAAAGCCATCCTAAAATACAAAAGGGCGTGATTCATTAAAGTGGTTACGTAAGATGACAGTGCCATAACACCGTTTAAGTCACCTTACAACAGCATGACAGTGGTGTAAGGAGGGGTAAATTAAAACCTGTGCTTTCATTTTCAAGGGATGCCCAAGTATCAAACAGCAGGAAGGGTTACGGCTTCAATAGCTCCCAAGGTCCCAACAAGGAAAATCATAAGGGTGAGTTCAACTTGGGAGATGTAGCCAACACAGTTCCCCTTGACTTTGGCAGGAAAAACGCTAGAGAAAAAAAAAATTGAAATGGGATGTTATTCTATGATATGAAGGCACGTTTTCCAGCCAGTGTGGAGGAGAGGCATGCACTGCTTGGAGCGGCATGAGCAGTCACACAGCCAAGGTCACTTCCCTTCTCTGTACTCACAGAATTGTAATGCATCTCTTATATATGTATTTTAATATATATACATAAATATATATATGTGTGTGTGTGTGTATATATATTTTTCTTAGCTGAGTTGCTGTCTTGTCCCTGAGGAGCTTTTATCATTACATTAAAGATCTTATTTTTGCTCTAACTGACAGACGCCGCAAACTATCTATGAAACCTGGCAGCCAACTACAGATATCTGTTCTCTGCAGATTTATTATACTTCAGTGATCCCCTCATGGAGCAAATTCACCTCATTCTTGAGTATAGTCACTGGATCAGAAGTAAGCCACACTGCAGATTGCCTTTGAGGACAGACACCTGAATCACTGTCCTGAGACTGCTGGGGGAAAGGGGCGAGGCCAAAGGCAGAACTCATCAAATTGGCAAACTGCATCCACAGATATTCTCTATCTGCCACCAACTGTAACGCATCGTGGCCAGGACATATTTTCTACATATGCAGGATACCCAGAATCACCTCAGTCAATTCTGTTGCTGCACAGTTCAAAACTAAAAAATATACCACAAGGAACAGAGCACAAGAATTCACTACAATCTGTCAAAGGAAAAGGAGCTGTGATTTAGCAATGTGGTTTAGTGCAAGATACACATGGAAACGGGACACCTGGTATATCAGTCCTGATGCCTACGTTTTCCTGGGTGAGTATGGGAAAGCACTTAGCTGAGCCTCCGTTTATCCTCGGTAAGCCAGATGACTTATTTACCTATCTACCAGTGGGGTAATTGCCAGGGACTTAATGGCCTCTTTATCAGGCGCAGTGTTTTGGAGGTGTTTCAGGCTGAAAGGCACTATTGAGAGCGAGGCACAGACAGTGGCACAGGGCAAGGAACAGGCACAGCATGTTAGCGGGGTGTTTTTCAAGTGGTTTGTCAAACGAATCTGTAACCTCCTGAAGGAAACCTTGCAGACACAAACACAACTGAAGCTTTAGAGTTGCAATAAAACTGAAAGCATGCGATCATGACATAGACCGCAGTATCGTCTCTCCCTATTACATTGTATCATCAATGCTAATTTGATTTCTCTCTGAAAACGGTGCAACTATCCATTATAGTTATCCACAATTGTAGTCCCTTTCTATTTTTCCCTGTGTTCTTGCTTCAAGAGTTTGTCAGTGTTTTATGGGAGTTTTGCTGCTGATCAATCCCGTGTTGCCATCTGCCTGCTCCTGACAAATCCCGTTCAGGAACACCTCCCTGTAGGGGCTTGGAAAGCCTCAGGATGTGTAGACGGATGTCATTTACTTGAGCTAATCTTTTCCCCAGGCTCCCTGTTGGCATCCCTTGAACAGGTGAGTGTTCAGCTGGTATAAATCAGCTGAGCTCTCTTGGGACTCATTTACATCAACCAAGAATCCAGCCCAAAATATAGAGCTAATTTCTCAGGTAACAGACTGTCAGGCTGTATGCCTTGCTGAAAAGACCATTATCAGCAAAGGAAGGGCTAGAACCACTTAAAACGTGGTGCTGGAACTGCAATTCTGGCAACCTGTTCACATAGCAGGTGAAGGAGGCAGCAGAGGCTCCTCACCAGCCCCTGTCCATTCCCAGGGACATCAACAGAGCTGCGAGCTAGGTTTTGCCTTTCAAGCCAAGAGAGTGCCTAGCAATTATTGTAAAATAATAATAATAAAAAAAAACACAACCCAAACAGAAGTCACCAGGTGATAAAACCAAGATTACTGAGAATTTGAGTGGAAGCTTTATTTGGAAAAGTAGTTTCACATTAAATGAATGCCTGTCTTTGTGAAAGAGCATTTAAAAATATGAATTTGGGACACAGCAACACTACAGTTGTCTTATTAGGGCCTTGTCAAGCCTATCAGGTTCAAGAAGAATATATGAATAAATACAGGAAAATATAGCTGCCTAATAAAGAAACAAGAACGACCATTATTAATACGGGGAAAATAGAGGGATGTCACCAGCTAATTTTGCAATAGCATTAAGTTCACAGATAATAAAGGATTCAGTGAAGACACCGTTCATGGTAACATATGAGAACACAAAAAGAACTACCTCTAACCAATGCAAATATCAACAACGACAACCCAAATGAGTCTCTGAGGTCAGCCTAAGATGCCTACATGCTCATCAAACTAAAAGCTGGACTTCATCAAAAAAAGTGTTACATTCTGCTACAACCTCCGCCCATCTAGGGATACTGGAAGTGATGGTCCCTTTGTCTTTATGTCTCAAAGTGAGGAGTTACTACTGCATTGTAGGTCTGAATTTGTCTGTATCCCATTTTCTTCATAATGGCAAATTTTTTTTATCTTTGCAAAAATAGATCTGACTCTTCCAGCATATATCTTGCAAAGAAAGATCTGCTCTACTCAAACCCAGCACATTCACTGTGCACAACGACAGAATTTCACTTTATTGTACAAATCACTCTGTCCTACCCCAACCCACAATTCAAGAGGTAACATTCACAGAGGCAGAACGGAGCCGGCAGAAGCCCGCACGGCACAGAGTGCTATCGGTGAGGGGGCAACCAGAAAGAAGCACGGCTGAGGATGCTAATGTAAATGAGAGCACACAGTGCAGTCAAAGGTACATTTGCAGTGCAAATGTAAATGGTACTGCGCAGTCAAAGGACCGTGACTACACAGGATTAAGGGGGCTTTGCATGATCTGGCTGTGTGGCTACAGCCCCACAAACGGATCTGTGGATTAACCACGTTGAGCAAATAGCCAGAGCAAAAAGGGAAGTGGAGTATGATGCCGCTCACTGAAATTTTACTTTGTCCCAAAGCATATCCACCTCTAATTTGCTTTTGCAGATACAAGAGGAAAAATACGCAAAGCTCGCCCCTTGTCCCAGCTGTCAGGATTCCAAAACAAATGAGAGATTTGAATACGTTTATTTAATTGTTATCAGTATTAAAGGCACCTTAAGGGAATTGTTCTTAAAAGAGAATAATTTGTGGTAGATAATAAATTACATTTTCTTCTATTTCCTTCCCTGGGAAAAATCTATTAAGACTTTATAATTAAAACACCTAAACATGGTTCGGCTAAATGTTTTTAATTGAAAAATGGTCTATTTTTAAAAACGTCTTTTTTTTTTTATTCATGAAAATAGTGTTTGCTCTCTTGAGAAACGTCAAGGGAAATTATTAACTGACATTCTTGATCAAAACTGCTAAATGAAACATTTCTTTACCTGTGCAGAATCTTGAAGCCCTAAGACTTTAACACTTAATTCCATTTCTATTTGAAAACTCTGGCCAAACAAAAAAAAAATTACTTTCTCTAATCCCTTTTAATAACAGCAATACAGATTATTTTGGAAGATATAAAACATGTTCAGGCATGTGTGTGATTCACCAAGTTGTCCTTTTTCCTCTCTACCCCTCACAGATTAGAGTAATCAATCCCCAGTGACCAAGGGAGAGCCTCATGTCTGTTTTTGTGGGTTTTGTTCTTTTTAAAAAAATATTATTTATTTCAACTTCAGGATCATTAGTTTGGATCAAAGGCACCACAATTTGATTCCATACATTTGCATGTATTTATAATGGAAAAAAAAAAAAAAAAAGCTAAACCAGAATATCACCACTTCATTTAATTCACTGTCAAATCCTATCACTATAGGTTATAATTGGATTCTTTGGAACAACAACTTATTCATTTATAAAGATCAGCATTTAAGTGAGAGCAAAAATTCATATGTTTACTTACTGATGTGTATAGGTATCCTTCACTGTTCATTGCCAGATACAATTTTGTTTGAACCCCCTGAATCGCCACCACTCGTAAACCCACAGGTATGAGGTTAAACAAAGCTAGGAGAGAAAGCATATGGAAAGCAAAATTAATCCTTTAAAGTATGCAGATTAGATAGAGAATTAAGCCATAATTACTAGAACCAAATAAAACATGTCCATTCATGCATATATTAATTTCTGTGAGCGCTACAGAACAATACTGCTACTTTGTCTTATATAGACATGTCTACCAATAGCTCAGAAATTACCTACAGAGGATGATCAGCATATTTGTCCCCTCCTGAAGATGGTAAATTGGATGTACTGAGAGATGAAATAACTCATCTGCCTCACGAGCAGAACTCAGATACTGCTGGAATTGAACAAAATTTAATTTTATTTAATCTAATTTAATTTAATTTAATTTTTTCTGGTAATAAATGGGGGGGGGGGGGAAGACACCCCAAATTTTTCAAGATGATCTTTTTTTTTTTTTTCTTAAATTAAGATCAAATTCTGTAAATGTTTTTTGAACAAAAAGGAGAAGCAAGACGAAACTCAGAAAAGTTAAAACACTTCATTAACATCCCAAAACGCCTTGGTTTAGTTTGGTCTTTTTGAGAGGAGAATGGTTTTGAATAAACAGGGATAAATAACCTCAAAATTCAACGACATGATAGAATATTCTTTAGATCAAGCCCTCAATCTGTCTCTTCAAAGTTGAGCTGCTTTGAGTGTTCTGCTCACATTTATGCTTGTATACACACTAATAGTGGCAGTATTTATAAGCAGAGAAACCTCTCTTCAAAAAAAAAAAAAAATACTGGTTTGTAAAGTGGCAAATTAATAAAATAAGCAAAGTTCTGCAAATGCTTAGATTCTTAACTGTGTTAAAAGTGAACACAAGTAATAATGAGTTGAATATTGTGTTCTGTGTTTCATATGGTGGTCACGGCACCGAGCCTGCCGGCGTTCAAGCAGCGTTTGGACGGTGCTCTCAGACATAGGGTCTGATTTTTGTGTGGTCCTGCGCAGACCCAGGAGTTGGACTCGATGAGCTTGGTGGGTCCCTTCCAACTCGTGATATTCTATGACATGTAGGATTAAAATAAAAAGGAGAAGTTAAGAAAAATTTCAAGGACTGTTATCAGAACCCAAAACATCTCCTTCCAGACTGCTGCGTAAGTGCAGAGTTAGGGTGATGCAATGCCAAACTGGCTCTTATTTCCAATGGTCTATTATTTGGCTATAGAACTCCAGCCTGCTTCAGGCTGAACTTTGGTATTTAAGGGCACTACATGAAGCCAATTTAAAACTGAATTATGAATTTGAAATATTTTTATTATTTTCCAAAAGAATTACGACCCATTATAAATACTTTTTTCAGCCTGGCAACCCTGATAATTGTCATATTTAATTAAAAGAAAATTCATAGCCTGCCCGTGTTTAGTACAGATCCTTAATTCTGGGTGTGGGGTTGTCAAAAATGTATCAAAACAGGAAAGCACAAATATATGCATGTCCTACCTCGATAAAGGCATAGCCAGAAGTTAATACTATGCCCTGGGGATGAAGAGCTAATTTCTGGTGAAAACACTCTCTGCTCAGTCAACCAGTTGGACCTCCCTGTGCTGCCCTGGGTTTACCGGAGAATCTCAGCCCCACGGGGCAGTGAAGATGGGGTGCCATGGTGAAAAAGGGGTACCACGGGCCCCTGGAGGACGGAGCCTGCCTGGCTGTCCTGGCACATGACAAACTACGGTTGCTCTGCTCTGAGCTCAGGGCGCCTTTGAGCACTGAATTTCCTACCCTCTGCTTTTTCTACAATGGTTGTATGTAGCAGACCAGGTGGAAATATGCAGAACTAATAAATGCAGGAGATCTTAAAGACACATCTATGTTTTTCTTTCCCCTTCGTATACACAAATGTACATGCAGACACACACAGGCACACAGCCCCTACTCACACTCGCCTGCAAGCACAAAATCAGCAGAAATGGCTCTCTCTTCACTAAAACAAAATCTCTTAGTTCTGTGCAGTTTTTAGCAAACAAAATGTAGACATTCACTAAGGAAAATGCTCAGCTATGGATTTCTCATTCTTTCTATCAAATGCTTGAATTTATCTGTGGGAGAAAATATTCCATCTGACTCAGAGAACACTCCCTAGGAGAGCCCAGTTTTGCAGTTCAACCCTCAACAAGCAGCATCTGATCTCCATTTATGCAGGAGAGCACAACTTAAAGCTCAGTATCCAAGCAGAACCTGGAGATCTCTTTAAAGATGCTCTTTTAAATGGTGTTTTTATGAGCAGGACAAGCAAGAGTATAAGTATGGGCTGTACTGCAAATAGTGCTACCAACCTGCCAGTAGATCAGCTGAGGACAGGGCAAAGCCTAGGTCAGTCAAGAAGATAGAGCTTGCAGCCACAAGGCACCAAGATAGGCTTTACTGAGCAATTCTTGGCTGTGCTGCGCTTGGCAAAGTGAGCAGAGACAGGATGCTGAGCGAGGGCTGGGGGACTTGCTGCGCCGGGTGCTCAGCTGCTCTCCTCCGCAGCTGAGCATGTTTTCCTGCCATAAACGTACGTGCTCTATTTTGAGGCAAGGCGAGGGGTGGGCACGCTCAGAAGCTGGTGTAGATGCTGGTGGGATTGGCAGCTGCTAGGGCACAGACTATGGGAAGTTGCAAAAACGGCTGCTGGGGGAGTAACGCTGTCTCTGCATCATGGCCAAGAGCAGAGCTGCGCAGCATCCTTCTCCATGAGCACCCACCGCCACAGGCAACAGGCATGAGAATCTACCACGTTTCTAGTAGTTGACCCTCATGGGGGTGGATAGGACGGAAAGAGGGGCAACAAAACCATGGGAAAATAAATTGGTTGCTACTATGATCAGTTTGCATTAGCATGAAACAATGCAGTTATGCGCATCCTAGCCTTTTCCTATTACATTTGCACTGTGCAAAATAATGACATAATATCCATCGTAATGAAAAACGTGGTGATGCCTACGGGAGAGATGATCTTTGCTACAGCCATTGTGCAATACAAGCTGACAGAGAATCAGAGCTGCAAAATAGAGGCAGTGGGTCACAGCTGGATTTATTAACATATACATTGCTGTGACATCTACGTCGTCCTTGGCTTGGCCACCTGGACTTTCATATACCTTCAGCAGGGTGTTGCTTCCTGTATTTCCCTACTATATAAGTCCTCAAATCTCTTTGTCTTGCCAAAACTGGGGAATAAATTCTGCCTTGATTTAAAACCTTACCCTATTTAACACGTTAAATGAGGCAGAATCTGGTTCTCAGCCAGGAAATCCCTTCCACGAGGCACTTCCTCAAATTACATGGACTCTTGGCTAAAAATGAGGTCTGGTGAGCTCTACAGCTCCTCACCCCTATGTTTCACTTCTTGCCTACACTGTGCTCCAAAATCTGAGCTTTCTTTTAAACTCCTTGCAGTTGTGGATGCGACCTTGTTTTTGTGAACCATGTGTGAAACAGTGGGTTTGCAGAGATCGAAATAATTGCTTGGAAGTCAGGAGCCAAAGGACACCCTCAGGCAAACTTCCCACTAGCTCTCAGTAGCAAATGATGGCGAAGGTGGATTCCTGGGCCCAGGCTGTCTGGAGCCTGAAACAGGGGACACGAGCTCTCCCTATCCCTGCAATGAATGCGGAAGGCAAATGCTGACATTGAAACAAGGAGACCAGGCAGACTACCACTTTAGTTTGCTCTAAAAGTTGCAGTTGCAGAGCCCCAACGCTGTGCAGCCACTTTGCTGGCCACAGCTGAATTTGAGGCTGTTCCCCTTGTTAAGGGGAGTTTTAATTATCTCACTACAGTGCAATGCAAATGGTCAGAGAGCAAATGTTTGGTGAAGATGACAAAAGAGAACGGCAATGACATTCTTTAGGGATGCAAAGAAGAAGAGAACGAAGCAGAGCAGGGGTCCTCTTCGACGTGGAAGAGGCTACAGCTTCTGTGGCTCTCCTGTGGTGCACAGAGATGGGGCACAGGAGAGATCTCTCTCCAGAAATCAGAAGAAATTATTTTAGAGGGCCTGATCCACCTAATATTCACTTGAGCAAGGATTTAGGGGAAGCCCATTATGTGGTCTCTGATCCCCAGCAAAAATCAGTCTCTCTTAAAAATGTCACTGAAAAAATGTTGCCATTAGAATAAGTTCAGGACTACAGGACATTCAGGTCTATACATTTATCTTACAAAAAAAAAAAGAGGAATATATGCAAAAGCATGTGTTTTTTAATGACAAAAACTCTCCTATGTTTGAACACTTGGATATTGCAGCCCAGCTGCCACCATTTCTGGGCACCATCATGTTTAAGTGCTCAGCATTTTGGAAGGCTAGTGTCCAGAAACCAGAGTTTTATATGATTTGCTTTGTAATCTGTCAAGTTATGGTAAATCTAAGGACACAATGAAAATAAAAATATCTTAGAACTACACACATCCATATGAATGTCAAAAGGACAGGTTGCCATAAATTTTATCTCATTTAGAGTGTTAGAATCCCTACGAGAGGAATTCCAAGTAAAATATTTGAATGAAAAATCCTTCCAAAAATAAGATGTAATTTCACATATTTACTCTGGTACATTAGAAGTTTATAACAATATCATGCACTGATGGAGAAAGTCAGGTTTGCCTATATTTTCTTCTTTTCATTTTTATTTTTAAAGATGATTACCGAATTACCCTGAAATCCTGAACCATCTGTACTGATCAGAAGAGTTTTAAAATCATAAATATCAAATAATTCACTTGGAAGAAAATCAGTATTTATGATCCATAAGGGTCACTCTTAGTGTAGATTTTGTGCCTACACAGAGGAGAACTCAGTAAAATGGCAGAATCCTCTCAGCACTGCACCGATCTGGTCTTTGTGCCACCTTCTCCATGAGCGCGGACCTGGAGCCAGACCTCGGGTGTCCCTACGGACGCTATGCTTGTGCTCTGCCCTAGGGCCAGCACCTTCAGTGGCTGCAGAGGAGCCCTCCCGCAGCGTAAGAGGTTCCTTCTGTCACTCAGAAGCAAATACAGGGATGTAAAAGGATTAAAGAGGGCGCGTGAACAAGTGATCGGACAGGTAAGATACGGTACTTCCTACTGCATCCAGCACTTACTCAGCCATATTCGAGGGCACTATAAAAATGAAATGATGCTTCTCCAGCAAGTGCTTTTCATATTAAAAAGATATCATTTAAATCAGTACTTTTTAGTAATTAAAGATGTTTGTAAAAAGGAAGGTCTGCCTGTTTATTCCCTGGTTTGTTGATCAAGTGGCCTGAAATACCTTCTCAAACTCCTTTTCCTCCTAACTTCTTCTTTCAGAATGGAAACTTAGTATTAAGCTAAACAGTAAAGATGTGTGAAACATTTAAACGTTTTATTTAAACACATAAAATCTACTCTCTAGTCATCTTTTCCTGTTTTCTATTAATTGTTAAAATTGTTAAATAAATAGATAGATAGAAATCCATAGCTTTTTTTTTTTTTTTTCCTCAGAAAAGCCGGGGGAAAACTGGTTGGAAGCTGAAGGTATAATTAAGTTTAGGAGGGGTAAAAAAATAATAGAGAAATGTGAACTTTAAAATGATGATGAACTCACATTATGTGAGATAACACAGCTCTGTTTGAATGAATGCCTGCTTCAGAGTGGAGATAGCGTTATTCTATTTCAGGCACTCTGAGTAGGCGAGCAAATTTTCCCAGTTGAAAAAAAAAATCTAATAAAATCCAAAGGACAGCAATGAACTTCTCTAGATTACCATGGAGATAACATTTGCTTTGTTTGTCATATGTGTCATCATTACTTTCTCTAGTTCATTATTTCTATAAGTGATTTTTATTTGCATTTCTGTCAGACCCAGTAAGTCTGAAAGACTTGTGCGTTGTGAGCACAGCGTTAATGCTGCCACCACTCACTCAGTCATTCTAGGACAACATGTTTTGATGGACCTATGTGGGAAGAATAAGACACCACAATTCACAAACACACCAGTTATTCTCATGTCACTTACTATAACTACTGTCCTCCTCTTTTGTTCCATCAATTGTTCCATCTGCTTGCAACTGCAAGTGGTATCCTTGCCTGCTGTATAGCTTTGTTACTATACCTTTAAGCTGAGGCTCTGTAAAAAAAACAATAGTGAAATTAATGTGGGAAATCCTGATGTGCCATTCCAACCGAGCAGGAAGCTAAAAAGAAATCTCCTGGTTTCTTCTCAAGGCTGAGATATGAAAAAAGATCGAAAACAAAAACAGGGCAACCAGCTTTGCAACGCTTTTCATTAGGGTGAGATCAAATCCGTGCCTATAAAATAAATTGCCAAAATGATTAAATGCCACTTTCTATTGTAATGTAGGCACCACATTAAAATCTGCTTCCAGTGAATACAAATTCCAACAGTGTGCTGCTTGGCCTCAGGAGTTCAGCCCTATCTCATTTAAGATTAGAAATGAGTTGGCAAAGAGTGCATTCTGCTTTTTAAAAAGGTGTGATTTCTTAAATGGAGAGTAAAAAGAGGACTACTATGATAGCACTAATAAGAGCTGTAGTGACAGCTGAGAGCCTAAATATATAGCAGCAAACGTTTACCACAGGAACTGCTGCAGCTCTAGTAAACAAACCCCCAGTCCTCACTGCTCCAAAGAGTACAGAGCATCCAAAGTGATAAACTACTCAATGAACATATGGAAAATGGAGGGGGGAACCCTGAAATCCAGCAATGTGTGGAGCTGCAAAATAAATATTACCATAAGGATTGAGGTAATTACCTCATCAGCTAGAAGAAGAAAGATCAAAACAACACATACTTTGGATAGATTTTTTTTTTTTCATAACAATTCTCATATTCACAGTTAGAAAGTAAAATATCTCAAATGGTTTCAGATCGTTCTAGACCAAACCAGGATTCACTGTCAAGATTTAAAACATCTAGGTAATGCACCAGGAGTAATTGGGGGGGGCGGGGGGGGAGGGGAGAGAAAAAAAGGTCTACTGCCACTGAATCCCAATGACATCTGCATTGTAGTCATTTCACACAATTATGCTTATCAGGAGGTGATGCATTCTCTGCATCTCTGCAGCTCACTCAACAACAATTTACTTAATTCAGAGACTGGGAAGATATCACGTATCACGTCCAACTTCCAATGTCTGAATAAGACTCGTGTTTGTAATCACAGATATTAGGGAGCTCTGTTACTGTTTTTCATTTTAGTAGGAGCTGAAGGGAAAAGCTTATAATAGTTTACAAAAGTATATTACTTCCTATTAGCCACCTTTAATAAGGGTACCGATGGATGCAGAATTCTTATTTACCAACTAATCTTACAAAAAATTCATGCAACCACAACTTTGGCTTCTTAACCATCCGAAAACTGTTTGTCAACTGCAAGCAAGGCACGTCTTCAGTGGCTGGTGAGAAAGGCAGACAGGTTAAGTGGCTAACGGCATCAATGTTTCAGCACAGCAAAGCGATAGCAACACTACCAGAGGGTTTTGCTCCTCCCATGTACAAAAAAAAACCCAACGCTCAGATCAGGGACTGAGCCTTCATGCCTGGTCTTTTGCACCTCTGACACAGAGAGGATCGTGTCTGCAGGCAGCTGCATCTATGAGATTCCTAGAAAGGAACAGGGCGCTGAGGCAAAACTCTGGAAGGCATCAGCAAAAGCAAAAAGCTTCTTCTGCAATCAGCAAATAAAGCAAGGCACTGGCATTCTGCAAAGCAGGAAGACAAAAACAGAGCTCTAGACTGCCAAGTTATTCAACATACAGCTAAAGGAGGTGTGTGTGTGGGGGAACTTCCCCTGCTAAAATCTCCCCCACAAATAAATCACGTGTGTTTGTATACGTACAGGCGTAACGGAGAGACAGACTACTGAACTGCCACTGCTACTGTGTGGGTGCACGCAGGTGTGCAAGTGAGGCAGGAAGCCATGGTGCGTGCTACCCAAATAAATCAGATGAACACAATCAGGGAGAGGACTAGCATACGGTACCCATGCCTATCGCATCATACAAGCCAGGGGCGACCTGTAAGTTCATTTTACCAGCCCTGAGACATTGGTCTCCCTTTCCCCACAAACAGATGCACACCCCAATTTGCATTAAATAAAACAAAACAACCCCCCAAACACATAACCCTTGCCAACCTGGTCGCCTTCTTCGCCTTTTCTTGGAGCCAAAGAGTTTGACCCTGGAAAACACATTCAACTTGTTCTTGTCGCAGCTTCCCTTGCTCTTGCTGGGGCTGTTGACACACTTACAGGCATTGGACTTCTCCCGCTCCCTGGCTTGTCTCTTCTGGCGGATCAGGGAGCTGGCGATGGCTGCAGCCATGGCCGCCACCGCCCCGGCGCCACCGGCGGGTCAGGCACGCAGGGTCTGCTGGCCGGCCACGGGTGCCACGGCCAGCATGCTGCTCGGCTGTCCCCAGTGCCGGGGCCGCTGCTGGGTGTCTTGGCCAATGCCACCCACCTCCAGCCGGCTTGGAGCCTGGGAGGCACCAGCGCCTCGGGTCGGGATGCAACAGTTTAGGTCAAAATGGTTTTGTCGGCTGGGATTTTCCCCTTTCGATTTTCCGGTGCCTTTTTTTTTTTTTTTTTTTTTATTCCTCCCAACTTCTGACAGAGGAAAGTTTGCAGGCAGAGGTGAGCGCTTCTACGGAGATCAAACAGGCGATTTGCAAGACATCCCTCCGAGCTTCTCCAGACGCGCTATTCACATGCGGACACGGCACATCCACTCGGTGCAAGATCATTGCATCTCTCCTAGCCCCAATTTCTCCAGTTAACTTTTCTCCCCACCCAGCCCCTCCCCATTCAAATCCCAGCAAACACCTGTTAGACTCCAAGCAGGGTCTGTCCTGTTGCAGGGGTTTTCTGGATCCTTTTTCCTCCTCTCCCTCTCAAAGAAGAGATCCGAAGCAAGCGGTGATGGAGACACCGGGAGGAGGTGCTGATGCCTTGGAGCCTTGGCTGCTTGCTGCCGAATGCCTCGGGAAGCCTCTTCTCCTCCGCTCCTTACAGGTGCCGCTGCCAGCGCAGCCTCCCCTCCACGGATGCTTTCGGCTTTTGCACTGCAACACTTGTCACCAGGCGGTAAACAGCCAGAGCTCCCCTGACACCCCCGGTCGCCGGCAGCTCGGCGCTGATGCTGCAGCAGCCGTAGTCCTCAGGCAGCAGATGCACGCACTCGCGCACACCCCACGAGCTGTGCGCTGGCTACAGAAATGAGGCGACGCAGCAAGCAAGCCCCTTATCGCCACCCTCCCCTCCTCCTCCCCCTCCTCCTCCTCCTCCTCTTCTCTCAGGCTCTTTGTGCGGGGAGGTGCAGCGGGGGCCCCGGAGCTGAGGGTGGGCTGCAGGAGCTGGCGCACCGCGGCTGCTGGCCCTGGCTGTCCCCAGGGGGCTGTGGGTACCTGGCGGTGACAGAGCCGCCTCCCGGGGAGGCGCAGACACCCAAACAAACGTGACCGTGATGAGCAAATAGCTGGCACCAGGTTTTCGATAGGGGAGGACACCTAGCTGGCAGGAGGGGGGCACCAGCCCCAGCTTCCCCCCCCCCCCCCAGTCCTGCCAGGGAGGGTCCCCTCTGCCCGGCTGGTTTATCGGAGGCTCTTCGGTTCCCTCCTTTCCTCCCCCCTCACACCTTCTCCGAGCTCCAGTCCGCCAACAGGGACTCGGAGAAGGCAATACCCTTGTCACTGCAACGTTCTCCCTCGTCCCTTTGTCCCCCTCGCAGGGCTTCTGTATCCCCTGGGGGCTGTGGCACAGCGCGGGGACCTGGGCAGAGAGAAGCAGCAGTGCCTGGAGACGGGGAGCAGAGCCTGGTGACACACCTGGCCACCCCGCCATGGTTAACGCCCTGCAGGGCAGACACCAGCCCCTGCACACATCTGTGGCCCCAGGATGCAAGAAGCAGGAGGTCCCGGGGGTCTCCTTGCAGCATCCCCCTCCCTGCTTTTCAGCGTGCTTTCAACAGCTGGAGCCTAAAATAAAGGCAAATTCAGGCTAGAAGCAAAACAGAGATTTGCAACCCAGATGGCAAGCAACACTTAAAACAATTAGTACCTGAGGCAGAGGGGATTTGCAAACCCTTGCAGGGCTGAGGCAGGGTGGGATGTCCTGGGAGGGGGAGGCTGAGGACTGAACCCTTGCAGGATTTGAGCTCTGCAGGGCCACAATGGCAAAGGGCTTCCACCAGACAAGCCCAGAACTGCATCGTGTGTGCCCTGGCCCAAACCCAGGGCCCCCCTGGGGCTAATCAAAAGCAGACTGATGTGGACAGGTCCGTGGGACAGCGTGGAATCTCAGGTGTGATTTCAGACTCGGACAGGCATCGCAGGACACCTGCCCCTCCTGCCCCTTCTTTCTCTCCTCCACACACCCCTGGCAAAGCCACGTGCTTCTCTCCTCCCTCTCCAGGCACACACACTGTGGTCCCAGGCACCCACAGTGGAAACCGTGCCACCAAATATTAAAGCACCATTCACGGTACCTTTGCAAACATTACAGTCCTTCCCCGGATTAGAAACAGCTCGTGACAGGCGCCAGTCTGTTTCCTCCAGCTGGGAACTCCTGCCCAGTAAAACAAGTCGCATGGCCTGGCCTTAATAACAGAAATATCCATAACGCACAAGTTTTAACACGATGTTGGATTGAACGTACATGGGCCATCACAGCCTGAGACCTTGACAGCTAACTCTGTGCATTGAATGTGGCAGCCCCACATCCCTGTCTGCAATGCCTCTCTTCTGCATGAGATACGTGTATACAGATACAGTGACACGCATAGGTATATTCATATCCTCACTTACCTTTACACGAGGCACTTTATAGCATTCACATATTCATATTAAATAAAAACTTCCAATTTTTTATTTGGATAAATAGTAGGGTAAAAATATCTAATTCACAAGCTCCACAACTACCCTCATCTGCCAGTCCACATAAGACATGTGAAATCCAACCCAAGAGACAGACAGTTGGATATTATTAGTAATAACTCATCCTACTCAGCTCACCGATATTGTGCTGTGAATTTTGACATCTTTCCACTTCCAATACAGTCACAAGTGAAACTTGTTTTTCCTGAGACTCGCCCATTACTTCACACATATTCTCAGTTTGGAAAACAGTGTTTGATCTTCAGATCAAAGTAAAGCTGCCTCATTGTGATCTGTCCTATAGGTCAGATGACATTTAGTTTTCACAATGAATTTGTGAAACTCAGAACTTGGCTAACGTTGAAAATCCTGGGGAAAAGCAGTATATACAAGCAGCATTTAGGATATCTTTCTGCCAGCATTCCAGCCTGCATGCTTAAAATCCATAAAGAAAATTCATTTGCACAAATGTTCCTTGACAGATAACTAAGGAGAGGAGTAAAAATAGCATATATGCATAATCAGATTTAAGTTTCAAAAAACAGTGCTCTGTTGTGTGTTTTTTTTCTTTTCCCCCATGATCAACCTCTCCATCTATCGGTACTCCTACAAACATGTCCTCATTTACTATAAATGGCATATAAAAATGAATATCTTTTTGGGAAAATGCCTTTGGTACAGGACCAGTCTTTGGACTACTTTGGTTTTAGAGATATGAAAACCAAAACAAAACAAAACCAGCAAACAAAGAACAGCTTTGTTTTCTTTGAATAGCAAGAGCTGCCCTCTCCCTACCACACTAAAAAGGTAAAATAAAATAAGATTCCAAGCAATTTTTTGAATGTAGAATACAACCAGGCACTCTTTGAGTTTTCTTTCTTTGTGTGTGTGATTATTGAAATTGGGCGGACTTAGAATTAAAAAGTAAATTGTCAGCCCCACTTCAATCAAGAATTAAGGTACCTTTTAAGAAGTCAGCATGGGACAGAGCTGTCCAGTTACTCTCAGAGATGGGAGCAGGAGCTACCTAGAGGTGGATCTCACCCAGCAGCTGCACTGTTTTGAAGTAGACAAAAGACCTCACCCACTTTTGATTTATATTTTAAATCCCAAACAGATGTTGAGTTTCTATGATGATTATTATACAACTCTGATTACGAAAAGGTATCAGCCTCCCATCACGGGCCCAAACTGCAGGTGAGCACCATCGGCTGTTTCACCAAATCAGAGGGAAGTGCAACGCTACTGGTTTTAGCTCAGTCTTCCTTGAACCCTTTGCACTGCGGTGAGTTGCAGAACACCGCTGTGTTCCATGAGCTTGAATTGATCCCGGACACCTGTGGGCAGCACTGTCCTGCAACAAAGAGCAGGTTTTGACGAGCCGCAGCGGCTTCGCAGCGTGCCTGGGTGCCAGCCGCAGTCTGCGAGCAGAGGAGCCCCTTTCCCCCCACTGCTGCTTGTGTGTGCTATTTCAGCACGTGAACGACGGCAGAAGTGACTGAGCACAGAGCAGCATGCCAGCGCAACGCTGCTGCCAGAGCAGGCAGCGCGTGGAGGAGACGGCACTTTCCGGCTGCCTGTTACAGCACACCGGGGATTGGCACGTGAGCCCGATGTGCGACTCGCCAAGGGACCCGAGCTCCTCTGCACCCCGCAAAAGCATTGCTGATTCTCATGACATGTTCCTAGAAGTACCGGTAACTTGGGTCCAAATATCCCATCCTCAGACAAACCAGTACGCTCAGGGATTTCCTCCCCTGCAAACAAGCACCACAAGATTCATAGTAGGTCCGTTATAGGAAGGCAGATGCTGGTCAAAGCAAATTCTGCATGAAAATGGAGACCAGAAGAAAAGTCACAAGCCAGATACACACCTCACTCAGCCCCACCTGAACACCAAATCACACCTCTGTATTTACAAGAGTGAAGCTGCTTTGACGTGACAGAAAATTTCAGGCGGTCATGGGGTGCCAGCAGTCCTTCGCAAGGTTCTCTTTTTCTTGCTCAGGTAACACATCACTGCTGTTACCAAACATGCAGAATAAAAAAAGCTTCCAGAGCCAAGCTTATGGACTGTCTCCACTGCCTACACTCCCAACAAGTAGAGAATTATTTTCTGAAACGTGCCACCAGAATCACTTCTCTCCCTTTTCAGGTTGAGATAAACAAGACTTCATCCAGTCGGGTATGACACAGCAGCACTGAGGCCCCCAGTGATTTTTTCCTCGTCTAAGTAAACAGAATTACTATTCACCAGGAAACAGAGCTGTTCAGACCCAAGCCCCGCATCGCTTTGCTCCTCCATGAGACATCCCGTGGAAATGACTCAGCCTTTCCTCTGCAGCCAGCTCTGTGGCTGGACACACGGCTGCGGAACGGCGAGTATCTGGGTGCTCTCTGCCTGAGGAGCGAGCATGGTTTGCTGCCCGGTTAGCTACCGCTGAAAGCCTGGTTTTATTTTTTCCAGCAGCACATAAGAGACAAACTGAGAGTCATCTAGAGGTTTATTTTTAAGTGCAAGGTGAAAGAAGATGCTTGTGGAAGAGCTTTGCCTTCGGGCATCTCCAGACCAAGACCTCAGGTTTGATGATATTTTAGTCAACAAACCAACTGGGCTACCTTAAAATTAATTAACAGAAAAAGATTAGCTTTAATAATCAGCTACAAACATATTTAAGAGCTGTACTGCCATAAACAGAAGTTATTTTATGCCAAGACTGAAAGGCATTTGTATATAGTGGCGTGGATGTTCCTGTTTGTGCCTCTGCCCTGATTCTCTGCAAAAGTGCACCGTGCATCCCTGTCAGTAACAGGAAAAAATCAAAATTCCTGTGACATCAGTGTAGACATGTCAGTTGGACTGACTTTATGTAACAGCTCACATGCTGTGTGTGTGGAAGCCCAGTCTATTCTATAGCTTGAAGGATTAGGCAGCTGGCTCATTTTTATCTTCACAGGGTGCAAAATCATGAATCCCAACACCAGAAGAGGTCCCAGCACAACATACATCTGTGGTGCACAGGACTGGATGTGCTGAAACTGGCCTCCATCCAGCAAAGCAGAGAAGCACATCCTTGTCTTCAACATGTGAGTCACCTCACTAAGACTACGAAGTAATATCTATAAAAAAAAAAATAATTATGTGCCTGATGTATTACAAAAGGTTGTCAAATCCTAATCCTGTTCTCTTATCAGATCTGCACAAGTTTGCCAGGACAAGTTCACTGACTCTGAGAAAAATTTGGGCCTCTTCTTCATGACTGACACTCCCTGTTAAACGTTCAGGATGGCCATACATCTCAGATCAAGAACATCAGTTTCCTCTCAGATCTTCAGAGAAAATATCCATTAAAGAAATCCCAGTTCTGCCCCTCCCCAGCTGTGAATTCTTATTCCTTTACAGCACTGTCTCAGTCAAAACTGGATTTGATCTGACCATGTCCTCTGGCGGAGCAGGCATTTTTGGAAAAGGAGGGCATTGTTTGAAGGTAGAAAATGGAAATATTTTTTCCTGGGTTAATCCATATTCAGTCATCCCAAAATGTCAACCACAAAAGATCGCCTATCTGGTGCATAAAAGATCAGCGCCAATCAGCTAGGAAAGGTCACAGAACAAACAGAAGAGATCAGCTCCCACAGCTCTGCATGCTCCCAGATTGGGAACACGTTATTCTGTTATTCCGGTGTCTCCGGGGCCCCAACCCAAGCCAGGAACCTGCAGCAGCAACCAACCAACATCCCCCTGCCTGCTGCAATGCCATGGCAATCATATCCAAGGGCCCTCCACATCAGTATGCGCAGAAATACCTGTTCGTTCACCCCTCAGAATTATGACACTTGGAAACACCAATGTAAATGACAGCATATCCTCCCTGAAATACCTACATCTCAGCATGGGACACACGAGAAGCGTGGGCTATATGCCACTGTCAAATTAAACATAAGGCCACTTTACACGTGACAAAATACTGTAAATAGTCCTTCATGGGCCCAGAGCAAGTTGCCTACAGATTGTCACGTTACTCAAATGGATCTTTCTCCATCTTTTCATAGATCTGACGGTTCATCCTCTGTCAAGAGCTTGACAGAAACAGACTCAACAGGTCTCCACTGAGCTGGAGCCCCTCAGAGTTTTCCTCCTCCCACCTGTGTCTAAGCATCACCACCAGCTGCTCACAGCCAGCCCTTGCTTTGCTCAGAAACTAAGTTCTGCCCCACTGCTTGACTTCATATAACTTCTGAGCCCAATTTGCTGCAATCGTGTGATGGATGCCAAGCCTGCTGCTTCCTGGTGCTACGTTAACGACGCAAGACCCATCTGTTTCTTAATAATGAAACCAAATTACCTGGACTGGGATCAGAAGGGCCTGGCAATGGTTTTCTGTGACTTTCACCTGACTGCACAGATCATGGCACCATGTTGATGCACTACAAATGAGAACGTGAACAGACTTGATCGCAAATGGAAGGGACTTTGAGCAAAAACTGCCGCGTCTTGGATGGAGACAAGGCTCTCCAGGAGGTGGAGTTAGACCCTTCGCTGGCTCACTGCTTCTGCAAATGTGCAAGTGGGGCCTTACTCCACTCCCTGTCACTGAACTGGAACCAGTTTACCTGAGTAAAAATGCTGGTCTCAATTTCACTAACCAGAAGGAATGTAATCCCTGAGGACTGGGAAAGGGGCCATGAGCTAGAACTTCTGCCTTCTGACTCAGTTAACGACGTAATAACATCTATATAAGTAGTGATAAAACAAGACACATCTGATCTAACTTTAGAGATAGAAAAGTCAGGTTTACCTAAGCTCATCTGACCAACTATCTAGGCTGTACAGTCAAGAAAGAAGACACCTCCTGATGGCATTTCATTCCCATCCAAAAAAGCACCACTATTTCACAGTTGTATTAGAGAAAATACTACCTCTGCCTCAGTGAGATACCCTTGTGAGCAAGTTCAGTCTGCAATTTACCTTATACATAATAAATATTCACTGTCAAAAATATTCATCAAAAATAAAGAAATACTTAATAAAGGTCCATGGAGCTCACCATCTTGTTTCTGACAGTGCTCATTAATACATGTGAACGTAAAACCAGCCCAAACACTCACACAGTCACACTTCCCCCCACACACACCTTCCAACAATTGGCCTCATGGAAACTCCTGGTTTAACAGAAGCTGCTGCTTCCAAGAGCACAGGAAAGGTGACATCTATAAATCACACCAGGAAACTGAGGTGAAAAATATAACATATCCTAAGTAAACAATGGGAAAATCATTATCATATGTGAGATACACTCCTTTTGCAAGTAACACAAGAAACATTGGCTTGGAAGACAGTCCTCCAGCCAGCATTTGCTGTATTGGATTTCAATAGGTCTGGGGGAAAAAAAAAAAAAAAACACGTGTGTGCAAATTCTACAGAAGCAAATTAGAAGAAATTCAGAAAAGTCAATTCAGAGAAGCAGGCTGCTAGCAGAACATCTGCTGCTGCTCCCAGTATTTGCATTAGGCTGCTGGGTACATTTCTGGGGACTCAGAACTCATCAGAAAGCACGGAAAGGTTTTGTTGCTATGCAGAGAACCAATGCTCAGAAACCAGAGGAACAGCTACGAAGCTGCCCCAGCTGAGCACTGTTACTCCTCGCTTAAACCCAGCTGAGCTACAGCAGGGACACATTTGTTTGGGCAGAGACTGGGTATCTATCCAACTCGGGGCTGCATTTCTAACGAAAACCATCAGGAAGCTAGTAGATTAAGCTGCAGAAGTGGATACAAGCATAACGCCAGGATTTTAATTAAATTCCCAGTCCATACGTATGGCCTTAGTAACTCCCCTATCATACTGCTAAATCATGCTGGGCTAAACTCACAGCAGAGACACACAATATTTACCAGATGATGATATATCATTAGACTTTCTGTCCTTTCCCCTGAACCCTCTTCTCTTTGTTTATTATTCTCATTTTCCATCTCTTCCTGCCAGAACCTTTCCTTGTTTCGTTAAAAATCGCGACATACTTTTAAGGAGCAGTATCCACACAAAAGCATCAGTATCTCGATGTCCTCATCCTTCAGCTGAGGTCAACTTAATTCTGTTTACAAACAAACAGTTTAGTTTCGTCTTCAACGCAACATTCCAAAGCTGAGGAGCTTTTGCTGGGAAAGAAAGGACAAACAGCAGGATTAGATCCTCAGGCACAGAACCAAGCCTGCTAGTTTGTAAGAACTTACCTTGGCTGATCTTTTAACATTATCATTTGACCAATCCCACTCAGCCCACTCCATGTAACTGAAACGAAGGAAAACCTCCTTGTATTTTCTCGTGTACTCTTTGTCACAGTTACAAGAGGGTACAGAATCTAATCGCACAGCTGCACCTATTATCAGAGTTGCACAGGAAAAACACATAATGCAGAATTCAAGGAAGCCTGCGGGGTTCTGTGCGGCCTGCAGGGATTCCTAGGCAGTTGCCTCATACGATTGGAGCAAGACATAGCTCTCAGAGCTTACTGGTATACGCATGTCCTCTGGACCGTAACTGGAACTGGATGGCTCTCACTTCTGCAAATATGGCTTCTACGTTCACAATATGGACGCTTAAAGGCACGCATTTTTTTCTGCCTTTCTTCTTCCTGGCTTGCAAATACGAGCCAGGATGTTTCAACAATAATGAGATGCACGAACACCAAGGAATCAGAGAAGAGCTGTTAAGGCTGGAAGAAACTTCCACTTTCTTCAGTGTTGTTCTTTTTTTTTTCTTTTTTCCCAGAGCTGTAATATATGAAATGTCTTACTCAGTAATTATATTTTTAAACCCTCACTGCCATAAATTTTTAGCCCACTTAAAAAAGTTCTGATGCAAAGTCCTTTCAGGAGGCTTTCAGTAAAATATAGTTTCCTGTACAGGAAGCACGCTGTGGAACATTAATTTGTAAACAGTTACAAATCAAACAGGACCGATTTCCAGTACTTCCACTCGAAAACCCGAACGTATACAATTACTGCCAAAACCAGACACGAGAGGGACACCTAGAGGTAGCTCTCGTAATTGCCCCAGCAAGGTCATTCCGCTTTCTTTTCCCCGTTTCGGTGCAGGTCACTGGCGATGTTTAATTACAACAAAACGTACGCGGCGCCTCCGGCTGTAATTAGCAGCAAACCCGAAAGCGCAGGGTCCAGGCAAGCAGCTGGTGTGGTTTCTGCCCTTAGCACTGGGTTTTTCTATTCAGCAGGAGCTCGGGCAGCACCCAGGCGCGGCCGTGAGACCCGTGGGGGCTGTCCCCGGGGCAAGGAGCCGCTGTCCGCGGTGCTGAGCCGCCGCTCCCCGGCCGCATCCTGCTCCGCCGCCCCCCGGCAGCGTGGAGGCGGATTGAAGAAGGAGCCCCGGGCCTTTGCACCATTTTCCGAGCAACCAACACCGGATCGCAATCAACCCGCCAGCGTTTCACCGGTGTATCGCTAGAAAAACTTACCGCTTGTACAAAAGCACAAGGCATCTAGCAGTTAATAATCTGGATCACATACTGAGTGATTACATTCAGTAAACGAATTTTTAAGCTGCCAAAACACCAGTTTATTTCTCATTCTACGGTTTACTCTATTTATATTTATTGCATTCATTTCAAGGAGGAAAAAAAACCAACATGGATGCCACGTGCAGCATCATAAAAGTTGCTTACTAATCATGTTGAGTGATTTCTAATAAAGAATGATATATATCGTAGCAAACACAGTTACTATGTAACTCTGTACATGCTGCCGATCAGATTATTATTTGATATTGTGGTATATTCTGATTCCTTAGATTTGTTTTTCTCTTCCAGCCCTAGGGCGTTGGTTCTTAGAGTAATCTAATCATTTCACATACCAGAAGTAGGGAGCACATTTTCTCATTATTAAAGAAAAATAAATAAAATACACCACCATAAGCCTTTTTCCAAAACATTTGCAAAAGAACAGAGAAAAGATAATGTTTTTGTGTTAAAAAAAATGCAATGGTTTTCAAGTTATTATCACCATAACAAGATTTTCTTCAGTTAATGTTAGGCACGGTACTCTCATAAAAGGCAGTTGGGAACAGAATGGAGTTATTATTGGTATTATCTTTTCCTTTTAAAGCAAGATTTACACCTGACAAAAATCTTGGGTACAAAATTAACTAAATACATAGCACCGATGTTTAAAAGGCCATAAAATCAACCTGTGCAACATCTGAGCTACATTGTTTGAACAAGAAAAATTTGTCAGTTCAGCAGCATATTCAGTATATTTACCGTTCCAATCAGTAGTAATTAACAATAACATTTGCTTTTTCCTTCTTAAATAGTGTATTTTTAAGTTACCAAAGCAAATTCAAGAAGTCAAAGAACTAACACATTCTTAATATTAGGAAATATTAGACTTTAATTTCTTTATATAGTTTACCATCTCTACAGAGGATTACTTGCCAGGAAATACCTTCTAGATTTTTCCTCTAAAAAAAATATTGCTTAAATACATCTTACCTGAATACGACTTTCTTAACCCCAAAGCCATGCTGCTTTACAAGCTGCTCCTACCCAGACAATTGCAGTCTACATTTGGAGCAGACACACAGGGAGTAGATCAGAGAAAGTTTCAGGCATATTTAAAGTATTCTCTAAGGTACCGGCCAGAAACATCAAGCCCATACTCGCGGTATAGAGAGATCATTAATGGGCATTAGTGACAGACCATTATGACTTTCAGAGATCATTAAAGATTCATAATGTATCTGTATTGTTCTGGCAACATCTAACCATTTCTTGGACATAAATGTACATTTCTCCTACATGATTTACTTAAACTTATTATTTTTGAGTGTCAGATTTTATTTTCTGCCTCCTAGAATTACAAAGAATGCCTGTAACAGGATACTGTAGTACATTACGCCAGCTATAGGAGTCTGGTGCTTGGTTTAGTTGGTATCTTCTATTGCAAGGCATTTTGCAATATGAATAGCTTTAACAACATTCCTGAAGTAGGGTATGTGCCATACTTTCTATCTTCTTTAAATAAGCTGCACTATTGGTGTACCATAAGCGTTGCAAGTATTAGAAGCAGTTACAAGAATTACATTTGCTAACTATACTGAAATAATTACCTTGTAGCCACCTTTTGAAATTTTTGAGCTTTACTCTGCATTTTCAGAAAAGATCCTTTTTTGTCATCTGGACTTAGTGAAAAATATTGAAGATATTCTAGTTGTGGTCAACAAAACCTGCTATCCCTAACACAGTTTTGAGGAAGGAAGAAGCCACTGAGATTTGGTTTTGAAGATGTACAGTACTGCAAACAGTAGTGTTCAGTTGTGGCAATCAAGGTCTGGATCTGAATTTTCTGTTGCTGAACTTGACCGAGACCATGTGTAACTCATCCTTCTTCAGCAGAGCAAGTTAAGCCCCTGGCCACATATTACATGAGATTTATGCAATCTAGAAGCAGAGTCAGATTTCAAAGTCAAATACTGTCTGTAAGCATGATTTAGTCATTGTGGAGTCCGCTACAATTACAAGTCATATGGAAAAACTATTTAAAAAGGCTCCACCTCTACACCAGCTACCACTCCCTCCACTACAAAATGTTTATAAGTCATGTGTGCATGAGCTTGGTTTACTTTGCAGTGCAATGGACCAGCAGTGAGCATTTACCAACTCGCATATCAACAGGAAAAGGACTAGCCTCCAGGTAGGGAGCAGCAACTTCTTAAATCCTTCTAACACAATCAGTAGCAAATGCAAGATGCTGGGCTTTAGGTACACAAAATCACTGTTGAAAATTAGATGAGATCTAGAAACTGAAGTCAGCAAAGCATTTTAAGGTTTTCTAGCATTTATGCTTTGCTGAATGTAGACCAAAAAGTTGCAGCATGCCAATTTAACAACTAAGAAATAATTTTCCCAAAATGGTATTTTAGTGTTTACTAATTCACATTACTGCTTATGTATTTGGAATTTGCAACAAGTATGCAGCAATGAAATCATGCTGTGAATTGCACGAGTTTAGACTATTCACTGTTTATTATGCCATGGCTGCATATAATCAAGCTGTGAATATTGTTGATATCCAAATACACTGTACTATTAAAAACATCTTTAATTATTGCTGCCAGCAGACAAACAGTACCACATCAAGAAAACTGCAGTGGGGCAAAAATGAAGTTGATCTTGAGACCTTTCCACAAAGCCAGAGTTTTCAATAAAAAAACAAACAAACAAACAAACAAACAAAGTCAAAGGCTATTGTGGAGGAATGCACTCAAGCCCATCAGTAATTGCCTGCTGAGTGCTGTTGATTTCAAACCACTGACCTCAAGTCAATAGGTTTTATGTCACCCATGTCAATTATTGACAGGCAGTGAAAAGCCAGCAGTGGCTTTGCTTACTCCTTTGCAGTTACGAACAAGATTAATCTGTTTGTAAATGTAACTTTTTCCACAAGCAGCAAAGCATTTATTTTTTTTCCAAAGCCTGCATGAACTTTTAATGACAAATTCCCCAAATTTAAACAGTTCTTCCTAAAATTTCAGGATTCTGTCCTCTTCAGCTACCTCAAGAATCACTTAAGCTATTCAGAATTATTAAAGTTTTTCAGTAAAATTGGACTTGTACATTGAAAACGTAACCTGTGTTCATCTGACCCTTATTACCACCTTGTTTTTCATTGCATAGTAACTTGTTTTGTTGTTTTTATAAAAGGAATAAAGAGCTTGTGTCCAATTTCCACTTTGTTTTGATCACTTTATGTCTGTTGCATACCCCAACCAAATGCCCAGCTGGTTTGCACGGCAGGAAGAGGCTGAGAGGCCGGGCTCCAGTTCTGCTGCTGCCACTATGGCCAAAGAATGTCAAATGCAAAATACAGACAGCAAGTGCAGCACTGCTGTCTCAGCAGTCCCATGCTAACATCATGCAGTGTTAAACAGCAGCTGCAGCAGAAACCTTCCAAAGAAACACAGATGATGACTAAAAGAAGGTTTCTGCCTTCTTGGATAAGATGGAATAAGGAGAAGAAAGTGATCTGAACTACCAGACCAAACTGTCAGAGATACCAGAGCCTGTTGCTCTGCATGGATTTTTATATAAGCCATCATTATAATTTCAGAGTCACTCAGATGTTTAAAGTTTAGCCCCAAAACAAAATGACTCAACTCATCCTGTTGTATTTCTATATCAGATTATTAGAAGTATCATATATTTGTATATTAGCCTAGAAGTATCTATTATTCCATTCCATTCTTCCCCTCCCTTTTTTGACCTGACTGTACCACTGTGTCGTGCAATCCATATATAAGGAAGAAACTCTGGAAGAATTAAACTCTTTAATATTCTGCTGCTGGGAATGTTTCTGTCTCTAGTCCCTAAACGAAGCTGCGTGAGGTCAGTGCAGGCGCCAGCACTTTCTTTTCTTAGCATCATCTGCCACCTGGTGGTGCCTTCCCAGCGAGCGGCAGGCAGCACTGCTGTGCAAGGATCCTGCGTGTTCCTACAGGAACCTGGAGGCAAGAGCCGGTTGTGAGGCTGCAGAAAGCCATAAGAAGCACAGCTGGAAAGCGTCTATGCAGTTCATGTCCGCACCCAAGGCAGCATGTTTAAGCAGTGTTCTGCAATTAAGGCATTTGGTTTTAACAGAAAGGGTAAGTTTGAAATTCAGATTTTTAGCATACGGCACTAAACAGCTGCAAACTCTCAAGTGTCAGATATTGGCCTAATCCACCCCTAATTCACTACAAATGCAGTACAACACTTGTGAAGAGTTCTTGAGCACAAAGGAAGCTCAGTTGCATAAACAGGACAGCCACATATGGGACTGAGAGCAGAAAGGTGTGAGAACCCCTTTGTAAGCTATTTGCAGGCATGTAACGATGTCTCAAAGTTGTACTGTGTAAATAAAGCAGAATACCTACGTACGGGTCTGAACTTTTTCAGTTATTATATTCTCTTTGGAATACAATAATTCTAGTATATTCTATTCAGCACATTTCAATAAAGCTGCAATACAAAGTATAATAACAAGTACCTTCTGTTCTCTCCTTCAGAAATCAATAGCCCTTGTTTGCATTGTCCCACGTGCTGCATAAGGACAGGATGACACTGGAGCTGCCCTGCTGCGGTGACCTGGTGTCTGAGTCGGGTAGCCGTGCAGCTGCCAGTGCGAAAGTAAATATTTTCTGCTAGGAATATGCCAGTTGAGGAAAGCCTAAAGGCCAAAGCTACTTGCACAGTGTGGCACTGTGCAGCGATGCTCAGGCTACCTTGAGTCTAGCAGCATTACTATCAATTAGCAGACAGAATGCTTTGTCAAGCATTCCCCAGATACCCAAGAAAGCAAAAGTACCTTCCCAGTGACTCAAAGATAGGCATCTCGAGTGATTTCCATATCTTATCTGTGTGGTTATACATTAGATTCCTGGTCCTTGCTACCTTACACACCAGGGAGGTGGTAACAGCCCCATGTATTTGCAGAGGTTTGGGGTAGGATGACTATACAGCAGCTCAGGGTAATGACCCTGCTCCTTGCTTGGCTCTTACCATACACCCTCCCCACATGACATGCGCATAACGTGGCGAAATGCTGATGAATGCACCAAGTAATCTTGTAGCCTTCTGTGTATTTACATGAGCCCCATGTGATGGTGTTCCTCTGGTACATCATACCTGGAAAGCAAATGTCAAGCAAACTTCTACCACAAACAGTTTTTACTCACTTCCCAAGCACAAAAGAAAACACAGCAAGTACCTCCTCCAAGCTTTTACAGGAGCGTGATCCTACTCATATCTGGTACTCCAGGTGCTGGAGAGCAATTCCTAAAGCTAAAAGGAGCTTTTGTCCTATTTTTCACTGCAGCTGAAAAATAAGATTAAACCCTCAGTAGCTTACTTACTGAAGAAAGAGAACTGGATGCTGCATATATATATATATTTTTTTTTTTTGTGATGGGGTTTGCAGAAACACCTAAGAGAGTTAGGAGCATAAAACCCATTACATTTCCCTGACACACGTGTATCAAACTCTCCAAAGTGCTTTTGAAAAACCCCACTGAAAATCACATATTGACACAACTGCAAGGAAATAGCAGACAGATTTCTGGGATGAGGAGATCAGCAGACTTGACCTCAGTCTCCCTGAGATGAGGCCCCAGCAGCCCAGAAGAGTCAAGTCTGGTAACTATGTCCCTAACCAAGGAGATTCCAAAGACCCTGGGCCAGGTCACAGTCACGTATGATGTACCCAAAGCCCTGTCCTGGCCAACTGGCAAGCAGCCCAACCACAGCGGCTGCAGTGTTCGGTAACGTGCAGATGGTTTTGAAATGACGGTGTCTCTTGCCAAGTCTGACCCATTCTGACTCCTCTGTTTCTGCATTACCCATGCCATTTGCAAATGCTCTGTGCAAACAACTCACAAGGAAAGCTTTCTCTCAGCAGCCTGCAAGCATTTACAGCCAAAATCAATACACACATCAGTACTCATAAAACAGTCATATCATTTATGATAATTAAATAAATTAGCTCTAATAAAACAATTATTTCACTGTTTACCAGAGGAAAATAATAGGTTGAAAGTCATTTAATTTGACAGTAACTTGGGGTTGGGTCTGATCCTTCAGACTTTATTCTTCATTTCCTACTTATGTTTTATAGCAGTGTGAATCAGCACTGTTTTAATTTTCTGGTATAATACATGAAAATAAGCTATTCAAAATTCAAAATAAGCCATGGACAGAAAAGGAGGAGCAGATGTCCTTGAGTGTGATTTGGATAAGGAAGCACCCTGCACTGTTTGGAAAGTCAGCCTCAAGTTCTATATGCAAATCTGTAAAACTAGAATGCATTGCAATTTGAATCAGATTACATTTAGACCTGGGAACTCCTGAAAAGACAGAAGTTGTACTACATTGGTACAGGTATAAGTGAGGTGGGAGTCTCCATCCCTGCCACCCTACCTAGACTTGCATCATCAGCCACACAAGCTAATGCCATCATTGAAGTTTGATGTAAGCACAAAATTCCACATTTTTTTTTCCAAGCTTACATTCTACAGATGACATGTTGCACCAAACACTAGCAGAAAAGCAAGGAAGAAAACCACTAATAATTTAAATGAGCTGTTATGTGCTACTATCATACATCAGGTCTTCATTCTTGCTATTAAAAACACTGCCGCAGTGCCATGGTTATATTCAATTTATGCTACTTGTGGGGAACTGATCATGCAGGAAGAATTTTGTTAATAAAAGATGCTTGTGGTGTTTACCAGAAATACAAGAATTAACCTGTACCAGACAAAAAAAAAAGCTCTCGTTGGTTATTTTACAGACATCATTCATACTTTCCTTGTTACAAAGCGTGACACAAACACTCAAAAAATCTCCATAAAATACTTGCCACTAGAGGAGGCTATTTCATCATTTTTTCCAGTGACATACCATTACAGGGAAATTTCAGCGGAGTTTCATAAAACCACCACTGATGTTTTCTGGCTAGTCCTATGATGAATTCATCTGAAATCAGCAAATTGCTCAATAGCTATATTTGTACTTAGTCTTGAGCCAAATTAAAATAAATAAATAAATAAACAAAATCCACAAAGCCCACAGAGTTCCTAACCTGGATAATTTCTGTCCTTTTAAGTATGAAGGTACATTTCACTGTCTGCAGACCTGCCGAAGGGAAGATGTTGGTGAACAAGTCAGGGGATTTCTGGGACCCTACTGGTCTGAAAATATATAATCATCAGCAGAAAAACTTCAGCTTGAGGAATCGCCAATGAAGCCCTACCACCAGCAAGTGCAAGAGTTTTCTTCACTATTTCCATTCTTTCTTTGAAGTTTTTTGAGCACGTGGCCCCAGATTCACATCCTGGAAATCCTCAGCATCCAGGTTCTACAGCCTCAGACTGTTAGACTCCAGGTCCCAAATCTGGGGATTCATTCCCTTTCTTGAAAAATTGTGTGGTCTTACATTTTGTTCCAGATCTGGACAGAACCGAATTTTAAAACACCCCAATTTTCTATGAAACAGATTTGCCCTTTCCAGCCTGGTCTAGATATAAACAGACATTAAGGGAAATGGGCCGTGTAATTCTGTTGAACAAATCTTGTACTCATAAAACATCTCTGGCTGATGGTCCCAGAAATAGATGCCCTTTCTCAAACCACAGAACATACACATCCCAGAGGAGATCAGAACAGCTACGGGAGGAAGGCTTGTGCAACAAACCCATCCTTTGACCTATGCATCACAGGCTGTTGAGCCCTGTGGTGTCTTCAGAGTCTCCTTCTTGCCTGTTCTTAAACTTGAGCGACAGAGGCTCAGACTTGTGTTTTGGCCACAATGCTCCATATTCAAGTAACGTTTATGCTCAGAGAGGCCTTTGACAGAGGGTGACAACTGCAACTTTCAACCATGCTTCCAGAGCTCACTGAGTTTTGCCGGCTCCCAAGGCAGCTCACAGAGCCACAGTCTCCCAGACGGCACCCTTCTTTAGAAATGACCTAAAAAGCCACTTGTATCCTCTACCACAAGCCAGGCTAGGAAGTGCTTCATACACTGGGAAGGATACTTGAGAGGCTGGGAATAATATTGCACAGGGCTTAAATGATGTGGGTACCACAACTCACATCATGAATCTGGGGCTACAAGACACCGAAAATGCACCTTTCTCATTGCAGCACTTCAGAGTCCAAGCACTTCAGTAAGAAGCACCCATTTTCGGGGACAGAGTCTGGAAGGCAGCTGTTTAGCGCTGTCTTCTGTGCTGTTCCTCTGGCTTCCAACTCATAAACTCCAAATCTAAGTCTGCATCATTAAACATTGCCACCTCCACTTCCTTTCCAAAGCAGCAGCTGTAAAACAAAGTAATTTAATTTAATTACATTTTTTTAATTAAGCAGCTATGTGACTATGTGCTCGATTACAATTGTGAGAGCTCTAACCCCACATCTCAGCATTAGAGGGAGTCCTGCTCCCATTTAACTCTATTTGCAGAGACAAATAGAGGGAAGTTGGGAAGCATGGCTTTAGGGAACATCTCAGCAGTCAGTCAGCAGCACTAGAGAAGTGAACAAGGAAAAAACGTGAAAGCATATCTCATGCTCTGCAGTGGATCTGCAGCACAGAGCAGTGAAAAAATCCAGTCCTTCTCCTTACATCCAGCATTCCTGCTCTAAGAAACCCTGACCTGGGCTGCAGGACTGGAAAGAAAATTCACACAGATATTCAGGTTCAGTAACTTTGGAGACCAAAAGGTGAGCCTTTCACGTACTTAATTCTTATATTGATGGGCTTGGAGAAATTTGTCAGACATGGGCAGATGGATAGGAGTCACCCATTTCTCCAGTTCTTGGATATTATGGTAATGACTGACGAATACAGACGTCCATAAATAAATGGGCAGATGACTCCAGTGACATCATGTTCTTAAGTACTTCAGTGACGGAGACAATGAAAGGAGACAGGCAGACAGAAGACAATCCAGTCACATGCTACCTGCACGTTAAGAAGTGAGTCACATTACCTTTTTTTGTGTAGATCTTCAGGGGTGTACCTGGCCAGTTGCTAAAGGTGCGGGAAGATTCAGCCAAGACAAGTTTTTGCTAGTGCTTTGTCTGTGCAAACACCGTCAGGACACAAATCGTGCTGCACATTCAAGAACCTGGACCAGATCTTGATTTCATGGCTTGGATTGAAAAGCCCAGCCTCAGAGATCCTAGGGAATGTTTCCTTCAGCCCTATTTACCACTCTGACCCCGTACACTGTTCCTCTTTATTTTAGCATTATGTACCTTGGAACTGAACTGAACTTTTGCAGTGCTCCATACCCAGTAAGAGAAAGTAATGGGAGCCAGTTAAGAACTTGTTCCCAAAATATTATTCTGGACTCCACCATCGAACAAGTGGCTCTGCAATCCATAGCTGGGCAAGAACTGGCTTTCTTAAAAGTATTTTTAAAAACAACAACAACAACATTATAGTAAGCTCAAGCTCGTTTACAGGAGAGCTCTGAATTCCTCTGACAGAGTCCCCAAGTTCCCAGCAACCAAGCAGCTCATCTGTTTGATCACCAACTAATATGCTAACAGAAAACAGGACAAAGTTAAGCTGAGGAATGATAAAGAGAGCAGCTCGTTTCATATTCTGTTTGAGACATCGGGACGAGAGGACAAGTAAAAACGGAACTAGGAAGAAATGTTCTGTGTGTGGCATGGGAGCCTGTGCTTTCCTGTTCTCTGCGAACAGGCTGCATATGGAAATATGAGCATTAATGAGAGATGATTTAGGGGATTTGAAGTGGGGAAATTGAGTTTCCCTTCACTCTCCCCTGTTAAGCACCGTCATGATCATTGATGCCTAAAAGCTGTCATCACCTGGAGGCTTTTCAGAGACGAGCTGTAGCCCTGTTTAAAAATAAGTGTTTCAAGTCAGGCACCCAAATCTATGCTTGCATGCCTAACACAGAGAAAGGCAAGTCTCACATCACAGCAGCTTTACAGCTCACCAGCACAAGGAGAAGCCCGCACAAGCCACAGGCTGACAGAGCTATGCAAACATCCTGCAGACAGCTGAGTTCTGCCAACTTGCAGGACTCCAGCACAGAATCTCAGCCCGATTTTCAAACAGGAGGACTCCTGGAGTCAGTGCAGAAGCCGAGAGATCTTCTCAGGTAAGAGACTTTCCAGGACTTAAAGGTGTTTGTTTTTCTGAAAAACTAGGTCTTACCTTGCAGCTTAGACAAAAATAATTCACTTGGGTGTTGAGTTAACCACAAATATCAGAAATATCAGTAAAATGCATAAAGGAGCTAAATCTCAGTGAAAATTTTCCATCTAGAAATGCTACGCACAGAGAAGCAAACATCATTTTTAAAGAGCATAATAACAAGTACATAGCATCGCTAATGTCAAGATTTCAGACAATCTGCAGATGCTAGATGTCTCTAGGCTCATTTTTATGCTGCCTCATGGATTCAAACCTCCTCTTGATTTGGGCTTCCTCTAGTGCACAGCAAGCAACTTTTATGGGCTTGTTCTTTGCTGATAGAGTTTTGGTACTTTAACAGAGAAAAGTCTTTACCCCTTTGCCACTTATTAGAGAAACTATTTTAATTCGGGTGACGTTTATAAGTTTTCTAGAATCTAGAAGAAAAGAGTGAATGGGGTAAATGCTACCTGACTCTATGACGATGGCAGTTAAATAATATCACACATGCCCACTGCACTTCTAAATTTGTTTTTCTGCATCTTCTTATATTGTCTTTTATGTCAATCACTCTCCTTGGAATAAAAAGTCCCTCCTCTTCAGCTGGCATCCAACATGGTATTCAATGTAGTTTTTGAAGCCAGACTTCAGTTTCCAGATCTCCCAAAGTGAAAAATTCCTTCCCTGTACCTTCAGCTGTAACATGTCTGGGACACAAATCATCTGGCATGGTCATCAAGGCTTAATTTCTGGGAGAAACATTCAAAGAGTGATGCTGCTGATCTGCCTCTTCAGACAGCTCTAGACCTAGCCCGGGAGGAAACCAAGTCCTCTGACGATCACCGTAATGACCACTCGAGGAACCCTGACTAGTGCCCATCACAGGTACCAATGAGCTTTCTGGTGGATAATATACGAACCTTCTCTCCCATAAATTAGTATTCCAAGGAAAAAATAAGGGATATATCTGACTTCACAGAATTCTTTCTGGTTGGGCCCTAGGCGACTCTGAAACGGGTGGGAATTGATTCTCCATTGCCTCATAGCTCAGGCCAGGCTAAGTGCAACTCTGAAACGGAGAACAACGCCCTGTGTTTTGCCCTCATTCAGCACTTCAGTGCTCTCAGTGCTCTGCTGGTGCATTTGGGGCAGCAAAGGCATATGGGATTTAGTGGGGAATTTGATGACTTCCAAGGTCTGACAGAGTAGGATTTTCTTGAAAATGGGAACACTTCCAAGTTCATTCTTTTAACTCAAGCTTTAGCTGCCCTAGATAGAGGGCAAGGTATGGTGCAGAGGTACTCTTTTGTGCGTGTTCTCACAATGCTGACGACACATCACTTAGACTGATGGGGGTATGCACTTTCTGCTATTTTTAGGCTCCTGCAAACCTAAAGAGGGGGTAAACAACACTGCCCGAGCTAGAAAAGAACAAGGTAGCATTGAACAGAACAGGTCATATGAGGAAATTGTGTGGGATGCTCATTTTTATCTTCTGTTTCCTTAATTTAAAATACACAAGAGCATCTTCTGTGCATCAATGCAGCTGTCAGTCACAGAGGTGGCCACTTGACTATAGGACTGATGTACAGTAATAACAACTCCCTTTTTGGCAATTCATCCAGAAGAGTCAAGGGGGAATTCGAGTACCTACTTAAAGCACTAAAAAAGGCTAAGTGCCACTGGAGATGTGCACAAACATTTCACCCCACTGTGAGGAAGAAAAGTGGTGGGTATGGAGAAACCAGGTATTGATGAAACTGTTTCGAATATCCTTTTACCCAGGAATATACATTTGACTCAATACTCAGTATTAATAAGTTTTCCCAAATCTTTCCAACTTTAAGCCAGAGAATTTATTTAAACAAAGGTGAGAGTCAGATGACAATTTAGCTGTAGTTATGTCAAGTTTAACGGTCACCTAATAAAAGAATGACAAGAAAATACTTAGTTCCAGCTCTCCTGAACTTTAAGCTGTATGCTGTGCCTGCAAGAAAGCCAGCCGCTTTCATTTAATTCATCAGAGGAAGAAATATTCTGGAACGGAGTGGGAAGAGCTGGCTGGCTCCTGACGACTACCCAGGGTGGCCAGGCGAGGCCGTGCGAGCTGCATGGATGCCAGACGTAGCACACTGCAGCATCTGGCTACCACAACTGGTGGGGACCGGGCACCTGCGCCAAGCGGGGCCCCCTCTGCCCACTGCTCCCTCAGGTGTGGGGTGACTCCTTCCAACAGCATACAGTGATGGTCGTCTGTGCTGATGCAGTTCTGAGAATACACAACGGGTATTTTCCTACCTCTGCTGCTGCTAGGACAGTATTGCAACAACCAGGCTACAGTTAATTCAGTATAATTTGAGAGGCAAATTTTACTAAAAAAAATAAAATATATATATATATATTTATGCTTAACTCCATATTTTGCTGTGCTCTTCCAATCGATCTATGCAGCATCCAGTGTTTGTTTTTATCTTTGCCTGCAATTAAACCTACAGGAAACGTGGTAAACATTACCTTCCCATAGGGAATATTACTCAGCAAGCCACTGACAAACCACTAGATAAAACACCTAAATGACACCAGCATCAATTTTTCACAAAGAGAGACTGAGATGAACATCTCGCAGTAATAATGTTAATTACACTTGGTGGATAAAATGAGAAGAAAAAACACCCAGAGAATTCAGTGAGGGATGCTAAGATCTGTAATGCTTAAATAGCTAAATGCAATTAAAACACTCACTCTTTAGTCATCAGCGCTTTTGCAGCTCTACCCTAGAACATAAACACTGGAGCCAGTGCACTGTGACAACAGAACAGATTTCTGCTTTTCTCTACAGCTGATGTTCCTTTATCTGTGGGATGTTTCACATTTTACAGCTTTTTAAATAAACTTGGCAAAAGTGGACAATCAGATGAGTGTAATGATTAGTAGCCATTTTCCTAAAGCAATCATTTACCCCATAACATGTATTTATATATTTATATCAGAACATATATCAGATCTTTAGCGAATATCAAGAGAATTGTAATATCGAAAGACATTTAGAGATTTCATACAAGGCTAAAACATACCTGAATATACAAAAGTGTTCGACTGAATGCTGCTGAGCAAGTCTGGACTGGGTTCAGCATGGATGTCTTTCCTTCAGGAGCTGTGAGCAGTGGTTCTCAGGGTGCCTCTCAGAACAGATCTTCTTAATCTCAACCATATCAGCACAATAAAGCCTAAGCAGAAAAACAGCTCAAAAGACTGAACCCCTCTGAACCTGCGGCTAGCTCATCTGCGGTTTGTCAAAATCCAGGAAAACGCAGAAAGGCCCAACAGTTTTATGGGTTGGAGTCACCTCCAACATGTTTCACAGGGACAGCTGTGACAACTCGCTCTGATCTGTCCACTAAACAAATAACCATAGTGTCTCACCCTCTGTCCCTGGCCTTTTTAAATTTTTTTTTCCAATAAATAAATATAAATATATACATATATATATACATTTCTAAACTGAGCAAAATAACTGCGTAAATTTGCCTGGAGCTTAAAGGCACTGCCTACACAGATAATCAATCTCCTAACCTCTTGGCCTCTGTGTATCATGAGATGTTTTAATGGAATCCTTTGAATTACGTTTAATTAGTTAGGGCCAATTTAGCTCTGGTTACTTGGGTAAACATGCCCTGCTGACCACTCGTTTTGGAACACCTACAGGTTTTACAAAATGTTACCCATGTGGTCCAAGAGACGGGTTAGAGCAGAGAGCTTCAACACTCATACTGCATCATTTCCAGTGTCACCTGCTCTTTTCATTAAACTACAGATAGCACGGAAGGGAAGTAGTGGAAGTTTTGCAAAACAAATACTTCTACATCTGTCAACATCTTCTAGGGTCTCAGCTAGAAAGAAGTCATTTGTTTTCACTTTCAGTAAGGCCGGGAGAGGATGGAATCATCACCATTAATAATACAGTATTTATAATATGGAAACATCTAAAAGATGCAAACAGGTTCAGAATCTGAACCTGTAAAGGGATGGAGACACAGATGCTGCCCTGAACAGATAATTAGCATTGGAAACTGACAAACAATTGTCTCTACCATAAATAACTCCACTTAAATTGTGGATGGAGACCCAAACAGCTTTCGACAAAGACATGAATCTTGTTACACTGTTCTGGCTTTGCACGCTAGAGTCTTTCAATTAATGAATCCACTCCACTGGAAGAAATGCACATATGATCTCGGCTAAAGGTGGAAGAACTTTGTATTTTCCATGCAGCTTTCCCCGCTTTACATCTTTCCTCTTTTAAATATGTCTTTGGAGCACACACAGTAGAAGAGGTGTGATATGTCAGTTCACAAATGATTTCAGAACATGGACAGACTAAAAGAATTTGTTTGAGGAAAAAAAAAATCATACACCCACCCCAAATCTGTAAATTCCATTTACAGATTTTCTTTTTTACATTTCTAAGTTAATATTTTATCAAAACTGGAAAGAACTCATGAAATGTTTCCATTTTATCAAGCCTTTATCCTAGGCCCCAAAAGGTGACACAGTAAAGACAAACAACTTTGCTGCCTTTACTTGAAGTATTTCCTCAGTAAGTGATGGGGCTGAGACAAAATTGACAGGCCAGCTACCTGTATGTAAGAAAAGCTTTTACACAAAATGGCACAGAATGACCAGACTGCCATTTCCACACAATGGTAGCAATGAGAAACAAATAAAAACCCACCTCAGACATTATGAGTGAATTACAGACCTTATTTTTATCATTGCCAACAAGACCTACATAGCTTTGCAGTTTAAGCTGTTACAAAAGCTGTTGATCCGTACGGGCTACAAACAACTGTCTCCTTTCAGAAATAAGGAAGGACTGTCATTTTTATTAAGCAGGAAAAAAAAAATCAATAAAACATGAGAAGAGACACTGAGAAAACTTGTGTTCCAGCTACTATAGCAACATCTTTTTAATCAATAGGGAGAATGCGATGAATATACAAAGCAATGGACAACACAGCTGCAATTACTACCTCATGTGAGACCATGCTTCATTTGCGTTGTGACATCCAATCAGTCAGAATTAAATTTTGTGTGCTACCCTATGTCCCCAGATCTCTCCTTCAGCTGATCCGTCACATCCTTTACAGAAGAGTTACAAATAAGATTTATCAGGATGACAAATAGAGCTTTCATTCCTACTGTGCGCTGGGCTCGCCGCGCTCAGTGTGCTGTCAGAGGCTCAGCTGCTAAGCAACGCACAGAAACAGAGAGGGAAAGTACCCCCACCTTGTCCAAAATGCCCACCCTTATGTACACCAAGTGGCAGCAGGAGAAAGGGAATCAATAATCAATTGCACCAGAGACGGAATATTTCTACTCTAGACTCTCATGGATCGGGGGAGAAAGGTTAGGTTTATTTGCCACATCTCTGATTAAAAACGGCTTTTGGTTTACTGGGTCCTACAGCAAGTTCCTGTTTTCAAATGTTCTTTTTTTTTTTTTTTGAAGCTGACTCATAAATAACTGATGCTTGGGGCAACCTAACGTCTGCTCTTGTCCTCACCAAGGCAGTGCTCTGACACTTCATACTTTGCCAATGTATTACCTTGACACTTGCATCTCCTCAATCAGTAGAAAATACAGACAACATACACAACATGGAGCTCAACAGTCAGATTTCAGAGTAATCCACTTCGGAATGCTTTTTAAATTACTATTATATTTATTTCACATTTCCTCATCTCCAACCATTGTCAGAATTTACCAGGCCGTGTGTACTACACATTCCACTCACACTGATATTCTGCTTTGTACTATTTTATTTTCACTGACCCAAGCACTGAATTTAATTGCCAGCCCTCCTGTACATATCTTTATCACAAAACCAAACAATGTTCTGCTCCTCAGCCAAAAACACTCTTAGCACCAAGGAACTGTCAGGGGAGAGGTTTGGAGTGCTGCTGTTTGTATCTGCAAGACTAAACCTGCTCACAGCCATGGATTCCAGCGTAACAGATTTAGGTGTATAGCCAAAATACCTTAGCTCCATCACAGTGCCCATGACAATCAAGCAAAACACTTACAGCTGAGTTTACAAAGAAGTTATCACAAGGAAACAAGTTTCCATAAGCTGATAGATCCAGGTTGCCTCACTGCACTTGGTGTTTGTTCCTAGAAAATAAGGAACAACAGAGTTAATTTCCATCGTTTCCACTGAATTTAAATAAATCGGATGCCAGATTTGTAGTGGAAATTTCTTCTCCTTCAACATCGCTTGTACAAGAATCTATGATATACATCTACTAGTATTTTCCTGGTTCAGCTTTTCTTAATCTTTTATTATATAGCAGACTTGAGCACTTATAACAGGTTATAGAAATAACACCCATAGAGCAAAATAGATGGTTCTGTCTACAAGTATTGTTGTGGATGGGATAATTTAGCAGAACAACAGCTTAGAGGCACTTTTAAGAACCTGAATATTACTTAAAGAGCTACATGAGCTCTCTCTGTGGTTTTAGTGACAGTTCTTAGCTGGCTCCTAACAGCTGAAGTACAGATCCATTCCTCCTGTTTCAAATGCGGAGCAGCAAAACCCATCTGAGCTCTTCCCCAGCTCTGATCTGCACTGCACCTGAGTGCCTCCCAGCCTTTGATACACTTACCTTCGCAAGATTCCTTTTAACCAATTTTGCCTGTGTTACTAAATTTGGAGGATATCTACTATCCCGTATCTGAGCACAGCTCTCCAGACAGCCAAGTTGCCTGACTCAGATTGCTATCACTAAGCACTAGCAAGGCTGCATTACCCACAGTGAAAGGAGTGCTACTCAGAAATGCAGAATGGTGAAGGGTTTTTGGAAGTTATGCAGACAGAAGAAGGGCTAGTAAACAGGAGATAAATACAGAGTTCAGTGCGTAGGCCGAAGTCCCTTGAGGACAGCAATATAACACCATAACCACAATCAAAACAATCAGAATTTTAATTTTTGAGCACAGACTCATTTACCGGGAATGGGACAACGTATATAATATCTAAGAACTGAGTATCAGGAACTTTTCTCCAAGTTTTATCACTATTAAGAAGAACAGGAAAATAAAGGAATTACCATACTGGGTAGAAACTGACGTCTACCTACCCCAGATTCTAAAATATAGTATAGGCACTCTGGCATTATGATACCTCCTCCTCTTTCCCATACCAACTCTACTTGATACTACGAAAGTAGTTTAAATCCTAAAGCATCTGAAAATGTATCCCTGCCAAAAGCTCTATCTACAGCTACTTTGATCACTGGCACTTCATGGATACTGGGAGCCCGAGTACAGCACCTCCCAGTTATCCTCACACAAAGCCTAGTTTCTAGAGGGCCTAGTTCAAATTGACTTTATTCCTTTTACCTCCATGTATTTATGAAAAATATGGAATTTTGAGTAGAAGTTCAGAAAACCAACGCCCAGCCCCAACTGAAGTCTTCAATAGCCTTGGCAAATACAGTTTAAGCGTCTGAGGGAAAATAAATTCACATCTCAGTAATTGGCTTTACCCACAGACCTATTTGTCACACCCATTTTTTGGACATGTTCCTCAGTTTGTCTGAAGACCCAGCTCTGTTGTTTTAACAGACACTGGATCAAAGTCCTCCTAAGGACATCTGGTTTAAGTTCACTGCACGATCTGCATCAGCAACAAGATGAAGCATTTCCTTATTGAAATCTCTACATATTAAAAGTGCCAGAAAGCTACCTTTGAGTCATGTTGATAAATCCTTGTTTAATAGCTGTCAAGGGAAAGACAGATTAGCCAGAGGGGAGAACTCTGGGCATCCAGCACTCACAGGCGTATCATGTACAATAAAATGCAGATGTAAGGAACGATCACATCACAGTGCCAGGCAGCATTAAGTCTGCCCATAACATTCGGGTATCAGCCTGGATAGGAAAATTTGCATTATAAAGTTTATGGTGTATCTAACACGAACTAGCTGCTGGAATGAGTGCTACCTACAAAGGTGATCACCTCTTGGTATTGCCATAGGCAGAATGAAACTTTGGAGTCTGTTTTGGCTGCAGAAGTCAACAGCACAAGAAACATGGATTGCTTTACTGTGAGAAACGGATTGCTTTACTGTGGCCTTTAGACCGAACACATAGCAAAAGCCCATGTTTTCCTATTCTACCACTGCTGTCTTCTTGAATCTCAGAGATTTGATTACTGGAACTCCAGGATGGCTTTTAAGCAAGTATCTATGTACAGCACTGTTGTGATTTAACTGGGCAGGCAGCTAAGCAGTACACAGCCATTCACTCATTCCCCCTGCCCAGTGAGATGGGTGAGAGAACGGGAAAAAAGGTAAAGGGTTGAGATAAAAAGAGAAAATGAAAGGAAAACAATAATGATTATAACAATAATAAAAGAATATATAAAGCAATTGATGTACAATGCAATTGCTCACCACTGACCGATGCCCAGCCAGTCCCAGATGGCGTTAGACCACCGGCCAACTCCACCCAGCTTTATTTTCCAGCGTGAAACCATATGGTATGGCACATCCCTTTGGTCTGTCCAGGTCAGCTGTCCTGGTTCTGTTCTCTCCCAGCTTCTTGTGTACCCCTGGCCTCCTTGCTGGCAGGGCACTGTGAGAAGCTGAAAAGTCCTTCGTGTAAATACTGCTCGGTAACAACTAAAACATCATTGGGTTATCAATATTATTCTCATCCTAAATCCAAAATACAGCACTATACCAGCTACGAGGAAGAAAATTAACTCTATCACATCCAAAACCAGGACAAACATCTGGACCACTTTTCATCCTGTGCAGTATTTTTGTCATGTAATGCTCAGGGTCAGGGTCTTGTGCATGACTGAGTCCAGATGTAATATTTATAGATAAAATCTTTACAAACAGCACACAAAATCCCAGTGGGGGCATCCCACAAGTCTCTGATGTATAGCAAGTTTAACCTTCCTGAATAATTGTTTTCCTTCCCATCCCACACTGGTGTATTTTTCTCTATCTTAATTTATTTTAATAAAACATACATTTGTTTGGAAACAGCATATATTATTGAGCTGCTCCTGGTTTAGAAAACAGAATCATTAACATGATACAGCACACAAGTGCATCTCCAGTTCATGTTATTTTCTGCTTTGTCAGTTTGACTCAGTCTGTTTTAAACTGCACAAGCTATTTTTAATGGCCTTTTTGCAATTCAAATTTGCATTCTGTAAGTATAACTGGAAAGATAACAGTTCATTTTCAGTCTTGCACTCAAATCTGTTGAAGGAAGCTTTACTAACTGTTGAATATTCTGTTATTTAAACTGCCGTTTTGATTGTATTAATTTTAAAACAAAATTTTCTTTAAAAAGTTAGATCTACGACATGAAGTGAGAAAAGGTGAGGGCAGGCAGGCTCCAAGAAGCCCAGCAATATGGATGCTTCACAACAGCAAATTTGAACTAGAGCTTGGTGAGTGGGGACATTTATCCCAAGCTGGTTGTGACAGAATAACAACGGCATCAAGCCTCTGTGGCTTGGGATCCTAAATTAGAACCTGAAAACCAACCCATGATGGAGACTCAGGGGTTTGAAAAGAAGAAAAAAAAATGCAGAAAAATCTTCTGGATTTTTCCAACTCTTTTTCTCCCTTGGCCACTGTACTCAATGCAGAAGTGCTCTGCCTATGTTTTGGAAAGCGTTCTGGTTTCCCTTGCATCTCCTGGACATACCATAACGTTGCAGGAAAATAGAAAGCACAGCACAGAATGCAACCAGCTGCCTCCTTGCATGCAATTCTGTTTCCTTGGCCCAAGCCTCGGACTGAGTCATGAATCACAGAGCATTTTGCCCTAATTTAAAAAGATAACTGTAAAAGAAACTTGTATATAAAATTGCCTTGGGTAATAATAATTTTCCCGACTCTATAACGTAGTGTTAAAATAATTATTACGTTCTTGGTGTTGTGGGGCTCAGAAAGCATCTTGCAGTGGTGGGAGCTGCTGCAGAGAGCACGGCCTACAGGGCGCCAGCATGGCCTAGCACCATTCTCACCAACCACAGCGACCACATTCTGTGGAAGATGGACATCTGTGGTATGGAGAAACCAGTACGCAGGTTAGTCACCGGCGTTTGGGTCTCAGTCAGGCTTTTGTGACAGACTCCATAATTTTGATTTATGAGACAGTATCAATAATTAGAACTGCTGAATCTCACGAAGGCCACACAGCTCCGTGCCTCTGGTGGTGTGCACATTTCAGTCCTGCTGCACTGACAGACTATTTCCTTGAGCTCAAACTCACCCTTGTCCACGAGCTGGTTCTCACCTCCTCTGTCCCCTCTGAGTATTGCTTAGCCTCACTCAGACATTTTAACATATAAGATCAAACCTATTATGGTATAGTCTTCTACTAAAATGCCTTCACAGCTGTATACTGAAGAGGTGAAAAGGCAGAATTACAGGACTACGTTAAACTCATTCTGAGACTCTGATTTAGAAGATCACGATGAAAAAATGTATAATTGAAAAGTGCCCTAGTAGAGCAGCAGGGCTCCTACACGCTCTGGATTCCCAGGGTATCTGTGGATGGAGAAAGCTTTCATGTCAAGACTCTCATTAGGCATGCACAAGGCTTTAAAAAAGCAAAGTTTGCTTTTGAATTCTATAACCATAAAAATGTAATTAGCAGAAAAAGAGGGTATAAGTAAACCTGCTTGGACATTCATGTATTCAAAGTGATGTGTGCTCTGAGATCCACACAAATCAACGAAGGAGCTACGCCCAGCTTCAGCGCTGTCGAGGACACCCAGGCTTTATGTCACAGCTCACCACCAACTCCATTCCATGCGTTTTACACATGGGGCTTAAACCAACGTGTTGCTGTACTGGCCCATGCAGCGCCACTCCTTTTAGCTTGAAAGAGTCAGAGGAGCACCAAGTCCAGCCCTGGTTTTGGGGCACGTAGGGCAATGCTCAGTGAGGAGCAAGTGGGGACAGAGGCCACCTCTCTCCGTGGTCAAGGAGCTGTGCCTGCCTGCACAAGAGCCACCCCAGCCGTGCCGTACTGCCCTTGATGCATACACACCACCTCACTTCCCACAGCCACTAGCATGATACTGCACTGCTGAGTGCTAATGACAAAGTTTTAAATCCTTCGCTATTTTCCTTCAGCAACAGCAGTTCAATAGCCCATTTCCTGTCTTTGGCTTTGCTGCTGAATAGGCAATTTTTCTCAAGTAACTTCTCATTTTTTTCCCCGAGTCAGCTTGCTGCAGCATCTATCTGAGCAGTCATTTACTATGAGTTCTTTACTCCAAAGCTTATTATCTACCATTTATCTGCATTGAGCTGTGCTGCCCTATTACAACCCAGGTACTCAAATTAATCCTCCTCATGTATCAGATTAAATTGTTTCTCATTATCTACTTGACTCTCAATTCAGTACCATTTGTAAAACTAAAACCTACTTTTCGATATTATTAATCAAGACATTTTTTATGTGACAAAAAGCTATTGTATCCCAATCTGAATCATCTAAAATGGTTCAAGTAATATTTCTTCTGCTTGCCAAACTTGAATTTTTCCCTCTTCTTTTTACTTCCTCCTGAAGTCCCACTCTGTAATCGGTTCCATGCAACATTTAATGCATATTTCTCTAACCTGTGTTGTCTGCTTGTAGCTGAAGGTTTTCAGTGATCAATATTTTACATAATTAAATCAATCGTGCAGCTGCTCTAGGATCCCTGACAAAACAGTTTCCTATGGCTTTGTTAAAATGAATTTAAAAGACAATTTTCTTACTTGATCACAAGCAGCACAGCATTCTTCTTTCCTTAGAGTTATATGATCATTTGTGCCAATTTCTTATACTTTAATTTGTTGCAGACTTGGGGGAGGGGTTTCAAATGTGTGTAATTTTAAAATAAATTGTCAATCACCTTAAAATTTGCCAGCATCTGAATTCTATTTGATAACAAAGACACTAATAACCCTGCAGAAAATATGCATGTTTCCCTGCTTTGATTAACTCTCATTAATTACACCACTCCAATTAGTTACTCATAATTCACCACACCATTACATCTGAAACATATGTGGCCTCTTTTCCCAACCCTCCCCACCTTCTCATCCTGCATAACCCCGATCTAAATGCAATTTGGATGCTTAGGAGATCTCTCTTGGGGAAAAAAAGAGCAATGCAAAGGCGAAGTCTTCTTCACGTGCCAGAGATGCACAGAGAGGGGGAATACCGAGACAGCAGGCTCGAAAGAGATAAGAAATGCCTCTTGTGGGCATGCCTATGAAGGTTTTTAGGGCCACAGTATTCTGACAACATCACCTGTTCACATGATGGTTTGTAATCGTAGAGTACAATTATGACCTTGGAAACAGGGTTGTTCTCAATTCATAAAAAACATAAGACTCAGGCTTGAGGAGCTGTTAGGGAAAGCCTGCCCACACCTTCTCTCTCCAACTCCAGAACTTATAAGAACATTTTCAGAGCGCTAAATTCCCTCTACTGTATTTAACTACTTTTAAAATGGCGGAGGAGGGAAAATAAGAAATAAAAAATGACACATGCTTAAAATTAAATTTAAGAATGGCTTTGTTCCAGCAGAGAACAGCCTGGTATCACTCAGTCCCCTCAGTTACTAAACACACTTCAGTCCTGACTGAAGGGCATGCCTGCCTCTTTCTCTACATACCTTGGCATGGGAGGACTCTCGCTAACATACTACCCCTTAAGCACTTCCTAGTGTATTGGTTTGGTCGACAGACATCTGCTAGAAAACAAATGAGTTTTGAAGTCCACTGACAACACCCTCCAAAATTTAGGCTCATGAACTAGCTGGAAATAATTTCCTACTGGGTCCCAGATCCTTTTGAAGTAAGCTTTATTAAAAATTAAAAAATAATAAAAAGCTGGACAAATAGAGCTGTTGTGGAAGCTGGCCCAAAGGCTGTATCTCTTCCCTGTGGATGGGGGAGACACAAGTCTCCCTGACACCCCACTTCCTGGCGTGATGCTAGAACAAGCTGCCCCAAGACAGACGCTCTGCAGCTGGTGCAAATGTGGCTGAGGAACTTCCCTTACACAGGATTCAACACAAACTAAATTTCCATTAACGTACCATGCTATCCTAAGTATACTCTAATAAGAATCTTTATGCAATTCTTTAAATACACCAAAACTTAGTCTATCTAGAAAACATAGGACATTTTATAAGTGGAAATGACTGCATCAACCATTTTTCAGATCAATTTCTTTTGAGAGGAAAATAGACCACCAAGAAAACACTTTTTCCATTAAAAAAAAAAAGTTATAATAATCTTTAGGCTGCATTCTGCTTAATTATAAGTCCAAGGAACACTTATTTTGAAGAAAAGGTTATTAGCAAATTGCTAATGGAAAAAAAGTTTTTTAATTTCTTCCCTCTTCAAGATGAGATGCCTTTCAAAGAGAAATATTTGAGTCTATGCACTGTGCTTAATACCATAGTCTGGAAGAGATTCTGTGGCCTCCATTATCCAGATGATCTAATCACTTCTTCTCTGAGTCATGGCAGCCCACTTGCAATCCAGAAAGATCTAATCCTCTCAGGACTGAAATCAAAGCAGAAAACTTACTACTGTGCTTTGTTCATGAGGATAGCTCCACACTTCCTACTGGAATACTCTTCTATGCAGAACGCTACTTAATTCACACACAATTCACACACAGAAAGATCTTTCTTCCTTGTTGAATCTCCAGCTCCCACTGCTTAATAGGAGACGTGAACTTACATCAGTTATTAGAAAGTTGACGCTATTCAGCACTTTTTATACCTAGTCACAACACCTCTGCATTAATTGCCCTAATAAGTAATTTTGCCACGAAGAACAATTTGACATGCTGTGCAGATTCTAATCTGGTCTCTACATTGACATTTTCCTTCATTCACTATGAGAAAGGAGAACATACTCCTGGCTCTCCCATTATTCAACACTAATAAACTTAATTATAGTATAGAGGTTACAGAAAAAAAAAATATCAAGACTGTCTTTAGCTATTTCAAATATTTGTTAATTATTAAGGAAGCATGCAATTCAATTACAGCAGACGTTTATATGACCTCGGTGGAAAGGGAGCTAAAAGGTGAGGTAACATTCTTAAAGGAATAATTTAAGGTCACTGAAAAGCTTCTTCTGACCATCAAAGGAGGTTTCAATGACCTAGTGCAAATAAGAACTAAGACTATTACTTCAATGAAATTGCATACTTAAGTGGAAATACACTGTCCTGGGACAACAGCAATTGCTGTTGCAGGGTAGCTTACCAGTCAATAAATGTTGAATCTTTTTAAGCTGAACCTATGCCAGTGCAAGTCAGCAAGCACAACAGTCTCTTCTCCGTGAAGAGGACATTTGCTAGTGTTTCTGCGGGTTAATCTTTTAACTTCCAGTCCTTGAAGCCCTGACATCCAAGGGGGAAAATATATGGCTAGTGTAAAACACACGCAATTACATTCTCATTTTCTTATGTACTTCAAATTCCTAGCCGTTCTTGCATTCATAGCTTGTACTTACTAAGTTTTCATTGACGCTCTTTTCCATGCCAAACACTGTCAGAGAAAACATACTCTGTAGAGGTATGAACAGATAAGACTAGAGATCTTTACCTGCATTTGTTACATGCAACATAACTTGAATTTACTGTTTGGAAGTGGACATGGAAACATATAATTTGGCCTCCTTTTACATAAGATGATTATTTGCTAGCAGTAAGAGACCAAGACATTTCACTGGTTTTCCTGTTTCCAGTCTCTAACCAGAAGATTTAAGAAAAAAAAAAAAGCGTTTTTTTTTCCCAAGGAAAGTACTTTTCAGCCCAGGAAATATACACTTTTGGACAGAGGGGATTAAAAAAGGTGGACTTGGGCATCAGTCATTAATAAAACACATGACTTTTTGAAAATAAAAATGGAGTCCTCCCATGCAGAAGGAACGTGAAAAACATTTTGGAAGAAGAATAGGATAATTCTCCAAAACTCCAAAAAAAAAAAAGGGGAGAAAAAAAATGTTTTTAGGAGAAAAAAAAAAAGTATTTTCTTAGCTGAATTTACTTTCCCAGATGGACACAATCAATTTATAAAATGCAAAGTTCCTAATGACATGTGACCTATGCAATTAAATTATATGGCACACTCACACAGTCAAATCCCTTTTTTGTTGAACCACTTTTTTTCTTTAATAAGAAACATTTTATGAAAGTACTTCCCTTGTAACTCTTCATGTAACAGACACCTTGAAAATCTACAGAAAACATAGTTCCAGAAAAGATCTCAGTTATGTGCATGTTCTTCTTTCTCCCCTCTTATTTGGTTTCAATAGACTGCTGAGAAAAAGTGCTATTACGAGTAGCTGAAGCAAACAAAGCGATTATCACCTGCTCTTTATAGGACCTTTAAGCTAGGCTTAACGGAGAAGCAGAGGATTCCTAGAACTTTTGCCAGCTCCACTGACAAAATCAACTGTGAGTAAGTAGTAGTCTTAGTACTTACTGAGTACTAGTCTCTCAAGAAGTTAGAAGAAAGCATTGCATTGGGAATCGGGTCCTCAGCCAATGCTCGCTCCACTCCTGCAATTCCCTTTGCTTCATAGCTTTAAGATCCATTGACTTAAAATGGTGCTATGCCAATCTGAAGAAGTTATATTACACAGGAAATAACAAGTCCTACTATTATAATGATGGAGAAATTAGGCATCAACTATCTCATACTCTACAACATTGTCACGACCAAGTTTTTAAAGACTATAAATGAGCCCTAAACTATTGGTGAATTTGCTCAAACTACCAACTGCAAAAGTCAATCTGTCTTGATCCTTCCCTGGAGCCCCATCCTGAATCAAAGTAGTACAAATGAACATTTTAGTTGAAGCTTCCTTTCCAACCAACTTACAGCAACAGAAATCTCTTGAGAAATTTAGTGTATGAGTTTAGATTTACACATTTTTCCTTATAAACGTTGATCTATGTATCAAAAAAACCTCTTGTAGATATGCCCTTAAAAGTGAGTGTTCTTCACAGACAACAGCTCCAAGAGATTAAAAAGCTGACAGCATTTTACCAGGTGCTCCTCCTGCCTCCCAGCCAGACTTCTTTCCCTAGCACTACACAAAAAGAAGGTGGACTTCATACAGCAACCATAGATTGTTCAGACATCAACTCAGAGGGAAATAGAATGACTCATGGAACACAGGATATATAGAAAGATTGTTATGAAAAAAAACCACAACCAACCAACCAACCAACCAAAAATAAAACACCCAACCACCAAGGAATGAAGGCAGAGAATTTGGCACCTGAATAGGAAAGATCTCCTGTAAGAGTGCAGAACTAAGTATAGAACTCCCGTAACACCTAGTTCAGTCACTGGTACCTTTCAAATGTATGTGATGAAATCTTTGGGGATGTATTACAGAACTCAAATGATAAGTTGACCTGAAGCCAACTAACACTCTCTTCTCTGCATCCATCCCAGGTTGACTGAATTCCAATTTTATCCATAAATAAGAGGCTGGCCAAGGACTTACAATGAAAAACGTAGGGCAGCATCCATACCAATATCACTCTGTTGGAAACAAGCTGACTTTAAAAGCTGACAGTAAAACCCTTAAAAAAAAATTTAAACCTGGCAGGAATGTTGGAGTTTTGTTTTTTTTAAAAAAAGATGTCCTTCTGAGACATTAGTTTTTAAAAGGCACCTTTTCAATTCTGTTGAGGCAGTACAAATTCTCCTTTAGGAGGGATTATATAGAGAAAAAATGGTTCAAGTGTTACTCCATGTTTTTTCTCATTCTCTTGGACAAAAAAAAACAAACTACACACGCTGTCATTCACATATGCAAATTAAAGAATTTGACAGTAAATACACCTGATCAGATGTAAACTGTCAGCGTTCTAGAGAAGTCAATGTACTTCATTAACTTACTTCAGCTTAGGATATGGAAAACTACCTGTGTGGTTAGAATCCACTATTTAGATGATCAGATAATTTCATACATCTGACAGTGTGCACAGAGCAGTGAATTTGGAGTTAGAGAAGAACCTGCTGTGCCTAGTGCATCTGGCTGGTCAACACGTGGGGTCAGATGTCCATAGGGTGATGCCAAACAACCTCAATCTCTGTCCTCTCCAGGCCATTTCTCTTACTTTCAGGGTTTCATCCAGAAGAGGTTTCAAACTCCTCTCTTATTCAGTAGCTCTCTATCTCTCTTGGAGCTCAGAGAGGTCTTTTTCAGTTGTGGATCTCACCTGCAGCCAACAAGATAATCTGAAAGAACTCTGCTCACCTGTCCATACCAACAGCTTCCCAATCACTCTCTTAGCAGACTTTTCTTCCCCTTCACAGAACCCACATTTTCCATCTCAAACTCTCCTCCTCACAACTATGATTCCTTACAGTTAAAAGTGCCCTCTCTTCTTCTGCTGATCTTTATACCCATTCTCCTACCATAACTTGCCTTCCCACCCAGTCTCTCTTTTCTCTTGATGATTATTCCCTGCTTATTTGCAACTTGCTTTCAAAATAAAATTAATAGGAATAGACATTTTAGAAGTTTCAGCAAATGAATTGTAATTATCTTCAAAAGTGTCCTTAGCAGAAATGACCTAAAAACTCATCAGAGTTCTCAGGGTTCCCAATGGCACCAGCCTGCACAAGCTGAGCATCCACAGACATTACATCCTAAAGTATGCTCTCCTGTATTCCAAATGTGAGAAAAATACTGTTTAAATTCAAAACAGGCATCCTTATGAAAACATATATCTTAGTGTGCCAAAGAAGCAGCAACTTTTCTCAGCAAGAGAAATTGCTATCCCTTAAAAACAACATGCTAAATTTTTGTTATGAGTTTATCACTTTTAAAGAGGAGGAGTCCACATTAACTCAAGAACCTTATAGTGATCTGCTTAGTCTTCCTCAAGGCTAATCAGCATGCCTTGAAGGTAGGTGGCTAAACAACCTAGCAGACAAGTGATTTTAAATAACCTGCTAGTCTGTTATTTAGAGGGAAACTGTCAAGGGGCAAAGGAATTTTTCAAGCAGAGCATTCACTTGAATTTTAGAGGAAATACAACTTCCACTACAGTAACAATTTCATATCATAAAAAATATTCTTCAAAACCAGAAGGAGAGTTCACTTTGACTTCAAGCTTCTCTGAACTTTGAAATAATTAGCACCATATATTTTTATCCAGAACCAGTGTTATAACGACTGTACATTTCACTGCATGTATTAAATGCACTACATGAAATATTTCAGTTAATATGATAATTTCCTAAGCATGTTCCTTTGTTATTAGTACAAAGACCAGCAAACTTTCTCACCACTTTTACATTCATCTAATATTCAAGTGATTTAAGAAACTGATTACTTGCATTTGGCAGATCAAGTCCCATTTGAATTTTTGCTTACTACTGTTTTAGTGCGTATTTAATCAAAACATCATAAGAAGGCCAACAACATGAACTCTACTGGGTTAACATTAATAGCTCATCATTAAAAGAGAATACAATGAGTTTGAGAATGTTAAATATTTTCTACTAACAATATTTGAAAGACGCCAGCTACACTTGTTGTCAGCTTTGCCACCTCTCTGGAATGAGAGAGAGATCGACCATACTCACCTGAGAAACAGCGACTAAAGAGCAAAACTTGGTCTTTGACTATCAACTCAAACAAGCTGGATTTGCGGAAGAAGAAAAACAGGAGCAGGCACCAATTAAGCAAAGGCACACAACTGAAATAAACCTTACATTTTTAACAACTCTTTCAACTTTCTTATTTGGCATCACCTATTGCAGAAATGAAAAAACATTTGACTGCTCAGAGGAAAGCCAGGAGAACAGACTGTCAGTCACCACAAACGTGGTTTATGCTGTTAATGCCTTTATCAAAAGACAGAAAACTTAAGACAGTGTTCACTGCAGTACCAGATTCTTGTCCTGAAGACTGTCTTCATGGCTGGCTTATTCTGCAGCCCAATCTGTCTTCACAACACTGAAAAGTTGGTAAAGCTTTCCAACCAATGATCTCTGTGAAGGCAGGCAGGAGATATCAGTGAAAACAGCCCTATCTCCAAAGTCACTAGCCAACAGTTTACTGGCCTGTCCATGCCCTGACAAGTTTCATGATGGTTTATTGATGCAACTTTCACAGACGCTAAAGTACCAGCTTGCTGTATGGAGTAAATTCTGCTGATACAGATACTTTTTCACCCTCTGTAGTAAGTCTCACTGTTTCATCCCCTAACAATGTGAGGCTCTAGGGACAGCTAAGCCTCTACCCTTTTCATAAAGGTTGCACAGAACGCAGCTGAAGAATGAAATGTGCCTCTTCTACAAGATGAAAGGAAGGAAACCTTGAGACTGGTGTGTTGTATCCAGCAGGCAAGTCAAGCATAATGAGAAAGGTTAAGCTGTTATTTAAAAAATATTTATTAAGAAACCAAACCTCAAATGGAGAAATTAAGAGAAAGTAGTATTGGGCTACTTAATTTTTCTTCTGTATGGGGTTCAAGACAAACAATCAAGATGTTTAGCTATTTCCCTAACATTACGCCCACTTACCACTCTACGTTAACATTCTTCTGACTTCTCCATGTCAAGAGCCATACAAAACAAATTATAATCTGTCTTAATGATGCTGGCACAAATCTCAAGAGTGTCCACTAGTTTTTATTTTGTTGTGAAAGCTAAATTTGACTAACTTGTTTAGAATAGTGAGAAATAACACAGCTGCACCAATAACCTTTGTAGAAGGGACTATTGCATAACATGGAAATGTCAAGCATGAAGGACGGCTGGCACCTAAAGACTTCTTCTGCAGAGTCAATATGTTGCTTATATTCTTTATTTTTTTCCTTGCTAAATCAACATGCAAAAATTATTTAGTGTACCTGAAAAATGTGACAGATATTTAACTATTTATACCTCCTCTATATCACTGCATACCCTAATCTTAACCTCTTTATGAACATCTTTTGAAGGTAACCTCCACCTCCTCCCCAGTGAGCAAGACTAGTCATCAGGCTTTGATGCTAACATAGATCTTTTCTTCTCCAGACAATCCTAGAGGTATGGAGTCTGTTAGGCTTTCTGATAAACCTTGACATTTGTTTTGGCTTCACTTTTGTGCATTCAGATATATCTGTAACTGAATGTCCAAACTGCTGATAGAAGAAAGAGCAGAAACCTGAGTTAGGTATCAGCTGTGCTAACCCTGGAACTGGTGACCATAGACCCACTGCAACATAACACTGTGAGCAACTTAAGATGGTTTTCACTGAGACAACTATTACTGTTGCATGTTGATGCACTGTGCCGTATAGATATGGGACATCAGCTAGGGGATCTCTGTAGTATGCTCCACTGCACTGTGTAGACATGCTTAAATGCTTTTGTAAGTGATTATCCTGGGAAAAGAAGCTTTGCAGTGATAGACAAAAAGTTTAACAATTTGTTTCTGGAGCTTTCCTAACCTAGAACAGCATGAAAAACTGGTATGCTCCCAATCCGAAAGCCAATATTCAAATACTACAGCCATTACCACTGATAAAAGGTCGTGCAATAATTATGATGGACCATGTAGTTGAATAAGGTACAAAGATCTCTTATTATTAATAAAGAACTACATCATCTTATTTAAGATGAGGACAGTTTGAAGAGCGGTCTGATGCTTTCTCAGGAGAATCGTGGAATATAAATGTAGCAAGACAAAGGCCTTCCTCCATACAAGGAGCACTCTTTGAAGCTCTCAAAGAGTCCTTTAAAAGATGAGATGAGAAAAGCACATCTGTGTGACTCATTTGGTCTAAATATCCTACTTTAGATATGCTAAGTGTCAGATACCGGCTCCATAATGAATATTTATTCTGAGATTAGAGCAAAATAGTAAATGTCATAGATAAAAGATTTGCCCCTAAGAGCACACAGGTAGGTAAGAATTCTCTGTAGGTCGCCACGACCTGTTCAGCAATAAGGCCAGCTCCAGTTTGAGAATTAAAATCCATGGTCTTGAAATAAAAGCTGTAAGGCTGCTCTTAATGCCATTACTTAGTTAAGCTTCTCTGACACTACAGAGCGTGAATTTGGCTAACGTCACAATTAGAGCTGCACATTTGTGTTGTTTCACCAGGAAAACTCAGTACCAAAAGCACTTAATTTCCAACTTGTTACTTGTGGCCAGGCGAGGTGGCAGACAGAAGCACTGCGAGGACTCCTCAACTCTTGGTGCCTTCCTGGTTTATCTGTTATCTGTAGATTTGGGACCATCCATTTGATGGCTCAGTGAGGACAGTCACCAAGAAATCAGGTGGAAAGGATGCTGGAAAATCAGCACTCACTGAAATCTGACTGTGTTTTACAGACATCAGGAAACACCTGGGCACTAAAGAATATGTCCAGCAGCCAAAAGAACAGTCCAAAAGCTAGGCCTGTCACACTCCCAAAACTTCAAAAGATAAATAGTTAAGTACTTAATGCTCAGCTGATTCAGTAGGAGGTGTTATTGATACTAACACGGATGAGATGTCCAAATAGCTTTGAGGAACATGTCTTTCACTTCCCTCTTTCTAACTGGAAGCATTAAACTTTCCTACTTCACAAGAGTATTGCGAGGATAAGCATGTTCAATCACAAATGGTCGTAGCAATAAGGACCATATAAACTCCTAAGAGAGTAAGAAAAGAAGAAATAAAATTAAACTACAATGGGGCTCTGATCTCATTTGCAGACAAGTAAATATTGAGTAAATCTTGGATTTTGGTGGAATTACTCTGGATTTGCACTCTGAGCCTGAACCCGAGCCAGGCCCAGACTATGTTCAGGTAAGCTCATTAAATACATCCCATCCCCTTTGACTCTGCTGGGAGCACTCAAATGTTTAAAGTTAATCATGTGCTTAAAGGCTTTGGAGGATCAGGGCAAGAGGGCTCAGCCACTCACAGAACTGAGCTGTTCTGCTTTATGTACTAAGCATCTGAAGAAAATAAGAGTGCTGTTGTCACCACTTCCTCCCAATGCCCTGAGAGAGAAGGTTGTCACTTAATCACTCAAACCAAAGTTGCTTTCCCTTGGGGGAAAAGCCATTTTAACTGTGGCAGCTTTAGACCTTTGGCTTTTGTGGTCTCTGTCACTCCTTCTAGATCATTCTTCATAACAGATATGATCCCATAGCTGCAGCAACTCCAGAGAGACAGAATTTAGAGCTTATTTTCATTTGATATTGGGCAAGGTTCAGGCATTGCACATTGCTTCTTCTTGCCAGTGCCAGGACTCAAGGCAGGGTGAAAACCTCACGTTCCCTGCAGGAGGACTGAGAGGCGCTCAGTCCTCCTACAGGGAGGAAGAAGGCAGCTTGATGAGATGATGAGAGCACTGAGGGCTGCAGGGCCCAACACGAAGCAATAGCAGACTGTCTGCCCTCCCTTACTCCTCCTCAGGGCTGAACTGCTCCAGGCAAGACTGCTTATCTGCAGCAGGAAAGGGTTAAATACTCCTACTGGCAAGAGCCTGGGAAAACGGGAAAGCAAGTCTTCACTTTTCACCTCAGAAAGCCTTTACACCTTCTGAAAGCTGAAGACGTGATGAAAAGCATCTTGGAAGACTAAAAAATGTGATCAATTAATATCAAGGCAGCATAACCCCCATAATGTGATCCTATTTAGAAACTTAACATAGCAGGAGCCTGTATTTAATGAACCTGCGAGTCCCTTTCAGGCAGCTGTTGGTCCAGCTTAAATCCAAGGTTGAACACACCCGCAGCACAGATCCTGAACCTCCTCACTGGTGTCTCACAGCCAAGTGTGCTGGCTCTGAACATCTCAGACATGATCAGCACAGAGGGCTGTACCTACATTTCACATTGCTCATCTCTATTATTCTCCGCTGGAATACAAAGCCTTTTTCAGATCTGAACAATATACAAAGTTAAAAGCCTCTTACAGTTCTCCGTGATTCCAAATACAGGTTCTCCTCCCCTTTCTTTAATTTTCTAAAATGCAGAAATACACATGTATTAACATGAGCGAATGAGGGAGCTGGGCTAATAGGACTGATTCGGTCTAGAAGAAAAGTGTATAATTAGCGTGCCAAGTAACAGTACTATCAGTGTTGACACAATGCTTGGAGCACCAAAGGGACATTCAATATGACAACATAAAGGCTCTGAATTTCTGCTGGTGACAAAACAGCGTGTGCACATGGAGCAGGCAGAAGAGCCAGCCTCCCACATAATGTGCTCAAGTGTCCTACCTTCTCCTCGCCCCCGGGACCGGCTCTGCCAGTCATCCCATTGCTAGGGATGAAGATAACAAGCCATTGTCAAGGGCAACCGCGAAGCTGCTTGTTTCACATTAGCATCCTTAACATTTTCTATCTAATCAGATTTCCTGTTGGTTGAGGAAAGCTGCCTTTACTCATTACCAGCTGCTATCCCAGATTTCCCTGTCCCCATCCCTACTGCAGGTTTTGCCATGCTTGCCTGCTTTTTTGTGTAAAAAGGTTATGCATGCCTGGAGGGAGACTAAATGTTACCAAAAAAAAAAAAAGTCAAAAAAAAAAAAAACAACATGAAAACAGAACTGTGGGCAAAAGGCCAAGGCTCTTGATTATGTGACTGTGACTAACCAATGGGTGTTTTTAAAAAACATTTCTCTCATTATTTTCTCTCCTCTGGATGCAATAATACAACTCAAATTAGTTTTCCAGGAGCAGACTTCTTTTTATGTAACCATGTTTTATACAGATAGCAGCAGCTTATGTTTAAACAATTTAAAAGAACAAATAGCTGCAAAATGTACTTCAGATGGCCCTTCTCCTGCTAGCAGCGTATTCCTGGCTTAAGGGAAGCTACAAAAACACCCTGTATTTTGCTACAGCTTGGATGTAACTGTAAACAATGCTCAATGCCCATAGGACCTCGCATCCAGGTAAGGATGTCAGCTCCTCTTGTTTTATTGCATTTGAGAGATCCACAGCATTTGTAAACCGTAGAATGACTTTGAGAAAACAGAGCTGAAATGATGCAGAATGAAGCACAAGTTCATCTTTTAACTTAGTCCAGAGTTTCTCAAAGCATTAGGAAATGCAGCTTCCTATGTGAAGTGCAATCCAGATGTCATCCGGCTGGCACGGGGCCCAAATGGAAATTTCCATGTTTTGGAAATATATATTATTTTTTAATTTCCCATTGTTCCTCTCTTTCCTTCCACATCTATTAGTTAAAATAGACCATGTTTGCCATAGTTACTGGACGAAGAACAGTTATATGTCCTGCAGGTTGATATCGAATATACCAGGCCCCAATCTTTTCTGCTGTGCATTTGAGTATTGTTCTGGGTGTATTTGAGGCACATGGGTGCTGTGAAAAATGATGAGACTGGCTGCAGGCAGGTTGGGCATCAGGAAAAGAAGAAACCAAGACAAGTTAATTTAGGAAACAAGGATCTATTTTGTTTTTAGAAATGGGTCTGAGATAAGAGAAATAAATCTCTTGGGTCACCTATCTGAAATACCAGAATGAGGTGCTGTTTAAGTATTTCAGCACATAGTAGAGTATTCCCCAAACACTCCCACAGAAAGCCAGGGAAATCTTTTACCTGACATCATCATACATGCTTAGCAGATCAAAATCCTGAAGTGATATATGAGATGGCCCAAGCACTTACCCTGTGTGAAAGTGTGGTTAAAAAGTGTAGAGAAAAAAAATCTATCATCTAAATAAAATATTTAGATGAGTTGCAACGCTAGAAACTTGCAGGATTTACTTTGTGTTCCTATGTCATTACTCAGAAGGTAAAGAAGAAAAATGTACATTTTTATATTCACTGCAGAGTCTTTCAAGTCTGCAATGTTTCACATAACCTAAGTAAAATGCCATCATGGAAGTTTCATAATGGCTACTTAGTTATTGTACTTTCCAGTACCTTTAAAAATGTGAAAATTACACTATGGTAACAGGTTTAAACTTTTTTTCTTTTCTTTTTATCATTCATCCTCACGGCACAACTGAGCTGTTGACTGTTGGGTTCTCACTAGAAGGTATTCAGAGAGGGTTTCTTCCAGCTGTTCCATTGACTCCAACAGACCGTTTTTGTGTTTGCACTGATAGTTCAGTTTAAATCATTTCATACTCATAAGTTTTCAGCTTTGTGCCAATGAACCACTAAGGATGACAGACGTCAGCCTTTCAGGGGGGTCTAACACCATTGCCAAACCATTTGCAGATTTCAAAGAAAAATACCCTAGGCAATCTGAGCTGCAGGAAAGGCTAAAAGGACTCTTAAACATGTATTTTCCTTCTTATGTTAGAAGTGTCTTTCACAGAAACATCTGTAGAAATCATGCAACATAAAAATTCCATTGAAATAATATCTGTATGAATTCCCATAAAGTCAGCTGATTGTGGGGTAAGTGGCCATGGCTTCTTGTGCCCTGTCTAGTGATGCAAAGTTCCTGGAGGAGAGAAGGAGGGCTAAAAGAGGGAAGGGGAAGAAACATTCATCCTCGTATACTGCAGTAAAAGATGGAAAGCGTTCCTCTTAAAACTAAACATTTTCAGTAAGAATGATTAACAATACCATATGCCATGGAGGAAGGAGTAACAGCTGTTGGGGATAGAGAGTATGGAGATTTATGGAGAACCTAAGAAGAACAACTGTTGGCTTTCAGGCAACAATTCAGCAGAACCGATGCTCTCTAGGTCTTCACTTTGAGCCTGTACCTTGCAAGCTTCTCCCAACAGATCCTGAAATCCTCAGTGTTGAACCAAACCATGCCCCCAGGAGACTCACAGTCTGGAGATAAAATGCCTTGCACAAATCCACTTCCCGTGTTTTCCTCTTGAACGCGCCATTAGTATGTAACTTGTTTTATCCACTGAAAATGATAGCAGCTAAGAGCTAGTCACCAGGAAAAATCCAGCTGTCAGTAATAAGTTCCACTGAAATAACCATCAACTTCTGCTGGAGTTCCACATGAGCACAAAGGAGATGTGAAATACAGTGTGTCGGTCAATGAGGTCAACTTTAGAGCCCAAATCTGTTTGATACAGAATACCCTTTACTTTACAGTTCATGCAGAACCTTCGATTTACAAAATAACGTTTGCCAGTGTTGCTGAGCACCTCTAGCAGCTCAGCTGTCATTGTCTTCCTAGAGGATCTTGACATGAGCAGTTCTGGGCTCATAATTTACTCACAAACTCAAATCCTGACAGATGATAGGAAATTCATTATATTTGTTAATCCAGAAGAGTGCTATGGGATTCAGCTTTACTTTTTTGAATTCAGAATTACAAAATCAAAACCCAAGTCAGCCCCAGAACTGAGAAGAATTAGACCTCATGTTTTCAAAGCCCAATTTTAAAATTCAGTTGCAATATCACTGTAACAAACAAAAAAATCTCTCCCCACACCTTACACCAGTATTTGTGTCAGACTGAATATTTCTGGTGAAATGAGAAATGCATTTTTTTTTTTAAAATAAAAACACAGATCTCCCCGAAATATTTCATCTTAAAATACATCTACCAGCAGTAGCATTGCTTGTCTTGGCAGATACGGAAGCTTTTGCAAAAAGTAGAAGCCTTACCATGTGGAATATGGAGGCAGTAATAAAAAACACATAAGGAACAATAACGAAAATATTTTCTTAAATATAATAAAAAATAGCTTCATCTTAAATACACTGGACCAGCAAGTTAAAGATATGGATACCTCATTAATAATTTCATATCAATTCACACAGCATTAGAAAAGACCATACCTTTGCTTTATCTGAAAAAGAAAACATTCTGCTTATTTTTTCTGCTCTGCATGCATTTCATTTTCCAAAATGCAACTGGGCGTGCATTACATACAAACTTCATCCTGCTTTACTGGAGTACAGCTGTCATGAGCATTCTCTAGCGCTATGCAGAAGCCTTATGGAGTGAAAGGTGTTGGGGACAAGCCGAATCTGAGCCTAAGTGCCATTATTTTCAGCAAAGTGCAGCTTCAGAAATGTTACTGCAAAGAACCGACTTGGAATTAATGCTGTTTAAGTAGCAAGCAACTTTTGGCAGCCAAAAAAAGGGCAGTGTGTAATGATGAGAGCTGAAACAAACAAACTTTATTTAAGAAAAAGCAGCATCATTTTACTTCTCATCTAGAACGATACTGTACATAGCTTATATGTAGTGTCCCGTGATAGCTGAATCAGACACTAACAGGCAAGCAAAGGGGGACATGGAGTGCATCACGCTTCCTGCATCAGTTGCACTGCACTGACACAGGCTGGAAAACACACAGCACACTCTAGGGACATACATGGAAAAATAAAAATAATAGAAACAAACAGAACATGGATCCATAGTGCCACAAACCTTCCGGCTCTGTGTTCTCTTTGAGGTGCACTTGCTTCAGTGGACAGCAGAAGATTTCGTGACACTTAGCACGAAAAGGGGACTCTTTTTTCTTTAATTCCGCAGATTGGATCGAATCTTGCCGTAACATAATGTACTCCTGAGTGCCAGGGGGAGCGTCATCCATAACTGTGGTCACCACATAACAAAATGAACTCAAGTTAGAGCTTGAGGAAAGCAATCTAGAGAATTAAATCAACTACATAATGTCAGGGTTGGGGGAAGAAAGGAGGGGAAGAAAGGTTTATGGGAAAGAAAATAAAATTTAAAGTGTTAAAGTATCTTAGTCATGATGATAGAGGGGTGAGGGGAAAATATTTACTTTCATAAACAATACTTCTCATAAACATCAACAATTTACTTTGTCTCATGCAGCTTTCATAAATAGTGGAATAACTCTGAAAAAACAAAGCATGCTGTTATTGCCTAACCATAGGCAATCTCTATGTTAACATCAGGGATTAATCATTCCACATCTGCAGGTAATGCAACATCAGTATATCTATTCCCCAACACAAAAAGAACATGTCTTTATCAGGATATGTAATTATACAGAGTTTCTCAGAGCAAGGATAATAATCCAGTGACAATTGACTTGATCATTACTTTCAATGGGTAGAAAAGTAGATGTACAAAGAGAAAGCACATTAGTCTTTATGATGGTTTTCTTGTAAAACAGTAAGTCATCTTTTAAAGTTGATCTTATAAGTCAATACTGACATTAATAATATACATGACATGCAGTCAAATGTTTTCTAAATGGGGTCAAGCTATTAAATGGTAAAAAGATAAAATGTATAGTATACAGAAAGCTCCAGCTACCTCAAAGTATTACACTACCAGAAAGAATTAAAACACTTTTCCACTATCTAAAAATTGAAGCCTTAATAATGGGGACAGCAAGATCCCTCAGCTTACAGCTTTAAGGAACAGAATCTCTCAAGAACAAAAATTAAATGCTTTTTCAAAGTACAGTCTATAACCACTACTACTTATGCATAATGTGATGCATAGCTATAGAACTACATCCAAAACTAAGCTGAGACTGTACAACCATATAGCAAATAAATAAAATAAATAAATCCAAAGATCAAGAAAAATCCCAAAGATTGAGAAAGTAACCATTGACATGCTAGCCTACAATTGCAGATGTAGCAGCACTATATACATTTATCTGCTTCTGGAAGCGCTGGCTGGTAATTCAAGCAATTTAACCATTTCCTAAATATCTGCAAATGAATAATAATTTTTAATTGTCGTCAGATCGATTTAAACATGGGTTCCTTCAAACAACTATGATCCCCTTACATTTTCATTCTCTAGATTTTTCTTTTATTCTCCTATCAAAAAGGCATTAGGAAAAATCATATATAGGAGATAAGCGATTCAACTTGATAGTCTTTGCACAGTGGGCAGTCACCTTGATTGAAGACCTCATTAATCTGTATGAGACACTTGTCACCTTAGTTGTTGTTGCTTCATTAGACTACACACAGCGCCAATAACACAGACTAATAATCCAGACAAAGCGTCATTAAAAGGGATGTATAAGCTAATAGAAAAGCACAAGCTGTTAAAAAAGAGTAGTAGGTCACTGGAGCACAAGGTTTGGGTCACCGGATAATTGCTCCCTTAACAATACCAGTATTACTTGGGCTTGTTTGAAGGTTACATATGCATTCATGAAACGTACTGACAGCCCGGAGACTGAAGGGAACTTGCTGGGAGTGATCACTAAGAGTTAACACCGAAGATGAGCCAAAGACCAACGAGCCTTGATGGGTCAACTCCTCCAAGAAGTCACCACGCAGACATTGCTACGGCCGGAGCTTGCACAAAGCCACCAGTGAGCTGTGTGCGGTGACACCGACGTCAACAGCGCAGGAAGCCTACGGCATGTCCCTCTGACATTTGCAGGGATAAAGGATAATGTGTGTTGAGAAACATGAACAGCCAGCAGGAGTGAAATGTGCAGCTACCTTCTGCCAACAAGCTGGCGTGTCCCACTGTCACAAGCAGCCTCGGGCAAGAGGCACGTCCCTGGGCCGACCCCGTGAGAGGCAGAGTCCTTCCAGAAGTCCCACTCAGCTGTGGGAGCTGGGGGAATTAATCACAAGGCTCAATGCTCTGTGGTGCTGGATCACCACTTTTGCAAAACAATTTAAAAAATAGTCTAAAAAAAAAAAATGCAGAAAGCAGGCTAGCAGCTGCTTAATAGGGTCAATGAGTAGAATGAGCTACTGGTCCTTTACCAGTTTAACTGGTCCTTTACCAGTTTAACTGGTCCTTTACCAGTCACGCACATACTCTGACCACCTGCAGACAGATTTATTTAAGCGTGAAAAAGCCATAAAGAGAGCCACACCTTCCATAAATGGAGAATGTGTTGAAATCAGCAAACACACCTCAGGTTACTTGAATACAGAGTAGCAGAGCCTTGGTTTTGAGGAACATCATAGCACTGACATCTGGAGCAAATACTAGGAACCACAGCTCTAATAAAGCCTTAATGCTGGGATGATGTATGGGTAACATAATTGATGTCACTGTTTTGACAGGAACAGCTAAAACCTTTTCTTAACATGATGAATGGCCTCAAGTCAGACTGAGAATTTATGACAAAACTAGGAAAAAACCCTAACCCCTAAGCCTCATTTCCCTGCTATGATGACAGCCAGGCACCCTCATGGAGCCACTGAAATGACAGCACCAGGACCTCAGCTAAGGGTGCAAACAACCAGTCCACGGGGAAATTTCAGCCACGCAGAATATAATGCAAAAAAAACTTCAAAAACCTGATGTCCATTTTTGATGGCTAAAAAATAATCAGTGTATAAGCATATAACCATAAAAGAGTCATTATTCAACATCTGTGAATAAACCCTTTAGAAATGAGAGAAATATCACCAAGGAGTCTGGTATGATTTTGCTAATGGGATAAAAAACACACACATGAAGCAATCACATATACACCACAGTAGACAACAGGCAGTACTTTTCAGGGAAGTAACAAAAATCCGAAGTGGTATTTACACACTGTGCAATGTGGAGCAGGTGACATTGCGTTTTCTCTACGGTTCCCTTCATTACAGAGTCCGTGCTAATTGCAGGACCTAGGGTATGCTTCCACTCACAGTCAGTAAGTGACCGTTAAGTACACGCTTACTGACCACAAGCCAGTGTGAAAAATAAATAAATAAAATAAATAAACCACTTCCTTCCTCCTACAAGCCTTACTGAGAGAAGGGAGAGCCATCTTTAAGATGGCCGCCGGCACTGGGATGTTTTTCAAGATAAATTCAGACATGTTTCTATTATACAAACACACCAGCTAAACACTGCTGGTTTATGTCTTTCTTTCATGTCCAACTTCATTTTAGTCATGTCTAGAATTGCCAGAAACCATAACATCAAGTCTGTCCATAGGCCTTGGCTCTGTTTCCCACTGAATATTCTCTGATATAATTCAGAGTATAATGAAGCTGTACAGAAACATTTTTTCCCTAGTCTTTACATGGAGAGGTGTCAGCTCTGCTACCTAAATGTTGTAGCAACCATAGGGTGAATCTGTCCCAATAACGAGGCATTTCCCTGTTCCTGTTAGGCTGTTCTTGCTGTACAGATGACAATTTAACATACAAATTTTGTACTTACAGGGATCTGTTTTGACTTCCCTCCTGGAATGACCTTCCAGGTTATTACCTGTGACATGGTTTTCCTCCTTCAGGTTCCCTTACGTTTTTTTTAAGTCCGATTAGTTTCACATGCTATGAGCCTCAAGATACTTATACTTGCAATAGATTACTTTTTTTTCTGGCATTTCAGAAGGACTGAAATCACACTTCTACACTAGACCTTCAACCCATGAACAGTATTAGAGCGCCTCTTAAATCACACTTCCACAAATAGAAGAAAAATCCCTTCTTTGGCATGCGCACACACACACGCACAGAAAAAGCATTCCCCCAACACAACTCTTTTGGAAGAACAATACGGAGAGCAGCACACAGCTCACGGCTGCTGCCTGTCAGGTTGTGCTGTGCAACACGGTGGCGATGCTCGCTGAGCACCTCCTCCATCCTTTGCCTTCCCTACCCAAAGAAAGGAAAGAAAGGTCAGCAGCGAATTGACCTAGGGCTCTGAGGACGTTTACAGTTATGTAAGAAATGGTTTGCTTTTATTTTTTTCCCCTTTTAGAAAAAAACATTACGGTATCAGGTTGCTTTCTTTTCCTTGCAAGGACAAACCTTTAAAAAAAAACACAAAAAAAACCCCTCCAAAATAGCTTGATTAAAGTCAGTGTTTGCAAAACAAGGAATAGGTAGAAAAGTGGGGTATTTTTCTGTAATAACATTTTCTGCATTGAAGTAGTTGATGAAAAGCTCTCAGGTATATATGCGAGAACAATTCCCTCAGCTTCTTTTCATTACCGCTTTGTTTTCTCCCTACTTTATCCAAGCTGAAGTGACTTTTGTTAGCCACCTTAACAATATAATGAACTTGGGGCACAAAAATACTTAAAAGTTAATTAAAAAATAAAATTCTATTCTGGGGTTGTGATACACTCAAAGCCACGTAATGGTAATGTAGTCTATCCATACCATTTTCCCGCTCAGCTTTGCCAAAATCCCAATGAAATATTCTCACCAAACAGCCCTGGGGCCTTAGTGTGACAAGTCAGAAACTTATTTTTCAGCTTGTGTTTAGATGCAACTTCACAACTTCTAAGTTTGGTCAACTCTGATATACAATTTTTCACAATGAAGACAGATGCAACAGGAAATACAAGCTGCCACATTTGCTAACATTAAATCCCAACAAGCTGTTTCTTGAGTCCCTCCTTTTGCCCTACTGCTTTCTACCCAATACATGACCAAAACCAGACACCAAACTAGAAACACACCAACTCCAAAGGTTAAAACTAACTAACTAAATAAATAAATAAAACTTTTGGAAGTTGTAACTTTTACCTTGATTTTCCTTAGACGTTATTTGAAAATTAGAGCTCCACTTGAAGAGAGCTCTCATTACATCTGGAGGCTGCTGCTGGACAGAGGCTGTGACGATGACAGGTTGCCAACAGCACAACTTATTCACTCCTCTTACTGGGAAGCAGCACCTAGTCTTTTGCTCTCAAACCAATACTATAAATTTCCGCTCTGGCAACTATTTCTCTGTGCTTATTTTTGAATTGATATTAAAAGGACAGCTTTATGGCATGCATAAATACTGCATAAATTTTGAGATGGGCAGTAGCTGTCTGGAAGAGTTCAGATACTTACATTCTTGGGAAAGCAAATTTCTTGTCTAATAGAGGGCTTTTACTACCTGAACTAATGACTTTTCATACTGCTGATCTACATTAGACTGTGCTGGTTATTAGGAGTTGAGGCTTTTGAGATTCAACAGCAGACAGTCTAAGAGCTCTCTTCTCTGTCTGGTGGAAGAGGGAGGATAAACTCCTATTTACAGCATAAGCATCACAGGAATATTTACTAGTGGAGTCCAAGTAATAATCCTTATGGCAAAGCCAACCACCAGCCCCTGCTGCGATTGCTGCATAACGCAGAGATTCCTAAATATTCACTAAATTAGCTGGTTCAGATACAGGAAGGAGCAGCCTAGGCCTCAGCAGTTACCCATCCGCTAGGCGAGGTTCACCATCCCATATCGACCATCACTTTTGTTCAGTTTCCCAGCACCAGCAGCCAACCACGCTGGCTCACATCTCATCCAAACAGCCCCAAACTGCTGCAGTCACAGCAGAAGCTGCAGTACAAGCACCCCCAAAGATTTCTGCCAAATCCTAATCCTATTTGGAGGCCTCATTCTTGGACTGAAGCAAAGCAGCGAGCAGAAGTTATTTCTGTAAAAGGTGACAGGAGAGGTTGGAGAGACACAGTCCTCCTGCTAGCCATGGGCAAGCATGAGCAAAGCAGAAGGTAGAATTTGGCTTATCAACTGCAACAATTCGACCTCCAGAAATCAGGAACAAAACCCACTTAAATCAGCTTCAGTGCATCCACAGGTGGATTTCTCCTGTCCGAGACAGAGTTCCTCCCTGCTTTAGATGGACCATCAGTATTTATTGCACAGTCACTCCCTATACACTCAGTAAAGTCCTTATTAGAGAACCAGAAACAGACAAAGTGAGCCAGAACAATGTAGTTAAAACCTGCTTTAGGCAAAACATTTCATTTTGAATTAATTCTTAAGGTTTTCAAAACCCTGCCTTCACCCCCATATGAGAATATTTCACTGATGGTTTTAGGAAGTGTTTTTATTCTAGTTTGAAACTGCTTCCTGTTGTGAAGTATCTTCATTTTGAAAAATAAATTGTCTTACAATCAAAACTGAATGCCTTTTTGAACATATTTCTTTCAGTGTGAGTAGGAATTTCTAAACTTTTTGATCTGCTGAAAAATTCTGATGTGTTCTCTTTGGGTCAACCACACAGAATAATTTTTTCAGATCTTCCAAAAATATTTGCACAGAATGCTCCCCCTTGACCTAAAAGAGTAATTGGATTTACTGCTAGCAGTAATATGCTGTTATCCTCTAAAAAGGCTAGACAAGATAAGACTGTGTTTAGATCTTTGTGCATAATAAAGACAATGACATCCAACATCAAAAAACTGTTGATAAATTCTGAGAATGCGTCTGCTCTTTCCCCTGTGGAAAAGGCACTTACATTTCTGCACACAGCCTTATTTCCTAGCTGTTCTGGGCATTCATCTACTAACAAACAGCCTTTGATTAACTTAATCCGGCCACTCTTCAGTGTTGCAGCTGCCTCCAACCGTTATCCTACTCCGGTCTGGGAGAACTGCAGTTTCCTCTCCAGATGCTGCTCGGTGACGCTTTCAGCCTCCAGCACCTGAGCTGTGATAAGGATGCATGCTCCTGCTCCTCAGGGGCTAAGCAACGTCCACAACTTACCCTGCACTGGGCAGACCGCTGCCTTCCCCTCCCCAGCCACCAGGATCTGTAGTTTTGCTACACGAGACTTGTGCCCGCTCTTACTCAGCTCTGCAGCTCAGTTCACCACTTTGCCACGCTTGCCACTGAATGAACCAACCTTGCTTCCTTGCCTACTCGGAGCGGCTTTCCGCTTTCCCCATCTGCTAAGATAAACGCACGCTGGCTGCTTTCCAAACAGGTGGGCTGCTCCATGCACCAGCGCAGACACGATAGTAATTTACAGCGTGCTACTCATTTCTTCTGGAGCGCGTATCAAGAGCCACAGGCACATGGGCCGGCACATGGCAGAGCTGTAAGCACACCGCACTTGGCGGAGAACTGGGGACACTTCACGGAGAAGCAGGGGTGGGCTCAGGGGAGGACACTGAAACGGCACTTGCTGCTTGGGCAGCTTCAGAAGCTGAGTAACACATCCTGATTGCACAGTCACCAGAAGACGTGGCATCTCCACATCAAGCTCTGGCTGCCATCAAAAGCACCAGAGAGAAAACAAGGAATGCCTCTGTGTCTGAGAGAATATCCTCGCATTGTGGTGAAAAACCAGGCAACCAGAGAAGGAGGTGGCAAGAGAACTGCTAGAAAGGTCCGGTGATGAGTGGGAAGCTGACAGTTTGTGAGAGTGCTTTGGAGAGCTGTAGTTCACTATTTATGAAATACTAGCATGTTTTTGTGCAACGCAACTTTAATAAGAATTTAATTATTAATCTAGCCCTATTTGGAGCTAGGAGAATAGCTTCAAATGACAAAGGAAGACAACAGAAATGGAAACGCCTGTAGCTTTTTTCTTGCTATTTATAGAGCATCTATTGACAACACCAGGGCTACAAAGGAGACAAATTTCCCTTGAGGTGAAGGGAGAAGAAAAAAAGGAAAAAAAGAAAAAACAACACAAAAACCACCACCGATATAAATCAGAATCATCCTGGAAGAGCAGAACAAGGAAAAAGAGCCTGCAAAAAGGCAACAAAATCCTCAGATAAAAGACTGAATCCCTCCTGGAAATCTGAAAGAAGGTTCAGCTGTACCTCTTGGGAAACAGGAGACGAACAGCAGCAGTACAGTCCTCAACGACTGTTTCAGAGGCTCTCCACTACTGCAGCTCTTGGGCATTTTGCTTGGAAGAAGGGGACAAGAACATAAGCACCATTCACGAAGGGGCAGGTGACACCTCCCAATTATTTGCCTCATTTACTGCGGATAAACAAAAGGAAGGAGGCAAGAAATGAAGTGTTTTAAAATTCAAACCCATTACAGAAAGAGCTGTTCTGAGAAATGGCCCCAGAGGAAATCTTTCAAAGCAAAGCGCAGAAAACTAATCAGCAGGAGCAAAAACCCTCGGCGTGCCAGGGAGAGGAGCACAGCGCGCTGCCGCCGCCCCGGGAGGTGCCGGGCACCTGCACGCTGCTCTGCTTCGGCACTGCTGCCCGAAGGCCTGGCGGCTGCTCCTGGCCTGAGCCATACACACAGCTGCTGCACGAATGGCACAAAAATCATTGCAGAGAAGGAAAAATACCTATTCGACCTGAAATTAAGCAACAGTCTTTGTTTTAAGAATTGGATTTTTTTTTTCCCCAATACTTTAAATGCTAAGATTATATAAATTGGGTTTGTACACAAACAAACACGTTTTTAAATCAGTCAGATGAAAGACTACAGTTTTTTCCTGATGTTTTTTTCTTGTGCTAAAACTTTAGTTACGTTACCTCCATCCACAACTGACTTCTGCAACCCAAGAAATTGTGCAGCGAATTATTTAACCTCTAAAATACTGCTCAACTGTAGTCTCACTGGAGTCGTGCATACGACCAGAGAAAGCTCTGCCTGCACTACCATTTCTATTTACCTGTGTAGTACCTCTGCTGGAGCAGCTTTCCCCAGCCAGCAGCTCTCTAACACCCAAGATGTGACTGAAAAATGCACCTCAAGTATTTTGACAATTAACCAACTTTTTTTTTCCTGTCTGGCCCAGGAAGTGTTAAGTCATTATATCCACTTGAATGGAGTATGGATTGAGAGTGATGTGCAACAATACTCACAGTGCTGATTTTTTTTTTCTCTCCTCCTCTTCCCGAAGTAAAAGGACCACATTTCAGAAACTTCACTTGGCAGAGGTTTAACACTTGTGCTCGAGAGCATTTCCCCCACCCCCCCACACTTATCTAAAAATTCCTTTGGGCTTTACTCAAATCCATGTACAATTACGCTATCACTGTTATACAGCATGGCTACAATGAACTTGCTGCACATACACAGAGGGGTTTTGCTTTTCACAGTAAATCAATTTAGCCAGCACCAAGCCAAATCAGCAAAAGATTAAACTACCTGTTTTCCTGTTACTGTCCACCTTAACCATCGTGCTTGCAGGGTCCAGCTGCACGTTCAGTATATTGAGACCGTTTTCAACCACCCAACTTCCTTTTTACAGTATTCTGGTGCTTCCATACAGTGGGCACCACAGCCACCGAGTACTAGCAGCCTAATTGCACCAGAATTGCTATGATTTCCATAAAGATTGGCTTTAAATGATACATTATTTTATGTATAAATTAGCGTCTTTCAATTCATTGGACAAGACCATATGAAAGAGAAAGTGAGAGGAGTGATCAGCTCTGGGTCATGGACACCAGGAATGATTTTGCTGCCCTGATGTGAACAGTAAATGTGCAGTGACTTGGTTAACGACACCACTCTGGCAGAGCAGGATGCACACGATGAGGACTTTCACTGTCCATTTATTCCAGCTTGAGCAGACAGGAGCTCACAGCACAAACCTGAGCTATCTTCAACACAGCAAGTATGATGCTGCCAGCTCCTCCCTCTCCACATGAACCAGGACATGAAGCAGGGACAGCTTTTGGCATCATCTGCAGGCAGGCGATGAATGAGCAAGACCTTCCATCTCCCCAAAAGAGGGGAGCCAATCTGCCCTGCTTATGCACACACTGGCAGTGGTACCGAGGCAGGCAGTCTAAGCATGCCATTAGAAGGTTGTTTTTTCTCCCCCTACTGTTCTAAGCTGCCTTCGCTCAGACAGGGGCCCTGATTCCACACAGCCACTCAATTCACTGAGCAGGTGTCAGCAGTGAGGGAAAATAAACTGAGAAAGCTGCTGCTGGCATAGCTTGGAGTATATTTGAGATGACATCTGCGTACCCCCAGGTGTATGGAGATGGCTGCGCACACAACCTGGCACACAAAAGGGGCAGCACTCTAGTGCAAAACTTGATCTGAAAGGAATTTCAATACCACGTGTTTGCAAGCTAGCAAAAAAGAACAAGCAAACAAACCACCACCACCACGAGGTACTTGCTTAAGCCAAACTGTAGATAACTCACATAAACGATTCCAGCTTAGCATATTGCTGTTTTGCTAAAAAAGGTCTGTCCAAGGCCAACATACCTTGCAGTTGTTCAACAGCTGAGTGACATGTCACCAACAAAAATGGCATGATGAAGAGGTTGTAGAAAAGAAATGCATTTTACATCTTTCAAAGACCAGCGCACATTTCCACGCAACTTAGCACAGAATTCAAATGTTGCCACGGGTGATCTCCAGCCCAGGCAGCTGCCACCTCACACACGCACAGCTACCATCCTCTGCCAGACACGGGAGGCGGTTTTGCAAGAGAATATTCTACTCAGTGCATAAATGTGCGCCCATAAACATTCAAGCAGCAATAAACTATTCAGAATCAACTTTTTCAGAAAACAAATGGCAAAACGATCAAGGTAAGGCTGTTCTGGTAAAGCAGAAATAACAGTGGTGTTTATTGCTTTTGTATGCATATATTTACACTACATTGCATAATATGCTTGCATGGGTGTTCAACAGCGTAAATGACAAAGTAACTCAAGACAGCAAGCACAGCAGAGCTCTAAGAAAAAAAGTCACATTTCACATTCCAGTGCATGATATAAGTATGGCAGTCCTCTGGCTTGTAGCAGTATATCCAAGTTAGTAAAGACAATTTCAGAAAAAGAGATATTGTTTCAGTACTGAGCTATAAATTAGCTTCTAGTGTTCTAGGATGTAGCAAGTGGTTTTTATTTTAGTGGAAGAGAAGGCTGCTCTTTTCAAACCGAGTAAAGACATCGTGTACCACAGACTGGAGTTGGGGAGCTGCCTCTGGGGATACCACAATCACTTTTTGTACTGCTTTGAAACCATCCATATTAGAGACAAATCGCTGTTTCACGTCATTACCATATTTATGCCTACTGGGCCTTTACATAGCTCAAAATAAATTAAAACATTTATTCTGAAGTTGGTTCAAACACTTTAAAATGTGGAAAGGACTTTGTTGCTCTAAGTGCCCAAGACTCGTGGATGTGACTAGTATCATCTCCAGTTACATAGCAAAAATCCAAGAAAAGCTTCAGAGCAATTTACAATAGCTGCGGATTTGTCCCATACAATTGTCAAAACAAGTGCTTGAGTATGTAGGTCCTGCAAACACTCATTACTGAGCATTGCACTGCTTTGGACAGTTCAATTTTGCAAAGAGTGTGCTCAGCAGTATTTGCACAGTTCCTAATCACCAGTGGTAGGAGTCTTTCTATTGCTCCTTGCCCTGTGTGCTACATAAGCACTTACAGTATTTTTAATATTAGCCCCCACGACTCCACTTGCATCTCAGGTGACTGCTGGAGAACAGAAAATTCTCAAAGAATTCATTTAAGAAATAAGGTTTTTGCAGGTTGGAAAAAAAATCCTCCTTTCCTTTAAGTCTACTAATCTGTAAGTTCCTTATTACCAATGTACTCTGCTCCTGAAATGAAACCCTAAAGAGATTTTGCAAAACTTTATTAGCATTTTAGTCTGCTCTAACTATTCATTTCACACCAGTTACACAATTGACAGTGCTACATCCACCAGCTGTGCCCCCATGCTAAGAACAGGCTAAGGGCTGCAGGTAGTAGAGATGCTATCACCAGCCAAGCCCCTGTCTGTAACTGGTCCTAACTCTCACTGCCGTGGTGTTTTGGGATCAAATCCACATGAAGCCCTCTCTGGGAGGAAGGAGACGGTGACTTTGAGCTGCTTCTCCTTGTCCTGAGCTGTCATACAGGCACGGAATCGAGGCTGTCCTGGGTGCCTGTGGATCTCCAGGCTGCTAAACACAATGATCAGAGATGACTCACTGTCACTCTCACATACATTAAATAGTTCTGTCAATTTTCTGAGTCAAATTATTGCTGTAATTGTTGTGTCTCACAGCTGAGGAGCTGACACCAGAGCTGACTCAACTGCCGGAGAGCTCCCACAGCCGTGCCGGGTCGGGCTGCTCGTGATGCTGGGGCTCAGACCTTGCCTTCACCCACCAGAAGTCATTCTCCCCCACCAGGTAAGACAATGAAAGAGAGCTTCCCTTGGTCAAATCTGACAGATCCACGCTGAAGTTTCTCTCCAGGAATGTTTTGCATATCATATATTAATAGAGTCTGACTAACGGCTTTAGCTTCACATCATGTCTAGACAAAGTGTCCCGCTGTGGGCAGTTGCCTGGAAGGGCACTTGAAATAGCTGTGGGTGAGCAAAACAGAAGCTGTGTGGAGAGCTGACATGTTGTACGCTCACTGCATCTCATTTATTTATTCTCAGAAAAGTGAAAATAATGGGCATCTGGATGAAATTTTAGGCAGAAAGAGGCTAAAATCTCAATATTCATTCCTTTCAGTATATGCCTTAAAGCAAATGAAACAGCCAGAACATGAGACATGAAGTAATTAAGAACTCCACAGAAGCTTTTGGGGGATCAAAATGTAATCGGACACAACTTGCATAAGCACAGCACTTAACCAAGTGCTCTCTGGTGCCGAAGCACTCTCCTGAACCTCATCACCCAGGCATGCCCAGCACTGTCCAGCCATACCCTGAGGGAATAACTTTTACCCACGCCTTAAACAAAACTCCTCAGCACCCTATCTATGCACAACATGGTAGCACCACAGTTGCAAAATCACAGGAAAACAAAGCTGGAAGCAGAGAACAGCTGGTGAAGCATTTATAGCCCACTTGAGACTCTCTCTCCACCACTTCTCAACAACCACAGGACTTTGTCTGCCCTCTTTACGTTTCTTGTCAGGTGAAAATGCATCCATATAGAAAATTGAATCACTGCTTTCATTGGCTTAAATGATCTATTTAAATTGAAAGTAACCAACTCCCTTTCAGCACCTTTTTTTTTTTTCCCCATCTTTTAACATGCTGTGGCACGATTACAGCTTTAAATATTTACGTGACATTATCTTGCATCTGGCAAATGTTTTATTATACTGCCAAGTAAGTCCCATGCAGGATTAAGTTATCCACTGGTTCTTGCACAGTTGCAGCGGATCCCATTTATTACTTTACAACCATAATTTTCTCTGAACCAGGCCTGGCAAGTCTAAGACATTTTTCAATGAGAGATGAGATGTGCAGAAACCAGACTAATATCTAAGTTTCTGCGGAAGTTAAGTCTTTCTTTCCTCCATTATAACTTCTCAGTTTGCGTTATTCAAACCCATATAAACCCTGGCTTTTATTCTGTTACTGCTGTCAATTTGTACGCATCTTCTCAGTTCACTCTCTTTCTTATTGTTAATTAACTATTTCATATTGTAAATTCCCATTTTTAAGATAAGGTACTGTTGTCACAATAGTCCTGTAAGTGAATCATTATAACTATAATACATTCATAAATAACACATTACAAGACTTGAAATAAATATTTTTTTTAGTTACTGGCAACCCAATTGGCCTGCGTGTAATAGAAATTGTGCACCCATGAAATTAAACTGAATAAAAAAATTAATTTTCAAAGGCTTAGTTCTTTGAAAATCTTCCTGCTCCTAATTCTTTTTGGTCAATGTTATTTTCTTTTTGATCCTAAAATAGAAAGTATAAAACTAAAATAAATAAAAATGGCAGCCTCTGGGTAGAGAACTGAAGTAATGAACAGCAACCAAATTCCACTGAGGGCCAGACAATCACAGGGAAAGAGAGGAAGGGGGAAAACAAACACACGAATGCCTGTTAATGAACCTATGGCAGGATAACAGCGTTCTCAGACAAGTCTTCAGGAAAACTTTCTAGAGTCAGCTCCACGAATTTCTTCATGGGAGTTCACAAAGAATTTCCCAGGGACCTGGCTGATGTTTCAGAGATCCAGGAAGAAGCCCATAAGCCGGTCCAGGAGCTCCAAGACTCCCCTTAGCCACCTGTAGGCCTGGCCGTACCTCCAGTCCTAGAGCCCAGCCCAGATCTGCACCCTTTGCACGGGCCTCATAAACCTAGCGTGAGCAGATCCAGTGCCTGGGGAGAAGCAATGCAGCCCTTGACCAAGTTTTTTCCTCCCCTAAAGCAAAGTCACATAGGAGGAAAGAGACCACGGGCAAGGTTTTCTCCCTCTTCTGGTCAGAGCAGGGGCAGAAAGGTCTACAAGGATCTGTGACCATAATCTCATGAGCTGAGAGATGGGGTTGAGAGGCTGGTAGGATGACACACAATTTATCATCTCTGCAGGCAGCAGCACACCCACGCTGGAAGTTGGTATCCTAAAGGGCCTCAAAAGCAACAGCACACACCTTCAGGATAAGAATTAAAATAAACGGGGTCCTGACCATCAATGATCTCCATGCATTTTTAGAACAAGGAGAGCAAAATGTCAAGCATGGTTCATCACTAATTTCATCTCCACACTCCTCCCCCCCGGAAGAGACAGAAAATACAATTATGCTTCGATGTGATGTCACCAAGCCTTTTGCAATTAATTCATTTGTGCTCTCAAAGAACCTTGTGATAATGGAGAGCTCTGCACAGACCCCTGGTACATATCTGAACAGACTGAAGTGACGTTTATAAAGGCTAGAGAAAGTGCTCATCGCTGTACTCTTCTGCCTTTTCACAGGTTTCCATGCCCATGGTTAACACTTAATTGCTCACCTCCTTCTGGTAATCACTCCCTGCTGATGACACATCCCTGATGAGTAACAGGAACAAATAAATGAAGTACAACTTCATTGTAAGCTTTGGATGGGTTTTCACAGCACCATGAGAGGCAGGAGGGCTTTAATTTGGTCTCAAAGCCCGTGTGTAAGTTAAGGAAGTTTATCTTTCGCAGCGCTCTCATCTAACTTATTACAACCACCCAAATGACCAGACATCTCTGGTGCAGACCAGTTGGGAACACGGTACCCTGGGGTCCCATTCTGACCAGCACGGTAGGTCTGTGCGGCGGTGCTGACCACCTTCCAGGGGTTCAATGCGGATGGCTCCAGCACAAAGCCAAGAGAGGAAGGAACTGAAACAACAGCCAAAGAGGGGGGTGGGGTGGTAGTTGCCCAAGAACGATTTTGGTTTTGTAACTTTCTATAAAATTTCAAAAAGGACACTTCTTCCCTGTGTTGGAATTGTTGGAGAAGTCCACTTTTTTTTTTTTTTTTTGGCTGACCCAGCTTCGCAATCAAGTGGAACGCTCTGAAAAATGTCTCCCTGATTTCTCCTGAATGGCCTTTAAAACACTGGCAATTCAGTCTGCTTAGTCAGCAATACACACAGAAAGCTATTAAAACCTGAGCCCTGATAACTGATCTCTCACAGGCACTCATGCCTACCCACGGAGCAGTGACACGACACGTAAGAGTTGTTCCAGCACTGCAGCATGCTCCGCGTTTAAGTTTTCTTCACACCTAAACTAGCAAGATTTTAATTTTATTTTTGGCTCATTCTTTATCTCATGGCTAATAAGGGCTGGTCAGATAAGGCTACTGTGAGCTATCCAAGGCTAAATCACTGAAATACACACCTCCAGCTCACAGCATTTTGCTGTTGCTGCTGCTGGCATATGGAGAGTTTAGATGAAAACAAGAAAATACTGGGCAAAAACTATTCCAGAAAAAGCTGAATATTTATGACTTTTACACAGAAACCTGACTGGCAAGTGAATGCTTTGAATAAGATAAAAGGAGTGACAGAAAGATAACTTTTATTTGTGCAGAGTACATTTAATGAATGCATCAACATTTGCAGATGATTAGGGCTAACCTAAGTGCTTTGTTGTTCCCGCTGTACGTCTGCAAGGTTCGGATTTTATTTATTCCTTCACCCCCCCATGCTTGCAACTAAATATAATTTTTGGCTTTTGCAAAGGCCTATTTCCATTTATAGAATCCAGATGACAGGCCGGGGACGATATTTTCCTAGCTGAGGCATCTGCCTCCTTGACAGAGGGAGAGATAATCACATTGGGTGAAACAGGCTCGGCCTCTGTGACAAGCTTAAGATGTCAGAAACGAGAGCATCGCATCTCGTCCCTCTGGATATTTTTTTCTGGAGAAATTTCACCACATCTCATGCGAAACACAGCCAGCTTGCAGCGCTGCTCTGCCGCCAGCGACAGGGAAGGGAGGGGAGGAGGGAGGCAGGGAACCGCTTCACTTCTGAGGCTGCCACAGTTTCTATTTAATTGTTTGCTTATTTATTTAATTATGGTAACAACAAGAACTTCTGGTCAAGCTGCCAGCATGCTTTTCCTGAAACAATTCATTGCTCTGAGATCACTTTTGCTGAACAATTCTCCCTCCCTGCTGGATCTCCACCACGTACAGTCAAAGCACAGAACATCCCCGTCACCTTCTGCAGCCCCATCCAGGAGCAGCAAGATGGCACGGGTGGCTGAAGCCACCTTGCCCCAAGACAGGAGAGGCAGGAGGCCCAGGACACGAGGCATTTGCAAGGGACTGAAATCGGAGAAGCATCTCCACGTAGATTCAGTTCTCAGATCTGAACAAATGCCTCCACAGCAGGTTCCACTGCCTACCAGATCGGCGCTAATCAATGGCATTTCCACCTTCCACACTGATTCAGTTCTGATTTTTAAATTATAGATCTAGTGTTCTGGAGTCGTGGAAGAGATTATGCTGCACTTTTTAGTGAAATCAAGGAGCTACTTTCTCTTTTGAGATGGGCCATTTGATGCTGCAAAATGCCACCAAACAAACCTTTCTGAAAACAGATTCGTTCTCACTCTCACAACTAACTTTTTCTTGCCAGATGATGATGTAAATACAAATCACGGAAGACCTGACGGATGTGCCACCTTCAGTGGAATACACAAGCACAAGGGGACTTGTCTCATTTGACAGTCATATTAACCAGTAAGTGATTGCTTACTGCAGATGACCTGGTATAAATACTTTAACGAGTGTTCACCAATGTATTTTTAAGATACTGTTTTGTCATGACTTGTACCATACCATGAAGCAGCCCTCCCATTCTGACCTAACAGGGGTGCAAGAAGTACTCTTCATAAAATTTTGAGCTAACGAGACTAAGAAAATGCATTTGTTTTCTTTCCAACTTTATTTCCTAAGAAACGCAGAAATGGGCCCATGCTCAGAAGGAATGAAAAAAATGCTATAGAAAACTCTGCTGATATCAAATTTTCCTTGAATGCAACACTATAATTCCCTCCACAGAAAAAAATATTAAAGGCAAGAAACGCTGTATTTGACCAGCTATAGTCTATTTACTGCACTGTTGTATTTATCATGTAAATAGTACCACAACAGATGAACTTCCATCTGAATTCACTGAAACCAAGGTAACAGTCTTCACTCCACCTCTCTCTGCCCGCTGTTGACCATGTCCCTGCAGAAGCCCAGGAGGACTGAGGCTGACAGCAGAGGAGAACAAAAGCAGCAGCAGCAGGTTTCAGAGAAGAGCAAGGCAATGCTGAAAACTAGTTCAAAAAAAAAAAAAACAAACTAGTTTCACCAGAGCTATCTAAATGATGCGAAACTCTAGACTCTTCACCAGTTCTTCCCTAGTATAACATTTTTTTTCCGCTAAGTCATCTTTCTCTCTCCCTCCCTCCTACTTTACACTGAGACCAACAGCTTATCCTGTAATACGGATTCTGTAACGTAAGACTCTCACAACATTTGCCTTGTCACACTGAGCCAGCAGCTTCTGCAGGAAGAGCAGAGTGCTTCGCTGAGATTTGGATGATGGGCGAACACTGCCAAGGTGCTGTTGACTACCACAGAGAATTCTATAAACACTGTTATTTTAATTTCCTTGGGTTTTTGGTGCTAATACAGAGTTTCAGTACATTAGAGGTTAATTTGAGCTCTGCACTGTACCAGTGGTCTATGCTCACCAATTACAACCTTGTCAAATCATTATGGATGATGGAAAAGAAGATCTGATGGAAAAGAAAATCTACTTTTAGAAGCACACATTCAATTGCGACTCCAGTCCTACTCCATCAGTCCACGGGGATTTAAGTCCAAAGCTCTACATTTGCGAAGATGAAGATGTGAAATACATTTGAAAAATATGTCAATCATTTTTCACATTCCCTTCATCATTCAGCAAAGAATGACAGCAGAACAAACTAGTAGAGGCCTCTGGGGCTTCTAGACTTTCCCTGTGATACAATTCACTCTTCCAGACAACCACAGCCTGACCCTCATCCCATCCCACTACACTCCCTCTGCCTAGGGCTGCAGGGAGGGAGGCAACAGCTACCCCAAAAACAGGGCTCGGGCCGGGCTTTCCCTCAATCCCACGAGAACAAAACATGCATTGTTCACCTCCACATTGCAAGGCAACAAAACCAATGCCCACAGGCTGGAAGAGGGCAGTGACCAGGCCTAAATTATCAGAGGACCGTGTATCTGGTATGCACTACATTATGTAGTTTAAATGCAGATTCTTTCGAACCAACTACTTAAAGTTTAACCCAACAGATAGAAGGGGCATCTGTTTCTCTTACTGTGCTCATATCTGCTCCTTGTCATCTGCCAGCAACTTCATGATTAAAACCAAGATCATCAGAATTATTAGTAAGTCACGACTGGCTTGCCCAGTGCACAGCCAGGAATAGATTTAGTAATCTGTTTCCCAAATACACTTGCATACTCCTTTTTTTTTTTGCATCATTCGACCACTCAGGTGAATGGCAACTTTTAATAACTATCAGCATGTCCCAGCCTGCAGTACAGCCCACGGTATATCTCAGATGTTAAGATCTGTGCTGGAGACCCAACTCCTGGATGTCAGAAAAATCCAGCAAAGCAATTACAGAAGCAAATAAATTATTGCGCGAGAAAAGTGACAGCTCTGGGAATTGATGCGGATCCTGGTGTGGATCTAGGTTGTTACTGACAGAAAGTTGTTGTTCAGGAGGTGATTGGTAACGCATAAGAAATGAGAGTTTAGTCCTGTTTCCAATGGCTCCCCTCACAAACCACGGAAGGAATGCGCAACGCAAGTTAACCTCAGACTGTTTCTTCGGTCTGCTTCAGATAAACAACTAAGCCCAGCTATCTCCGCCCTTATTCTGGATCAGAAGCTGACCTTCCAGCATCCTTTCTGTCCCTCAGCTACTTCAGTGTCGGATGTGGAGTTTCCTCCCCCGTCCCCGAGGAGCACTGCCACCGTATTTTCCCCATCTCCAGCCCCACTCCACAGGCTTCACCCCTGGAAACACAGCCTGGGCGGCAGGTAAAAAAAGCAAGCCTTGCACCCACATGCTCTTCCTTAAATTGGTTTTCAGTTCTCTCACATCTGAGTAAAATTAAAACTTGCAAGCTTCTGCTGCCCTTGGCACTCTTGACATCTATACATTTTCCTTTTCTTTTTTTTGTTAGTCTCCTTTCACTCTTGTTTTCTGCCTCTGACACAGGCCTTATCAGAAAGGATGCAAGTGGGAGAAAACACCTGATAGAAAATGAAAATACCTGACGGAAGAAACATTCAAAGCAAACTTTAAAAAAAAAAAAAAGCAAAATTTCCAGCCCAAGATTCCTCTTGTTTTTGAATTATTATTTTTTTTTTCTAATTGAAGTTTTTCCAAGAAAACAGCCACTAGCCACAAAGCATTTGCTTAGCTGCAAACTTAGGGTGATCTGGAGCAGAACAAGAGACAGAGAGAGGGAGAAAGAATGACAGAGGGGAAGATTTGTTATTATTTTTAAACAGCTGTGGATTTAAGTCAGCTCCCTGCAAAGCCATTAGAAGCCTGTCCACCTGATATAACAGGCCTGGCCTTAGCTCCCAGAGCACAGACCAATTTTGGTCCTCTTCTGATCTGTTGGTGAAGCCCATTTCTTTCACCTGGGTGAGCTGTTGCCACTCCAGGACTGCTCCTTCTCCCTCCCTCTTGTACATAATATTAAATAAGACAGCTCATGTAAGGGCAAATATGGTAGTCTGGCAAGATGTAAAGACATTGGTATGAAAACTTAGGTTATGGTGATCAACTGTTCTCTCTAGCCCTACAAAAGAGTCTGCTGCCTATACAGGAACAGTTTCAGAGTGTATTGGGGAACAATAACTTTGTTGACATTCAAGGGAAAAAAGGATGGAATAATCCACGAATGCTCTTTGGGTTGGGATGTTCACGGTGCTCCAGGAGTTAATGAGAAGCTTGTGTTAGAGTTTACATCTAAGATCAATCTTTAATACAACATCTCAGCTAACAAACATGAGACCAAAGACCTTCAGATGAAAAGAAAAATTTGCGTGTCTTCAAATATTAATGACATCACTGAACTTACAAATCTGACCTAACCTGAATGCTCTTGGGATGGCATATTTATACTGGAGCCTCAAACAAATCTATCTTCCATTAAATATTGTACGTAAAAGTTCATCTATATACATCGGTATCCATATATCCACACACATCTCAATCTCTGCGTGTCTTTCACATCTTTGCAGTGCCTTTCTTTTGGTGCTGCATCATCTACTCTATCAGCTTTGTATGCTCTCTTTCAAAACTTGTACAATTTCTCACGTTTCCTACCCTCTTCTTCCACAAGAAGTGGAAGAGATCTATTAAATATAATTCCAGCTATCCCAGTATGACTGGTGCTGCCCTGGAAGGCAGTAGATTACAGCATTCTTTTCCATAAGATCATTAAATTGTAGACTCAAAGTTACACATTCTGACACATTTTTTTTTTTAAAAAAGCATATTCCAAACAATCAAATTGTGATTCATTATCTGTCATTTTCAGTCAATACATCATGTCTAGTAAATATTGATTAACGTGTAAGATTACAGACTTGCAGTTATATTTTCTAACAAAGCTGTTCAATAATAGCAATGATAATCACGAACTGATAGACAATTTTTCCAGTATACACAAACTAGTCTATGCTAATTTGAACAGAAATGACTCTAAAGTTTCCTGATTCATTTTTACATGCAAAATTGCAGGTGTTGAACTCTTTGATGGTACCTGATACAGAGCAAGTAAAATGAAAGCATTTGGTAGAAATGTGGTTTTCCCTTCTCAATCTCTGCACGGTATTTAGTTCCAATTCTCTTGCAAAATATTTTCCCATCTATGAAAGTCTTCCAGTACATCCTCCCAAATGATATCTGCAAATCCACACCTGACATCTTACTTCACAAAACAATTTCAGAGTCATTTTCCAAAGCTGTCTTGCAGTACCTCACATGCACTTACCAAGAGGAGCAATCTTCCCATCAGCTGCTCTACATGTGCCTTGCCTCAGAGTTTTCTTTTCACAGCCTTTATTATAACTTCGGCTCTCACACAGACTGTGCTACCACTGCACTAGCTACCACCACGTGAAAATACAGTTTTACTTATCTGGCTATTACATGGTCCTGAAGGGTTTGCTTAAGTGAGCTTGTGGCTCAGTGAAGAATAGTCCTGTCTGTACTGTGTGACTGCGCTTTGGATTTCTGCTTCCTTCAAATCAATGCAAGCCTATCTACTACACCAACGCTTTGGTTTCCTCACCATGACTGATTTGAAGACATTCTGCTTGGTGTAAATTCAATTGCACTCTTTTTTTCCTTTTCTTTTAAATTTTTAAACTTTAAGCAAGAATTTTCTACTACCCTTCTTATTTCTGAAATTCATTGCATTCTTACTTCAAGTTAAGGATCCCACATGTGATCCAAAATCACATCTGATTCAGGAGTACCAAAGCTGCTGCTAATGGTGAGAAAGTTTATTCTTTAAAATTCCTTTTATGACATTGTTTCTTTTTAAACACTTCTTCACTTCAGCAGCACGCTATTCTTTAAATCCCAATGTGCTGTCAGACAGTGGGCTTGATTTTCCCACTAACTGTCTAGGTTATTAAACAAGTCGAGCCCTCTGAGATAGTACCATTAACAAAAATATAAACTTTCGCTCACTGTCATTCTCAGCATATCTCTATTCATCTCCAGAAAGCAGATTATCAGGCATCCTCCCATTATCACCCAAAGTTTGTTCACTTTATACTGCATTCTCAAAACCACTACTGCACTTTATCACTTTTCACCTGTTCTGTTTTCCTATTACAAGTTATTATATTCTATTTCTAGCATCACACAGTATTTGTAATAATAGCTAGTGAAAATTCTATGCCATTACATATAATCAAGATAAAACTATCTTAAGTAATCCAGAATTGAAAGAATTAAACTAAAAGAAAGAAAAAGAAAAAAAAATACTAAAAAAGAAAAGGAAAGAAAAGAAACAACTATCCCAACCTCGCACCATCCCACACCAAAATAAAGACCATCTTTGTTAAAGCCTCTGCTTTGGTAAGTCACCATGGGATCAGCACAAACATGCTTTTCTCCCCTGAGGGCAGACTGGCTTTAGGCTGGCAGTCCTGCACAGATGTCAGGCACAGGGCTCCTGACACAGAGCGGAGCAATGGGATGCTTGACATGACCACAGGCGGGACTGCATTCCTCCAGGAGCTTTAGCTCACTGCCATTAAAATTAAAAGAGAAAGGCTGTTGATCTGCAAGGGAGACCACCAGTTATACATTCAAAACTGGCACCCTAATGGTCAGAATTGTTCTTTTAATTTCCTATATGTTGCTATGTGGTTGATTTATTGTTAGAAAGGATCATCTACAGTCTGAGGCACACTTAAATTCAAAGTCTTCTATTTCATGTCATTGTACAATATGGCAGGCTGTTGTTTGATTTGGTTTCAAGTAAAGCAGGCTAACAAACTTCCTTCCAAGCCATTAATTCAGAAATGTAATAAGGCTAACACAACTGTACCGACTCATTAAAGCAATCTGATGTAAGCTGCACTCGCTAAAGCGGCTACCATCCACGTTCCTGTGACCGCAGCCTTGTTTTCAGACACCATCAGAGATGACCTGCTGTGCCAAACGCCTCTTCTGTCTCAGGAAAACTTCAGAGAAATAGCAAAACAGAAAACCTTGATTTGTTCAGGCCTTAAAATCTGTTCCACCAAAAGAATATTGTAGCATTTTTGGTCTCTGTTTTCATGCAGAAAAAGGTTATTTCACTGGATGAGAAAGTAAATTCTACAACATAGTACTGTGAAGATAGTCATGTAGAATAAATATTTACACATAAAACTGACAAACTTTCCCCTACGTTTGGTGGCAAAGATGATTTAAGATTACAGTAAAGAAAATATAGAAAAGACAAGCCATGGGTGTGCTGCAGTTGAAATACCAAGAACCAGCCTGTGACCCCGGTGTGCAGCCCAGGCTGTCGCTATAAAATCAGCAGTGGTGAGAGGGTTGCTGCCAACAGGTGGAGAGAAAAAAAAAAATCTTTCTGTGCTTCCTGCTTCTTAAATAAAATAGAAGTGACACCACGAGAAGGTGCAAAGACAAACAAGGCAGTGTTTAGCCTTTAAGTAGAGATCTTTACAGGTGGTATCCAAGTCAAGAAGCTTGGAATCATTAAGTCCAGCCATTGAACTCTCTTGTTTTCCTTGCCTACACCATCCCCAAAAGTAAGAGAGACTTTTGTAAATGGAACAGAACACTCAGAATGCCAACGTATATGATAGATCCATGCCTTCAAAATCATCAGCAGGCTGCTAAGACTCCACATTACCAGCTAGAATCTATTTAAATATTGTCATTGTCAAGTGGATGTATCCTCATTCTGTCCAGAGGGCACTTAAAACACAGCAACCTTTTGTGTGTAGCTGTATGAATGTGCTCCTGTCTGCTGTGCGATGAGATTCAAGAAATTAGCATTGCTCCGAATCACATGTTATGGACAGAGTGCCATTAGACTCGGGAGAGGTTGATTATAGTGCTACATTCATTAAACCTGTAACAGAACACATTTTATTTGAACCGAAGCTTTTCTTCAACAGAGAGCATTAAAAGCGAAATAATAAAACTTGTGATATTTAAAAAACAAATAAATAAAATAAAGGCTTGCAATTATCAGTTTTTAGTGGTCCATGTCTCAAGTTATTGTTTCAAAGCAATAGAGCTGCTGAAGGACTTACAGGAAGACCATCCTAGTGTCAGAGCACATCATTATGGGGCAATGAAAAGGGCCAAGGCGACCCCTTGGCCAGGACTGGTCCCAGCACACCGCTTGCGGTGGTTACTCAGCACGGGAATAACTGGAACGTGAGGAAACGATGCAGGCGGAGCCCTGCAGGCACCAGCCAGAGGAAAGCAGGATCTCGGAGGACAAAGCGAACAGCCTGCCGGGACAGCTGAATTGCCCTGCTCTCAGAGGCTTTAACTCCCTGGCAGAGAAAGAGGGGAAGGGAAAAGCGAGATGGGAGAAGGCCCCACATCTCCTACCTTGACCTGCGGAGCTCCAGCCCGTCTCCATTTAACCACTCCCAAACACACTCCCGCCATGGGAAATACGAACATTAGTCACAGCCATCCTGCAGTGCTCATTGCGTATCCATCTTGTTTCAACAAAAATAAATGCTCAGGCATGCATTCAAGCAGCACCCTTGCAAATTCTGGAGTGGGAAAACCCAAGAAACATCAATATTTCTAAGTCAGTGAGGTCCAATCTCATGTTCTCATGCCTTGCAATTTCCTGGGCACCACCACGTGTTACAGGGTCCAGGACTGCACCTCACAACGGTGCGTGTAAGCTCAGTGCATCAGAGGGGAGAGGAACTCCAGCAGGTAGCAATAGAGCCTTGCCCAGGCTGTGTTAGCTCCCTGCGTGCCCCTGAATACAAGGACACAAACATACTTATGGGAATTAGCATTTACATATTTTGTGTGTGTGTGTGTGTGTGGTGTTGTTACTTTCGTCTTGGTTTGTTTTTAAGGTCTGCTCCAGGGAACATACTTGTAGCTCACTGGACACAGGCTTCCTAGCAATCTGTATAATTTCTGGTATTTTTTAATGAGTTGATATAGGGTGATTTCACTTCCTTCCCTCTTAAAAAGAATTAAAATAATATATCTGTGCAGGAATAAAAGCCTAATAAATGGTGGAGCCACATGCCCATGATTAGAATTAAAGGAGCCATCTGTTTCCTTACAGTCATGCACATCTCAGACAAAAAGTACACACACGACATATGTTATTACTTCCACTTTCCTAATAGAAAATATTTGTCATGGTTTCCTCCCACAGGAGCGCAGGAAGGTCCACCACCAGCTTGCAATGCTACAGGAACCCCTCCTGCCATAGCTCTGCAAGCAATGTATTCAGACAGAATTTTTCCCATCCTCTTCCTCAGCCGACCCAGCATATTTCTTCACGCCTCTGTAAATCCTTTACAAACATTTTCTCCAAGATCTACAGCCAGGGATCAGCTTGGTGAATTCTTCCATCAACAGGAATTGCACTGTTGAGCTCCATACGTATGGTTGTGTCTTACCATTTAAAGGCCAATTTAGGAAATGAAGCTGTTCATTGGATGATATATTTTTATGTCAACGTATTGTAGCTTGCAATTTCTTCCCTTCACCTACTCCCAAATTGCTCTGACAAAAGCAGATTGATGGAAATGCACCAGACATACATAGACATAATCCTCAACATCAACTTTCAGGCAGATGCATCAACTTTACAGACAACACCAGAAGTTTCCACTCGCCCTCCCTGGCAGAAGTAAAAAACAGCACCACGCTCTCTCTCTCCCCTTTGCTCTTCTTTATACATGTAGCCAGCCAGAGACATAGGAGCTGGAAATCATTCTTCAAGGTAATGCATCTGCATGAAGAACACATGGCTCTGGTCTAGTCCCATGCAGTATTAGCAGAAGTGACAGACTAAATGCATACTTATCAAACATCCACAAGGGGCATCTGTGGTCATATACAACTCCAAAGTGATCTTATAGAGCAAAAATGCCTCTTCTATGATTCTATGTTCCATTAGCATCTAACCAAAAGAAAAGGGGGATCTGTAGGACAATTGGAATAGTTAGTACTACTTTAATCTAACCAACCATTGAAGTCCTGATACCTTACTAAGAAGTTACGGAGCTACACACGCTACCACCTACCAATGAAGTTCCTGCCAGCAGCAAAATCAGCTCAGCATCTCTAAGTCAAACTGGCCCAGTGATGCTGCCCCAGAATGTAAGCTCAGGAACAGCCGCCAGGAGGCCACCACCACACTGAAACACTTCTGGCATTAGTTCTCCTCTCTTCTGCTACCTCATCCCTGCCAAAACCACTTATTCCTACACTATTTAAAAAAAAAAAAAAAAAGAGACACCAACGACAAGTGCTGTCAAAAAATCTTCCTGAAAAGATATTCTTCCATCTGAAACATCTCCACCTCTTTCCCAGCCACTGTTCAAACACCGAAATGTTCAAGAATACCTACTGTGCCACTGAGACACTGTGAAAGTATTTCTTCAGAAAAATCAAAGAGTAGCTTAATTTAAGTTTGTCTGACCTGGGATGTTACCCTCACTCTCAGTTTTGGAAAATCTTTAAATATGTAGAAAAAAAAAGAAAAAGGAAAAAAAAAAGGTAAAAAGTCTGGTCCTTCAGCTTTCTCTGCAGACATGAATGCTTTTGAAGTATGCTATTTATCAGAAGCTAAGAGAAAACTTCTGAAACAAACACTGGCAGCCCTGTAGTTGTACAAAGGAACATTTCTTCTACCCATTGTGCTCTCCCATGCAGATAATAATTTCTGTGAATAGACACACATTTCATTATTCACAATACTCTGTGACCCTGAGATGTTCTGTAAATTCTCCATGTCAGTTCAGTAAAAATTTTCTTCTTCACATCTATCTATATTCAGTTTCTGTGACATCTTTTTGCATTATTATGCAGGCTCGCCCATCTGAGATGCTCAGACACACCAATAAAATATACAGGGAATCATTCCTTTGCTTTAATTCTCTGTGATGTAAATATAACGATGAAAGATATTTAAAAAAAATAATAATCTGTATTTATCTAGCCTTTTAAAAGGATAATTGTAAAAGAAGCTTCTCAATGGGGCTACCACCAAAAATGGGATTTGTATTTCAGAGGCACACTTCCATAGAAAACATGAGTATTAGCAGGAGTGCACATAAACTCATGCAGCTATTCCTGAACCAAAAAAAAAAAAAATAATCCTTTTTTTTGCTTGCGTTTTTAGTTTGTTTTTGTTTCTCCTCCCTGCTGCACATATGCTTGCAGAGTAATAGGCTAAACTTATATAAACATAAAGTGTATGTTGCTTCTGTACATGAATCAAAATTATATGGGTTGTTTTAATTTCAGTCCATCAATCACCAGCATCATTGACACGGATACCACCCTCAGCTCTGGCGTGATTCCTCTGAAGTCTGTTAAGTCATAGCAGAAAATCTTGCCAGAAAACTTACAGACATGGGAGCCAATGTTTGGGAATCTAGAGGTGTCCTTATCAACTGTTAATCACATCATTTATCAAAGATCGTGGTCCAAGACAAAATAGACTGGTTAGAAAAGGAAGAGGAAGACAAAAAATTGCATACATGACTCATAGGATAAGTGCAGCTTGGTATACAACTAAAACAGAAGAGCAAAAGGGGGTGGGTTTCATATATAAATTAAATGTCAACCTCATTCACTGCTTTTTTTATTATTATTATTAATATTCGCAGACTCCACTTTGCCCATTGCTGCTGTAATAACCGAAACAGAGCAATGATTCCCCCGTCCTCAGAGAGCAGCTCTACAGCTGCAAACTTTCAGTGGTACATGCTGTGGAAACATCACCTTGTGTCTGAAACCTGCCAAACATGCAGGAGAACCCACGCTTTCTGCAGGGATTTATTTCTTTAGTGCCAAACCAGAACACATGTGCAGTCGTACCATGTCCACGAGGATGCCCTAGAGCTCCTCCTTCTCACGCATACACGCTACTGCTGAAAGGGGGCTGGGACTAGTTGTGGGGTACAAGGCAGGGCATTTTGTCTGGAATACAGTCAAGCTGTTTGGGGTCCTTTATTCTGTAAACCTGAGAAGAACGTGATACCTGGGACAAGATTTCGGAGTGTAACAGAAGTGTATGTACACACACGTGCTTTACATATGTACACACATATACATATATATACACACGTGTATGTACATGCACGGTACAACGAATGTATTAAGCCTCATGGAAAACTGTTTAACAGGACCTAACAAGCACCAGTTAACGCTGAGCGGAAAAGAATGGTTTGATGCAATTGCCACGGAATTCTTCAGTTCCAAAGGAAAAAAAAATGCTGTAAAGCAAAAAGAAATATTGACACACAGTAACCCGATCACTGAAAACAACTCACTAAACTATTCCTTTTCTCCTCCTTACAGACTGAATGTTAACGGACAGGGATACCGTATCAGTTGCTGAAACTAAAACCACCAACAACGCAAAACAAAAACACACAGATGCATCTACCATTGTTTTCATTAAATCATTTAAGGCAAAACTTTTTGAAGAATCCAATAAAAAAAATGATCGGTCAGTTCAGTGCAGACTTCACGTAATACAGGCACAATCCCCATCATGTGACCAAATTCTGTGCAACAAACTTTATCATTTTCCAAAATTTTAGCAAGAATCAAAGTCTTTCCATTGGCATATAGCATTTAAAATGTTTGGATTTACCTCACGATTCCCACCTTCTTCCATTCCACAAATGCTTTCCTAAATAGCTGTGTACAGTGACCTCTTTTTAAAAAACTGAGTTAAGCCCCTGCTAAAGAGGACAGGAAGGTATAATATAGCTTTATTGACATTTCAGCTGCCCTAATATGTAATTAATATGTAATTTCCACTTGTCATACCGCCTTCTAATAACTAGTCTAGTATATAGTGAGTAGACAAATGCATCCATCCTGAATATCTCTCCCCTACACAGGACTACCTCTTTTCAAAACATTTATGAATATCAAATTAATTGTATACACACCACAAAAAGAAAAAAAAAAGCAAATGAATGAGGCAAGAGTGACTGAGAGGAAAAGCTCAGCGCTTAGACAAAAAAGAAACAACGAATCAGTGAAGTATGTAATGGAAAATATTTTCCAGATTTTAAGCACATCTAGTTGCACACATTGTTTTGCTCTATTCCTTAGGTTCCTTTACACTGCTTTGTAAGGCAGATTGTGCTTTGCACAAGCACAAAAGCCCATCAGAACAAATTCTGTGCATGCTCAGCCACTTGCATGCACTGATGCAGCAGCAGCGCAGTGCTCATTGCTGCTGACCAAGGCTAGTATTTTCTCTAGTTGAGTTGCTGTGCTCTTTGCAGGGAAGTGAGAACAGAGGATTGCAGACTTACTTGTACCACTGTGCTCTCCCATTCATTGCATATTCCCAGTGTTGGCGCTGGTTGGCATACCCTGCTCTGCAGGCCTGCTCCCATACCTGCACGCCTTGCCCCTGAGCTTCCAGACTTCTAAGGAGCCTTACCCATATCTAAAATCAAAACACTGAAAGAATCAAGTCCATTTTCTCTCTTGCTTAATAGCATATCGCTAATTAAACAATAGAATAATTGGGAGTACTAAATCCAAACATAAAAGTTACTTGTTCAAGTAAAGATTTTTTTAAATGATACCATTAAGAATTATATGCAATATGGAACTAATTTTCAAGCTACCTTGGATTTCTGCATGAAGAAAAATAGATAAACCTAAGAGTGAGAGCAAGCATAAAATATCAACAGCCTCTGATCCATGCAAACCTCATAGCTGGGTGCTGTTCTGACCCAGCCTTCTTCGTAGTTGGCCTATTTCAAGTAAAATCCACTTGCTAAATTTCAAACTGATACCCACGCCATCAAACGTCCATAGCACAAAACTGAGCATCAGCACCGGTACTGCTGCCAGCCTTCTTGGCAGTGGTAGCCCAGAAGCCACCTACCTGCCCGGGCCAGGGAGACAGGCACAAACCTTGTGCCTCCTGAGGTGGTTGCCTGAGCACTGGGCCAAGAAGAGCCGGGGGAAATAGTTTTCGGTGAAATATTTAGGGCCAGTAAGTCTCACCACGAAGAACACGCATGCTGGCACAGATGAGGAACTGCAGACAGCTCAGTGGCATTGCTCCAGCCAACCTCACCCAAAAGAGCCCAGGAACACCCAGGGCAGAAGCTGGCAAGAAGAGCACAGACAGTGCTTTTCCTGGGAGCACGCAAGAAACCTTTTTCATCACCCACTAACCACGTGAAGGTTCTTCCTGGTGATTGATTCTGCTCCATTTTTATGCATTCCCTGACAAAGCAGTTTTACTAGCCAGAAGCTATCCACATCTTGCACTAATAAATGCTACATATTAATTTATTCCTATTTATTAAATCTCTTCCAGCAACAGTAGATGTTATTTTAAGACTTGGAAGTAAAAAAGCAATCATTCACTCGTGGAAGGAAGTATCAGTAAATTGAGATCAGCTAAGAAAACCGGCAATGTGTCAGTAAAGCTCTTTCTGGATCCTTCCACTGCTTCTTGACTACTAAAGAAAGGCAAAGATGAAGCACAAGCACACATACATGGAGGTAACTGTCACTAGCTACTTATGCAAGTTCTGAAATGCTCTTTTAATGCTCCCTTTACAGCGGGAAGAAATCATCCGACAAGCCTAGTTTTTCATCATAAACCCGAAGCACCTACAACATAACAGCCTACCAGCTTAGCCCTGCTAAATCACCCAACCTGACTGCAGCTGCTTTAAGGGGAAGAGGAGATAATGAACACGTCAGACTGCTTTATGTGCTGCGCACATTGTTCTCCATTATGTTACCTGGAGGACATAACAAATGAGAGAACTGCAATTTGACAGCAAGTATATACAATTAAAACTTAAAAACTCAAAAGGGACAGATAGGAGATGCTTGACTAGGAGACGTACTTTACCGCTGTACGGCGCAGCTCTCGGCTCTGTTTCAGCTTGAGGGGAACACTTGGGCATAGGCACCTCTTTACTTAAAAGACGTCAAGCCATCGGCTAATTTTATAGGACAAAAAGCATTCTGAATGAAAAATGCTTCAGAATAACTAACACACTGTAAAATTTTGTTTTGTATAATTAAAAAGTTCTTTAGTGATGTATCGTCCCTGTTTGCATGTCTAATCAGGTTTCAGCTCTTTACCAAGTTTATTCTACAGTAGCTTTTCTAAGGAGAATCGGAAAAGGCAAAAGATGCACAAGTTTCGGCAATATAAAAACGTTCATGTGAAACTGACCTGGCTCTGGAAAATGTGAAATGTGAACACAGCATGATATAACTTCATGAGTTTGTTGTTATGCAGTCATTCTAATGACATCTGTTTCTTTCTTTGCCTCATTGACTTGCACAACGTAAAAAGCAGACTGGATTAGATGCTGGTCATTCAGGAAGAACACCAGCTGACTGTAAACTGTATTTCTGACTGGATTACTTTGGGCATATTTATGACACGATAGAAATTTATTGTAACATAGAAAATAACCCTCTCCAAAATGTACCAACAGCACAGTTGAAACGCATCTAAAATGCGATTGAAAGAGTAACCTGAAAGCAAACATCATAAGAACGATTAATTTTGCATCAGAACCCTCTGGGATTTTGTACTGGGATTTTTATTTTTATTTACTGTGATTTATCATTTTGATTTTGCTTGGTATTTCCATGTCTCATTTTCATGCAGCAGTGCATCCCATTGAAGAGCAAAGTTTGATTCCCCTGCTCCTATTGGAAAGGTGTTTCAGGGTGTTGTGCTTGGAAATCCACACAATACAAAGAGAAAATAGAAAGTACTATAGAGTATCACTAACTGAAGGGTTATAATTAGATTTCTCATGAAAGTGTTCCTTTATTTAGAATTAGAGTGAACCTCTAGTCAGGTGGACAGTGATCTCCAACCTAATCAATAAGCCTGTGTGCAAAAAAAAAAAAACAGAATTAGGCCAAATACAACTATAAAAGGGTAGAGGAAAAATACATTAAATAGGTACCATCATAATTAAGGACTGAAATGGCAAAATTCTCTTCTCTGACCTATGCTGCTGATGAAAGCACAGGGTGTACCTGTACTGCAGTTTCTGAACTTGTGATATAAATGGTACTGCCAGTGACTTTCATGGATCTTCCTCGTACAAATAAAACTCAGAAAACCTAAATGGCAATGACAGATGCGTAAAGAAGAGAAACATTTTCACTACAGCTTGAAGAGAAATGTGATGTCAGAATATATATAAAATCATAAATTAAGCTACAAAGGCTTAAATAAAACCCCAAATCCCTGAACTGTTAGTCACCAATCACGATATCCAGGGGACATACCATCCTGCATGGTCCAAATGCTGCAAAAGACAGGTTGCTGGGCCAGGTGATGTGATACATTCTGGCAGGACTTGTGATATTTTGCAACACAAAATATCTTTTACTCTGTGCAATGTATTTTACTCTATGCAATGTATAGACAAGCCCAAGGAACTTCCCTGCATCAACGCTTCTTCATGCTCGTTCTCAGATAAGCCACTCTAGATTTGCCCATTCCTGGATGCACCATTAAGAAACAGAAAACTATTCATAATTCACTGTGCAACAAAATGTTTCTTATTGAGTCTGAATATGGAAATTGTAGCTATAGTAACTCCAGCTGCTGAGACGGAATGTGAACAGCAGCCACAGACTCCAAATCCCAGGATAACGATGCTTTCCAAAACTCCAAACAAGACTGACAGACATAGACAACCCTGCAGTGAGACTTAAGTATATTTTCGTATTACTTGTAATTACTATGTTTACATGACATGCATTGGTTGGAATAATACTAAATATAACCATGTTATGTGCTAAGCAGCAGCAATTATGGTGCTGAGACAACATAAATCTTTACCGCAAATACCTTTCTTGTAATATCTGAGATTATCATAAAATACGCATTAAGTTAAAATGTAACATGGGGGATAGTCCTAAAGTTGTTTGCATGCAACTTGGGGCATAGTCCTAAATTCCCTGGTTTGGAATGAGTTTTCCACTCACATTGAAACACCAATCACAGCTCCCACTTTCAAATGAACTTATTGATGCTACACTGTTTAGACAATAATTAAAAACTGAATGGTTATTTCATTTTTCAAGTATTGCTATAATTATTAAAAAGTTATGCTCCTACTATTTTTTTCCCTCCCAAACACAGCCATAAAAAGAAAGATACATTTTTATCTTTAAAGATAAAAACAAATCATACACAGAGATTGGTTTCTTTTGTTGTCCCATTGGGTACAACTTACAGAAAAGAAATCCTAGTCCAGCTCCCAGACTGAACTTGTACTTCAACTTATTAATTAATTAATCTATGCCTTAATTCAAGATGAGAGCTCTCAATCCTATCATTACATTCAATAAGCCCTGATGATGATAGGACATTAGTTCTGAACTGCTGTGGTCAATATTAGGGCCATCCAAATCAATACATTCAAACTTAGATAAACTGGTATCAAAAGATAGTATGTGCCTTTAAACTGTACGCACTTCAACTGTTGCGTTCAGTATTTCTTTTATTGAAATATATTTAAGAGTATAAGGTAACAGGAAGCTTTTCCACTGAGCAATACAGGATACTGCTACAGAACAGACCATGAAAACCTGTCTAGTTTTCCCATGCTTCACTGCAAAAGTGCCGGAGGTGAAAGACCCATGGACAACCCCACCTGACACTGAAAGAGAGCCAATTTTAATAGAGATCTATTTTTAGATGGATGCTAAAGGTCAGCTAGCTAAGGCCTTTACTCATGCAATGTCATCCGCACGTAAAGCTTTAAGATGCTTTTGAGCAAGGCATTTTCTATACAGTAGATGGCAATTTTTTTTTTTCCCAAGACATTAGATACTTGCAAGTTCACCTTCTATAAACAGTGCCAAAAGTGCTCTCAGGAAAAAGAAATAGCACAATTACAACTTGTGCAGGAATTACAAAATGTCTCCACAGTATAATGAGAGCCTTTGCAACGCTGTCATGATCCTGTTCCCAAGAGAATGGCAAAAATCAGAGAACAGGTTTTTAGGAAAATATGCACGTTAAGTTCTTGAAGAGCCACTGATATTTCATACAGTCTAGGGGATGCCATGGTGAGGACTGGTGGGGGGGTGGAACATCTTCTCTGTGTATACCAAGACAAAGCATCACATCATGCATGTACGTGCACGTACAAAACACGCTCTTCAACAAGGTGTAGATAAGCATGAACTCTCACAGCTGCCTGGGACCAGGAATTACACTGCCTCAGCCCGGCTATGTAAGTGACACTCAGCAAAGCCCCAGCACCTGCAGTTCTCTGGCTCGGAGCAGTACCCGGGATTTCAAGCAAGTAGACAGCCTGCAACTCGCTGAGCCACCTCTTCACAAAAATATTGGCTGGCATGCAAGACTCTCCCTGTGGCAAAACACACACATCTTCCTCCTCTACAGCAGGTCTTACTTTCCACCACAGAGGTGTTATCTCCTCTGCTGACCCTGCAGACATCTCCCTGGGAGCTGGTGTTCAGTGAAGGACACTTCAGCAGTGGATCACCAGGACTACTCCCCACACGAAAAGTAGCCTAGCTTCTCTTCTGGATGTAGTTGTCTGCACGACATGTAAATGAAATAACATAAATCTCAACTATTTCAGTGACTTCTAGTATCCAGGCCTTTGGCTGAACAAGGAAGGTTCGCAGTCTTATCACACTGAATGAGATGAATGACAGCAAGGAAGGTCACTACTGGCACGCTGTTGTGAGCTCACAGAAAAAAATAGCTTACTGCAGCGTAAGTCATTGCACGTTTGTAGGTGCGTGTATGCAAATTGTACAATTGAAAGGTGGGGATTGATTTCATGTTTTAATTTTCAGAATAAATTTTTGTAGCAAACCTGAAAAGAATCAGAACATCATGAGTTTTGACACAGTAGAAAGGAAGAAAGAACAAACAGACGAAATAAAACAAGAACAGAATAACAAACTTTGTGGACTGACACCACTCATCCAGGAGCCTTTCCGAGGGGAGCACTACCAGCACTGCTGTACTGGCACCAGTCGGAGGAGGACCCAAGTTTCTCCTTCCTTTCAGGTACGTACATCTAACAGGAGCAAAGCCACAATCCTTGTGGATGCTAGATGTGACTTCGAACAGCAGGAGGAAGGTGGCAGGCTACCATTAGGTGGTCTACGTACAGTGGGAAGACACAAAGCAGGTGACAAATCTGTAGTGCCTACCACTTCCTGCCATGCCCTCAAAGAGTCTATCTGCCCAGTAATGAAAAGCTCACTCTACTTAGTAACAATTCTCACAAATTGTTCAAGCTGTATAACGCAGAAAGAAGGACCAATAACCTGTAATGAATCTTTAATGCTTTTAGTGACACTAGGAAGGAAGGCAATGCTCTCTTCTCAGCAAGATGGGGATGGAAAAGGGACGGCAGCTAAGAAGCTCTAGTTCGTTTTGCAGCATTTCTTGTTTCACTGTTATTTTTTATGATTTAGCAATGAATGGGACACATGAATTTACATTGGGTTAGAAACTGGGGAAATAAGTTGAGGAGCAAGTTACAAGTTTTTCTCCCCCCACCCCCCAATGTTCCCACCAGTTTTCTCTAATGGCATGCCACAACTTTGGGCCCCATTTTTCAGAATGGCCTTTGCTGCTCTTTCATCACATGATGCTCTGTTTCATCAGAAGCAAAGCTGCAATTTCCTCCATAGTTCAGATAGTTCAGCTCACAGGCATAAAAATGCTCACCACCATCAGAATGATTTACAAAAAGCACTAGTCGTCTGCATCCTCAGTACAGACACCGGCCTTCTTGTCTCCACTTTTATGACAGGTTGCAAATGAAGTAATGGAGTAGAAATGAAGCAATAAAAAGAAGACAAATCATTAATTTTGGGAAGGTCTGCATCAGACCAATTAAAATAATGTGTTTAGCACACTGTGATAACATACTGTACCTATGGGAAGAGGCTACTAGTACAAGCAAGTCCTAAAAATGCCATTTTCTCCAATTACATCCCCAAAGACTCCTAGCTCCAGAATAATAAAATGTGAAAAATATTAGAAATTAATCTTTGCATTTTTTTCAATAAGCTATTAAAGGTGATGATAGTGATGAATCACTACCTACAGACTGCTCTGCTCCTCCCTCGACAGGCTCGCCTAAGTCCTAACGAACACTGACTGCAGTGCGAATTACTGAGGACCTGCGTTCAGGGCTGGGTGCCACAACTGTAGTCCACGATATGAGCCCGTGCGCTCCCTGTGTAAGGCCAGGACTTTGCTGAGGGAGGTAAAAAGGACATATCCTGCGCTCCCGTTAGCAGTGGAGATGTGAAAGCTCCTGCCCAGCGCTCTCTCACCTCGCACTTGCTGACAAGGGGCTGGCAGCGCTCCCCTCCCCGCAGATCAGGGTGACGCCGGTCCTTAGTGCGTCACCGAGGCCCAAGGGCTCGGGGCTGCACGCTTATTTTCAGCATCCACCATTACACTACAAGGAATCAAATCGAACGAATTACAGAGGATGTAAATCCTCAGCACTCCCCAGCATAAGCCCTCCACGTTGCTTCATCCTCTGTCATGAACTCAGCAGTGGTTTCCTCTGGAGTTAAATCACAGGGCACAGACCCGCTCACCGCCGGAGCGATTTAGGCGGCTGTAACACAAGCAGCAGCCTCTGCCCCTCCTGCTGTGGCAGGCAGCACGAGAGGAGATGCCAGAGATGGGAGCACAAAAACAGGCAAGAGGGCCATTTCGTGATGATGTTAGGCAGGCAAAACAGCACAGTCTCATTCAGCCCTACAAAGTGCCCTGCTGGTCTTATAAACGTCCTGGCTGCATTTCAGAGAGGTGGCTGCTCCCCAGTTACAAGGATATGGGCAGCTACTGTCCCAGATGTTCCCCTAGATCAGTTTCTCCTGATCTCAGAGCTGCTCTCTGGTCTGTGGATTCTCCCATGTATCTTGAAATCAATCAAAATTTGGTTTAGAATTCTGTTATTCTCTCATCTAGAGCTCTAGTCTAAAAACAGCATCCACTCCTATTGCATCTGTTAACTTTCCAACTATTATAACACTTATCTAATTATAGTATATCACTATAACTATATTATCACTATAGTGTATTATAATTACTAGCCATTTATTGTTTGGATGGCCAATGGAACTCTTTACATTCCAAATAAATTCTCTGTTAATATCACACACGGTTTTACCTCAGAGATCTAGCAGAAAAACTAATAGCGTGTTTTTTTTTTCCCTTGTCATTTTTGACCACTTCCAAGGTTTACAGCAAAATTCTGTGTCAAAAACAATGAGAAAGGCTGGAACATTGGGGAGACTGCAAACCACGGAAAATCCACTGTGACAGAATCAACTGAAGCATGATCACACAGGCTATCAGACAAATCTGGATCACTTGGATGGACTGGCACAGCTTAAAGGGGTTTTTCTTTCATTTATAATTAACCACTTGGCTGTCACATCTCTGTATCCACGCACTCTGGTTGTGAATGTTTACACCGAAATCTCTGTAGAAGACACAGAGACCGTGAGCTAAAAAAGGTGAGAAGGGAAGTTAAATGTGTGCACCAGTGAGATGCTAAGTTTAGCATCATGAAAGCAGCCAGAGAAGAGGGAGCACTGCTCAGCAGCTACCCAGCAGCCAAGGCAGCAGCTCCGCCTGCTTCCCTGGGTGCCTTCAAAGCAACATTTGGGGGTCATAGCGCAAGGTGACGTTCTGGCCTGCGCATTCAGACTAATGCTAAAGGGTACAAGAATAAAACTCTGCTAAGAAGAGGTTATCAATCTAAAGTCACTAAACCACCCCAAAGAGCATCAGATGTCACAGACAGCTGTCTAAGTAACGTGAGATGGATTTCCCATGCGGTTCTCAAGGCGGCAAAGAGCTTGTTATGCTATTAGCAATGCTCAAAATAGAAACTGCATTAAGAAATATAACAACAAAGTCGGGAATTCTTGTTTAAACAATGAACAAATTAATTTAATCAAATTAAAAAGAGCCTGCCCTTCTTTAAAGGTAGAAGCTTCTTCCAGTAAATATTCATTTTACAGAAACGCAAATACAGTAAATAAGACATTTTACAGAAAGTCAGAATAATTTAGATCAGAAGAGACCTCTGAAGGCCAACTAACCCAAACCCACATTCACACAGGGCCAGATAGATCAAGCCACGCAAAGTTTATACATTCAGGTCCTTGGCCTCTCCTCTCAGATAAAGCCATTTCACAGGAGGTAGCTGCAAGTGTGGTGTGTGTGCGATTTATTTCTTTAAAATGCCGAAACATCTGTGAAGGCTGACTCTTCCTATAAACACGGTGAAACACCCAGTGCTTCACAATGAAAGCCTTCAGAATGCAGCAAGTGCATTTGTATCTCAGACCGTCCTTGAGGAGAACATCTGTGTAACTCTGGATTCTGTGAAGTTGATGGCACACAGGCATCTTCATTGGCTTATCTACTTGTGAACCTCGTATGTTTTTAAATGAGACTATTTTTTCTCCTACTGAGAATATTCTTTAAAAAGTACTTCTACATGTTTATCACTGCAGTCAGGGTCAAGTGTCTGCAGCAAAGTCTTCAGCCTCCCCAGACAAGACAGGGAGTGTTGGAGATCCATCTCACTGACATGAAGGCCAGGCATGGGCACGTCACTGCACTTTGGAGACCTCCTGACACCATACAGAGTCCGTGCCTCGCTGCGTACCACAGCAAATGGAGCATTCTCAGTCAAGCCGGACAGTGGATCTGGCGCCCAGGCTCTGCTCTCCAGCAGCTCACAGCAAGAGGGGGCATTGCACAGCAGCACCGGCCACCAGCGCTCATCGAG